>NW_028230436.1:7380052-8016385 GCF_043228905.1 Azolla caroliniana | reverse complement strand
AAGGAAAGGAAAGGAAAAGGAAGCCGCGTTTTATGTAGGCTCTCTCTGAACTTCACATTCTACATAATACATATACGTAAATACATGTACACATACATATGTATATGTATATGTATATGTATATGTATATGTATATGTATATGTATATACGTATATGTATATGTATACGTCTATGATGTATTTAATGTATAAATATCAACCGTGCCCGTGACACAAAGAAGATGATTTTTTTCCCATAGAGTCTAACGATAAGTTCACCATGATATGTATATATTGAGCTTTCCATGCATCGCCCCCCCCCCCCACCCCCCCCCACCCCACCCCGATTATGTGAGCTCGTGGATTATGTGCTTAATACTCAAACGAGTTCCGCCAATTTCACTTCCTAAAATAAGGAACGCGTTCGTATGGAATATATCGATAAATGACTCTTAATGGATGGGAATCGTTAACTTATTCCATGATACCTCAATAGATTCCTTTTGCTTGCTATCAACACCATTGCTTTAATACGACCTGGCTCACATTCTCTTCGATGTGAAATAGGCCATTGTGGCACAAGTGAAGAGACTCGTTGACTTTGATCACATTCTCTTCTATGCGAGGCAATGCATATTTTGCCTAACCGATTATGCGACTTGTAGTACCATGCTTACATACATGGGATAGATTTGAAGACATCATTGGAAGTCAGCCTTCTAGAAATTGCCAATATGACCGACTCCCTAAACACATCCATCTCAGTAAATCACAACTGTAGAGTCTTGATTTTCAATGTGTATCAGGTGAATTTGGGGGACATCGAGAGTCACTACTTGAATCCATGCATACCATTTAGAAGAGTTTCATGTATAGTCCCATAGGTTAGTCATATTTGACTTGTATGGACGATAATAAAATCTATCTATTTCTCTCTCTCTCTCTCTCTCATTCACGATTTCGTTGAACATTGAGAATAACTGATTAATTCCACACGCGCATTCTGAAAATGTTACACTTTTGTGCATATATTTGACGACTTTGAATGGGGATGGCATAATCGGGATTTGTCTCTTTGCCTCTCTCTCTCTCTCTCTCTCTCTCTCTCTCTCTCTCTCTCTCTCTCTCTCGTGACTTGCCTTTGAATTCGTACGACTCAATTATGTACTACAATTATCAATACACAATTTGAACATGGCCACGAGCACATTAGAAGAACAAAGACATTTGTATTTATTGAGGAAGCATACTTTTGTAATTTTGAGAAACCATTGTTTGTCATACCTGGTTTTATATCCCAAGCAAGAATAATAAGAAAAAGTCTGTTTTTTAGGGTTAGGGTTTTTTTCTCTCGCAGAAGCAAGAACCTGTTTTTTTGGGGGTTTAGGGTTTTTTTTTTGTTCTCCCTACTTGTAGATCCTTCACTGAGAATCTGTTGGAGTTAGTTGTAGGGTTGTTGTTCCTCTTCTGGGCCATCAATTCAGGATCTCTTTAGGGTTGGGTTTAAATTTTGTTCATCTACATCTTGAACTGTTGACCTTTTGGGGTTTAGGGTTTCCTTCTTTTGTATGCATTTCTAGTCTATTTTAACAAAGACCCTGTTTAGGGTTGGGCTTAGCTCTCATATTTCTGCATTCCATTCTCATGATTACCCAGATCTATTGACTTACATGGTTTATCTCAACTGAGCAAAGTAGGACAGATCTGCTTAAATTTTGTAGTCAAATTTCAGCGAAGAACTTGTTTAGGAGTTAGGGTGAGGGTTTTCTTCGGAATGGCAGAAACAGAAACAGAAACAGGAGAGGTGAAGATGGAATATGATACGCTAACTCATAATCAAGGTGGAGGAGAGATCTGTCTATCTCTGAGGATCTACAAACCTCCGTCATCAGCATCGCCAACGTCAGAGAGCAAGAAGAAGAATGATGGATGGGTAGCTGTGTTAGTCCATCAATACTCTGTTCTTGGAGGTTGCCAAGCTCTCCTGAAAGGCACAGCCACAGGTCTTGCCATGATGGGTATGTACTGTGTGACCTTTGACATGAGAGGAGTGAAGAGGTCATCAGGGAAAGCTTCATTGACAGGCTCTGCCGAGGTCGAGGATGTAGTGGCTGTGTGTGAATGGGCTCATCAAGCTTACCCGCAACATCGCCTGCTTCTCGTAGGATCCTCTGCAGGTAATGCTTCTAGCTTGTTCTTGAATGATGATGATGAATGCTCGTTTGTTTTAGTTTCTTTTCTTGTTTCTGTTACTTGTATTATGTAATTTGGATGAAATCTGGATCGAATTTGGATGGACGTGTTGGATGGATGGGTGGAGGTGCAGGTGAAGAGATGTAGGTATGATGTTGGTATGAGTGGATTTATGGATGAAGGTATGGATGGATGGATGGATGGATGGATGGATGTAGGTATGGATACTGGCATGGATGTTCATTTGTTCTACTTTTTGTTCTGTTGCCATTACTTGTATTTATGTATTTTGAATGGAATATAGATCAAATTTGGATAGCTAGACGGATAGATGGGGGAATGTAAGTATCGATGGATGTATAAATGGCAACATGGGCAGATGTATGGGTGGAATCATGTATGAATACTGGCATTGATGTATGCCAGCATGGATAGAATTGTGCATGTATGGATATAGGTCTGGATGCAGATATAGATGGATGCTGGCATGAATATGTCTGGGGGTGGTGTATTTATGTATGTAATATGATTGGATGGATGGAAACATAGATAGATGCTGGTAAGAATGGATGGAATATCTCTAGGGACAGTGTATGTATGCATGTTATATGTATAAATGGATGGAATATGGATAATGAATTATGTCAGTAACGATGTATATATGCATTGATGGATGGTCTCTTTCTCTTCCCTGTGTTGTTTGATATGGTCTCTGATTATATAATATGTACATCCAATTTTAGATGCATGCATATAATGGATTTTTGGTTTTGCTCCTCATTTTATGGATTGATGAATGGGTGGATGGACATATGTATACTTAGCTGGATACATAACAAGTGTGTTTGCTTCTTGGAATGCAAATGTGTTTGCATATGTATACTTAGATGGATACATAACAAGTGTGCCTGTTCCTTTGGAAGCATATGCATTTCTATATATATCTTTGTACATAGAATAACACGCATAGATAATAGATAGTACACAGCGACTTTTATGGAGCATGTTCATAGCGTGAGCTCCGGTGATCGAATTAACAGAACTTTATTACAGGTGCCCCTATTGCAGGCTCTGCTGTGGACAAAGCTCGAGGAGTCGTGGCATATGTGGCATTGGGCTACCCATTTGGGCGCTTCGCATCCATATTATTTGGTCGCCACAACAAAGCCATCCTAGAATCGACTAAACCTAAATTATTTGTTATGGGGACCAACGATGGCTTCACCAGTGTCAAGCAACTAGAAAGCAAATTGAAATCTGCAGCAGGGCGAGTCGAAATGCACCTTGTTCCCAATGTTGGTCACTTCCAAATGGAGGGACCCGCTTATGATGAGATGATGGCATCCTTGATTGCTGACTTTGCAAGCACTGTATGATAGATGGTGCAATCAAAATGTTTTTTTGTCATTCTGAAGCACCAATTTTTTGTATCTCTACTTACCACCAACATTGAAGCAACTTTCATCTATATATCACATGTTTCAAATTAGAAAATTGATGGTTATGCGATTCACATCATGCCACTTCAACCTTAGGGTCAAAACATATCAGAAATGGTTACATCACAAACTATTAAAATTAATTTGTTAACAGAAATAACAAATTATTTTCAATCTAAGGTTCTAGTTTGATATGATACATATGGCAATATCTAGAAATGTTTAAAATGAAAGCATATGTTTTTAGTTAATTGCTCCAATTAGTATTGTCAATTTAATACTTCATTGGTGATCGTAAGTCGAGTATTATAGTCACGAGAGAATGGTCAAGTTAAGCTAAATTAAGGTTTCATTTCCATAAGGCATTGCTGCCACTCTTTGAAAATGTTTAAAGAGAAAAGCTCAATCTCCAATGTCATTGCTCCAATGATAGAAACAATAAGAACATATGCATGTGTTTTAGAGCTATGATTCCATCCTTGAACCAATGGGTGTTCAACTCACTACGCATCTACTAAGTCGCCCTAATTAGTAATTACAAACCTTTCTTGCACTATGCCACTCTAATTATTAATATTTGAAAATTGATAGTATGATTTTATGAAGTAATTGGTGTAGATGATAATCTTGTGATTTTCTCAAGTAGTTGTTCAAGTCTAGATTTTCACGTCGGGAGAGTCTAGATGGGAATATTTAAAAGCGTTTTGAGTTTTTATAAAAACATGAAACAATGTCGAGTGTATGTACACTAAGGTTTTAGTTTGATATGCTCAAGCCAAAGAGCCAAGATGGGAATATTTAAAAGTGTTTTTGAGTTTTTATAGAAACATGACAATGTCGGGTGGATCTATACTAAGGTTTTAGTTTGATATGAGGCCTATAGTAATGTTTATTTGAAATGTTAAAAATGAAAGGTTTGCTCAAGTAGTTGTTTAAGACTAAATCGGGTTCAAATATGTTAAAGCTATGAGACCCAAGACAAAATAATTTTAAAATGTTTTGATTTTTCATAGGAACATCAAAACAAAGTTGCGTAATGAGTTTATGTATACTAAGGTTCTAGTTTAATGTGAGGTCTCTAGTGATGTTTACTTGGAAAACGTTAAAAATGGAAGCCCTCCATCAAGGATTATTATTATGGCAGGGAGAACATTCCTGAAATGGTGTAAATTAAGGTTATACTTCCACATGATGCTAGTAGTTGTCTTTGGAAATGTTTTCGAAGTGGGAGCTTCATCTCGCTCCTTGATTCAATCATAACAACAATAAGAATGTGGATGTATATTTATCAAAGCCAAGTTTCCATCTTGGGACTTGTGGGTTATGGGACCCTCACCTTTTCAATGTGCTACTTTGATTAATATACAATGCATACACTAATGATGACGATTCATTTCGAGAATATTGGTCTTTTGAAATGGTTTAAAGGGAAACACTTTCCTTCCTCCTCGTTTTTTCAATCACAACAACAATAAGAATACAGATGTATGTATCAAAGCCAAGTTCTGATCCTGCGAATTGCGGGGTTATGGAGCCACCATGTTTTCATTGCGCTACTCCAATTAGCATAAAGTTCTAAATAGTACACTCTTGTAGTCGTGATAATAGTTGGTGTAAACTACATGTCTTTGGAAATGCTTTAAGAGGAAGCTCCACCTCCTTCCTCATTTCTTCAATCACGACAATAAGAATGTGGATGTACATATGAGAGCCATGGTAATGTAATTCATGCATCTATATGTAAGAGGATCGCTAGTAGATTATTACACCACCCTCCCAATACGAGAATCCGATGTAATTCATGCTTCTATATAAGAGGATTGTTAGCAGATTATTTACAATCTTGAGACCATTCCCAAGTCGGTGTAAACTAAGGGTCTAGCTCTAGGCAAGGGCATTGCACAAAAGCAATGGGCTTTATTCTCCGTATAGAGTGCCACGGACAACAAATCTTCACGTGAAAAGGCGACGATTCCGATGATCACGAGGACAAAACTGTATGTCGATAAGAGGTCGAGGGTGGACAAATTAATTCGGCAGATTTCAGCATGAGATGCAATGGCCGCATTTTCATTTCATTGTCCGGGTGACAAAAATGGAACAAATTTTTTAGTAACCATCATCATGCCAAGGAAATCCACATACATACATACATACATACATACATACATACATATATATATGTGTTCACATTTTTCATGTTCTATCTATCTAACACACACCATCTTTCTCATCCCACTCCCAAAAAAAACAGCCCAAGCCAAGGCATTTTGTCTTCCCATCAAAGAAAGCATTTTCTTCACCCATCTATCTCAACCCCCCCCCACCCCCCCCTCCAAGACAGTCATTTCCATGGTGTCAATGTCTCAATGGAGCTCATTGATCCTGGTAATTTCTGTTGCTTTCCTGGCCATACTTGTTGGGTTGGATCCATGGAAGGTTAGCATCATCGCCAATGCACCCAATTTCGTCGCAAACTATGGTCGTTTAGATGAATGGCTGCCTTCCTTTGTAGCAGAGGATGAGCTCAATCTTCTGCAGAAGGCAAAGGTAATGCAGGTGAAAGAATTTGGTGGTCCAGAGAGCTTGGCTTTTGATGGATATGGCAGAGGCCCTTATACTGGTGTCGGTGATGGGAGGATCATGGTCTGGAATGGTGATACTTGGATCTACTTTGCGCATACCTCCCCTAACTGGTTCGTTAGATTCACATAGCTTTTCTGCTATGTTAATTTGGTCATCTGAAACATTAGGGGTTCTCAGCACCATGTGTAGGGTTTAGAAATTTTTAAGTTTTCTGGTATTTTTATACTTTCTAACAATATATTCTATCCATCGTGATGACCAGTCATTACCATAGCAATAAAGCAAGTATATTACAATGGTGCCAAAAAGGATTTTAACACTGTTTTTCCAAACAATTTCTGACAGGTCAGAAGCATGTATACCCAAAAATGTGACAGCACCTAACATACGGCTAGAACATATCTGTGGCAGACCATTAGGATTGCGATTCAACAAAACTTCAGGGGATTTGTACATTGCAGATGCTTATTTTGGAATCCTCGTTGTTGGTTCCAAAGGAGGATTAGCACAACCCCTAACTTCAGAGGCGGAAGGCCAGAAGTTCATGTTCACAAATGATCTGGATTTAGATGAAAATGGGCTCATATACTTTACCGATACAAGCTCAATGTACTCAAGAAAGTAAGCTGAGTACTATCCAACTCTCTAATTTTATCATTTAGTTTGCATACACAATTTCTGAAAAAAACTCCGCTAAAAAGTATACATATTCAAGTAGGTAACTTTCATCATTGAAATTTCAGACTTCAAAAACCCTGCGAATAGATTTTTTTTTTCTGGTGGGTTTGATCTAATGATTTGCATTGCGTTTCTCCCGTTGTTGAGAGGGATATTACTTTATTTGATTCCCCCTACTCTATTGGGGTTGATAGCCATTTGTGGTAAACCAAGTGCAAAGGTGGGATTTGAACTCGTGACATATAGCATAGTATGTCCCAAAAATGAAAATGAAATGGGGTTATATTAACTTCTCTGAAAGGCTAAACCTACTAATGAGACCAAAAGTTACATCCATGTGATTCTTATGAAGTGGTAGAGCTTAATAAATATAGAAGTCCGGATTTATTGAGGAAATTAAGTTGATATTGACTTGAGAAAATCTAACATCCGTTTGTTACAAAGACAGTTCATTCTTACAGCATTTGGATGGGATAACACGGGTCGGCTTATAAGGTATAATACTGTAACCAATGAGACTGAGGTTCTTCTAAAAGACCTCGTTGCACCCAATGGTGTGGCATTAAGCAAGGACGGCTCGTTCCTAGTGGTTGCTGAGGGAATAGCAGCAAGGTATCTGACTGTATTTCATTCATCACCTTGATATTAAACCATGGTCAATCCTTTTATGACCATAAGAAAATATATGCAATTTCTTATTACAGGTTGCTTAGATATTGGATTAAAGGACCTAAGACTGGAAAGGTTGAATTGTTTGCTTTGTCCCCTGGACACCCTGATAATGTTCGGCGGAACGAAAAAGGCGAGTTTTGGGTAGCTATGCATTGCAAGCGAAGCAAATTCATCAAAAGAATGAGTCCCTATCCATGGGTAAGGACTCTTATGGCAAGATTACCGATACCACTCCGATATATATACTCGCTTATGTTGGCTGCCCGCCCACATGCAATGGTTGCTCGTTTCAGTGAAAATGGAGAATTGTTGCAAGTGTTAGAGGATTCTGAAGGTAAAGTGGTTAGGACAGTTAGTGAAGCAGAAGAGAGAGATGGTACATTGTGGATAAGCTCTGTCGTGTTTCCTCAGATAGCTCTGTTTCCCCTCCAAGCTTGAGTTTGTTAAGTCAGGTATCCAATACAAGGGAACTATAGATCAAGAAAGAACAGAATTTGTGGGTTGGAGATTAAAGGCCAATATTTCTCCTACAAAGGAAGAATTTGTAAGGCTTCTCGTGGGTAGTTATATCAGTTCAAATATAGACCTTCATTTCAGTTGTGTTTTTTTGTTTGAAAACGACCACATGCATTAGGTCTAGAATGTCCAAGTTTTGTTGGAATGTACTATTGCATTGCATAGAAGCTTACCCTAATTGGGTTTTATCAAGTGAAAGTAATAGTTATATCATTAGGTTCGCCTGACTTTAAGCATAATTATAATAATCAGTGGAAAACTAAGGTTCCACCAAAGAAACTCGTTATCAAGGTCTAGATGGCTGAGACGTTCATGTATGATAGGCAATTGGACAATGTAAATAAACCACTTTCTCTTGTGAGATTGTACAAGAACAAATATCTGCTGTTAGAAACATGTATTCTTTGTAATAGAACTAGCAACAATTAATCAGTCGTGATCACCATTGATACAAAGAATTAGCTCTTAAAATGTATGTGACCCCAAATTCAGCACTTCTCATCAAGAGGTGTACTCTAGAAATATGAGAAGAATGATGGCGATACCAAACTTCACCATTTTGCCACTGTTTTGTATAATAGGAGTATGCACAAAAGCTCTATTTGTAGGCAATTATTATGCACTACACCGAGGGGTCACCATGGGACACCAATTAGCAAATCACAATATGCTCTACCATGGCAACCAAACAGTGGATTAGTAAAATACAGTGACATTACGAGGCATTACTCTGAGAGCATTCATGGGCTAAGCCAATCACATTTTTTCCCCTTGATATGTGTTTATTTTGTACACTACATCACAACCTGATTACATAACATCATCCACCTAATTTAATCAATAACTTAGCCCCACAAGGTTGTTTGGCATTTGCATGTATGATGTCTCATATGTCAGCCTTTTCTTTCCTGTCTTTTGCCAAGATAACCGAAATTTGGTAAATAGCCAGAATGATAAACATAAAACTTGGTTTGCAATGCATAAATATCAAAAAAATGTCAAATTTTACAAATAGCCACTGGCCTTTCCCACTGCTGCAACACCCAAATTTCCTTCTGAAGATTGATACGATTGTCTTTTTATTTTCATTTCTGTTTTCTCTTGTGGGCTGCTTAGACAGTCTCAACTTTAAACTTGTTACATAATCCTAGACAATTGAGTATGTTGCTTTTCTATACAATTGTCATTAGAGGAAGATTTGAGATATATTTCTAGCACACAATTTGTACAACCACAGAGGATAGTGATGTGCAGGTTTTTTAAATAACTAGGATTTCTTCTTTGATGGCACTATTCACAAATCTCACCAGATAAAAAGCTCATGCCACAAATATTTTCGGCAAAGATGTGTTTATATTTTGCCTTGCGTGTTTCATCTAACCTGATGCTCCATATAGCAATCAAGTAAAAGCTCAGCTGCAACAGCTTTGCAGCAACGATGATAACCTTATATTTTTCACTTGATTCTATGAGCTTGATCCAACCCTATGTAGCAATCCGAGACTAGAAATAGTGTGATGTCCTGAAAATACGAGTTGGTTTAATGAATCTCAGTTTAAAATATGCATGATAATTATACATACAGTATGTAGTGATACATTGTTACCATGAGATGAGTTAATACCTTTGCACTATCAATGTCTTGCCGCAAAACAAGTCGGGTTCTCAAGTCCTCAGTAAAACTCACACGTTTGAGGGCATACAATTCCCATGTGGATTGATTACCAAGTAAAAGCCACCAGCCTTCATCTTTTACCTAAAATTAGATTGGTCAAGTTAAATAAAGTTTTAAACTGAGAACTATTCCTACCATTAACACAATTTTGGACTCTAAATTGGGGTATATAAGAAATGAGATGTTGTCTTTATACATCTGCATAAGGGGTGAAGCTTTAGAAAAATATTAACCGATACCCTGTCTAACAAATAATCTACCATTGGAAAAAGATCTTTTACCAAGAGAATTCCTAGAAACAAAGACTTTTCAATTTGCAGTTTTAGTTTGAAAGTTAGACCTTTGTCAGAAAGCAACTCTAAGAGTATAGTGGTAAGCTCTTTCTTATTGGTTGAGACAAAGTAATTTTGGAAATATTTCAAATGCTTATAAAGGGTCAAGATTCAGCATAAAGTTGGCCTAGTTGTCAATGACTATTTTGTAAAGTATGTACCTTTGGATATCGAGGAGTGTATGCTCTAGCATCAGTTCTCTTCGGCCCCTCTCTTCTAAGAGAAACATCAACCGTCCAGGACTCCTTATCCATTCTCGGTTGATTGAGTTTCCATGATAATGCTATCCGAGGTAGACGTGTTATCCACTGTTCGTTGAAAAAAACAAGTTTTTTGTTTTTGCAAAGATTTATCTAACCATATATTCTACCTTTCTAAGAGAAACGTTTTTTTTTTAAGACCTTCAATAATTCAGAGTACTCTTCTGAGGAACTAAAGAGCGACCGCAATAACTGTGATGCAGTGTTGAATGGACAGCTGAGAAGCTCCTGAAGTGTGGAAATCCCCTTATCTTTCAAATGGTTGACTATCTTCTCATTAAAAAAGGGTAACATCTTAAAAGCATCATCCTCCTCAAACCACAGCCCCTGACAATTTGATTAAAAATATACCCAGAATTGACCAAATTTTTTTGATATAATCAAAACATCCAAAAAAAATGTTCAGAAGTGGAAGAGCAGCATATTTATGGAGAGTGTTTGTTGTTCAACCTGCATCACCATCTGAAGAATATGAATAGAATTGAAGGCTGTTTTAAGCCAACCACCACTAGCAGCAAGATCTACCAATGCTTGGATGATGCGGATGCTCTGGTCGAGGACAGACTTTGTGTCAGTCACATAGTCAGTTATAGGAAGATCAAGTTGAAGGAAGTGCGCCTACATGTTAAAAAAACATTGTCAGCAACTGTCGGTAAAAAAAAACAATGATAAGATACTACATAGAAATTCTCCATGGTAATCACATGACCTGTAATAACAAGTTTGCTTTGACATGGGGATCATCAAGAGAACGGCTATCCACTGTGAGGCGCACATCCTTTGCCAGTATTTCATTCAATTTATCCTGAGAAATATAGAATTCTTTAAAACAAGCAATAGGCAAGACTAGTATATCTCAAACAGAATATATTGACGAACCATAAAAGAGTGTTTTCTACGAACCTCGTTATGCCTGACAGGAAGCTCATCATACTCCATGGCGCCCGCAAGCACAAAAATAATGTCCTGCACATCAGAAGATAAGGGCCTCAGTTCTTTCCCAAAAAAGAAAGAGGAGAATCATATAAAAGAAATAGGCTACTATTAGACCTCAAGGGTGGAATTGGCTTGAACATTACTGCCGAATAATGCAATCGTTTTATAGCTAAGATAGTATTGCGATGCAATAATGCCAAGCATAAGAGGCTCTATCGTGTCATCTTCATTTACCCTAATACATCCTGCATCTTCTAGTGTCTGAAGTGTGGACATCACAAGACTGAAAGAAAAATAATGTTTAAATTCATGAGAAAACAAAGAAAAAGTACTCACTATTGAAACGTGAAATAAAAGAGAATTACATGCCTGGAGAGGTAAGCATTGATGACCTCGCTTGTGGTGCCCTCAAGATTATAATAACTGGGATTTCTAACCTGCAAAAGCAAGAGAGCACTAGTTTTAAAAGGATCATCGTGAGGCTAAGGACCCACAAATACAACCCAAAACTAGAAAAGGAAAAAGAAAGCACAATAACTGGCAAATTAATCAAATATGCATGTGCAACCTTGGAATTGGGTTATATTTTGCATCATCTATTGGCTTTTTGCCGCAGAAAAATAATCTCTTAGTGAAAAGTTAATGCCAAAAAAACAAATGGCCTGGATAATTTGCAAGCTGGAAACGGTGGTCTATATTCCCCGTCAATCCCTTTGCAGCAAAGAAAATACTCTTCAGACAAATAATCATATCAAGAGTGTAACTTACAAGTCTCCGGAACAAATATGTCCATGTCAGATAATCCACAGCATCTTGTTTATTTGCAATAGTTCCTGATGTAACCTCAGCATTAAAATGATCATGCAGTTGTAGGTGAAGGCTACTCTCTACAGGGAAAGGTTCATACAGAAACTGGAAAGAAAAAGATGAAACAACTCAATTTCCAAGTATATAATCACCATCTTCAACAATTTTGATGCTGTTAGAGTCACCTTTTTGTAGAAACTCTTTTTGGGGTCATGTACAAGTATCACAGCTTTACCATGCTGATCATACTGTGGTCGCCCTGCACGGCCCATCATCTGTAAAACATCTGTGATTGGAAAATCTATATAACGCTTGAGTTTTCCATCATAATATTCTGTGCCCTGCATGAATGGTCAATCCAGAAAAAGATCATTCTCAAGAATATCAACACGGTTAAAGGAGATCTACCTTAAAAAATCAGAACAGTTTTAATTGTATGCACGTCTAGCACAAACAAGTAATAGTTCGAAATAGTTTTAATCTAATGGTCCACAATATAAGATGTCAAATGTGTTGTGAATGAGGAAAACAAGGCAAGAGTTTTTTGATAGTCTTGTTAAGAATAATTATAGGCATGTAAATTTCTCTCATGCATCTTTTGAACATATACATTGTTGTATCTATAGATACTTTCACAAACCCGTTTTAAAACAGGGTGAAAATAGCTTGAAAGTTTCCAAAAAAAGAAAGAAAAAGCAAGTCAACGTACTACCTTTATTATGACCAAATGAGCTGGTAGGTTCACACCCCAAGCAAGAGTACTGGTGCTAACTAGAACCTGTTACAGAGCAAACACCTAAAGAAGAATACTTTGTACACTTTTGAAGAAAAGGATGATAACTTCTTACACTATTACAAAACCTGAATCTTGTTATTTGTGAATAAGTCTTCAACTAAAGTTCGATCGCTTTCCTTTAGGCCAGCATGATGCAAACCAATCCCAAACTGGAGTGTATGCTTAAGATTTCCATCCAAAACTTGTTGAACAAGAAACTCAACCTCATCCTCGGACATATGTACGAATTGCCTTGGCCTCTCATCCGCAATAGCAAACTAAAAACCAACTACTTGATATAAGACTTTGCTCCACAAGTAATAATGCAAAGCTTCTCCATGTAAACTTATATCCATATCAACATTACTTGGATAAGATCCAGAGCTGTCAGCCTGGTTTGACGCCTCGATGACACAAAGATTAGAACAGGTTTGACAGGAGAATGTGTTGTAATGGCAGCATATGCAGGTTTGTTCATACTGTTCATACGTGGACAGTAGAATTTTCCTGGATAGCCCTGAATCACCAAGTTCCAAATTAATCAGCAGTCAAAAGATTTGGATTGAACAATTATCAATGGCAAGAAATCATCAATATAGAAATTTTCTTTCCTTAATTCCTCATTTTGTGTGTTTTTGAGTAGTTTCTAATATATATACTGAATTATTTACAATACAGGTTGGTCTTTTAATCGCCTTAAAAGAGAACCTGTGAAATTGTTAGGAGTTTACCTGGATATGAACTTCTAATGGAACTGGTCGTACACTTGGCTTAAAGTTGAAGAGCCCCAAATGATTGATTCCAAGCCAATTGGCAAGGTCACTGAAATAATAATAAATTCATCGCTGATATAATAAAAAACCTTAACTGAAAAAACAATTGCATCCAAAGAAAGAATTTTGCAGCCAGATCATACTCTTACCGTGCATTTGCAAGAGCAGTGGATAATCCTATAAAACGTATTGGTTGCTCTGTCTGTGAGGAAATATACCTCATTCTGGATACAATGACCTGTACAAATAAACCAACTTTAATAAAGCTTGGGAGAAAAAGGATTTTCAGTTGTGATCAGAATGTGTTGTAAAAGTTTTACCTCAAGAATAGGCCCGCGATCTCCTCCAAGAAGATGGATTTCATCAATTATCATCAACCCAACCTGTCAAAAAGAAAGAAAGGATACGCTAGAGAAGGGAACACCAAAAAGCTCTTTACTTCCATGTAGGCTCATAGAAAGGCATCACCTTTTTAACATAGCTACGGTTGTGCCAATTTCGGCTAATCCCATCCCATTTTTCTGGTGTTGAAATAATTATGTCTGCTGAAAGCAAGGCCTTCATGTCTGGTGTGAAGTCACCAGTAAGCTCCACCTAAGGGCATCATTAATTTGAATTAACTTGAATACCTAAAACTCCCATGAAAATATGCAAACGAAGGAATCCGAACAGCAACCATTTTTTTGCCCAGAGTTTTTACAAGCCCTTTGCCCCAGCCATCCATCCTCTCTTTTACCAGAGCCTTCAAGGGAGCAATGTATATCACCTGAAAAATTCCATGCAGAAGATATTATTTTTTGTTTTTACAATCTATATTGCAGCCTACATACAGGAATGCCAAAAACAATTATACTTAGAACCCACCCACCACAAGTGCTGTACCTAACCCTGTCATATGTACTTTACAACAAGTGAACAAGTGTACAAAGAGAGTGGGGTCTATAAATCTCAAAATAAAAACCAATTCTTGCGGGATTAAACAACTCACAAGCTATAGATTGACCACAAGCAGGATCATAGCCATACTCAGCTACCAAAAAGAACAAATAATGATGTATTGATAATGATACTCTTTCTAGATAATTTAATAAATTCCCTCAAGCGGTTACAATGATGTCCAATGAGTTGCAATGGGGGCAGAAACCCTTTTCCCTCCATCCGTTTCCATTTCCAGAAAGAGATCATATCCTACATCCCTACCACATGACCCTTCTCCATACATTTACTTTGCATTCAATCATGTCAATAATCCTACGTTCAATATATCTGTTTTAGAATCTTTATTGTTCCTGTTCATTTTATTTTTAATTACATAAATGATGAATTTTAACATGGAACCAGTCATACTTTCACTACTCGTTACAAGCATTGTGAAGCAGGCATAAGTAAACCAAACTTAAACGTAGAATGCAAGGGAATAAACCTTCATTTCTGGTTGAGTGTTGAATAGGTGAAGCATTGCAAGTTCAGCAGAAATTGTCTTTCCACTACCTGTAGGTGCTCCTAGAAGAACATTATTGTCCGTGTGGTATAATATATGAAATGCCTGGAACCATTCAGAAAAGATTAAGTAAAGCCCTTATGAAATAATGCTAAAGGTCACACTACTGGCCTTTATCTTATTATCTTATGAACACAATATACATGGACACTACTGGCCTTTATCATATATTGTGTGTCCATGTTTCTGGATACACAATATACATGGACACTCTCACTCTATATAAACATCCCGAATTATTAATATACTGTTATGAATGTTAACATTGAAATCATGTTCTTTTAGGTCAGATGCAAAAAATCAGTAATTTAAGAACATTGGATTTCCCAAATAAATTGTGATTTAAATGTTGAGAACATGCAAGGATATAATAGAGTTACAATCACACTGAGCACACTGAGCATTCTCCTCTGTTATTTACTTTATTAGTCTGTTGTTCTCCAAGATTAGACAGTCACGCAGGACACACTGGCCTCTTATAAGTCATTTAAATATATCTTTCTCATTCTCTTTTCTTTTTGATACACGGAAAAGAAGAGATTAAATGGACCATTTGCACTCAGTATTGAAGGTTTATTTTTCATATCTAAAATAATGCTATGCACATAATCTAATCCGTAGTTAATAGAAATGGGTGAAATGGAAAAAACAGCAACAACTTTCCATGTTTTAAAAAAACAACCGGAAACTAAATGAAATTTTCTGTTAATAAACATAAAAAGGGTTCTCTCTTGTGACCATTTGTTACTCAAACTTGAGAAGCTATTGACCAAGTCTTCCGAATTCATGCAAACTCACATTTTCTATAATGAAGAATGGACGTAAGTTACATGCATCAAAGAGGGGGCAATAACTTTAAAAGGCCCTTGAGTTTTTCTTTATTTCCCAACTGCCCCCGATTTTGAAAAAAGCAGTTCGTTAATATGTGTGGACGGTAAAAAGCTTGCCTGAGTTTGGATCGGATTGAAATGGGAGAAATTGTACATGTCCTCATAAATTTTGTTTCCAAGAGCAGTTACAGGAAGAGGCCGTAAGTCAAGTAACTCTGTATGAGGTGGATGCACCTATGCAATAGAAATAGAAGAGGAAATAAATCATATAGCTTCTCATAAAGCAAAACAGAGACATGGGAACCAATCTTGAAATATTTGTCTACCTCTGGCAGGATTAGATGTTGAAACGAGATACTATGGAATGCTTCAGCTTGCAACCATCTATCTGAAACCATACGGACGTAATATTGAGGTGGCAAGGGCTCAGAAATTGGTATCGTGAATGTTACGGCTTGACTTCCTTCGCTAACAGATTTCTTGGACATATTGAACTGCTCTGAATGGTAAATGCGTTCATTTTCTGAATCCTGAACATGAAATGAAAATCAGAGCAGCATACTCATGAAGCAGTGCTTGAATATACATGAGTGATTCCCTGTGCATGCATGTCTATCTAAAGTGTGTTTGTGTCTATTCCATTATCAAGTCATCTGTTGGTGTATTGGTACACTATCGCTTACTTCCACCCATATCCACCATCTTTCACTGGTACCATGCCATCGCTCCTTCCAAACAAAATCCGGTGTCAATGTCAGAACAACCTGACGCAAACATTGTGGAAAAGATATTAAAATCATAGGAATTGTCATGGACTACACATTGAGGTTTCACTCCAAATTATAACATCTGCCACATTTCCAGTTACAAAACTTACTTGAAGTACAGATCTTGTAATTGGGCTGATGTTAGCTGAGAGATGAACTCTTGGAAAGCAAGACAAACATTGTGTAACTAGCTGCAAAACAAAACCGTTAACAAGCAAGTTACTAACAAAAACTTGTACGCATTCAAACCTGCTTACCTTGCCTCCATGGGGATAGCGAAGAAATAAACCAATTTCCTTCTCATTCATGTCATATAGGTGCTCAAGGTCACCTCCTTTATCTTCAAGCTTCCTCAGTAGCTGATAAATATAATTCATTACAGCAGTGGTACTGCTAAAGATCATAATGTCTGCACAAACCATCTATGCAGGTTAAAGACAACCACAAACCTCTGGAGATAGCTCTCTATCAAATTGCCTAAGGGGGTGTTGATGTGGCCAGATCTGATGATCTACTGCTTTGCAATACTCGAGCAGCAAGGCTGTCATGGAACACCACCCTCTACGTAAGCAGATTTCAAACAGAGCACGCATAATCCTGCCCAAACTAGAACTGATATAGGCACTGTCTGCAATGAGCGAGAATCCTTCTATGAATGCCCGTGAAATATAAACCTGGAAAATATCAACAACGCTTTAAGTTTCACCGCAGCAACTATGCTTAAATAATACTCAGTTTCTAAGGCTTCTTTAGGAGACATGTTTCCAATTCAAAATTGTGAATACTGCTGAGAAGTCCAAAAAAATATTTTTTATTCATGTGCTAACAAAAGTGTTCATTTTCAATTATCTTTTTTACAAACAGGGTGTATATCAACTAGTACCAAAAACATCAGAATTGGCAGGTACCCTACTCATGATGATTGTACAAAACTAGTATATAGACGTGTTATAGCTATAGTAACTTGCATACTGAGCCCAATCAGGGGCATGTGCTCCCAAGATTCTGCTACTGTGGAGGAATGTTCATTCTTCCTTATGCTCCACTTGACTCTGCTGGCTCTACCAAGCAATGCAATAGTGACTTCCCAATTGCACCATATGGAATATTAGAAACTATACCGAAGGTAACATTCTATGAATAGTGATAGGCATCCTCTCCTCAGAAGGGAGCTTATCCAGGATACCTATACACTTTCCTATGGTGATGATATGAATATCTCGTCTGATAGAATAGAATAGAATAGAATAGAATAGAACAGATGTTTTATCCTCCATGATGAGGCCAATTTTCACCTACGGGACCAAATCAACATATCATCTCATATGCGACTCCTTCCTAAGAACAGGGGTTACTACTCTGTAGTAAAAACTCTGTGAAAATAATGCACGTATATTTGAGTATGACACTTACATTATCATGCCCATCTAGCACATCATCAGTGAGTTACCTTATACGCTGAGTATGCGATAGGTATGTGATATTCATCCTTCTTGGTGGACATTTGAGTATGACACTTACATTATCATGCCCGTCTAACATGTCATCATATTTCTTGTGAATTACCTTATACGCTGAGCATGCAATAAGTGATATTCATCCTCCATTAGGTTTTCATTGCATACCTAACCCTGATGAAACCCCCTCGTCAAATAGATTGACACCTTGGTCTATGGTGTTACATGTAACCAGGGCATTCCTTCCACACGATATATCAACTGTGCAAGGCAGCTACCATTCCAGTCCTCTAGCAATTAAATAATTTTCTAATATTGAGATAAAGAAGAGATAAATGGAGCTTTTGGAAGGATGAGTGTGACATAAGATCTCAAAGAGATTTTCCAACAAATCTCCTGAGCAAAGGGACGATAATCGTGCATTAATAGTCATGAAGAGACACTGCAGGAGATGTAATCGTGCACCCACTGACTGAGTATTTGATGAGAAACACAAAGTCTGGAAGCTACAGAATGGTGCATACAAGTTGAAACAACCATGGGACGTGAGAATTAACATGTTCGCCAAGAAATGAAATAAATTCCATGTTCGAAAAATAGAAGTGTTCTTCAAGACCAAAGGTTGCAGCCTGTTAATCTTACAGAATGTCTGGTAAAATAGAACAAAATTCAATTGTACCTAAGCTATGTAGCTTCCCTATATAACAAGGTATGGCCAAGATTTCCATCCAAAGCATCATAACCCTAGTTTTCTACTGGACAAAACCAATAATTATTTTTATGATAAATGGCATTTTTCTTTGAATTCCAACAATGAGATAAGTTCTTTGTTCAAGTGCACGACATCACCATTTTCACGTCATTTTTATGACATGAAATTAGCATGTAACTTGTTTTCTTTATCAAAGACCTATGAAGGATTGATATTTAAAAAAATAAGGATGGAGTCCACTGAACCTCCACCAAGAAAGAACCACATATGACTATTTGGTTAGCAAGCCAAACCTGAATGAGAATGCTAATCTTTCCAATCTTGTCCTCAGGTCCACGACGAACCTCTAAAGGACAAGCTTCATGGCGAAGCCTTTGTAGCTCCTCTTGTTCTTCCTCTCTTACCATTATATTCTCAAACTCGGAGGAGTGTGCGACAAGATCAATAAGCTGATGATTACCAAATGACCAAATTTTCAGAAATTCAAGCTTTGTAAACATGACAAAAATATCAGTAAATTTGAATAAGACTCTACATCACTCTCATTCATATGCTGTTTCAGCATGTTGTTGTATGTCTCCACACTTGTGTACTGAATATAATAGTGACTCGCAACACGTCCAAGATCAGTTACATACAAGTTCCCACTTTTCTCATCAAATGCCATCATCTTAGCTTTATCCAGAGCACGTGCAGCATCAGTAATAAGAGCCTTTCTTCTCGCTGTCAGATTAGGATCATTAAGAACCTGGAAACAAATAAATAACTTTTCAGATACATAAGTTTATGGGGATGTCTACCCATGCATAGTCACATGATATTTTCATTCTTTACGAACAAAGCTTACAATGCCTGTGCATTACATATAGAAGTAAAGTCCACATTTCATACCTCATTCCAAGTCATCCCATATGCAAGGGGATTTGAAGACATTCTCACAAACAAATATGTATACCCAAGCCAAGCACAACCCTCCTTTACATTTGTCACGGTACCTAATACAACTTCTGCATTTAAATTATCCTTCAAAGAGCTTACAAACTGCAGAATCACAAGGGCTGTGTTTAATACAGTAATGAAGAAGGAGAATGGAAAATCTCATAGGTTTTAACCAGAATTGTGAGCTAAGACCTGGCTCTCAATGGGTAATTGATGGGTAAGAAGCCTGAGATAGTATGCAAGCTTATCATGCGTTGTGATGATGATTCCTTCTCCACTTTTATCAAATTGGGGTCTACCTGCTCGTCCAAATATCTGCATCAAACAACTATTAGACTTGTCAAACTGGGGAATTGAAGCTCTATCCAAAATTAGAACCATTGTTTTCATGAAGATCACCTGCATAACATCAAGCATTCCTAGTTCACGCCAGCCTCCAGCTTTTGGATCATACAGCTGTGTTCCCTATTCAACCAGAAAATCAAATTTGAAACACCAGATTAACTTAAAGGTCAGTGAGATAGAAGATAAAATTGATGTAGCAGGTCAAACTCGACATAAAAGGTTCTTTATGTGTATAGGAAATATGACTATGCATATAAACAGTTCTCGTATAATCATACCTTGATAACAACAGTGTGTGCTGGCAAATTCACTCCCCACGCTAATGTTGCAGTACATACAAGGACCTATGCACATTGCAAATAGATCATGAACACAAAACTTTTGACCAGAAAAATACCCACGATAGCCACTTGACTTTACTAGAAGTGTTACCTTTATTAGCCCTATTGAAAATAACCTTTCTGTAAGATTCCGATCAGACCTCAGCATGCCAGCATGATGAATTCCAAATCCTGACAGGAAGAGCTCACTCAACTGGCGATTTCTGGACTTTGCAACTTCTTTCTGAAATATTGCGTTAAAAACAGAATGAAAAATGTGTGCTTGATGATTCCTCTTGGCAGAACAGAGGTTAAACGGATACATTCTAGTGATAGACGATCATTTACATAACAAGGTTATTGAAAATACCTTAAAAAGTCCAAGCTGGGGATGATCTTCATCAGTAAAATGGTCTATTTCTCCGTTCTTCTGTGCCATTTCAGCCTGCAATTCCCATGAATCAATCTTATCAGAGAACTTGCATGGATATATGTATGCATATAAGCAGACTTGTCGAGTCATTGAATAGTATCTACTGATTCAAATGACTAATATTTTCCACATGTAAGGAAAACTATGACTATGAATATTATAGATACAGTTTTGAGTATATGGAGAACCAGGATCCATTATCGCTTCAGTTGCTAGAAAAACACTTGGGCATCAGAAGAAGAAACGTATTTATAAGCAAGAAAATAGAGGTATGGAGAAATGAAACATAACTGATACGGCCCTCAACAAGCCTGAAGGGCAGTGAAAATCATGATTAGGTCCTTGGTTACCTCTTCAAGGACGATTTCCCCAACCCATCATTCCATCTTTCTGAATTGTTGGAACTTGGAACTGCTACAGGAAGTCTCAAATAAATTTCTAGTAAGGAAAGATCATCAAGGCGGGGAGGCAAATGATTTTTCTTTTCCAACTATCCTTCTGGAAGTCCTTTTGAAGTAGCCTGAGCTCCAGAGGGAACAAATATCCTAAGTTATATAGTCTTTTCGCATTGTCTGTATCAATTTGCTTACATGTGGAATTGGGGGCAAAACAAACCTAAAAGTAAGAAATATGATTTTGAAATCCCATATGGTATTATGCTCATCTATAATTATAGCCACAGTGCCGAGGACACAATGCTGTGATTCTCAAAAGATACAACTAGGGGACATGAAGAGGTTTACCCAATGGTGCTGCAATTTCCTGAAAGCACGACTCAAAAAGAAAAGAAATGCCACAAAATGATCCATATGAGCTATCGTACGAGATGCTCTAGATCTGAATCAAACAGTGAGTGTCTCGATGATGTGTGTACACTTCATTTTTCCTGTTTAATTTGATGCCGTATGCAGTTGCTCATACAATAATAGCCTGCTCCAGAAAAAAACTGTATGCAAGAACTATATTTTTCACACTCAACTTAATATCATATGCAGTGTCTCATACTGCATTCTGCTTGGGAAATAGTTAACTTTTAATTTATTTTCCCTGTTAGACATCCGACATTGGTTATGTGATGGTATCCTTTGCCAATGGAACACTGCTAAGGTTGTCTTGACATCTTTGTGAACAGCAATGATTAACAGAATAAATGTAAAGGAAATAGTTTTACCAAGATTTGTGCAACTTTTCCAGTATCTTTGCGTGAATGCACAAACACCATTGCCTGCTTCTCACGTTTTACAGCATCCAGCACCTGTATAACACATTGAGGGGTAATATATCACCACGAAGAAACTGAATTGAAAGACAAGGTTCAGTATGTTTACATAACATTATGCCCATCATTAATTGAGAAAATGTATTTAACTGAAATACCTTGTTGTAGCATATTTCATTCATTAGATTATTGCGGGCCATAAAATTGGTTTCAGTAACACCAATATACTGCTGGGTAAGAGGCACCGGACGATAACTACTATCAAAGAAGAACAGTCCTGTGTCTGCATTCACACCCAGAAATCGAGCAACCTATCCAAAAGTTTCATCATCAGTAATATGCAGACAATCAGATCCTTGCATATCACATAGGGCGCATGAAAATTAATCAACATTAGTATTGACAATTCATAATCATCTAACAAAATTCAATGTAATCATTTATATATCATCAGTCCAAATCTGCATGCTTGCCTTATTGAATCTTAACTCCAACAAAAAATAGAAGTAACGAATTTACCTCTCTATAATTGGGTAGTGTAGCTGACAGGCCAACTATGCGTATCATGCTCTGTGATGACTCTACCTGTACACTCCACGTTTTGGCAATAAAATTCAAAGATCTGAAGATCAAACGGAAACTTATTCGATAACAAAAGTTTTATAAAGCTAGTTTTTACCTGTCGTAGAGTACGTGCTACCAGGGCTTCAATTACAGGTCCTCTATCATCATTCAGGAGATGGACTTCATCAATGATTAACAGCTTTACCAACACTGCCATAGCCATGTCACTAGTTTTTCGTGTAATGACATCCCATTTTTCAGGAGTTGTCACAATCATCTAGAATGCAAAACATCATAGTAAGAAAATGGCCTACAAAGAACACTATACGGTCAGCAATGTAAATTCCCAAAACCTGGGTCTCCTCAAGCTCCCTTTTAGTTAGTTGCATATCTCCTGTAAGTTCTCGAACCACCACATTCAACGGACCCAGCCGATGGCTAAATGCAGCCGTCATCTCGCCTGCTAGGGCCTGTCGACTAATATTATATCAAGACATACAATTGAATCTTGATTTAATGCTGAGATATAGCTTTACATATACCTTCATAGGGGCTACATAGACAATCTTGAATTCACTTTTTTGTAGAACACCGTAATGTAGATGTTGTCCAATCTGCAGAAGAATGCCATGTCAACAATCACCGTGTTCTAGAACTTGACGGTAATCTCACACAAAACCCGTCATAGTTAATTTCCAGATTTAAACTTAGCTCAAATTTCAAATATTTCAGAATCACAATATGGCCCATTTACGAGGGAGGTACGAAGCATGGTATTTTCCATTGGAGGGCAAAAACATCTGTGCTGGTGCATATGACCAATGTCTAGAATTTTATTAAGAAGAGAAATACAATGCATCGATTGTTTGCAAATGCATAGTCACTTCAGTTACAAGAAACAAAAAAGCATATGGTTCATGTGATGGCATGTCAATGTTAATTGTGTATTTTCAGAGTTTTAAGTTTCCGAGTTCATCAAACCTGCTGCTGCACTTTTCAGCGTGAGCCCTGTTACCTATCTCCAGTATGTGCCCCGTTTACTTACATCCTATCACCTACATTGCATTTGTTCTTTTGTTTCTCAAGCATATCAAACGATGAAGAGATTAGAGGGGAATATACACCTCACGTAGAACGGTGATCATGGCAATATTAGTTTTCCCAGCTCCAGTTGGTGCACATACCTGCAACCAAAATGTTCATGAAACACAACATGATTTTAAAACATAAGAATAGTACAGCCAGATGCTATTAACACTCTTGGCAAAGTTCCCATATTATATGTTGAGTATCCGAAAGCAGGATTAGTTCACATAGCTCCCAGCACTCACTGGACAGCCACCAATCCCATCATGACACCCTTTTTTGTATCAGTCGAGAGATAGAGACAAAGAGAACAAGCATGCACAAGTTATAACTCACAAGAATGTTTTCATTGGTGTGATATGCAGTTGGAAAAATTCGACTTTGAATACGATTCAAAGACTTGTATCCTTCAAAAGCCATTTGTGCAAAATCATCAAGCTCGCTTATCTCTACCTGTTCAATTCATCACCAAGTCTAACTCCTTAAGCCCATAATTTGAAGGCAATACTGATATTTACCTACAATTCCAAAACAAGATTAGCATAGATAGAATGAATAAGGATTTATTTCCTTTCGTAGCATGTTTCAACTTTTTTATAAGCAATAGGTATTCGAGTCTATTTACGGTATGGTTTTCAGTTCTTGCAAAGATTTGACATATTCTTTGTTTTGTTAACTTTTAGTAAGTTTACAGTTGGTCATATGACCATATTTGGACATGCATCACATAGAACAATCCATATCTCATGGCCCAAAAGCTTAGCTTTAGATATCCACAATCTTCTAGCAAAATTCCAAGATACAAATGCAAAAATAAAGAATGAAGGCGGCCAAATTGGGAACTAATGAGCTTCAATCTTGTAGCCCATATAAAGAGGTCCTCCTCAATCAATTATATTTATGTCATAACTCATATCATGTATCGCCATATTATTCAAGACCTGCATGTCATTGCATGTTAGTGAGGGACTTTAATCCTTTCATGATATGGAGATTCAGTGGAAATGGCTCAATTTCATAGCCACCATATGGCAAAGGAAGTTCTCATTAATGTATCCTGCATATGTCAATTGAAGTCTTTCATCGGCATGATACGAAGATATGGATATGACTCATTTATTGGAATGCGTCATATCCCCATTCTGAATGCGTCATTTACCTATAATTGGGGAGGTTAACCTACTTGGATGTGTATATTATATGGATCTCCCAATAAAAGAGCATCACCAGGGAGCCCCAACCATCATTGAGAACATCGATTATCCATGTATAATGACCTCGCACAATAGCAAGAATCAAAGGATTCACATGATTCTCTGCTTAGTATAATCTCTGTCTCTCCTAGTGTACCTATGTGGTGTTAATTTTCAGTACATGACACTATTTCCCACACAAGTGTTAACATTAAACAGAAGTTTCTCTTCAAATAGATGATTATATAGATTAGGTTTTAGTTAAGCCATTTACATGAAATCACTTCATGGCAGCTGTTAGTCCTATATTCTCAATGGAAGTGGTATGTGCCATTTCACTTCCATTGAGACGTCAGCCCATTCTTCAGCAGGCATGAGATCAGAGATTCTATTCTCCTTCCATTGCTTGGGATCAATTCATTATCTAAACGACTATCTCTACTTGGATTGGTTTTTTTATGCATCATAGGCGCATGAATAGAGCTTTCTATAGAATCTTAGGAAAATAGCTTTCTATTTGTTTTATGGGTTCTCTGTTTTCAGATATATGACTTTGATCATAGGAAAATAGCTGTTATATTTACCAGACGTTCATCGGGCTTCAATTGTGCGGTTGCTGTGGCAGGAACCTTGACCTCTTCATATCCTTTGGAAACCTTTCGAGAAGTCCCTTTTGGTAAAGCTCTTCCTATTTCATCACCTTGGCCTATAAGATTATCCAAAAATCCTTCACTTGCCTGAACCAGAGCCGAAAAGCCTCCAGCTTCTGAGAGCCATTCGAGCTCTGACTCAGCAAATGCTGCATTTCCTGTTCCGCGCTTATGATTCTTTTTCTCTTCTTTGCGACGGAACTTTTCAATTTGCTTATCAAAATCCGTTTGCACACTAACCTATGTAAAAAGTTAGGTGTACAAAATTGCAAGTATTGAGATATAAATCCTTCCATAAGTCAAGATAGTATGTACATCCAATTTGTAATAGCTATATATGGTCGTAGACAAGCCTCTCACAAAATGGAAAATGTCCATACTTGTATCCCATAGCTTGGCATTTTTGGTTGTTGAGAATTCCCTCTCCTTTGGAGCTTAAGATTTTCCATACCCTTTCTAGATGCATCAACTAGTTCCTTCCTATGCTGCAAATACATAGAAATTTCAAAGCATAAAAGAACTCATCTATGCCAGAGATAATATAAAGAGAGACATTTAAGGTATAATCAGATGAAATAGATCACTTACATAGAAATTCAAAGCATAACCAGATAACATTGTCATAGAAAGAGGATATACACATATGTACCCTTACCTTTCTATCACAAAGTTTCCATGGCACAGTTCCTAATGAAAGAATACCTGAAGAATCTTTTGGATCTTCTCGAAATCGGCGTCTCCAATAATATCAAACAACTCCCCAGCAATCTGCTCCAATAAAATGACAAACCCACAATTCAAAGTGATGAAGGTACAATAGTGTTTATCTCTTTCGTCAGAATAAAGCATGAACAAAAAAGTCACTAAAATTGAAGGAGATAAGCAAATGAAGCAATTACACTTAGATAAAAAGTCACCAGAAAATTAAACAATAAAATTGAGGAAGAATGGTATTTGTACCTGGCAACTCTAATCTAGTAATGATAAAAAAGATCAAGGAGAAAATCGAAGGAAAGCTACATTGACGGTTTTTAAGTGGCCAACATGGCCTCTAAGACCGAACAAAGATTACATCTTTGAGAGAACAACCACCCCAAATAAATATGACTAAACACAGGTTACTAAAGGATATCGATATCGATGCCCTTAAGATTTTAACCTTAGATAGTCAGAAACTTTTGACTTCAAAAAATATCCAACATGGACTGGTATAAAAAGAAGAGATCTCTGAAGGGAAGCAACTTAAGACTAAATAAGATCTAAAAATATTTTCTTGTCTCTGAGAACAGCCACCCCAAATAAATATAACTAAACATAAGGTACTAAAGAATCTAGGCATCTACACCCTTAAGATTCTAAACTTAGATAATCTGAAATTTTTTCCTTCGAAAAATCTCCAACATGGACTACTCCAAGATGAAGACATCTCTAAAGTGTGGAAGCACCTGCAGTAATGGGTAATCATGGCCTTTATTGTTGACGACAATGGTGATGGAGCTGTGGTCAAGATGTTTGTGCTTGCATGCTAGCACATTGCTATTGCCTGATTTATTGCAACCCCTTTTGAGTGTCTTGGTAGTCCTGGGTTAGCTTGTGGCATGAGGAGTGATTAAGCTAAAGAAAGTCATGCATGCTCTTTGTTGATGAGTTATTATAGTTGTATAGCTGTTCTTAAACAAAGATACTCAAATTTCACACTCATGTCATCAAAAGGACTCACTAAACACGGAGATAATCATTGCTGGAATGCTAAAATGCAACAGTGGTTCAAGTCACATGGCATAAGCATAAATGCATTACCACCATTCTAATATAGCTTGTATTGTTCCCATCTAAATATGACAAAAGTGAAAAACTATAGAGTGATCCAATCTGATATTATTGAATTAGACTGAAGAAGACCTATCAGCCCCACATCTTTGCGTAGGAAGATCACCCACTATAAAGGCACACTTTTTACTCACATTTGATGATGGATTCAGCATCAGGCCTTCTTATACGGACATGCATCTGTGCCATCCACTGTACAGTGTGATAGGACAGCTCCAGACTTCTTCACATCAATTAGAGATCGTGGTAAGCAAATATGCATTCACACCTTTGGAAGAAAGAATCAGCCAATTGTGTCATCAGGGAGTGGAATCTAAAGAAGAACACTATGTTGGCCACTGTTACTTTTTTATGAAATAAGACAGAGATACCATTGCCTCTTTAACCACGGCTTCAGCCTAGAACGCACAAGGTAATGAAATATGAAGGCCAACGGTGCTTGGGGTTGCTCTTGCTAGAACTCAAGAAACACGGTGAGAAGTTTCTGAAGGACAACAATACAACCACACAATCTCATTAACAAAGAACAATCACAACTTTCTTTATCCCCATCACTCCTACTCATGCTACAAGTCAATCAAGGACTACAAAAGTGGGCGCTCGACTAGGACATAACATAGGAGTTATAATAGATCAGCCAATAGCAATTTATAGTGCACATAGACCCTGAACTCGTGGACCACAATCTCAATGCTCTTGTCATCAACAAATGAAGGCCATTATCCCCCACCATTGTAGGTGCTTCCCTTGCTTCAGAGATATCTCCATTCTGGATAGATTAGTGCTAGATACGTTCCAAAAACAAAAATTACAATCGATAAGACTTGATAATCTTACATGTATAGATAATGGGATTCGTTCATCAGTTTTACTTTTTTTACTTTATTAGGTTTATCTTGGTTTGTTATTCTCAACGACAATACAACATTTTAAGATGCAATCTCTTGTTTGTTCTTATAAGCTATTTTGGCCTCCTCAAATACGTTAATATATCTTTCTTCCTTTTTTCTCGATATCTCTTGAGTTCTAGCAAGAACAATCCCAAGCATTGTTGGCCTCGCTTAGTGGGCCAAAGCCTTGTTTGAAGAGGCAGTGGTATCTCCTTCTTTTGACCTCTCCATCTTGGATTGGTACATGCTGGATATTTTCCACATGTGGAAGTTTCAGTCCATCTAAGCTCATAATGTTAAAGTTCTTAGCTAAGGAGTTTATATGGTATCTTGGGCAGTTTTACTAATTTTGTTACTTATATTTTTGGTTTTTCATTCTCCAAGATGAGACAACATTCTAACTGGTAATATTCTGTTTGGTATCATAGGCCATTTTGGCCTCTTAAAAGATATCAATATATCTTGGCGGATATGGGAGCAACTCCAATAGTGACAGAGGCATTGTTTGATTAGTGACGCTATCCAATTGATTTGTGAGCTCCTAAGCAAAGGTACACAAGATTAGAACTAATGTCGTTAGAACAACTTTTGAGCTGAATGAAGCACAGAATTTTTTTTATCAATAGTGGCAAAACCAAAGGGATAAAAACGTGTAGCAAGGACAATAATATGATTAAAATATATCCTCCCTTGTTCTTTATATTGATCGAGCGAGAGAGAGAGAGGGAATTCAAAAGAAAAAACGAAGAACATTAATACACGATCAAACGTAAGTAAGAAAGAAAGCAATTATAGCATATAAAATACCTCTTCTCCTGTTCCTTGAGAATCTAGCACAGACAGAAGAGTCATGGCAAGCTCATCTCCAGATATATGTGAAGAAGAAGAACCCAAATTTGCAATTTGATCACAAACCTCTTTAAACCATTTTAGATCGATCTTTGTTGAGTCATTCTCCATTGAGAAAGCATGTTCTGTGAGAAGGAACCTTGGTTGACCTGTCTCAAAATCCCAACTCTCATCATCAGTATCTTCTTCTTCTTCTTTATATGACCCATTGTTCCATTGAGAAGAGGGAGCTTTGAACTCGAGATCAGACCCAAATTCAAGGCCTACTGAGACTGTCATGAGATTTAAAGTTGGGACTGGGTTTAAAGGCTCTCTCTTCTCTCTTCTCGAACTCGCTGTCTCTGTCTCTGTCTCTGTCTCTCTCTGCTAAGAAGCTTGCGATTGGTGAAAAAACTCGAAAATCATGAGAGGAGAATCACCCTGAACTTTAAGAACAATGATATCGAAATTTATGAAACGTGGGGGGAGTATCTGCAGCCCAATCAGCCCAATCAATCTGTATACAGACAGTAGTGAGTCTGTATATGTGTATAAATTCACATAACTTACGTAGGTGAGGGTAGATCACTAATATTTACATAAGTGAAGGGGTATGTTCACTAATATTAGAAACGGACTAATGTGACTCGATAGAAAGAATGATCCACGCATGCACTATCACGATCTTCACAACCCAATCAATGGACAGTCCTTTATAAAAGCATATCCATTCAAGGGACTGAGGAAGAGGTATAAATATGAGGCCTAACTACCCTCAAAAGGGCACATTATGCTAGAAAGGTTTCAGCTTAAGACGTCAGTAGTGTGGGCTAGGCTTTCATCACAACGATCATGTTATCTCTTCCAAGGTATTAGTCATCTAATATCCTTCGGTATGTGTTATGGGCATGACCATATAATCATGTACCGTAGTATTCTATACACGTGGATAAAGTGTGAGGATTAAACGAGAGTGTAAAGAAGGGGAGGCTTACTTTTAATCCTCGGGATTGAGACAACCCATTAGGCCAAGTGTGAACTTGCATGGGGGCCTTGGGTCTTGCTATAAATATGAGGCCTAGCTACCCTCATTTCATCATCTCTTAACTATGTCGAGACTCCGTTCTTGTGGTGGGTCAACTCTTGTAGCGAGTGCGCTAGCACCAAGTACAACTTGATGCCACGGTGGTGGTATGGGACGTCGATCGAGGCTTGAGTCCGTCTCGATCCCTTCGCACGTGGGTGGTCGAGCGGATCAACACCCTTCTTTCTCTCTCTCCTTCCTTATTAATCTATCTTTGTTATCCTTATCATATGCTTACTTTAGAACATAACTCTAATTGTATGGGACATTGGTGGTAGTTGGTTATGTCTTGATCATAGTTGGGCGGTGGTCAGGTGGAACAAGTTCTTCTAGCCAATCTATTTACCTTCATTTTGTGTTATCTCGATCTATTGATTAGTAATAGACTCTTAATATCTTACAAGTTCCAAACTCTTGCCTCTCTCCAAAACGGTGTCCCAAAAACATGTGCACGTGTGTGAAAGTGTGTGGGAACCTTGGGGGTTCTAAACCAAGGCAAGTGTTTAGCTTTGTCTTTTGCCTTCATTCCTATCATTTTAAACTTACAAGCTCTCGTTTCGCTCCTATTTCTCTCATCAATGTTAGGCTCTCATACTATTCCTAAATCTCTTCATTGGTATCCTCTCATTTCACCATGAGACTCTTGTTTTGCTCCTAGCTTACTTCACTCTAGGCTATCTCCACTCTAGGCTCTCGTTTTGCAATAGGTCCCTTCTCTCCGAATCCTAGTACCATTCTTAGATCTCATTTCAACCTTAGCTATCATCTCACTTGCTAAGTCTCTTTGCATTAGGACAGTGAATTCCCACATGTTACTTCTTGCTCCTACCTAAATTAATGAAATGGGACCAATACTAGGATTTGACTTTGGTTTTGACTAGACATACTTGTTTAACACATCTTCTAATTGGCTCAAAAATCTTAGCTATTGTTGTGGGTTGGGTTGCTATATCTAATAAGATTACTACAAGTAATCATAAAGTTGGAAATATTTGGCATCTTAATCTATGTTGACAATTCATTGTGAGGTGTCCTAGACCACCATAACACAAATGCAAATAGTTCTTCTAATGTCATTATTTCTTGACTTGGATGATGACCCTTATCGATTTCATATAAATGCCTACATATATTTTGAAGACTATTGAAAACAACCCATTCTACACTAATGCTTTGAGTACAAATCCAAATTCTAGTAGGTTTTGTGGCGAGGTCAATTTGTTCGTCCAAATGAAATGCTACTGGAGAAGAGAAATAAGACACTTCATTAAAGATTTCAAGGAGTTTTGTTTTTGAGGATAACCCTTCAAGAATTAAGGATTATACACCTAACATGGCAAGCATACATTGGTACAAGGGTTGGAAGCTAATATGTAGAGCAAGTCATGAATCATAAGAAGTTGATACGTATATGATTACTCATTGGATGGTTGAGGAGAGTTAAGGTTAAAGGTAGTTGTGTGGTTTAGAATTATGAAGATATTGTGCGTACAAAAATTGCACATCGTCTACACAATACGACATAATATATCACCACAAGAAATCCCTTGCTACTTACTTTGACATTAACCAAAGGTTTGGCCATACAATAAAAGCAAGCACACATATAAATAAACCTTCTTGAAAGGCTTGAGTTTCCCCGACATCGTTGCCGAAGGATTCACCCTAAACTAGTAAACTTGGTGGGAAATTACCTCAATCAAACTATTCCAATTCTCGTTTCAGATTTTTTTGTTACTAGCCATGTTTTGTAGCTTATAATTCATATTACTCTTTTTGTTCCACTTCTAAATATGATTGTTTCTAGGTCTCTAATTCTAGTATATTATTCGTACTAGATTGAGCGAACGCTCCCTTGCACATGCACCAGTGTGTCACATTCACACTAACACTTGAGATAGTTGTAATTTGTCATTGCTTATAATGAAATATTCTGCTACCCAACAATAGCCATACAAGTACTTCATCAACATGACTTTTATGAGTTGGAAAATCATACCAAATGGAACGATAGAAGAAATGAATAAGATAATCTCGTTATTCACTCATTTAATAACTACATAGAGAGAGGGAGAGAGAGAGGATGATACAATTGGATCGACCTACAACTGTTGATTTATACTTGAGCTTGCATAGGGACAAAAAAATATGCAAAGAGGGGCTAAATATATAACACAAATGATAGCTTTAAAATGTTGTGGCAAAGGATTACCTATAGTTAAGACAACAACTAAAAAGATGGAATAACTTCTCACTAAATATATTTTTTTTTTCCAAAAAAAAAACTACTTCCATTAGTTAAGCAATGTACAAAGGATAATTTACAACTCATATCTTACAAGACATCTTGCATGTCGAAGGAAAACAATATGCGTAGATGAAACAACAAAAAAAAACAACTCCAAAGTACCACATCATTCAATGTGTATAACATTACTCGAACGCATATACTCCACGTGAGCCTCATACAAACAAAATTCAGCATAGATGTCCTCCATTCACTCCTCATGGCAGCACCCATCTAGATGTTAGGTACACTTGGAGGGAACAACCACCGTGGTGGTTGATAATTCCACTTCACTTTACCATCCATTATCTGCAGCATCAACGAACCGCTCCATTTCAACAAGAAACGAGCTCTAGCTTCTTCACTTGCGTCAGATGGCCCTTGAAGACTTTCAAACTCACCTCGCAACGTAGAAATAAGATTGAACCAGATCATCATTAAATTCTCAGCCGGTGGGGTTCGTTTACCTGCGAAAGTCTCCTTGCACCTAGATACCCACACTTGCCAAACCGTAAGGCCGACCACTAATACCCATATGTCCACGCAACGTTCCTGTAAGAAGAATAAACCTCCTTGCGCTGGTTGCACAGATCCTTGCATCACCTTTAAAGAAGGACTGTTTCCATTCCACCCTTGAAACCACGAGGCCGATTCAATGGCCAACCAAGTGATTGTTGCGCTTGATACATGAACCTCAACCCCGAACCGAGCCAAGATTCTTAAGCTCCTCAACCAAAATTCTTGCGCTCGAGGGCAACACCACAAACAATGAGCAATGTCCTCCAAGCTCGCACTATAGGCCTTGCAACCACTCATGCCGCCTCTATTCCCAAGCCACTCTCCCGTTGGAACAGCCCGATGGGTGATTAACCAGAAAAACACTTTGATCCACTCAAGAAGGGATGAGTTCCATATCCTGCTCCTGGTTCTATCCACGAAGGCTGAATCGATAGCTGCATGGGACCACTTGTTGGCACACTTCTCACGATACGAACCTAACTTTCTCCCCAACCGCGTCGAGTATTCGAAGAAACCTAATGATTTATCTTGTTCTCCCTTCCACGTATATTCAACGGGATCCCATTCTACGCGCTCGAGAGGCTTGCCTTCAACCACATACAAGATCCAGTCCTCCTCAACCTCTTCGACTAGTGGATTCACCTTCCATTTCTTTCCGGCTCTTGCCACAATTCTAATCGGGTACCAGCCTGCACTTTCATCTAATAATCCCATCTAGACGGTCTTCCCATTCTTTCCTAGACCCCTGACATTGATAATTTTTCCGGTATCATCACATTGTCCGGACCAGTCACCCTCTTCCTCATTACCAATAGGAAGCGAGGAGACAACTATATTGACTACATCAAGCATCTTTTTGCCATTTCTGACCTTTCCCAAGTCTTCATATAATTGATCACGATTATTGCCGAACAACCGCATCCAATAAGCCACCGAGTGTATCCCTAGACAATACAATGTAGCCCACGGCATGCGCTTGCTTTGTCCAAGCATCGTTCCTTCTGGCGATTGTACGATCTCGTTCCACAGTAGGGGTTGGCGCATCCATTTAGCACTAGTACTTGGACGATTCCGACTTAGATGCCCACAGAGCATACTCCACTCCACGCCTGCATCACTGACATACAAGTACGATCAACCAACCGGTTAGATTTCCTCAACTTTAAGTCCATACAAAAAGGCCATGCTTTGTGTGACTTCCATTGCCCACCCAGTCTTGGACTCCAGACAATGCTCCTATTATGTATCAATGTTTTCCATAACTCGTTACCAAGTAGCAAGCTCCTTACCAATACCTTACATAACAATGCCTGACTCTGCAATCCAGGGTCAATCAAGCCTAAACCCCCCTTACTCTTGAGAAGAACCAACGTAAACCATGATACTTTGGCTGCCGCGTTGTCTTTCCTCATCCCAGCCCAAAGGAATCCCCTAATACACACTTTAACATTACGAATAGCTTGCTTGTCAAACATCCACATTGAAACTACATGCCATAACGTAGACAAGAGCACATGGTTAGCTACTATGATCCTGCCAGCCAATGATAAGTTCATCCCTGCGAATTTTGTCACAGATTTTGCTTTGAATTTGTTGCAACTGAATTCCTTTGTCGATATCTACCCCAATCCACGTTCCCAGATACCTAGTGGCTTCCCCGTTTGCAATCCATTTGAATTCAACATTTGGCTTCCAAACAGGCTCGGACTCCAAGCTGATCCAAAAACCCTTGGACTTCTTCCAATTGATGGACGCTCCCGATGCCTTGCAAAAGAGCTCAATAGCACTCTGTGCCCTCTCAAGATTCGCTTCATTTCCTTGGAGGTATAGCATCGTATCGTCTGCGAACTCCGAGTCCAGCAGGGACTTCCTTGAATTAGGGATCGAAAGACCATGAAGATTTGCCCCTTGACTGTTAAAAAGGGCAGACATTGCTTCAGTAATAAAAAGGAAAAGAAAGGGGGCAAGAGGACAACCCTGCCTGATGGATCGAGTTAGAAAGATTCGAGCTCCTTTCCTCCCTACAATCAACACCTTACTCGAGCCATTCCTATATAAGGCTTGGGGAGCACACCTCCACTCCAAAGGTAGCTCAATGACCTTCATCACTTCTTCCAAGAAAGACCATTGCACTCGATGATTGGCTTTCTCGAAGTCGAGCATCAGACAGGCTAAGTTATGATTGGTCTTCTTCGCCGTTGCAACATCCTCCCAAAACAAAATCACGTTGTCCATAATAGAACGATGCTCCATGAAACCGGTTTGATTGGACTGGATGATATCTCCTAGGAAGGGCTTGATTCTCTGCACTAATATGTTAGCAAAATTTTTATAAATTAGATTTAAAATTGTAATGGGCCTCCATTGTCTAATCTCATGCAACGCAATCTCCGATTTCAGAATCAAGTAGATCAAGCCTTCATTGAAGCTACTCGGCATTCGTCCCGTTCTCCACATCTCTTGCAGTCCAACTTTCAAGCTTGGAAAAATTTGCTCCCAAAACTCCTTGAAGAAGGCTTTGGGAAGGTTGTCAGCACCAGGACAAGCCATACTATGTATCTTATCAAGCCCCACTACAATCTCTTCCTCTATGGCTTTTGACAACTGCGCTTTAGCTGCCTCTTCGATCCTGGTCTTCAAGCATGTAATTACATCATGCATCAGGTTACTCGGAGGGTCGTTTGTCAACGTAGGAGCTAAAAGGTCTCTGTAGTAATTAGTTGCAATTTGCAAGATTTCCTCTTGATCAAACGTCATTGAGTCATCCTCCTGTTTGAGACTATGAATATGTGTTCCCCTCCTTTTCAGAGTTTTGGTAAGAAAAAACTCCCTGTTAACTTTATCACCCTTGACAACCCACCATGTTGCCGACTTTCTGAAGAGGAATTGCTCACGTTGCTGTCTAACCTCCTGCAGCAGCCTAGTGGCCTCCTACAGCCTGTCTTTCGCCCAAGCACAACATGGGTCCACTTGCGTGAGCTTTTGAGTTGAGATGATTGCCTTCCTCGGGCATTGCAGACGGTATTGACACCTTACCAGCTCCTCCCTAGCCACTTTCTGAAGAAACAAAGAAGAATTAATAATCTTTTCCTCCAGTACCTGTATCGGGTCGTGGGCTGATGGGGATGTCGTCCAAATGGTATTCATTGCATCCTTAACCTTCTGGATACTAAAAATCTTCGAAGGAATCCTCAAATTGCTCTCAATCTTCTTCTTATAAATAGGTTCAAGAGTCAAGGATACTGGAAGGTGGTCCGAATATGTAAAACCAGCTAGAATGGATGAGTAGCCACCCCATTCCTCTATCCCGGGGCTCACATAGATGCGGTCCAATCTAGAGTGACATCCTTCACTCTCCTTCCAGCCAAATCGTGAGAACCTCAAGGAATTCACCTCAACCGCCATACTAGAGTACCATGAATCTCGGATTCCCAACATAGAAATTAAGAAACCCCACGCTCTAAGCTCCTCCCCTTGTAGCAAGTTCGAATGAGCCCCAAGACAATCTTCCATTCTCTCTGTCATGTTAAAATTCCCCGCCACTATCCAATTGTCGAAGGAGGGAATTTTGTTTGCCAACAGTCTCCAAAATGAGGTCCTCTCATTGCTAATGTTAAGTGCGTAGACATTCAGCACCCCAAATTTTACATTCCTCCATTCCAAGTAGCAGAACATGGCCCTACCTTTGATCAATATGCCATGATCCAAGGTGGTGATATCCATTGATTTCCGCACCGAAATACACACTCCACCTCTCCTTTCTAACATGTCGTGAGCAGGAGCCCACCATGTGTACCAATCCCTTGGCAACGGGTCTTTGAAAAGTTCCGTTCTTTCTCGGCCAAGGTGATGCTCTTGTAAGAGCAAAATATCAATCGTTTTACAAAGGCCATCAACTTCACATTCTCTCCTAAACCGACGCTTCTCTAGCTGATGTTGAGACCCACCAAGTCCTTGCACATTCCAAGAACAAATTCTCATTGACTTGGGTTCACAAAAAAAGCCAAGGGGGAGTTTCCCATGCTCGACAAATATGTCTCTACCATACGCCATATAAATTCCCACTCTATACTTATTTTCCATTCTTGATTCTTGGGTACTTTAGCACAATGGAAGTGGAACAAACCAGGCTTCAGCCCTAGATCCTGTACCTTCCATATGCAAACCACTAGAACATCTTGAGCAAGTTCCATAAGCTCCCCTTGTATCGGGGAGCTCTTCCATAATGTTTGCAGCCCCACAACCTCATTTTCAAATGTAAGGTATTGGAGACATAATGATGCCCTGTTACAAAACGACTTCAAGGACGAGTCTTCTCCCCTTTCATCTTTCAAATCAGGCTCCAAGTCAAAAGAACAACCAATCTCTGGTCTACTTGAGTTGCTGTTGAAGAGGACCATGTGTGCTCTAGTCCACCCGTGCACTCTTCCCCTTGGATTACCAATGTTCACCACGATCTTGGGTACCTACGTATCTTGCATCCTCAATGCTTGCAACATAACAAACTCAACACCCACAGACGAGGGATTTCCAACCTCAATCCGTGCGATCATTTTTTGCGATTCAGTATTCCTGATGTCCACTTCACTTTCCTTGTCCTTCCCTTTCCTAATCCATGCCTTAACCATTCTCAGGTCTGATGAAGATCTACTGCCACGACCCTCAAAGGGCTCTACGAGTGTTTCGTGGGTCTCGACTCGGGCAGTAAATCAAATGGAGTTGCTAAAATTATTTCACCTTCCTGGGGTTCCATTTGTGATAGGATGTCAAATCTATTCGAAATGGAACCTCCACTTGTAGGTGGGCCGGTAAGACCATGGAGGCCAGGCTTGACCACTTTCCTCGGCGATATCCATCCTTTTTCCTTTACTACTTGCTTCCCATTGTGAACCAGGACCATGTGGCTTGCCGTCCCTGAATTTGGGATATCCGGCAACTTGTTGTCTTGCTGTCCCCTATCCGCTCTTGCATTCCCATACTAGGGGCAGTGTTTGGCCATATGACCCATCTCCTTACATGCAAAGCATTGACCCGACAAACCTTCATAACCAACCTTCACCACCCTTAGGCCAAAGTTCTCCATGTGGACTCTAATCTCTAATGGTAGTTTTCTAATGTCACTAACCAACACCTTCATCTTGGGCATTTCTGCTACCTTATCTACAAATGAAGGTTTCGTTGTACATACCACCCCTATATTGTGTGCGAGCTTTGGGATCAAATGGTGGAGTTGGAAGGGCAGGTCTGGGAAGCATACTGAAATGACCATCGGTGTGCCCACTTTTTTATTCTCTTCCTTTGCATCGAAGTCTGGACTCCATTCCAAAATCATGGCTTTGCCATACTTCAGTGTAATCCATTTGTGTTCCAGAATCTCTTGCACATTATGGCCTTCTTCTAAGATCACATGGTAATAGTTGAGGCCCATTCTCAAAATGTTCTGGATAGGCGACATTTTATCCAAAAGGGCTGCCTACAACATGTCCCTTAACATCCCTTTACTTGGTCGTCCTCCTAACAACTGACATATGAACAATGAACACTTTAAATGGCCCACTTCTTCCATCAATCTTTGATTCTCTGCCGGAGAAAGATAAAGGTCGATCCCTTTTCTTTCATCAATGCCCTCCTCCACCTGCTTCTCTTGAACCTGGCCAATGCCATTATTCTCCTTTACTATCAAGACATTGCCCACACCTTCCTTGGTGTTGTAGGGTTATGGACCTTATGGTCGAAACAAGGAGTGCGGAATGGTGGATCATCGACGGGTAGAGGTAGGAGAAGAGGAACACCACGCTCGATTTGAGCGCACCTGAATCGAAAACGAGGTAGAAGAAAGGAGAGGGAGACGACATGATTAGGAATAACAAAAAGGAAGAGGGGTGGGGGGTTAAACACTAAGATTAAAAACATAAACACTAAAACAAAAAACATAACCCGAAAACTAACAAACATAAAATCTAAATCTAGAAACATGAACCTAAAAATAAAGTAAAGGGTGTGGTAATTAGAAAGAAATTAAAAGATAGGGTTAAAAGGGAGGGGAATTAACATACTAATTAAAATAAATTGAAAGAGAGAGAGTGAGAGAGAGAGAGAGAGAGATTAAAACATAAATAAACCTAAGATTAAAACTAAAGAGAGAGAGAGAGAGAGAGATTAAAACATAAATAAACCTAAGATTAAAACTAGAGAGAGAGAGAGAGAGAGAGAGAGAGATTAAAACATAAATAAACCTAAGATTAAAACTAAAGAGAGAGAGAGAGAGATTAAAACATAAATAAACCTAAGATTAAAACTAAAAAACGAGACGAAAAACATAATTAAAATTTAAAAACAAGGGTTACGGGGAGGGAAGAGGATTACCATACTAATAAAAATGAAATAGAGAGGTGCTATTACGAACTAGAGAAACATAATTAAAACACGATTAAGAGAGAGAGGGTGAGGGAGAGAAACATAATTAAAAACATGTAATTAACATTATAAATGAAAAATTACATAGGGTTTGAGGTATGGTCTTATGGCAAGGGAAGCGAAGGCCAACGAGGACAATGGGAGGAAGCCTTTCCTTTTGTAGGAACACCGTCATTCACTTTCCGCATCTTCCCTGCCTCACAACGTCTCCTCAAAGTGATTCCCTAACACTGTAGGGGTAGGGAGACTCATTCGATGCCCTTTGTGCAGCCGACAACCACTGACGAGCGGCTGAGACTCCCTCCTATGATAGCCGCTACGAGAGATCTTGGACAACGACACACAGTTATCCAATGTGGGCACTCCTCACCGTGCTCCTATTCCTGCTCGCCATTCTCTGCTCCTACTCCTTGCCATCGCTGAGCTTTTTGAGGGATGGGCTTGTTACGCTCTAAATAAATATATTATCAAAGTTTCCAAAAATAAGATTTATTTATTTATCCAAAAAGAAGCTACTTAAAAATCAGATAATATTACATAAATATGGAAGCATTTCATCCATCGTTGCATAAATCAATTATTTCTCCCTTCCTCCTATTTTTGTTTAACATTAGGGTAGGGCTTAGGGAACATTAATTCATCAATTAATATGACCCCATCAATGTCTTCTACCTTGTGTAAAATTTGTCTAATTTTATGCATTCAAGGATTTATCATTTCCATGTCAAATAGGAAATTGAAGCCATGACATTCGGGTAAAAATGGGTTAAGCTCAAACCATCGTGTTCAAGGTGTTATAAAAACATTTGAACCTGACCTCGGGGTTAAGCTAAAACCATCACATTCAATGTGTCAAACTACCATCGTATGTAGAGATTAAAACTCTCCATATTCACACAGGTGTCACAAAGTCTAATTTATGCATTTGGTCATGCATGTGCGCCAAGTGGTCTTCGTGCATTTTAAGTGTGAAACTTATTTAAAGAGGTTCATGATTAGGATGAAGCATTATGTTTAACATCCGTCTTTAGCTTTTGAGTTGCATCAAGTTCTATATTATGTTGTCTATCTCTTCAAAGTATCTCAATCTACCTCGTTCCTAAATTTCTCTTTCTTTGGCTTTGACACAAATTTTGAATGAAATCGATCTCTAATCTAATGTAACAAGCATACAAGAGTCAAAAACTCAAAACCATATAGTCTCAATGAAATCGATGTTTAATTTGATGTAACAACATACAAGAGTCGAAAACTCAAAATCAGATTTCTTTTCCAATTGATCGACATGCATAAATCAAGAAGTACTACGATCGTGTTTACATGACCTAATATATTAAGATTGTGTTTAAATATATATTTTGGCATATGCTCCCCATTAGTTCAACACAACGAAGAGAACAGTTTTATAATTACAAAAATAATCAGAGATTTTAAAATTGAAATGGATAAACATGATAGCATAGTGGTTAATCTTGTGTTTTGTATCTCTATGAATCAATCATTATTTTTAGGGCTCGAGATTATAATCAAGTCTTGAGAAATTAGTTGAATGCTCAAAAATCTTCATTTTTTTAGTTTGACATGAGTTGACACTTTCTCTACACAAAATATGGATATTTACCTTTATCAATAATGAGAATATTAAACATTTGTAAAAAGCCTAGAGAAAAATATTCTAATCAAACTATAAGCTTATGGGAAAAATTGTAATAAAATTGTGAGCTTAGATGAAATATTCTAATAAAATTGTGACAAAAACAAACATGAATCGTGGATAGTGAATAACCATCAATAATCGACCAATAATGAAGGTGCTTTAGGATTTCCATGTACTATAGGAATTCATCGACCTTTTTGTTGCCACGATCTCATAATTTAGTTGCAAATAGATAACATTTCCACTTGCTCGTTGTATTCTTTAGACATGATTAGAAATAAAATCTCAACCACATCAACATTCATGACTCATGATACAACGAGTTTCATCATCGTTACTCGTATGAGTTGAAAATTCGTAGCAAATGGGCACGAGAGAGAACTCTTTATTCACTAATATTGGTCATTATGGAGAGAGAGAGAGAGAGAGAGAGAGAGAGAGAGAGAGAGAGAGAGAGAGATTATATTATGTCTTCGCAGGTCAAACCTTAAGAGTCTACCTTACCATAAATTCTTAATTTTTCTAGGTTTAAAAAATATATATATTGTCATGTTGTTTCAATACACGCATAAATAACTGTAAAAAGTTTGTTGGTAAAGTGAAGTGGAATTATCAACCACCACGATGGTTGTTCCCTCCGAGTATACCGAACATCTACATGGGTGCTGCCATGAGGAGTGAATGGAGGACATCTATGCTGAATTCTGGTTTGTATGAGGCTCACGTGGAGAATATGCATCCGAGTAATGCTATACACATCGAATGATGTGGTTCTTTGGAGTTGTTTCTTTTTTTTCTTGGTGTTTCATCTACACATATTGTTTTCCTTTGACATGCAAGATGTCGTGTAAGATATGAGTTGTAAATTATCCTTTGTACATTGCTTAACTAATGGAAGTAGTTTTTCTTTTTGGAAAAGAAGAAGAAGAAGAAGTTTGTTTCAAACTTGAGCACGCGTGAGGACAACAATACCTTCAAAGAAGCGGCAAAAGATATGAAATAAAGGATAAATTAACAATGTTATGGCAATATCTCATAGTTAGCCAATAATTTATAAAATGGAATACCTTCACCACACCCATTCACAATCCCATAAAATAAGATAAGTGCAACATCAAACTTAACAACCATACAATTTACATGAGTCCCCAAGCTCTATTTTGTTGATAATCATTACCCTCTACATGACATTGTGTGTAACCAACATTTGTATTTTTTAACTATATAGCCCCTTAACTTTCAAACTTGATGGATCACCACTACATATATTCAATAAAGGTTTATCAAAATATGTTGTATATCCTATAGTTTATCATCTTTACAACAACGATGTATGACTAAACATGTATCAAATATGTGAATGGGAAGTTATGAAAGTTAATGTAATGATGCGATTATTGACAACATAACATTGATGTGATCAATAATCTACCTGAGGGGTGTAACTACTTTAAACTCAATTGGCATGACATTTATATATAAATTGTATGTGGTTGGGAATACATAAGAGACGTTATACTCGTGATTGAGACATGAAAGCAAATAAAAGATCACACCCAATTGAAACTTGTCATCCCATATCTTGCTTAGTCCTTTTTGTCGATCATAAAATGTTAGTTGTGTTGAAGGATAGCCTCTAGATATATAAAACGATTGCATCTTATTGGTGCACGAATGCAACAATGGTCGCTAGAATATTTGATTTTGTAATGAGTGCCAAAAGAAGGATGGGTGGAATAAAGAATCATTCATTATGTAATGTTGTAATCATCTTCAAAAACTCTTACATTCAAATGAAATAAGATAGCCCAAAGCATTCCACGATAATAAGAATATTGTCTATAATTGTAGGCTCATGTTCTATTCCCATATACTAGATGAAGATACGTGCTGATGTTTGCACACACGAGAGGAAAGTTTCTCAATTATATTGGAACCAAAGTGGGTTCTTCTACGAAATGTATCCAAATGCCTTTCTTTTCATTTTCTAACTCCATTGAACCCCTTGCACTACACATAACAAAATCAACAATTCGATGGTTGGTAATGCAACTAGCTAATTCACCTCTTTTTACATTGATGCCTTTCTTCTCATTTATGGCTTCACAAAACCCTTTACTCCACTTACACCAGAATCTATAATTTGATGGTAGGGAATACAAGTAGCTAATACAACAGAGCTTTGAAATTACTAGTACATGGTTTCCAAAATTCATTCATGGTGATGCACAATTATACGAGAAATAACTATACAAATGCATTTGATAGTTTTATATACTTCTCTATGATGGTGAACTATTGGAACATTGTAAATAAGACTTTCTCCTCACATTTATTTACCACTACATGGTTTCATGTATGTTTATAAACCTTTTTATTAACATTTTGTTCAAGTGCGATAACTTCTCACAATATATAAACTAGAATTCATATTGACGCTCCTCTATGCTTGGAGATTATAATTACCATTTCAAAGGTAAACATGAAAAGGATGTGGGTAAAAATAAAAAGATCATGTACATTTCATTCTTAACAAGATAGAGAGTTTTTATGTTGTTTCTTTAAGAAGTTGTATTTTATTGCAATTTTGTTCCCTTTAAACTGCATATGTAGGTTAAAAAGTAATTTGGAGAGGAACTCCTTTTCCATTGTCATCATGTCTTTATTTCATTTATTAGAAAAGGAAAACCGAGGTCATTTAGTATCACCCAAGGAATTTGTATGTCTAGAAAATATTTTCCCTTTCAAAACGGAAGTGGATGTTGATTTGGAATGTCCCATAAAACATAAAATTATCGGAAAAAATCCATGTTATACAACAAATTATGTATAATTTTAACGATGGCAAAAAAGTCAAATTTCTACCTAGTGGAAACTATGCACTTTAAATTCTATAATTAAAAAAGGTGCTACTTCATTCTAGTTGTGTAAAGATTGAGTAGGTTCAACGCAACCATAAATAAGATTTTGTTGACTGATTGTGGTTGTTAGGTGTTACTCTTTACTATGACGGAGGCGCATACGTGTGATCACATCATACATGGTAGGTGACTCTGGTTTATTTTACAAGGTAGAAATATGTGCAAACTCATAGTTGCAATGAGCACTATAATTCACAACAAATTGCAAGATAACATACAATGGTTGGGTTAACCGTATATATCACACAAATTGCCTCAATTAATTTGAAAATTAGCAATCTACTGTTGGAAATCATCTCTAATATTTAAATGGTCATTTAGTAAATACAATTATGGTGATTATTAAGTTATTGTAAGAGTGCCTATTAGCATAAGTGTGTCAAGGATTGTTCACCACCTAGTTGTTAGTGTAAGGACTATGATACCGTCTCCACATCATCTACGCTCAATGGTACATTGTCAAACAATTCTATCTAAGCGCGAACCGATGAAATCCAATGGGTAATGCTTATAACACCATAGATGTCGAGAAGCAATCCATTTGTGCACTCAAAACACAAAAACAAAATCAAATTATCATAATCTTGTTGAACATATGGTTGTTTTCCACAAGTGATTGGTGTAAAAGCGTGAGTAAAGCAAAATGTCATATTTACAACCAACAATTTAATTTATTTTAATGCCAGACAATTCATTAAATATTTGGCCAGTGATAAAATACACCATCCTTCAGCTTATCCAACTACAAAATAACAATAATGAAAATTTCTCGTGTAGGTTAAACATTTGATGTAGGATTGATTATATAGATGAAAGTCACGTGAATGAGATCAAAATAAAATTGTGACTAATTTTCATATTGACATTACTTGTCTAATTTCGAATATAGAGTTTGAAGGTAAATTGTATTGTATCTAAAGAAAATGCTTTTTAGATAATGTGTTACTAATCAATGGCCTAATACATTTACATCAAGTTTCCCACATGTTCAACATAAAAAAACTGAAAAATATACCCAACTTTTGTCGTTTTCTATTTCAAATAGAAACACAAGTGAGTGAGCACATTGTATCAATGAGTCGCTTGGGGCTATCTATGTTCTCTAAGAATGTCTATGATTTAATCATTTCACTCTCACCATTTCTTCAAGGGCCTTTTCCCTCCTAATGAGTTCTATCGTTCGTTGATTTCAAATTCTATGTAGCGACAACCATTGTATAACATGAAATCTACTATTCTCTAACAAATCCCTCTCACATGAACATGATAATGTATTCTCACTAATTACTCCTATTGCACGACTAATTGATACCTTGAGAACTTTTCGCTTTGCTTTTCCACTCGTGCCATTTCTTGTTTTTATTTTTCTTGTTAAATGAGATTGCTTATTTTGTATCTCCACCTATCTACTCCTTATGTCTACTCCCTTCCTATGGGAGTAGTTGCTAATTATAAAATAACACAATTCGAGCCTACTACATTGATGGACCAAAAGAAGCACAAATTTAACATTTTTCAAGAGCATTTGGATTTCCCAAGTATATGGTTTTGAAGACAATATCAATTGAAAACATGTCACTTGCCTTGTTATTGTATTCATGTTTTGGGAATGGGAATCAATTGCGATTTTTATTCCTTTGACTCAATGTTACTTAAAATAACATGCAATATCATGGTAGTAATGTCTCCCCATGACTGTGATAATGTCGTGTAAAACAATATCATAATGTTGTCCTAATAACAACTCGTGTGTGATTTTTGGACCATTTCCTTGCGATCGTCATAGGGAAGAGTTGTATGAAGATTAATCTCAATCATTTGATCAAAGTAGAAAGTAACTTTTACAAATAAGTCCATATGCAAAAGAAAAGTATTTCAACATCAAGTGTCATAGTTCACTAATTGATTCAATCATAAGTTATTTTGAACCATGTTTCAACACTCAATAATGTGTGTTTCACTTGAACCTTCCTCGTCTTTTGAATAAATGGTGATGGGCATGATCATATGATGAGACATTATGCGAGTAACAACCACGTCTCGCTTTATGAATTGGGACATTCATTAGTTTGAATATATGATATCTAAGGGTGAGGAGTTTAGGGTAACTCAAATATTAAATTTCCATTCTTTCAATAGTAAGACCATAATATGGATCTCTATTTGTGACATGTTGTCATTGAGCAAGCAATGTCAAGAAATGAAGTAAAATAAATCCAAGTTATGCATTTTGTACACTTTTGTCGTGTTGATATCCTCAAGTTTCAACCTCAACTCTATGGATCACCATAAGTCAATACTAGTTCTTCACCATGAATTAAAAAGTATGGAGGGCTCATGCTCTTAAATTTGGACCTGCTCTTCATGTGTGTAACTTAATTGGATTTGTCACTATGTAACCTTTCTCCCCATACAAGATTTTTAATCACCAAAAGATGTATGTTCTTGTTGAGAATAAAGGTATGTTGGACATGTAGGCTCCCATTCACTAGTCGTTGATTCTCAAGAATAACACAAACTCCTTAGCAATAACCTCCTACCTTTCGTCAAACCAACTGATCCTTCAACACGGCTTCCCTCAAGGTGATTGCAATGTATCATCACAGATTGAATTCCATAAGTTGATTTAATCAGTGTCGTCAATATATAATAATAACAATATACGGAGGAACAAGGCCATAACAAAGGAAGACATGGCGATGAGATCTAGGGAGGGGTGGGGGGTGGGGGTGACTTCAAAATACCGGCCGAACTAAATGGGAAAGACCATCCTAAAGTGGTAGGTGTAGGCTCTGAGAATGGAGATGTGCCCGTAGGCATGGAACACATCAAGCAGGCCAACACCCATGGATGCACCAACGAGAGACAGAGAACAAGAATGACAAATAGATGTGTTCGCATCTCCAGGATGTAATCGGGTCCTCCTCCTCGGCCGCTTTCTCTCTGGTACTCAATGCGGCCCACACAATCGAATACATATGTACATACATACTCCTCGTGTTCACGGTCCACATACACACACACACACACACACACACACATAGAGTTGATGGATATGATCGGTCAGCCTCCTGGGGACCACCGGCTGTCTCCGGTCGTGCCAGGAACATGCCCCAATCATGCGTTCCCACTCTCTGTAGCTCTTTTCATCTCTCTATAATTTCCTCTCTCTAGACATTTTGTTGTTCTTGCCCCCCCCCCCCCCCCCCCAAATCTTCTTAAATGGCGCCTTTCTGCTTCCACTCTAGGGTTTTCTGCTATCACGTTTGCTTTTTCTCTCCTATCGCCATCGCTATATTCTTCTTTCTTCCCCCTTTTTCCAGTTCTTCAATTTGCCCCACGCGAGAATCAATCAGTGCTCTTCTCCCAATTCATTCTCTTGACAAAAAACTCATCCAGGTTCATAATATCACCCTTGATCTCTCTTTGTCTGTCTCTGTTAATCTACACTTCATAATCAAGCTGGGAGCTGATGCTCATTGTTATTAATTAGTTTTATTTTATTTTATTGGATTATGGATCATGATTATTACTATTTTATTCGTCTCTAAATTGATATGCATGTGTGTTCATGATCTGTTTTATTATTATTTTTATTTCTTAAAATTTTCTATGTGTTAAAATCACGCTTAGTTTAGGTTGGATTAATGATATCTTTTAATGATCAATGATATATGCTTTCCCTCAAATTTTATGTTAATACTGTATGGTCATATTGATTTATTTCATTGTAAATATTGATGAGAATTGTTATTTCTGTATAAATTCTATCTTTCGATCATGAAAATGTTCTTTTTTGTTTTCTTTTTATTTAGAATGATTTTCTTCTCTGTTTATTGTTACTGAGAAGTTGGGCTGTGAAATTGCTTATTAGATTCTGTGATTTTCTCTGTTGATAATCTTTTTAGGTTCGTGTAAGAATCTGTTTTTGTATAGCAATATATATATATATGTGTGTGTGTGTGTGTGTGTGTGTGTGTGTGTGTGTGTATCTATATCTATATCTATATATATCTATATATAGATATATGTATACATATGTATATATACATATACATGTATGTATGTACGTATGTATGTATGTATCTGTGTGTTAATGTTTGATTTCATTTGTTTAGGTTGGGTTGTGATTGGTTACTATGTAACTGTTTAATCTTTTCATTTTAATATCTGTTTTTGTTTATATAACAAAAAAAGTTTTTTTTTCTTCCAAACAAAAATTTAGTTCTGCAATCCATGACGTTGCTTGATCCTAAATCCAGTAGATACATATTGGTTTTATTACTTTGTTAAATGCAGGTAACCTGAAGGAGTTGAAAGGAGAAGGTTATTACATATAGGGCATCAACATTGAATACACTATGTTCTCTACCAAGGACCTCCAAGTGTACAAGGATGGTTTAAAGAAGCCATTAGTAAAGGCGTCGGAGAAGCCTACAGGGAGCCCTTATAATCTACTAAGATCACCGTACACATCGCCCAGAAAACAACCAACATCTATGCCACCATTGAAACCACCACCTTCGCCACGGAAAGATCACTCCATCTTACTGTCAACGAAACCACCTCCGTCACCACGTAAGGAAGTTATGTTAATCTCAAAACCTCCCCCATCACCAAGATCAAGGCCCAATCCTAATCATGAGGATACATCTCAGATAATGATGAAGGAAGTTACTAGAACACCTTTGTCTGTTGTTCATAAAGGTTCAAATGTTAGCGTTAGGGATCGGCATATTGGACGTCCTCCCAATATTATTAGCAAGTATCAAGGTGATAATGGTGGTATGAGAAGCACATCGGTGAGCCCAAAAAATCTACCTACATCACCAAACTGTGGCCCAGAAGATGGGTTATTTATTAGAACACAATCTCTTCAAAATCCCAAACACCATGGTGATGATGATGATGATAAACATGAGGATGAGGGCGATTCATTAATGTCCATCAAAATAAGAGTGAAACCGAGACGTGTGATTGAATCTCCCAGATCAGGTTCTAGGCCACCGATCGAGCCAAATGCCTCAGGAAGCGTGAAAGGGTCATCTCCAACAACATACTCAAGTGATGGAAGCCAATGCCAGATGAATCGTCGGTACGATCAAAGGAGTACGACATTAGACATCCCAAAAAGAAACTATTCGAAATCTCCGAAGCATGGCGTTAATAACCTGTATCAAAGGAAACTATCAATGGACTCAAGAAGCTCAAGTAAGGGATTGCCAGTTCCGAGCGCCTCACTATGTATTGAATGTACGAGGGCAACATCTGAAGGAGCAGTTTGCTTCATTGGGAATGATGGTAAGGTCTCAGCGTGCACTACGAGGCTTGGTTTAAGGTTGTGTAAAAACCCGAATTGTGCAGCCCATAATCCCGAGTATTTAGCTGTCATAGCCAATGCCCCTAAGAAGTATCTTGTTTCAAAAAGGCATAATATACTCAAAGCCCAAGTTGGGCCTAAATTTCAAAAAAGTCATGGAGAAAATGATGATGGCAACAAAATGGTGGCTGAAAAAGAGCAATCTAGTGATCAATTTAGCCATATCAGTTCCACTATGGAAGATTTCAACTCCAATATTGATGATGATGATGACTTACTTAATGGTGTTAATGTGGATTATCCTAATAGTGATGGCGATATGAGTTTTCTTGATGGTGCTGAATTAGGTGCATTGAACCTACATGTAGCACAAGAAAATGAACAAGGAGGAGGAGGAAGAGAAGGGGGAGGTGGTAATGAGCAAGATGGTGATTCTTCAAGGGATATAGAAATAGATGTAGTCAATACGCAAGCTATAAATGAGGGGCAGACAAATTTAGTAATGAATCAAGCTAAAGATGGGGGGCATGGTATGGATGACAACTCTGAGTTTTGTGAACCGGAGAGTAAGGATGAGGCAATGTCTCACGATGTGAATGGGGATGCAGAAATATCTCAAACTTGTCGGAATGATGAGGGTGGAATGAATGGGAATGGAGAATATCATGGTGATAAGAATCTGTGTCATGGTGATAAGAATCTGTGTCATGGTGATGTCAAGCCTCATGAAGGTGGAATATCTAATGGGGACGATGATAAGATTTCATGTCAGGACGATGTTGACATTTGTGAAAATGCTGATGATGATTCCGACATTCTTGATAATGTTAATAATGGCGATGGTGTTGATGTTCCTGAGCAAGATGATTTGAATGAACATCCTCTTAGTCATCATCATACCAATGATAGTAATAGTAAGAGTGCCAAGGAGAGGATACGTCGGTCCACTGGCGGCAAAATTGAGATGGTCGTCCAGAGCCCCGAGACTGTGAAACTCCGAAAACAAGAAACGCGAGTGGGAAAACTTAGCGAAGAATGGCTGCCCAACCATGCCATAGAAGAGGTGGTTAGTAAGCTTGCTCCTGAAGGACCAAAAAAGGTGAAGATTTTGGTGGAAGCTTTTGAGACCATATTAATCTCTCATACTGATGTTGCAAATAATGCTATAATTCCCTAAAGGAAAATAATGTCGAGATAAACCATCCAACTGATGAAAGAAAAATGTGTAGCGATATAAAACAATTTGTCAGAAACAAGTTTTCAATCATCTTTAAACGTTGTTGATAATATCATGTGGCTTTGACTGATATTGGATGAATCAACAGAAAATTTGCAACATGGATTAAAATATTTTACAATTACGTATAGACATCCAAAACATGATATATTTACATGCTGGATCAAGAAATATCCTTCTGACATATGTGGGAATGGGAAAAATCTCAAATAAACGTTTAACGATCCAACAAGGCAGAACATGTCTATATATATCGAGGAAGCAAAATCTGTTATAGACAAAAGCAATATGTGTTAAAGTGTGTTTGGGGCAGAACATGTCTATATATATCGAGGAAGCAAAATCTGTTATAGACAAAAGCAATATGTGTTAAAGTGTGTTTGGTTGGAAGGCACACATAACCCTGCACATGTCTACATTATCAGTCTATGCTGGTTGGTGTACTCAAGCAAGTTGAAAAAGAAGACCAGGGAGCACATTTTCAGATACCACATTTCATATATTATATGCACCATTAGGCTATCATGGTTCACTAAGCAAGTTGAATAACAGGACAGTTTTGAATCCACACCTATTCATGCACTTGTGAGCAGATACACAGGTACACCCCAGGTCTATGATGGATGGTTAGTGTATGCAAGAAAAATGAAAACAAAACTATAATTTTGCACTCCCTTGTTTACCTAACTCAAAACTATCTTACAATCCAGATGGATGGCTTAGTTAGTTATGGGTGGTGAAATCTCTTGGATGGCCTAGTTAATCATGGAGATTGAGGGATTTCTCTAGTTTTTTGCGAATTGCATCCTCTCACTCTTTTTTTATGAATGCCTACATCAGACATTTGTGGGGGACATACTTCTTCTATGTGCCGATTTAAATACCATTCCTTGGACCTCTTCATTGGGAATTCGTTAGAAATCCATCTAAATGTTATAAGAAAAGAATTATTTCAAAGTTTAAGCTGCTGCAGATGGCCATATGACATGATCAATCAGTGAAAAACACTCATGAAGACAGAATTAGCATAAAAACAGACAAGATTAGTATCAACGAACTAAGTTAAATTATGGGCAAAATATATATTTGTATTTATAATTAACGGGGTTACGTTTTTCTTAAAAGCTTCTTTAATTGTGGGAATTTGGAAAGAATATATGGGGGCATCTGCATCCCAATTGTATTGATTTATTATACAAATAAGGGAGCCTACAATAAGAATTTTCAAGCTATTTCTTTGTATCCCAAAATTTTGGGAGAATATATTGAAATTGGAATGGCTTTTAAATGTCAGTATCAATGTATATATGGTTCACTGCAAATTTGGCTTGTTTTTTTTTAAAGTGCGACCAAGTATGAGTTATCTTTAAATTAGGACATTATCCCTTGGAATTAGTTATCTTGTTCATAATTTGGCTTTAATTGGTCGCCTTCTTCTTCGACTGTGTCGAGCTTGGGCATCCACGAATTCCCGCGCTCGATGAGTTGCTCAATGTAGCGAGATAGTGCATCCTTAGAATCTTCACAGACATTGAAGGGATGAGATGCATCTAACAGCAATGTATTCGAGTTTCCAAACACAATGGTGGAGGAACAAGGCAAGTTCATGGTGATATCAGGGCCCATCATGCCAAGCAATCGAGACGCATCATCGGTGCCAGAGTCAATGGAGACGTGGAACCGTAGAGATGTGTCGGTGTCGGTGTCTGAGTCTCGGCTGGTGGTGATATCGCAGGACCATATGTTGAAAGAAGCAGATGATGATGATTCAGAGGGAGGAGGGAGAGCTTGATGATGAGATGATTCAGAGGCGGGAAGCGGAAAAACCTGCCGGCGGTGACAAGGCCTATGAGCCTGGGGGGGCCGGGCCGGGGGATCTATTAGTGAGGCGAGGGCATCGAGGTACGACCAAGCGAGCGGCCTTTGGAAGGCGGAGAGCGGGAGGAGGACATATAGATGTCCAGGGGCGAGATGGGCGGCCGGACGAAGCGGGCAAGGCCGGTTCCCGACACGGAGGGACGTGGATTCGCAGAGGAGGAAATTAGGGTTTTGGTCATTGATGTGGGAGACAGGGATGGGGTTAGGGATATCTAAGATGCTCCCATCACCCATGTTCACAACCTTTATTCTTCTTAATTCCTCCAATGTGGTGGTGGGAGATGTTATTGAACAAGAAGAAGGTAATGAGACATTGTCATCATGCCTCTGCCTCTTGAGAATGCTTCTTCTCCTTCTCCTTCTCCTACTTCTACTTAAGGTGGCTGAACTTACAGTTTGGCTGGTTAAAGGTATAGCATGGCAATTGCCCATTTTCTTTACTCTCTCCCCCTTTGTCTTTCCTGTGGTTTTGAAGGATTTACAAGAAAGGGATCTTTATATAGTTCACATATAGAACTTCTCTATGTGGGACATAGTCAACTTACAAATAGTGGTCTTAACATTATCCTATTACATGTGTGTACAAGTTGTTATTCCTTCATCTTCTTCTTTTTGTCATTGTCTGGCTCTCTCTACATACATACATGTGCTTTGTTGTGCCAAGGGACATACAATGTCTAGATATCCTCTTCAAGTAGAAAACAAAAGAAGAAGAAGAAGAAGAAGAAAAAGGGCATCATCACCCACCTTGCTTGTGCAACTGGATATGTGGAAAAAATGAGAGCACTCGCCCAATATTTAAGGATATAAAAAGGAAACTCGACCGTTTAGCTTTTATTGAACACCGATGCAATCGATATCTGTAAAACTAGGTCAAGTCAAACCATGCACTTTTTTGCATGTGCGTATGTCAAATGCACATACAGTTGTTGCGCACAGAAGCATGTTAGAACCAATCAATATGAAAGTGTTTGTCAAGAACAACACAAGCACAAGCAATAGCCACATTTCGTAAAGCACCAAGTTTAATCCACACACGAACATGTTTCCTAGGAATTCTTCACATAGTATTCAAAGTTAGATGTATGCGCTTCTCTTTTGGTCAAATAATGGGTTGGCAACAAGGTTACATGTAGAGAATCAACTATTTCTATGTAGTATGTAGGAAAGAAAGGACATTAGGATTTTTCATATCATTGAACTATGTCATAATTTATAAAGCACGTGAGTGATCAAGATACTTTGTAAGGGAACGTGTATTTTTGTAAAAAGTTTATGTTTGCTCATGTAAAGGTTGTACACACCGGATGATTTGTTACATAATTTAATATTAAATTTACTGAGTTTCATTTGCCAATTCTCTTGCAATTCCAAAATTTCTAGTGAGAGATGAGAAAGCAATTATCACCAAATGACTAATTTTCGAAGATTTTGTAAACTTCCTACTTTAGTTCGAGGAAAGTTTCTCAAATTTTCATCTAATCTTGACAATTGAAATAAAGAGTGACAAGCAATAATTGTCAAAGGTTCATGCGTACATGTTTTAGAGTTTCTTCGAAATCTCTATTTTAATAAGTTCATAAGGTTCCTTATTTTGATTTTTACCCACACATAAAACTTTTACACACCTTGTAAACTCGATAGGAAGGTATCAAGAGAAAGAAATCGCACAAAAGTAATTTGTATGCATTTCAAAAGGGGAAAACTATAGGTTACACGGCTACAATCTGTATCTCACGTTATAAAGTCCACCCCGAACAAATACTTTAATGAGCAAATCAAAATGTCCAGCTTAATAAAAATAACTGTCACACTTTCTAAGCTCAACAAAATTAGAAAATAATTTCTTATACATGCAGACATACATACCTACCTACCTACCTACATACACACAACTCAACAAAATTAGAAAATAATTTCTTATACATACATACCTACCTGCATACATACATACATACATACATTTCCAATCATATAAATCCAAAATTACGTGAATGACAATTTTCATACTTTCCGAAATCATGTGTCAGTATTACGAAACTTATGATTTAATGTCAATACTTCTTGATGATTACACAATAATTAGAAATCCACTCACAAAATATAAATGTAGCACATAAGTCAAAATACGAAATATTTTCGGTTGAGTATCGATGTGAATGAGGAGCATCCCTATAATGGCATGTGATTCCAAAGTTGATCTAGTACTGTAGTACATTTTTTACTTTATGATTTGCAAACTAGAGGTTGGAAATTCTTATTTTTTTTCCGAAAAAAACTCCTTCCATTAGTTATAAAATAATGGGAGAGGATGACCATTGTTGGATGAAGGTTAATCGTTGTCTTTCGACTCCATGCAATTGAGTGACTACATATATGGAAGTAATAGTTAAACAACGAGGATTTCGGAGATGGAAGCGTTTAGCATAGATTGAACATATGCTTGGGTTATAAATATGATCTAATAGCATGTGACCATATGGATAAAGCATAATAAAGTACCATATATTTATTACAATGTGGTCTCCACGTCAAACCTTAGGGATTATTATGGTATCTGCAACAACTATTAAGTGGAAATAGTTAGACTAGTTCAAATAATTTGGTAGTTTGTTGCAAATTGATACAATCTAGCAATCATATTAGTATTTGTTGATTTTGTTCACTAGATTAGAATAGACTATAGGAACATGGAATTTATTATAAACTATATGACTTGTAGAAGGTGATAAACATGTAGTTGTCAATTGATGCAATCTTGGATTGGATAAGTCAAACAATTGCTTTGTAGAAAGACATAAAAGTGTCCCAAACTATGATGAGTGCGTATGGATTAGATGTAGCATGTGATAACATGTGATTTCTAAAGAAGTATGTGCTTTCATTGAGGGCGCAATATGAGCAGATTGATGGAACAAATGATGATTTTGAACTAATGATGTTGAATGTCAGAAAATGTTGGTGTACTACATACATCGATGGCTGCAAAAAATGGAATGGATATGCAATGGCAGTATGTGGTACCCAGATGGTTGTTCCTCCCTCCCATCAGTTGAAAGAGGGGCGTGAATGAGGTGAGATACATAGAGAATAGGCATGTGGGCTATTGAATGCAGATGATATGCATGGAAAGTGGGTGGATAACTAGTAAATAGATATAACCAGGTATAGATCGGCTAGAGACATATGCGAAAGTGTAAGATAAATATGAGATGTCGCCTAGATGTAAGTAGACATCTGGCGGTGAGCTTTTGTACAACCAACACAGGGGAAAAACTTTAAAGGAGCTAAGGATGATACGAAAATTTAGGGAAGGACTACACGAAAAGGGGACTAAAGTTGTGTACAGATGGATATATTTAATTAATGGAGTATATTCTTTTTTGGAAAAGAAAAGAAGTATGTGCTTTCAATGTTTCATATTGGAAGCATTGATTTTATGCACATATGGGCTAAGAAATAGGACAAATTATTATGCACATGGGGATTAGTTAAAGAAATTTAAATAATTGCACTATTCACAAAGGGCAGACATTGACTACGGTGATGGGGATTTAGATAGAAGTGTTGTTGGTTTATGTGCAAATGTATAACTCTTGCCTAATTATTCACATGTGACAAGATACCAATTTGAAATAGATGTTCTATTGATTATGTGTCCTTGTGCATGCTAGAAATATATTTAAAAAAAAAGATACTTGTACCATGGGATAAGGATTAGAAACAAAATTTCCTTCATTATCAACATCTAATCAAATGGGTGGGGATTAGGAGGCGTAATGCCCAAATCAAATTGTACTAAAAAGACATTATTTTGTTTTATATCAACAATTTAAAGTAAGCAAGTTAACAAACAAGACGGTAACTTCAAATGTTTATTGCAATAAAGTGAAATGATAATAAATTTTCAATCCATTGAATTGTGGATCTTGCTTCTAAAATCATGGTGTGCATTGTTCTAGATCAACAAAATTGTTTAGATCGCTAATGATGACTCGAGTACATAATTGACATAGAGGTGTGCCATGTAGGAAACATGTTTGATGTCTAGTTTGCTGAAGTTGACTAGTCAAGTGGAAAGTGGGCGTGAGCGGAACATTTCGTTCAATTATAAAAGAGAACCATGGTTGGTACCTAGGCTGTTATAATATAAGATTCAAGATAGTTCAAGAAAACAATATTGGCTATGTTAGTGCCAAAGAAATATAATTATTATAATTTATATTTTAAGGTATGAAGAATGAGGAGAAGATGAAGAAGAAGAAGAAAAAGAAAAAGAAGAAGATGGTAGGGGTATCAACATGAGCCCAAGAGAGAAGATGGTAAGAGTGGTACACATGGATGGAAGAGTAGAGGATTTCATAAGGTGGTAAGAGTAGAGGAGAATGGCCAACAAGAATTTGAGAAATTCCAAGTGGACCTAGTTTGTGTATAGAAATTAGCGTAGATTTAACCTCCTCAAGCAAGTTATAGTTTAGTCTCCACCCTTGTTTCTGTACGAAGTTCTTACAAATCATGAATTGATAAACGAAGGATATTTTTGGCAATAAATTGAAGTTGGACCCAAGGTTGGGTTTTTACGCATTTAGAAAATTCTCAAATGGTTCGCTCACAAATAACACGAACAAAACCACAATTAGGGTACTTCTGGTGTTGCTTTTGATAAAAAGGTAATAAATCACAAAACACAACTTCAAATTGATAGATTGATAGTGCTATGGAATCATCTTACCAAAATCTTCCATTAACATATCTACCAAAAAATAGAACTACTCAACATAGATTAACTACTCCTCAATGGAGATTAATGATATGGCATCTCCCACAATGTCTAATTTGGAGTTGAGACTTCCTAATGTCATTGATGTAATATTTCTAGGATATACATTCTATTACCACCTCATGGTTTTCAACAACAAGGTATTGTGCATTTCTTAGTAGGTTCTTCATTTGCACCAAAGGATCACCTATCATGAGGTATGGAATCATCCCAACCTCTAACTTGGGCAAACTTCTTTTCATGAAGATATCCACATGTGCATTGGTATAATACATTATAACGCGTAACAATTGAAATATTGTTTATTACTTGTTGATTAATTGTGTGTAATGGACACTTTTCATGATAATATTGTACACATCATTGGACAAGTTCAAGTTTGGCTTCACCAAATGACTAGGGCACTTTGATTGTCTTGACGTAAAGACATGTATTGCACATACTCTCAATATTTTAATATATAACTCATATTTGGAATCATGGTAATTGAGTTTTGTAGTACAAACTACACCATAAGGGCTCAATTGCTTTGACATTACACTCTTGGGCCACTAACTTATTGTACATTTTTGTCTTCCTAAATCCTAACATTGCCTTCTATATCTACTTAGTAAAATATAAACGTCAATTAATTATAAGGCAATTACGTTACGAAAATGTTATCCTCCCTTTCCCTCACAAATATTGTCATTTGACTCTAAAGTTACTTGAACACTTTAAAACTATATGGCATACCTCACCCTCTTCTAGGAATCATCAATTGTTTGGTTGTTGCTTAACCGATTGGGCATTGTCCAAACAAAACCAATTAAACCTTAATCGGTTTGGGAGTTTTCAAACTTGAACCAAACCGATACCTAAACCGGTAAATGTTTTACTGTTGGACAAACCAATTAAGCCTTAAAAAGTTTGGGAATCAATATCGTGATGTGGTGGGCCCGAAGGTGGAAAATGAATAAAAAGGGAGTCAAGCCATAGTTATAAAAGGGGTTCTGCCATAGTTAAGGCCATTGACTTAGTACAATAGGTGTAGAGTTCAAATACTTGCTAGTGTATATTCAGGATATACATTTTGGCATCTTGGCAAAGTATGTAGGATTTTGTTCAATGGTATCCTCCACAAGAAAGGGAATGTGCCAATTCATTACAAATGGAGGTTTTGGCGACATCAAGGTTGTTGAGGTGGGAAGATAAACAATTTCTTAATGCTCAATTTAATCAGATGGTTAGATTGAGTTTGGTAACAATCAAGGATGCTATGTTGGTGTCAGAAAGAAGATTAATGGCCTTTTGAGCTCACAAGATCAACATTTCGTATTCCATGAGGTTATACCTTTATTTGGGATAAGTTGAAAGGAATATTATCCGTATAAGCAATTCATGATTTAGATGGGGGACCTCAAGAACTTGATTGGACATTTGTTCGAAATAGGAGATTGGCTATGATCTCAACAAATGATGCTTATCAAAAGTCAATTGACAAACATAAGTGGATGGAAGAAAGGATTATAAAGGTATGAAGGATAGTATCCCATATAAAAGATGGCATTAGTGTTGCATTTTATATGCAATGTTGAGTATCTCAAATATTGCAATGCTTATGGTGATGTTTAGCAACAACTAAAAACGTTCCACACTTGTGTGTACTACTTAAGTTCGACCGCAAATGATTTAAACAAAGGAAGACTTTATGTTGTTAGATAGGTACTTCCAATGATGTCCCCCGAGAACTTTCATGCATTGCTTACTCTTTTGTGGCCTTAGGGCCCTTTATGGAATCCTTTGTTAGAGAAGTTCTTGAATTTTCCCCTTTGTGGGTTCCCTTCATGGTCTCCCTTCAATGATTCCCCTTTGTGTAATCTCTTCTCGGAATGGATGAGTGCTCATGCAATGAACGAGTGCTTATGGATAAAATCACCACTCATATAATACAGTTTTTTATATTATGGACCCACTTCTATGATCCTCTCTCCCCCTCATTGTTTAGGCAACCCACATTACCTCATTCATGGCCCGAGCTCATGAGCGACATTGCCTTTTGTCATCGTGGCTTTCACTCTCTCATTTATCTCCTTCTCGAACCCTTTAATTCCACCTATTATGCTCCTTTGGTGGGAACCAAGTTACCCTAAAACCAACCCTACATAAGGAATGCCTTCGTGTAATCTCTTCTTGGAATCAATGGGTGCTCATGCAACGGTCGAGTGCTTATGGATCAAACCACTGCTCATATAATGAAGTATTAAATACTATGGACTCGCTTCTATGATACTCTCCCCCCCCATTGTTCAGGCAAAGCCTCATTCATGCCTTGAGATCATGAACAACATTGCCTTTTGCCATCGTGGCATTGACTCTGTCATTTGTCTCCTTCTCGAACCCTTTAATTCCACATTTCATGCTCCTTTGGTGGGAACCAAGTTACCCTAAAACCAACGGGCTAGATATGGAAGAAGTTACATAAAAAGTGTTGCCATACCCACTCTCAAACTCTAACACCAAGAAACCTAAAATTACCCTAAATGGTGAGGAAGAAGAAAACCATCTACCAAAATCTCAAGAAAGAGAAGCTCACAAATCACCTTGCAAAAATGCCAAGAAGCTCTCCCCTCCTTCTGTAATGATAGAAGTAGCCCACCTACTACAATAGATGCCCACCTACCCATTTTACACACATACCAAGATTCATGGTCACCCTTTTTTTTATACAATTTATAACATTAACCATTGGACGATTTACTTTTTGCCTTTTCTTTCATAAACATATACATTTACACTTCGAAATGTTTCTGGTAGTCCCTTTTTTGCATTTTTTTGTTTATTCTACCCTTGAACCCATAGTTGTGTAAAGGGGTGTGCATGACATGCTACTTGAGTGGGACTATGGGAACCTAAATGGAGGGTTTCATGTCGTCAGAGAAGACTTTAAACCCCTTCGTGAGTTGTCTCGTGTAAATTCCCTTTTATGTGAAATAACATTATTGGGATTGAGGAATTGAACCGATTTGATGGCTTGTTGGAGTCAAGGGCTTGCGAGAATCCTCAACTCTAGTGAGCTTGGAGTCGAGGGCTGGTTGGACTCAAAGGCTAGCTAGAGTAGAGGCATGCCATGAGCTTAGGGCTCACTCCATCGGCATTGTGGTTTGATGTCCCTCTCCTTCTCACGAAAGTGATTGAACTGTTAAGAACATAATTAAGGCTAAATGCACCTTATTTGTAAGATAAAACTTGATTAATTCCAAGGCACAATATTATTTTTACAAGAAAATCCTCTTTCGCAAAAAGGGTTTCCAACAATGTTAACAAAATGATCCTTAAGGGGATTACAATAAGTTTTTAAAAAGGTAGGTATGGTTAAGCTATCAGTGAGGATCCAAAGTTTGTGGTCTTTAACAACCCCATCTATGATCAACCACTAACTTTCCTCTTGTTGATGTGGGGTACTCTATGTCACTTTGAGCTTCCTTCCTTGACTAATGAATTGAACTTCATCTTCTTTCCTTGAACATGCCCACCCATTGTCGTGGATATCTGAGTGTACGTGTCGGATCGGTCGGGACCACCGGGGCCTTGAACTAAGGAGACGGAAGGAGAGAGAGAGACAGAGAGACTTCGAATGACTAATTGGCTCGGTTGTTGGTTCTCCTAACCGAGCGCACGGGCTCACAAACTTGTATCCGGTCCGGTATAGTCGTCGGTTTCCAAAAATGGATCACACATGCCCTCTAACATGACGATTAAACGGAGCACGGATGCGAGAACGACACCACCAAGGGACAAAAACAGACGAGGGGATGCAAACCCAGAAGAGTTGAATACAACAATACCAATAATATTAGATTAGACAGTGAAATACAATTGGTCTCGGCCGACGACAGATCTTCGACCTCCAAACACACACACACTCAGAAACAATGAGCCTCCAAAAAAACAATGGGTCCCCTTAACGGTCTTCCCCCCTCCCTTTTTATAGATCCAAGGAGAGGAGGACCGATGTTACATCAGCCGTTAAGACAACCTCTGTCATCGATTCTCACCTCGTTTTCCTCCCCAAGCACACTCTTTATTCCTCTCTTTTCGTGGGACATTAAAGTACCTAACTACATTCTACCTTGTACTTATTAATACTATACCTATTTACATTATTTTTATACAAAGACCGAATTCATGTGCATGTTTACACACCCTCGTTCACACGCATTCGGCGAGATTTCTCCTTGTGGACGGAATTCCCCATGACATTGTTACGATGGCGTAGTGATAGTGAAGAAACCCAAACAAGAAGAGAAGAAGGTGAAGGGGAGGTGGTCCAACTCCACTCCATACTCATTCTCTCATAATCCTAAAGTCAAAGTAGTAGTAGTAGAAGAAGAAATCCTAAAATCAAGAAATATTTGAGCTCCCCAAACCTTCAAACACCAAAATGTCCAACCCCAAAATGAGCTCTCCTCTCCCCTTTTTATAGTAAAAGATGCACCATTCTTCTCATTTAATGCTCACCTACCCTTTTCCCATAAAATAGGTAAAATTCTCATTCCTTGCATTAGTTAAGACTTGAGTGCTACACCCCTATCTATTATTTGTGTGGATGCCCCTCCCTAACATTTGGCTATATACTTTTTATTATTATAAATGACTGTTTTCATTTATAGATATAATGTTTGTGTGGATGTCCCTAACAATCGACATCGGTTCGGGTCGGTTCGAGAGGGTCCGAACCGAACCGAACCGAACCGAACCACGAAATTGAACCAGTAAAAAATTTTCAAACCGTTAAACCAGTAAAACCGTGGTTTCGTGGTTCGGTTTCGATTTTCAGCTTAGGTTAAATTTTAAATTTTTCCCAAAATGTGAGAATATGGCATGAAAATGAAAAGATTATTTAAAAACAAATTTTAAAATAAATAAATAAATTTGTTTTTTAAATTAAAAAAACCGTTAAATCATTTAAATTGCAATTTTTTACCATTGAAACCGAACCGAACCGTTAAACTGTGAAGCCACGGTTTCGCAGTTCGGTTCAAACTGAACCGTTGCCGATTGTTAGATGTCCCTTTTCCCTATTCTGCCTTTGGACCCACCATATCACGAGATAATTTAGCGTTGGGCATATCATCATGTTTCCACACTTCTATAACATTTGGCTATTTACTAATTTATTATTATATTATTGTTTTCATTTATAGATATAACATTTGTGCAGTTGTTCTCCTTTTCCACTTTCCCAATTCTGCCTTTGGACCTGCCACATCACTAGATCGCCATGTTACAACACCTAACCCTAAGGTTAGAGAACTATATTTATGACCGTTATGCTTGTAAGTTTTAACAATGAGCATGTATAAAAATAAATAAAATACCTTGTAGTAACAAAAAATAAATTGAATTTACTATAAATTCATTGAGATATGTAGAGCAAATGAATTGGGGAATGTCATATTCACTGTTTAGAGTGTGGACATTAGATTAAAAATGGAAAAGAAAGTACAATGTCATTGGCGAGGGTGAGCCAAATAGGAGAAATAATAGGGAAGTTGGGCAAAGGTAACAACCATAATGGGTCGAGAGAGAAATCCAATAGGAATTTTTCCAAAAAAGGAGCTACTTTCCCATTAGTTAGGAGAAATTTTTATAGAAAGGCTATACAAGGTGACTTATATATATATATATATATATATCACCCCCTGATCGGGTTCCAAAATATCAGAAAGCAACTATGGCTACGTACATATCCTCTCATATTTTCTATTTAATGTAAGTAGGTACCTAGAGCTATAAACATATTTTCAAGAATAAAACCACTTACCTTTTAAAACAATCTATAAAAGTATATCATGCAAGTTAAATCAATGCAATTATGTTGTCTGAGTGTCACCTTTTATATTATCCAAACAACCTCTTTGATTATTCACAATTTTATCCTAATTTTGTGAATGATATTCCCCTTGCTTCTTCTTTTTCCAAAATGGATGATTACAAAGAGACTATACAAGGAGGCTTATACATAAATGGGGGAATCTCCCTCTGATCAAGTTCAAGAAAACGAGACTACTTACATAGTCTTTCAATTTGACTACTTAAAGTAAGTAGATACCTATAGCTAAAAGCGGTACCCTTGAGTGTCGGCCAATACGAGCCGACTCCTGGGGCCTACAACGAAGGGAGGGTGGTAGGTGAGTAGGAAACAACCAACGTGGGGTTTGGTAGTTCCACCTCAAGCCACTTCCTCCTTGCTTCACCATAAGAGTGTTGCGCCATTTCTACCAAAGAATCATGTATGAGCATAACTAATCAATTAACATATGTTCGATTGAAGTTCAATAATATGAACTTTTGACGACACTTTATGTAATAAAGGAACCCAATTTGATGATTGAAATGTATGGTACACCAAAAAGTAATATGCATAAGACACCAATTATGGTCGGCAAGAGAGAGAGAGAGAGAGAGAGAGAGAGAGAGAGAGAGAGAGAGAGAGAGAGCCCATGGCAAGAATTAGTCATGAGAGAAAGAGAGAGAAGTACAAATTAAAGTATACATACACATGGGTATTTACTATTTAGCCTAAAATATTTATTCATTTTAATACCTTATGGAAAAAAGTGAACAAATGTAGTTTCATTTATAAAATTTTGAGAGTGTTATTATCATATATATCTAGAATATGTGATTTTTTTACCAATTGACCAAAACAACTATTTTGTTTATCAGGAGGAGCTTTTGTAATGTTCCAAAACAACTTTTGTTTTGTTCCATATGCATCAATATATGAACGTGTCATAATATCTTTCCTATTTGATCATCATATCAATGTATGTGCACACACATGTAAATTGCCTGTTCAAAATAAGACATAGTTTTTTTGAAAAAAAAAGAAAAAAGAAAAAAGAAAAAAGAAAAAAGAAAAAAGAAAAAAGAAAAAAGAAAAAAGAAAAAAGAAAGACAGCGTTTTTGGGAAAAAAAACAAGACATAGCATGACGTAGAATTGATAAGCTATACATATAATGTTGTAATATGTAGTTATAGTCTAAAATGTGGGTTCCTTATGGACCATTCTCATGATTTAAAATTAAATTGGACATCAAAAACAATATGTACCAAACAATTTAGTCTTTACTACCACTAGCATATTTGAAAATTGAAACTTATTGTCAATATGTTTGCTAAAATAGTTTGTGTCAAGAATGAATCATTATGTTGTCCAACTCTTTGTTATTTTTTCTGCAACTCCTTGAAGAGCTTTAGTATGTTTAGCAAGTTTTAAGAGTCATGTTTAAACACCTTTAGCATTGGAGAATCTCAAATCAATTATTGAAACTTTCCATTTCCCATTCCAGAGTAATATATTATATGTTTCGAGTAAGTGAATCGTATACTTAAATTTGTCACGAGAAACGCACTTAAAGAAAATGGGATTTATGAATTTCGTTGATATTGAATACATGTTTCGCACCAATTAATGCACTCTAATTTTACATCAATGGAGAATGAAACGGATGGAATGAGATTACGGACATTTGGGAGAGAGCTTTAAAGGAGGGATTGTATATGTGTTGAAGAATAAATTATCTTGTAACTTACAAGATAATTTACAAGACAAATAAACAAAATAAAATATAATTTAGACATTCGAACCCGGACTTGGGGGAAATCTAGATCAAATTAAGTAGGGGGAATGTCCCATAGGGAATTATTATGGACTTAAAAGGGAAGTAGATGAGGATGTATCCTAGTTTTAACAAGATGGAGTGGCATCCTCGTGTTTGAGGCCATAACGAGTTGTTTCGAATGACCACCGAAGTGTGCCGGACATACATGACATCATCGTCACCAAGTAAATCTCAAGCTTCGGCTCCATGGCCATCAGCTCCTCATTCCGCCGGATGGCATCCACCACTCGCACGCAACGAGCGTCGACTTGCTTGATCATTTCCGCGACAATGTCCAATGCCTCTTGGAACGTGTCGGCCGCGCCACTATTGTACACGATGCACGGTAGGTTGAAGTAGTCCCCAGCTGAGGTCTCCATGCGGCACGACACCATGTCATTGCACATGCACATGTAGTCCAGGACGAGGTCACGGAGCTCGTGCACGAGTGGGTGGAGATGGATGGGGTCGCGGTCGATATCCAACACATAGAGAAGTAGCTCGAACCCGAAGATGAAGCCCGAGCATGGACGTCGGATGGCCATATATTCTACCACACTAAGGTTGGTGGTGCCGGCTCGGTCTGGGTGTCCAAATGCTGGATTGTGGCTGGGCTGGAGGGACAAAGCTCCTAGGTGGTGTTGCATGGCGGATATAAAGCGAGTCCTTGCGTGTGGGAGGAGCTGGGGAGACATCTCCTTCCACAGATCCCCCAACGCATGTAGCATGGCCAGGCCCCGCTGCATTTGAGGATCACTAAGTGAGGCGGGAGCGGGAGGCGTTACTACGGTGCTTCGATCCGTCGGGTCCTGTAATTTGAGGAGCACAGACTGAGCCCACCAGTCAGTAGCAGACTGAGAGGAGCCACAACCCCCCATGTAGTCCTTGTCCTTGACAGGTTGCGCCGCATCTACAATGTCGTCGGCGAGCGTGAGCCACGCAATGAATTTGGTGGTGGTCACGAGGCGCGGAAGGTCGGACGTGTCCGGGCACAGTCGGCAAACGTAGCGTGGGAGGAGGCAGTCCAGTAGGAACTGCCTATGCTTGGAGTGGACCAAGTTAAGGATCCATGGTTCGCACACCTCCTTCACCTCCTCGTAATGCGGGTGCAATTTCACGGGGAACGAGCATTGCATCGGCGGCAATGTGAAATCGGTATCTTTGCTCCATGGGTTGTTGCACTCCCCCTTCGCACTCTTGTAGTGTGGGTGCAGATTTGTGGACCCACGCACACACAACATCGGTGGCAACTTACTATAAACTTTAAGTGGGATCGATGAATGTAGTTTGGCGGGGAACAAGCATTGCATGGAGCGCAACATCATGAAATGGGAGCCAATATTCAAACCTTTTGTGTAGGGGCTTATCTCAGTGCTAGCATTGATGATCACCATACTTGTGTTGGTATTGGCGTTGGTGGGTGTATCGATATCGGTATCGGTATTAGTATCGGTATTGATATCGGTATTAGTATCGGTATTGATATCGGTATTGGAATGGGTATTGGAATTGGTATTGATATTGGTATTGAGCAATAGGGTGAACCGTGGAGGTATGGGTGTTGGGTTTGGTGTTATCCATGCACCTATGTGTGAATATATATAGTGTTTGTATGTATGTATATTCACACTTCTCATTAATATTGTCATTTTCCTCAACTTTGGTTTTATTTTGGGAGAATGAGCTCACAAATGAGTGTGGAACATGACCCCTTATAAATGAGTGTGGGGTTAGCATGACTTTATACCTCGTGGTCTCTTGATAAGAACGCCGGTTTTGCGAATGCAAAATACCATGTGCAAATAATTACACATACAAATATGTAACACTTAGTACCAACCGTCATCATGTCATAGAATGTCTTAAATCACTTGATGCTTAATATATTTCCACATTTAAGAAATAATTTAGGTGGATTGTCAATTTCTTTTCAAGAGAGCATGAGGTTGATACATTGATGTGCATGCATGTCATCCTATAAAAGTTGCTAATATTTGATGTAATGAAGATCTACAAATGTGATAATTGGAGAATTTTGTAACGTGGCATGTGGTTGAAGAGGACATATTCTATGTGTTGTACAATAGATCAATGTGGCGTGTAGGTAAAAAGAAGTGACATTTGAGGTAGCAAAGATGTATTCATGAATAAGAGGAAAAACCTCTTATCCATATTCCAAATCATTTGCCAATAAAGGTACAAAATTATCAATTTACATTGTTGTGCCCTCATTGCTTTTTCATTACTTTGATCAATTATTCTATTTCCAACTCTTTTGTTTTGTTCAAAACGTCTAAATCTCTCTTTGTTATTGCATACCTTCCATATTTTGAACTTTTTTCCTGTAATTATACTTTGTCAATGTACATGTCTATATATTTGAACACATGTGAATTTTGTTCAATTATAGAAATTGTTGTGCCTTTGGAGGAAAAAAAAGTTTCTCTTATCTTTGTTACAAATAAAATCATAAAAAACTTATAGGCTTTTTTGCAATTCTTATGAAACCTTGTTTTCTTTTTTTTTTTTCCATAAAAAATATGCTCCATTGGTATTAAAATTAACAATGCCAAAGGCAATCTACAAATTTACATAATAGTTTCCACTCCATAAGTATATGTCGTAAAAAAAGGGACCAAATAAAGATGGCATTTGTTATGGCCTCTAAAAAACATCATGTTGCAGCCAACATTGGCTGAATGTGATTCCACATATACTGAAGCTCTTTAGTATACCCATATTCAACCTATAAACAAATTCCTGGTTGTCCAATAGCTGTTCCCGTTCCTTGGCCTTTAATTTTCCTTTGTGAATGTCCTTTCGTACCACTTAGGTAATACAAAACTGCTCTCTCCAATCAAGCCATTGAGGTAATCTGCTACTTCTTGGCCGTAGTCTTCTTCAAGCTGAAACTCAGAACAGCCATACATTGATTAGACCATAATCTCATCACAACCATTCTTCATTTAACCCACATCAGTCATGTCTCCGATTAACGTCATTGCCCAAAAACCCCAAAAATCTGTGATAAGAATAAAATCCGTCTAAAAATTCCTCACCCACTCGTGATGATTGGCTTCGACCCTCCCCACCATCTTCACTCATCCTCACCACAAATATTTCTTCCTTTAGTCGACATCAGCCATCTCACCGATTAACCTGGTTCCAATGTCCACGCATATCCTGTATAATCAACAAAAACTTAGGTTAAAACATGTCCTCACCCACTCCTGCACATTGGCTTCGACCCTCCCCACCATCTTCACTCATCCTTAACACAATAATTCTTCATTTAGTCGACATCAGCCATCTCACCAACTACCACGGTGGCAATGTCCACGCATATCCTGTATTGATCAACACAAAATTAATGTAAACATTTCCTCACCCACTCGTTATAGTCGGCTTCACCCTCCCCACCATCTTCACTCATCCTTAACACAGAAATTCTTCATACAGTCGACATCAGCCATCTCACCAATTAACACGGTGGCAATGTCCACGCATATCCTGTATTGATCAACACAAAATTAGTGTAAACATTTTCTCACCCACTCGTTATAGTCGGCTTCACCCTCCCCACCATCTTCACTCAACCTTATCACTTTCACACAGAAAATTTCTTCGTTCAATCCACATCAACCGTCTAGCCAATTATCGTCATGACCAATGTCCACGAAAAAACCTGTATCAATAACAAAACAGTTAATCTCAAAGTTTCCTCACTCATGATAGATGGCTTCGACCCCCCCGCCATCTTCCCTCATCCTTATCACAGAACAAGAAATTCTTCATTCAGTCCACGTCAGCCCTCTTGCCGATTAACATCTTGCACTGTTGACGAAAAACCTGTATTAAAAACAAAAATTAGTGTAAAAATTCCCCACCCACTCACGATTGTCGACTATGACCCCGCCACCATACCCCATCCTTTTCTCTTACACATTCTTCCTTCTTTCCACATCAGCCCTCTCGTCGATTAACTTGTTGCCAATGTCCGTGGAAAACCTGTATTTACAACACAAAAACAGTTTACACTTTCCTCACGCACTCATCCTAAACGGCTGTGTTCAATATAAATGGCGCTGGTGGCGGAAACAACCATCGAGGTGGAACATAATTCCACTTTACATCTTCCCCTGTTGCATCCAAAAAAATAGGAATGGTTGACCAGACTCTTCTAAGTCGCTTTCTTTTCCGGTTAGGCCCATTTCCACAACCCTTATAGCTATCATATTCACCTTTAACTATATTTACCAATAATTCCCAGAAAGATTTAACTTGATCCACAACATTAGTATCTTCATCATTATATATTTTAGAACACCTTGCTTTCCAAATAATCCATAAGGCCAACGAGGAAATAAAGTTCCAAACATAACACCTAGAAAAGAACTTGACTCCCTGCAAGGAGCTATTCGTAACGTACACCTGAAAACTTTTCACATGTAAAGTCAATGATGAACTATGATAATGATAAAAAACAGTTTCTTGATCCAACGTACCCCAAAAGATTGTACCCCACGTGAATTTAGTAGCCCTATACTTACGACTTAAAAGCCTAAGAATACGAGCCCAAAAACATTTGGCCGTAACACATTCCCAAAAAGCATGATGTAATGTCTCATATGCCCAGCCACACCTACCACATGATCGATCAGGTATTGTTCCCCTCAATAAAGCTCCTACTGGCAATGCATAATGAATCATTAACCATCGAAAGTGCAATACCTTGTTCATACATTTAAGCGACCAAAGGTGTTTCCAAAACTTCAACATATATGTAGATGAGACATTACCTTCCTCCCAATATTTTTTTCCTGCCGGAATTGACTCTATCTCATTTAACAAAAACTTCCTACCTAGTGACACAGAATATGCAAAAAATGGAAGAACTTTCTCTTGCGTACTATCAGACATTGGTAACTTCCAACCATAATCTAATGGATCCCACTGCAAATCAACAATTGGTCTAGAATTTAAAACCCATATATGAGATGAATACTTAGCAATTAGTGGATTAGGATCTATAAATATCTTTTTTCCCAACCTAGCTATTACTCTCACTAGCAGCTGCCTGGCAGAAGACACAATTGAAGACTCCTCCTCCACTACCAACAACCTACCATTATCGCAAACTTCATAAAAGTAAAGGCTACCATTTTGAGTATACAGACGAGCTCCTATTAGTATATTTAATCTCGAAAACATACCATACCAATTCAAACAATGACCAAAACTCAAAGTTGGTAATGTTACCTGATACACCGTTGACACTTGAGTTATCATAATGTTTGCCCCTCTGAAATTAGACACCCTACTCTTTTGGTCTTGCACTGAAGTCTGCAGGAAAGCAATCCAATCCGCAACCGTACGAGCTGGTCCATTATCCATTGCAGCCCAAGATAACCTAGGTCGTAAACCTAAGACACATGCCGCTTCATCAGTAAACAAAGGATTCCATAACAACGGCTGACGCATTAATTGATGATATGTTTTTGGTGGCAAAAAAACCAGTGCTCGACGAATACTTTCCCATGCCCTTAGAATGCCATTAAAAAAACTAAAGGACCCAACTGTCGATTTAGACAGCGGAAAATCTGAATTAAAGAACCATCTAAGACTATCACGCCAATTACCACCAACCGATGGTTTTAATTTATATAAATGACACATCCAAAACTTTTTCCATAACTCTTGTCCAGGCAATAAACACCTAACAACATGTTTAACAAGTAATGCTTTACTTTGCATGAAAGGATCAATCAAACCTAAACCTCCTTTATGTTTGGGTTGTATAAGAACCGACCAAGCTACCTTTGCTATAGTATTGTGTACCGTATCATTTCCCCAAATAAAATTCCGTACTAGACGTTGAACTCTAAGCATAATGGACCTAGAAAACAACCATGTAGAGGCTATATACCAAACAGATGATAAAAGCACAGAATTAGCAACAACTACACGTCCAGCTAAGGAAACCTTGTTTTCTTTGATATAGATTTAAGGGCATGGATCTCTTTTCCTAGGCATGTGCTCAAAGAAATCACATTTATATGTACATGAAAAAATGGCTTGCTTGAAAGTTTTCGGTTACATTCTAGTGTCACACCATTTTTCAGGTTTGTCTTTTGTCTCAATATGGCGCCTCTAGGCTCTAGGTGTTCTCACTAAGCAGATTTCTTTGTATTAGTGGAGTCTTTTTTTCCTTTTTTTCCAAAATGAAGCTACTTTCCCATTTGTTAGGAAGGATTATTACAAAGAGACTGTACAAGGAGGCTTATACACAAATCAGGGAATCTCCGTCTGATCAAGTTCAAGAAAATGAGACTACTTACCTAGCCTTTCGTACTGACTACTTAATGTAAGTAGATACCTATAGCTAAAAAAGGTGCTCTTCAGTGTTGGCTAGTACGAGCCAACTCCTGGGGCCTACAACGAAGGGAGGGTGGTGGCAGGTGAGTAGGAAATAACTAGCGTGGGGGTTGGTAGTTCCACCTCGGGCCACTTCCTCCTTGTGTCACCATAGGAGTGTTGCACCGTTTCTGCCAAAAGCACAAACGGGCAGTGACCATATCGTTGGAATGGTTGCAAACCGCGTCCAATTGCTCGTGTTGGTAGCTGATAAGCGCAAACCATATGTCCATGATCACTTCCTTCGGGGGCTGTACCAGATCTTGGAAGACCTTTAGGCAACGCGCTTTCCATACATACCACAGGGAGAAGCTTGTGATCAACATCCAAATTTCCAGAACCTAGGGGATGTGGACTGCAAGCCTCTCTCAAAACGGATCTTGACAATTTTGCCTCTCGTGCATACATAACACCAACTATCCGCATTGAAGGCAACCGTCCACCTATCAACCGAGTGATCAATCCATGCCGCAACACTCTATGATGTTGTTCCTTCTGCTTAACATGCCGCAAGGAGGCGAGTCACTCTATCCCATACCTTTTGAGCTTGAGAGCAATCCCATAGACAATGTCTCAGAGTCTCAATAGGTGAAGAGCAAAGTGGGCAACCTAACGGGCCGCCACGTTTACCTAGCCATTCGCCAACAAGAACCACATTATGACCGATTTGCCACCAAAAGAGCTTGATCTTTTCAGGCATGTGGAGATGCTAGAGACCCTTCCAAAAGGTAATGAGCACCTCATCAGGGACACCCAATGTTCGCTGGCCATTGCGTAAGGGGCCGTCTAGCTGCAGTTCCAAAGTCCGACCCAATTTAGTGTTGTACTTGAAGAAATGGCGGAGTCTGCCATCATGTTTCCACTTGAAATCCCTTGGGTCCCATTCTAGTTCAACGAGGGGACGACAACCGTTGTCGCGAAGATGCGCGTGCGAGCGTGCTTCGCTTGAGCGGGACCACCAGGGTCTTGGACCAAGGAGGATGTCCGTCAAGGTATTGAGAAGAGGACGATGTGAATGTAAGATTGGAGGAAGACCTATTACACTTGAGAAGATTGAAGATTGTACACTTTGAGAAGTAGATAAATAATTACAAGATAGATGCGAAGAAGAAGAAATAGAAGCTTATATTATTGATGGTGATGATGAAGGTCATATCATATTGAGCCCCCCTTACACAAGCCGTACTAGGGGTTTTATAGGTTTGTCCATGCACAAAACCATGGGCTTGGAGCCATGGTTTCTGTGCACACAATTTTGCTTTGTGACATGCAGGAAACCATGGGCTTAAAACCGTGGTTTTGTGTACACGGTTTTGTTCGTTTGTTTCCTTCGGAATACTGAATATGAGAAAGAAATATAGAACATCTAAAGCACTTAGTAGTAGCTTTAGTGGTAAGGTAATTGCCTCTTACCTTAGAGGTGCAAGGTTCAAAACCTACTTGCAACCCTCTACATGCACTCAATGCCATTGTGACTTAGGTTTATTTATTTTCATTTTTACAAGTATTCGTGAAATGTGCGTGGATCCTCAATTTTTGAGTTTTTCTCGCACTAGACATGCCACATCACGACACCGTATACCCATAACTTCCAATGGGGTTCCACCTTAGGAACATCTGGGTCTGTCTTCCAGATGTTATCAACCTACGCCACCAGTCGGATTGGGTGCCAAGAGTCCCTACTCTGACTCTCCCCAAAAATTGTATCTCTTCTCGATTCGCTTGTGCGCTTCAACAACTTAACCATTCCAACCTCATCAAATAGACCGAACCATGGATCTTCTCTCACCTCCCCCATCGGAACCCTATCAACTGCCTCAACTTTCAATCTCCGCATTTTCATAGCTCCCTTGAGGGGAGGGAACGGGGCCTCATGGGCTCCTCCTAAAGCAACCGTGCGTCTCCAATCATCTATAGAGTGGAGCCTTTGCGCCAACTTTCCCCATGCTAGGCCCTTAAGTTGCCCTAACATCATGTCGTCACTTGTTCGCACCTGAGGGTTCCAAAATAATGGTTGTCTAGACCACTCGATTAGTGTCTCTACGGTGTGCTTGACCAAATGATGTCGTACGTGACACCATGCCCGCAAGATGGAGTTCAAACACATGTCCTTCGGTTGACAAGCCATCTTGGGTGGGACTCCGCTCGTGCAACACTAGTTCAAGGAGTCATGCCAAGGCCTACCATACTTGGGAGTCCCTGCTTGCAACCTGTTGCGAAATAGTACCTTCTAGCACCCCTTACTTGGCAGGAGGCATTGAACAGCCATTTTGGCTAGCAATGCTCGGCTCTGCATTTAGGGGTCTATGAGGCCAAGCCCCCCTTTGGCCCGCAATTGTGTTAACCAATGCCATGACACTCTGGCGGTAGCCATCGGGTTGTCCTTACATGACCATATAAACCCCCTGATGGAAGCCTTAATCGCGTGCAAACGTGCAGGGTCCATAATCCAACAAGACACTAAGTGCCACGTGGTAGCGAGCATCACTTGGTTCGTAATAAGGACCCTACCAGTGAAGGATAATTTAGATCTACTCCATTGGTTCAACTTCCTGCTTGTTTGGCTTGCACATGGGACAATTGCACTCCCTTGGGGATACTTTAATGTCGTCCCATCAGGGACCCATGTAAAATCAGCACGGGGTTGCCACCTTGGTTTCTCTTGTTCATTGAACATAAGGCCTTGGTTTTTATCACAATTGACCTTGGCACGAGCGGCTTGACAAAAGTCCTCGACAAGATGTTCAACCCGCTGAAAATTCTCATCATCGCCTACAAGAAAAGGACGGTCATCGTATCGTTGGCATATTCAGATAACAGAAGATCTTCAATCGCATTGGAGATGTTCAGTCCACTGCTTGGTGCTTGTAAGTAGGCAGAGAAAGGCTTAGTTAAAAATAGATAGAGATATGGGTCTAGGGGACAACCTTGCCTCACTGAGCGATGTAGTTGGAAGGCGGGGCCCCTAGCACCAGCTACCAACACGCTACTTGTAGTAGTCCGAAAGAGTGCAGAAGTGCAATTGCTCCATTGTTGGGGTAGGCCCATAGCTCTCATCACACTTTCCAAAAAGGGCCATAATACCCTATCGTAGGCCTTCTCAAAGTCTAACATCAGAATAGTCGAGCTCGATACAGAGCGATCTGCCAATGCCATAACTTCCCAGAGAAGTAGCACATTATCAAAGATACACCTACCCTTGATAAACCCTGTTTGAGTCTCATGTATGATGTCTGGTAAGAAGCTTGCTATCCGCCGAGCTCGGACTTTTGCGAGAATCTTGTATATCGTGTTAAGGATCATGATTGGACGCCACTAGGATAACTCTACGCTTCGCCCTACCGCTTTGGGGATGAGATAGATCATCCCCTCAGCCAGACCTGTCGGCATCGTTCCTGAGGTCCAAATCTCCTGAACCCTGGCTTCCAATGACGAGATAACACTTTCCCAATGAATCTCAAAAAAATCTCGTGAGAGACCATCGGGGCCAAGGCATGCTCCTCTCCACAATTCCTTGCCCTCTGAGAGTTCTAATCGACAAATGGGGCTATCGAGCACAACTTCCATCTCTTGAGTTACCTTGGGGTGAATGCAAGCCATGACCCTATCAACCACCTCCGTGTTTTGCCGCATATGCATAGGTGCGAGTAGGTTGCGATAGTATAGTGTTTCCATATGCAAAATCTCATCCTCGTCCTCCGTTATTGAGCCGTCTGGTTTGCGCAGCCCTTGTATACGTCCACCACCACCCTTGGGTGCCCTGGAATGAAAGAAATGTTGGTTGACCTTGTCGTCTGTTCTAGCCCACCATGTTGTGGTCCTTCGAAATAGCATTCAGTTCTTTCCCAATGTCCTTTCCTGCAGCTTCATCTTTGCTTCCTCCAACTTAGCTCTAGACCAATTGCAACCAGGGTCTGCTTGTAGCAACCATTGCGTTGCCGCAACGGACTTCCGTAATTTTGTTTCAATGGCTCAGACTTGTTGGAGGGCCTGTTTGGTTTCCTGTTGTAAGGAAGAGGAGACGGGCAATTTTTTCTGCAAATCCTCACTGGCCGATTCACTTACAATGGTCTCCCGCCATGTACTCTGTAGACCTGCCTTCACCTCTGCACTCTTCATGATGTTTGTGGGGATTTTCAGATTGAGACTCCCCTTGCTACCGCAGGCTGGGTTAAGGTTTAGTCTCATCGGTTGGTGATCAGAGAAGGTAAGACCTGCCATGATAGCAAAGGATCCCCCTCATCTCTTCAAGGGATGAGTTGATGTATATGCGGTCTAGCCGTGCAAGACTACCAACCCTAGCATTCGTGGCAACTCGGGAGAAGTGTAACGAATGTGAGCACCTACTAAGCGAAGAGCCCCATGTATCCTTCACCCTGATTTTTCCAATTAGGAAAGCCCATCAATCCAGCTCCGTACCATGAATCTGGGTCCCCCCTTTCCTATCTCCCAGGTGCTCAGTCATGTTGAAATCACCTGACATCAGGCAATGTTGACGCTAACATCCTCTAGAAGATTGCTCTCTCGGGGGATGAGTTAGGTTCATAAATGTTTAACACCCCAATCTGTAGGCGATTCCATTTCAAATGCACATATAAGGCTCTACCAGCCACCAGTGTGCCATGTGATGTTACTTTGTATGGGCCTTATCGCTGATCGAGATGTAGATCCCTCCTCTTCGGTGGAGGTCACCCTGTGCAGCCGACCATCACGTGGTCCACCCACCCAACAAGGGGTTTACTAGGCTTTGAGCTCTCTCTTGAGAGAGGTGGTGTTCCTGCAAAAGCAATATGTCAATGTTGCCCCCAATATTAAGGGGATTCAACTCCTCCCGATATCTTCTACACTCTTGATTATGCCGGCCTCCACCAAGGCCCTATATATTCCACGTTAGGATCCTCATCCGAAGACGGTGAGGTTGACGTCCATGTCGGGGCCGACCCCCATGTCATGGGGCAAACTACCAACTGCTTCGGGGGGTAGGGACTCCACAATAGATTGCAGACGCCCTAAGGGATTCTCGTTGTGTCGTTCCCGACCCACTTCAAATAGTTCCCGCAATACATTTTGGCTCCTAAGCTGTTGCACATCCTGCACCCCTCTATCCCAAATAGTTGTCACCAAACCAGGTGATGGTTTGCCTATATTACCCTTCCCTTTGCCCTTGATTTTGGATGTCCGGATCCACAATTTCACTAATCGAGGCTACACCTAGGCTTCCAAGATTCCCATGCTTCTTAACAGGTTGCCAAGGAGCCTCGTTGTCCTTGGTTGACGCGGCCTTCCCGGAGGTTCGAGGTCCCGAGCTTCCCTTTCCAATCTTACGAGGACATTCCTTAGCTAGGTGTCCTTTCTGTTTGTAGATGAAACACTGCCCAGGGAGTCCCTCATAAACCACATTCACCATTGTGAGACCTAGCTCCTCAAAGTAGAGCCTAATTCTTGTTGGAAGTCCATTGGAGGGAAGGCACTAAGATGCGTAGCTTGGGCACCTCCTCTACAGTATTTGCCATGGAAATTTTTTAGGGCAAATTGTCCCTTTTTGTTCGCCAAAAAAAGGGAGCAGATGACACAAGTGGGGAGGGAGGCTAGGAAATGTTGCGGTGATTCACCCTAGGATTGTTAAGTTTCCGTAACTCCTCAATTGGATTGAACCCTAGTGACCACGGTTGGAGCAACACCTTGTTGTACTCCAATGCAAGTACCTTGAGCTCTACCAATAGTTGCGCCATTGCGCCATCACCCAATTCAATGTGGAAGAAAATTTTCCCTAAACCCCTGACGCGCTTGATCGAAGGCATTTTTTCCATCACAGCCACTTGGGAGCATGCCCCGAACCATGCCACGACTTGGTTGACCTGCTAGAAACCTACATACAAAGGAAGTACGACGTAGTTGTACGATTTGTAAATAGAAATAGAAGGCCGGTGAGAGTCTCTCACCGGATGAAGAGACATATTTGTAAATAGAAGAAAGTATAAAAATATATATATTACATGCATAGGGCAAGATTCGAACCTTGCACCTCCATGTTAATAATGTTAAGCCTTATCATTATACTAGCGTATTATGAATTTTAAAGTTATACTAAACTTTATCCCATGTAAACTTTCTAGAGATGCATTGTACAAAAAAGTTATTCATGCATAGACACTCGAGTAAAAAGAAAAGATGAGATAAAAAGCTAATCATGCACATGCAATGTGCATGAAAACTAAAGATAGGAAAAGCATGATGCTTGCATGTGAAAAACTTAGACTCTTCCAACACTATATAAGGAAAAGAGAAAGATGTATAGAGGTTGTTGATTATTTTACAAGGGTTGATTAATATAATATAATCGTGGGATTCACGAATTTGCTAACTATTTTTTTCTCTCTTAATTTGATTACTCACTAATACACTATACTCGTGGGATTCACGAGTTTTCATATCTTTCTTTCTTACAATATATTTCATATTCTTAATTGCCTTAGAATTTTCTTTCCTCCTAGTCCAAAACCCTAGTGGTTCCCACCCGACTCACGCAACGATCCGGAGCCGTAAGGCACGACAATGTGATGTCAAGATCTATTCCTCCTCCTTGTAGCAAAGTGGGTTATGTTGGAAGTTTGGTTCCTCCCACCATAGCACTCTATCGATTCTGTTTTTTGTTTTTTCCTTCCCTTTTTTTATTTTATTTTTGTCGTTTTTTTGTTTATTATTATTATTATTATTTATTTTCTATTGGGGGGAGGGGGGTTGCAGGTACCTGACAGCACACTAGAGCAGAACAACTGCTGATCAGAACAGGACAACCACTAACGAGCGGCTGAAACTCCCTCCTGCGTTAGCTGTTGCACACTCTCTCCTCAAGAAGCAGAACCTAGACTATGGCGCATTGCTAGCCAACGCGCGTGCTCCTGCTCCTGCCCGCCATTTCCTCTTCTCGCCATGCTATGCTCCTGCTCCTCGCCATTCTCCTTGCTCTTGTATTAGTGGAGTTATATCTCTACGCCAATATCACTCACCAAGGGGTCTAGGCCATTGTATTCCCCTTTGAGTTGAGCAAGCATAGTTGTCAAGCACTCTCAAGTCACTAACTTTGCTTACCCTAATTTCGTGAACTCTCGCCCATCTTTCACTAAGATAAATCTAATCAAGAAGTAATTAATGCATTGCAAAGGCTTAATTAAATGCTAGACACATACACATGTGAAAGAGATTGCACGCAACAATGCTAACCACACCCCAGTTAAATAGAAAAGTCACCACAACAAATACAAAAAGGAGGAGCGATTAGAGTTTGGCTAAATAACACTTAACACTAATCAGTCACTTCAAAAGTATGGGAGAGAGAGTTCTAGCTTAGATTAAAAATGGAGAAGAAAACTAAAAGTGCAAGTAGATGAGGTAATACGACACAAAAGTGACTTTTATAACTCGCTCGCCAAAAATTGTTCCTTTTCGATTGGGGTTACCATTAGTCTTAAAGATTTAGGACTACTTTGTTGTTGTAAACGATTACTTGCGGAAGCGTTAGAAAACAGAGAAAGTAGAGAATACATAGAGTACATGGGAGAGACAGAGAGAGCAAAAACGTAAAAGCTATATTCAAAACAATATAGACACTCTCTCACTTACAACTGTGCTCAGTAGCACTATTTATACAAGTCCTCGTGGGACTGACAGAAGTACCGTGTACTTCAATGCTCACACGAGCATCTGACACTTACTACGAGACTATATCTGCCTAGTAGTCTAAACTAATACTAGGCTTCCGATTACCGATTGGATTTGGCTAACCGGCTCTATTGCTTGCTGGCTCGGTTGCTCTCCGGCTTACCGATCCGTCTTGCTCACCGGCTCAGGCTTATCCAGCCAATCTGGCTCCAGTTGAGCTTGCCACTCAACACTCCCCCTCAAGCTCAACTTGAGGTTGGATCCTAGTGTCACCCTCTGTGGCAGTCGGTTCTTCCAACCAACTTCTCCTGGCGTCGCTCTGCCTTGCTTGCGCTCCTTGTTCGGTCCGGTTCTGTTTGCCGCGACCCCTCTTGTTCTGCACACCTCGACCTCCTCGGTCGGCTTGTCTGCTCAACAGGCCCAATTCAGCTCCCTTGCTGCTGTGACTTCGGTGCGTTCCAGTTCGCCGATTCCTTCGTGTTGGCGTTGACTTTCGCTGCCTTCTCGTCCTCTTGGCCTTGAGTTGATCCGGTTCTTCCGAATCGGCAACACTGTTCTGTTGCAGTGTGTATCTGCAATTGAACTCTCGCCGAATTCCCTTTTGCTGCAGATAACTGTTGAATTGGCCGGAAAAGTATTCTTTTCTGCCATCTGACCGTAGGCATTTGATCTTTCTCTCCGATTCCCGTTCCACCATGCTTTGGAGACTCCGGAAACACTCGAAGACTTCACTCTTCTGCTCAATGAGGTAGATCCATGTGTGCCGCGTATAGTCGTCAATGAAGGAGACGAAATATCGAACATTCTGTGCCGGTCCCCACACATCCGAATGGATAAGGTCGAGCTTGTTACGGCTCTGGTTACGTTCGGTGGGGAATGGAAGCCGGTGTTGCTTCCCGAGTTGGCAGGCTTCACATACTTGGGCGTTCAGGCCGCTGAACTTCGGCAAACCGAAAAAAACTTGTTTCGCTTGCAGGTCTTGAAGCCTCCGGTAATTGATGTGGCCTATCCGCTTGTGCCACAGGTCGATGTCCGATTCGACCTTCTGTCCTTTTGCAAACAGAGCGGTGCCGACGTCATTGGTGTCGAGGATAAACATCCTCCTGTCTCTGCGCCCTTGCACAATAATCTGGCCCTCTTCCTCGATGAAGCACCCTAGGTGCGTAAACCGCACCTGCATCCTTTGGTCGACGATCTATCCGACCGACACCAGGTTCTTCGTGATTGTCGGAACGTGTAATACGTTTATCAGTTTCCCCTTTTGTCCGACGTGGCTCAAAGGAACTTCTCCGACGTGCACGATTGGGTGAGGAGTGTTGTCTCCGGTTTCGACTACTCCTGGTTGATCCGGTTTCTCCAAAAAGGATAACCACTCTTTGTGGCTCGTCATGTGGTTCGATGCCCCGGAATCAACATACCACACTTCCTCCGATTTGGAAGTGGTCTTCTTCATCGAGTTCGCCTCGTGCTTCATCACCAAGGATGGCCCGTTACCGTTCTTGGATCCTCCCGATCCCTTTGCCTAGTGCGAGCTTTGCCGGCCATCCTTGCCGGCCTTGCCGAATCCGGATTTGTTCGAATCGGCCCGTTTTCTCCAGCACTCGCTTTTTCTGTGGCCGTTTTTGCCACAGTACCAACATTCCGTTGCAGTCTTCTCTTGTCGTCTTCCGGTGCCGCCATGACTCCCCTTGCTCCCGGAGGGTCCAGAACTGTTGTCGGCATGTTCTCTGTGCCTTTGTTCCTGGTTTTGCCAGCCGCCTCCATTGCGTTGTCGTGAAGATTTTCGGCAATAGTGTGAAAATCCCATAAAATGTACAAAATCGAGTATGAATCATGTAATACAATAATTGTGAAGATAACATTTTTAATATCTAAGTACAAAATGATGGAGGTTTCGAATGCACTTTATTACATGAGAAATGGACAACTAAATGTCAAGATATGAGGGTATAAAGTTTGTGAAAAGAAAAGAGAAAATTGTGAGATATCCCACATAGGCACGACAAATACGGCTCTCATCATATATAAGGAGGAGCAAAAGATATTATCTTTGTGTCTATGTGTGGAGCATAGAGAGTTCAAGGTAACTTGAACTTAGAGTGGAGGTGGCTAGCTACTCGTAAAGGGTTTTGGCCAACCAAAACCGGACCGGCGATGGAGCCAGTGATCCGACGACATGCGGCACCGGTATCCGGCGTCGGCATCCGGCGGCGGCACCGGTACCCGGCGACGGTATCCGGCGAACCGACGACTAGATAAAATAAATATATAAAAATATATACATATTTACATATACAAGGAGGGCAAGTATGGATTCGAACCTTGTACCTCCAACTTACCATTAAGCCATAGTATTTAGTTGAAATTATATTTCTATCATTGTACTTTTACATGTAAATTCTCATCCATGAGTGCTAAAATGAGTGACATGGTTAACATGCACCACATGTAATACTTAAGCGCCAAATGGCAAACATGCAATTTATGCATGTCTTGTACCCTCACATGCATCATGTGCATGAGAGCATCTATAAAAGAGGGAAGGGGGAGGAGAAAAACACGGTTTTTTTTTATGAAAATTAGGAGGAAGAAATTCGTTTTGAAATCAATCGTGTAATCTCATCTTCTCTCTTTCCCAATCTATCTTAAGTACTTTCTCGCCAAAGCTTGTTTCGACTCTAAATCCTTCTGGTCCAGAACCCCGACGGTTCCGCCTCACGATCCGCGCGTAGTAACGGATCTTCACGACAGCGTGCCGACCCGCCTCGTCCACCACGCCCACAGGACCGATCCGTTTCCGTGTACAACATCCGGTTGTCAATGGGTGCGCTAGTTGACGCATCGGCGTGGTTCTCCTCTACAAGGAGCATCGACTGTAAGTCAAAAAATGACAGCGTATTCTCCCTTGCACACACCGCCGTTCGGAACACTCTGAACTTAGACGCCAGGCCCCCAAGACAGACCTGTACCATCTCGTCTTCCTCTACGGTAACGTTGATAGAGGCAAGTGAGTCACATATCTCTTTGGTCTGGGCCGTGTAATCCGCCACCGACATGTCCTTCTGTCGGACATTGCTCAACTCTTGTCGGAGTTGCAACTTCCGGGCTGTAGTGCTCGCGGCGAAAACCTTCTTCAGGTTTCCCCAAGCCTCCTTCAGCGTCTTGGCGTCTCAGATTGTGCTCAGCAGCTGGTCTCCGACACTAGACGCGAAGCAGTACATCACTCAGCTTGCCGATTGTTCCCACACTGGGAAATCCTTATGTGCCGCATCAGGTGCTGTTTCGTTGGCTCCTTCGACGAAACTCCAGTAGCCATGCCCAAGCAGGTACTAGTGCGTCTTGTACGACCAAGATGCATAGTTGGATCTGTCGAGTTTCTCCACAGGGAGCGAGCTAGCCATTCCTCTATCCATCACTTCTCTGTCAGTTGTTCTTACGACCTGTTAGGGTTTGCTTTCAAGCGTTTGTCGGCTGCAGAGGTTCTCAACCCTCGCGCTCTGATACCATGTAAATGATTACTTGCAGAAGCATTAGAAAACAGAGAAAGCAGAGAATACACAGAGTACATGGGAGAGATAGAGAGAGCAAAAACGTAAAAGCTACATTGAAAACAATATAGACACTCTCTCACTTACAATTGTGCTCAGTAGCACTATTTATACAAGTCCTCGTGGGACTGACAGAAGTACCGCGTACTTCAATGCTCACACGAGCATCTGACACTTACTACGAGACTATATCTGCCTAGTAGTCTAAACTAATACTAGGCTTCCAGATACCGATTGGATCTGGCTAACCGGCTCGGTTGCTTGCCGGCTTACCGATCCGTCTTGCTCACCGGCTCAGGCTTATCCAGCCGATCTGGCTCCAGTTGAGCTTGCCGCTCAACAGTTGTGTTCTCCTTTCTCTTGGTCTCATTTTTGGTCTTTAGTACTCATGCTAAGGAATTCATAGGTCATGCTACATATGGAAAATACTTCACATCAACCATCAATGCATGCATAGGTGTTCTTTCAGGGTTTAGGCACACGTATGATTATTGAACTTAGCATATCGAAGTACTTGCATATTTTGAGGATCTATATATAAATTCCCATAATCCAATTTCAAAGTCCATTGGCCAAGAAAATACTCAAAAGGAGCATGATTTCTATCTTCACACAAGTTCTATGGTGATTGTGTGTGAATATGGTCTTTATGCCAAACATGTGAAAATGAAATGAAATGCAAATCCTTGGTTATCTTGTTTCACCAAAAGTTGTCTTTGTGAGTCCAACTATAATGCAAAGTTTGAGATTGACAAACACCATGATCTATGCGGGATTTAAATGCTTCTTAGGGTTTGTGAATTTTCGATGCAAATTCATGAAAAAGTACTAAAAAATGGTGTTGCCTCTAACACATCTGACATATGTAAACCAATTATTTCCATAGATTTTAGAAGTCTGGGAGCATTTAAATATTATTGCTTGTGTTTACATTTGTCCGAAGTTGCTCCATGCTCACACTAAGCATCCACATTGTTTTCCATTCAAAAATTTAAAGTTGTCGAAATTAATTACGAATTTCATAAGAAAGAACCCTTGGTCATCCTAGATTCTTTCAAGCATTGTTGCCACCTCTTGGAAGGTTTTCCGTAACACATTATTGCAACTTGAGTCTTGAGTAAATGACAAGCTCGTTAGAAGTTGTCCTTGATGCACTTAGATTTCATGGTCATGTATTGCATGATGATGCAACATGAAAATGTTGATGCTCTAGCTCGAAGCTCCTATATGGCACCGATTAAGGAGAGCCTTCTTTCCAACATAAAATGCCAATCCTCTTGGATCTTGATTGTCTTATGTCTATATGTAATGAAAGTAAGGTCTTAGAAGCACGTGTAGATTCAACTCTTATTGATTTCATTCGTAATAAGATTGGCGAGGATGAATTTGCCAAAGATGTTCATAATCATATTTGTCTAATTGTTGGTCCTTGATCAAGGTCTAGGAGTTTTCATAAAGATTATAATAAATTGAGTTGGAATAATTTCATAAATTCCTTTTCAAATGCAATATTGTTCTTGGCTTCTATCTTTGACAACTAGTGCATAGCTAAATGAAATCTTTATTATAAATTGAAAATTGAAAATTATTTTCAATAGCTGACATATATAAAATAGTTCACAATCAATATTGATTGATTATATGGTTCAACTTTTGATTTGTTTTTTTTGCTTATGTGCTTGATGAGCTTAATATGTTGAGTAATAAATTTCATGAAGCACGTCCAAATATTTTAGCATTGGATAGCATCTCAATTTGTCATTCTATTGTAATAGATTTCTATTAATGTATTTTACACTAAATATTTCATTAGAAAGGTAGTTGATGAAGATAGATTGATTACTTTTATTAATATTGATGTCATTCACACAAGCATCACCTACATATGGGTCCAATGTACAATGAAACGTATGATATGGAAAATGCTCACGTGATTGATTTATGTCAAGGCTAAAACATATGAAAGCTACACCATGTGATCATTTGTTGCAAATTACTTTTGTCCAATCTACAATGGTAATCATTAGGAAATTTTACGAAAAGAATGGTTAGAACTGTCATGCAATCACTTTGTGCATTAATTAATCAAGAAGAATGTAAGGGGGAAGACACTATTTTTTATGAGAATGATGAATCATTTTAAAAGTATAAATGTGCAAGAGTAGAAAGATTTTGAATTCAAGATGAATGAAGGCAATAAAATTTTGACGAATAGTGTTTACTTCGCCATTATCATCAATTGCATGTTAAAGAGGTTTATTAATATGAATAAGATCAAAATAAATTGTCATAAAAAAATTAGCTTTATTAATCATTATGGGGAGCAATGCAACAAATGAGACTTTTAAGGAAGATGTTTTGTGAATTGAATGCATTGATGCTTGAAAAGGAATGAAGAAATGAATCATTGACAATACATAATGTTGATCAATGAGTATGCTATGACATATGTGTAGAAAAATCATCCTTCAATAATATTATGTGGCCTTTACCTTACTAGTATTTTTTTCGTAACATATTACATCATCTTTCTACAATGTTATGTGGGGTCTTTACTTTCCATACAACAAGCTATTCTCATGTGGTTTTATGAAAATCTGTTATATTTGGGCTTTTAAGGAATCAATAAATAGTTTAGATTCTCGGATGTCAATGGACTATAAAGTTAGAAATTTGACATTTCTGCAATCAATTTGGCATGCTTTAAGAGTACTAGTCCAATCAAAGATAGGTTGCATATCATCACGTTGCATGGGGTATGGTTTTGAATCGTGTTTGAAAGGTCTTCTAGTAGCAATCATGCCACCAAGAGAATAACCTCTTCTAGGGTTTTGAAGTAAGCGATGCCCACTAGGTTGCATATCATCACATTGAATGAAATATGGTTTTGAGTCATTTTTAAAAGGTCTTCTAGAGGCAATCATGTAAGCAAGAAAATAATATCTCCGCTAGGTTCGAAGTAATCCCACTTCTAGATTTATTAAAGGTTCATACCAATCAAATAATTAAACTTAGAACAATAAGAGCTTTAGGTCTCAACTTTAGTAAATGTCAATAAGAAGCTTAAAAGGTTTATAAAGGTGTATTTGGCGTTTTCACATTATTCCACATGTCTCTCTGCTCCTTTATCCCTTTCCATGAGTGTTACGTTTGTTCCTTCATATATAAACAATACTAAAGTGTATGGAAATGGTTAATAATAAGATCGAATGTCTTGCATATTGGTTATTTAAGAGTTGGCTTATCTTGTAAAGCTCCGAGGAAGAAACTCGGTGTCTACATTTCATCGTGCCACACACATTATGATAATGAGTTATTTATTGATTCTCCTAAGTGTTAAGTTTTAATCTTAAACAAAGGACTAACTATCCTCCATTGTTGAGATTTTGAACCATCTTCATAAAACAATGTTGACATTATGGATTGATGATTTGAAAACTCAGATATACAACAAATGTAAATTCCCCGAAGGTGTTATTACATTAGTATGCATGAGAGCTTTGTTTCCAACGTAGCAAAGTATATGTTTCCCCATAGAAGCACACATCCAATTACATAACATTGCCAGGAAATATATTTTTATATCTATTAATACATACATTTCATTCACCCATCTTCGTTTATATAATATATATACCATATACTCCTCATTGGACTACAACATTTACATCTTAGATGACCACACACCTTGTCCATATAGGCGTCTTTGGAGACATCTATTGGGCTAATAACCTAATGACCAATTTCCTCTTTCTGTTCAAGAGTCTCTTATCATGAGTCCTAATTTCACCCTTGCACTTGTGATTTCTCTGTTACCTTCCTCTTTGGAGGCTACACCTTCGATTCCTAACCGGAATCGGACCAAAGGACTATGGTACGTGGTGGTCGAAATTGCTTTTACAAAAGGGGATGACACCCTACAGATTACGTAAGAGAAAGCCTCGGCTTATGTATACACGATAGGGAGAGATAGATTACTTAACAATTATTAAAAGCGAACAATGACACAACATAGACCCAACACTGTTTACATTACAGAATGAGAAATGATTATAGTTACATGGTTATTTGTTAGAATGTATCAGATACACCGTAGTATGATTAATTACGTAATAACCTCAGACTTCTCTCCTATATCTCTCCTATATGTCTCTCCTTCTTCCTTTGATTTGCTGCTCCTTATATAGATGTTCCTTGGCGCGCTCCTTCTCCTTCCACGCTTACGACTGTGTTTATTTTGGCTGCTTCTGATTGCTTTCAGTTGTTTACCTATTGCTACCTAATACCTATTGCGATTCACATATGTTACTATTTTGGCCCACAGACAACATTCTCTCCTTGAGAAAACCCATCCTCTATCTCGTTTGCCTTTCTATAAAAGAAGTCGTGAGTACTAGTCTCGTTTTGCAAAGATGAGATAGGCAAGTCTTTAATCTTACTTTCAACGTTCTTATCAATAGATATTTGTGCTATATGAATATTCTTCCTACCATCTTTTTCAGAGGTTAAATGGTTTTGTTATTGATTGCTATAAGCACATCATGGTGCTCCTTGAGTAGACACACATGCACTAATTTTCAAACTTTTATTGAAGCCATGTATGTATGTTCCCTACATCAAAGTTTCATCAATTTATGAGTAAATAATATAATGGCCTTGTTTTTCTTTACTACCACAAGCACACATACATTCACCAAAGGCTCTTCCAATACCATCTTGATGGTGTCATGGCTTCAATACAATTTTAAAGAAAACCATGAGTAATAGACAAATAGAAGTAGCCTTAATAAGATCACCGTTAACTTTTTATTAAAATAAAAATGAAGTGAAAGAGTCTTGCGTTCTATAAGGGTTACAAAGAAATGTTGCAAGGATGATCTCTTTCTTTCTTTAACAAAGTTTATTAGTTAAAATATTGAACATCATATCATTCACTAAATTCTCGTCCAATAAGCCATATAGGACCTTTGAACACAATAATAAAATCAATCACTGTCTTATTTTTTTATTGTAATTAGCTTACCCTACACGCATTGCGTTTTGGGTTTGAAACCTAATTTCCTCACCTCTCTATTAGCTTACCCTACAAGCATTGTGTCTTGGGTTTGAAACCTAATTTCCTCACCTCTCTATTATATATTTCATACATATCCAAAAATTCACTAAACGCCAATGTGAAATGTTGGGGTTGAGCCCAATTCCTAGTCTCCATGGGGCAACCTTACCAACTAATCTACATCCATTTGAGCGTCTCTCTTTTCTCTCTCTACAAAGTTTCTACAAATTAAGAAACAAACGCCATACAACCTCCTCCTCCTTAAGACGGGATCACTTCCCATTGAGATCATGGCCATGGAAAGGGTTGTTAAATACATGTGTTACTGTACAAGATGTACGGGTGATTGATGAGTGTGATAAGTGAGGGTGAAAGATGTAATGTATGTGTAATGTCATACGATTATGAGTGTGAATGTAAGTGTGAGTGTGGTGAATACAAAGAGGTGTGAGTGACTGATTAGGTGTGAATGCCCAAGGGGACTTGCACCCTTGTGTATCTACCCTTTTGTAACTATTTAACCTGCCTTATGGGGATTCCGAATGAAGGAAGACAAGGATCATTTCTCTCTCTATCTCTCTCTCTATCTCTCCTCCCTTATGTTGAACCCCCTTGGGAGGGGGGTGGAGCCATTCTAGGAACCACCCCCCACCCCGTAATGCTTCTCAATCACTTCTCAACATCGTCATGATCTCTCTCACCATCATACCCTCCATCATTTTCACTACTACACCATTACCATTCATCCTCATCCTCTACCCTAACCCTAAAACCTATAATACTTTTTGGCGACCACTAAGGCGACCCCCCGTTGGAGACGTAGTCGAAGACTAATACGTGGCAGAGATAGCAACGATGAAATGTGCGATAATGGTGACGATGATGTGTGAGAAATCGAATTTATGATGAGTAGGAAATCGAATCAGTAATGTGCAAGAAATGGCGACCACAATGTGTTGGAAATGGCCATGATAACGAAAAAAAAAAAGAAACAATCATTGCGACAACCGGAATGACAGAGATAGACAACAACGATGGCCGGACTGAAGACGAGTGGGACGACAACCGGACAGCCGGAAAGACATGGCCGTTCGTGCCGAACAACGGAGATGACCGGGGACGACGGCCGGGATGAATGAAGACAGTCGGACAAGGTGGACAGCGACAGATATGCGACGCGACAAAGACCGTTGAAGAACGACTTGATGCCGAACAGATGGATGGAAGAATGAATGAAGGACTGGAAAGATATAGTCAGAGAGGGATAGCCAGATCGACAGATAGACAGCAGCCAAGAACAACGGGCGGTCGGAGACCGGTCAAAAAGCGGACAGAGATGGCTGGAAAAACATGACAGACAGAAAAGACACGGCCGGACGGGCCAAGAGGTCGGAACGGTGACGGAGCCGGGACGACGATCGGACGCCGGTGGCCACATACCAACGGCCAAGAAGTGGCTGGAGTGGTCGGACAGCATCCAGAACGGCCGGATAGCAGCGGGGGCTCGACAACCAACGGCCGGAACAATGATGACGCCGAAAGAAGACGGGAGAGACACTGGCCGAAGATGGAGTCGGCTGGACAGAGGCCGAACAGTGGAAAGCTCGAGAAAAGCATCGGTGATGGAGCGGGCGATGGAGCGGAAGACGACCAAAATGGCCAGAGATGGGAGCAGCCGGACAACAGCTGAACAAACTACCGAAAAACCGGCCAGAACGGATCGGACGACGACCGGAACGGCCGGATCGATGGCCAGAACGGCGATACCGATAGAGATTGACGAGAGCCCGGAAAAGCGCCGACTGGAGAGTGGTTGGAGTGGCCGAAGCGATGGACGACGACAGACAGAGATGGCGCCGGAGCCGGAGATGAAAAAGAAAACATACAGAACATCAGAAGGTGAGACAACTAGAAGGGTCGGACAGAGATCGGCAACAATGGTGTTGGTTACGACAAACAACAGAGAAAGATGGAAGACGCGACAGATATAGATAGACGGCCAATGATGACAACCAAAACAGCCAAAACAGAGGAAGAAAGAGAGAAGAAGGGAAGATTTGCAGAAGAAAGCGAACAAGAAGAGATCGCAGAGAAGAAAGAAGAGGAATGAGAAGCAATAATGGAAGAACAGAATAAAACAAGAAGAAGAGAGAAGAGAAAGAGAGAAGAAGAAGAAGAGGAGGAGGAGGAAGGAGAAGCACCAGTTCGAAGCAACTAAAGAAAAACAGAAGACAACAACAAGAAGGAAAAAAGAAACGTAGGGGCACATGAAGAATTTCGGAAACATGAGGGTAGACTAACAAATTTCATAAATGTAAGGGTACATACTTAAATATTTTAAAAATCAAACAGTACCTACGAAATTTCGAAAACTCATCAACCTAAACGAAATGGATGCGATCAACACACAACTCACAGAATCAACAAAAGGAAGATACACATACACACAACGTTTTTGGACCTATGATATCAATGTTTGTGAACCAACAGAACGGGCATGTTCGTGTCGATGAAGATTCGCTGACTGACGGAGATGTTCGAGTCAAGCGCTCCGATCGAGGGAGTCGATCGTTAAGAGGACCGATGGAAATTCCGGTCGAAGAAAGATTATGATCAAGGCATGTGGGATCAACGTGCAAGGCACTCTCCCACGGGCGTGCCATATTGTGTTACCGTACGAGATGTACGGGTGATTGATGAGTGTGTAAGTGAGGGTGAAAGATGTAATGTATGTGTAATGTCATACGATTATGAGTGTGAATGTAAGTGTGAGTGAGTGATTAGGTGTGAATGCCCAAGGGGACTTGCACCCTTGTGTATCTATCCTTTTGTAACTATTTAACCTGCCTTATGGGGATTCCGAATGAAGGAAGACAAGGATCATTTCTCTCTCTATCTCTCTCTCTATCTCTCCTCCCTTATGTTGAACCCCCTTGGGAGGGGGGTGGAGCCATTCTAGGCACCACCCCCCACCCCGTAATGCTTCTCAATCACTTGTCAACATCGTCATGATCTCTCTCACCATCATACTCTCCATCATTTTCACTACTGCACCATTACCATTCATCCTCATCCTCTACCCTAACCCTAAAACCTATAACAACATCCTTGAGGTTCAAAACAGTCCCTCACATTGACTTCCTAAAATTGCATGGGAAACAAGCAAAAAGATCCAAAAGACGCATAAAAGCAAAATTTTGAGTTCCGATTGGATCCAAAATGCATTTGCTTCATGATGTATCACTACATTGCTCTCTAAATGAGGCCTTTTTGCAACACCAATGTATCATGACATGGGAAAAATGTGGAGGTTCACGCTTCACACATTATACTACATATGTTGCACCTAACTGCAAAACCATATTCTTCATGGAACGGGGAAACCATACACATTGATACATGTTAGTGCCCATCATGTTGTATGTCATTTGAACCATTGCTTCTATGCGACTTAGCTCACATGCATTGCGATGTGAGACGGGGGTGTTGGGGCATAAATGATGAGAGTGGTTGACTATGCACACTTTGCCCTAAACAAGTTTGAGAGTCTGAGTATTACACTTTGATACAATGCTCTGCCTTTGATCTTATTTGACCATGCTTTCGACACATCTTCGACCAAGCCCAATCCTTGCACGAATTTCTCTCACAACCACAATGTGCACTCTCGATTGCAACATTCATTAGTAATGTTCTTGAACATCGAGAGCCACTACTCACTTTCACACATATCACATGAAAGGGGAAGATGACGTGCAACGCCACGCCATCATAGCAGGAAGCAAACGCACGACGAGACGGTTCGACGAAGATCGATGTCAAGGCCCTGGTATGGGAAGCGTACGGGGCTCTGAAGGCGATGGTCCAAGAAGAGGAGAGATCCGGCACATAGTCGGATTCCGAATATCAAGAGCTAGTCGGCCTTCCGGATGAGATGGATGTGGGCCATGCGGAAGCCGAAGGACAGTACCACGGTACCACGACAGAGGGTGTAGCGAAAGACCGACCAAGGAAGAGGTCGGATTCGGGGACATGACGATCGTGGGTTCGAAAAGAGACCAATGGTTTCAGGCACTGCTGCTTGAAACTCCGGATATTGGAGAAGCAAGCCGAGGCGGGGCTTGCGCGATTGAAGAAGAGATAACTATCGACAAAACCATGATTCGAGGAGTCAACAGCTATGGACGAGTCGAAGGAGGGCGAAGTTATGATATCGTTCCCCACACTGAATCCAAAGACTTCGGCAGTCAGGCCTGAGAGCCGATGTGAGACCGTAGAGATGGAAGGTGGAGGCGGGAATGCCCAAGAGAAGGACGACAACAAGTCGGAGGTTGGACTGAGAGATTCCTCCACATCGTTTCCGGAGACTTTAGCAGTTCGACCAATGTGGCAACGTGAGACCAGAGAGAAGGAGGGTGGTGGCGAAGCAACTTGGTCTGAGAGAAGGACAAAAGGAAGAAGCAAAATGAAGGACAATCCTATGGGTCTCCTCACAGTTAACTCGGAGACTTTCTGCAGGCAGACCTGAGAGCTGATGTGAGACCGGAGAAATGGAAGGTGGCGGCGAGAGAACAGGATTCGGCAATGCAGAGGAGTGTGGATAGAGTGGTCCCTCCACACCTTATCCAAAAACTTCGGAAGTTCGGCCAACGTGGCAACATGAGACTGGAGAGATGGAAGGTGGCGGCAAGGCGACTCAGTTCGAGAGAAGTACAAAAGGAAGAGGTAAAACGAAGAACGGTCCTATGGGTCTCCTAACACTTGATCCGGAGACTTCGACAGTCGGGCCCGAGAGCCAACGTGAGACCGGAGAGATGGATGGTGGTGGTGGGAGAACAGGAATCGATGATGCGGAGAAGTGCGGATGGAGCGGTCCCTCCACACCGGATCTGGAGACTTCGGTAGTCGGGCCCGTGAGCTGGCGTGAGACTGGAGAGATGGAAGGTGGCGGCGAGAAGACATGGCCCGAGGCCAAAGTGCACGAAATTGAGGATGAGGCCGGTGAGGCGGCTAGAGACAAACCACGACGGCTGCGGAAGACGAAATTGGTTGAGAAGTAGTATTTCCACTATATTAGTCTAGTGGAGATAGGACCTCTTGCCCAGTGCCGCTCTTTTCGGTGAACGTCGATTCTAGCGTATACTCCGAGAGAGATGGAACGCAATCCTTGAGGCGTGGTTTTCACGTAGCGCGTTCTTCTACTTTTCAGGTGAAGGACCGGGTCTACGGACGATCTTGTCGAGTTGGTTCTCGTTTGCATTGGCGGCTAGATATCCATTCCCTGATGCTCGGCTGTGAGAATCATAGATCACCAGGCGTGCCAAAAGTGTTACCGACTAGGCACACGGCCTACCCTCAGTCCTTCGGGGTACGACTCAAGAAGATCGTGGTACAGAGAATGGATAGCGTAGTACGTCTAGCCTTAACCCGCGGGAATGGGTATTGCGTCACTGAGTGACCACGAGGGTAAGCCGTTAATAGGAGATGGCTACAACCGAACGCCTTCTTACCATATGTAGTTGTTTACACAGATACACCACTTACCCTAAGAAACAAATATGCTTCTGAATCAACAAAGAGTTTAGATAATACTTGACACAGAGTTCAGAAAAGACAACATGATTATATTAGACGGATTATACTCCCAAAACTACGCTAGCTCTTTACAATGTTTCTATGCCCTTTATATATGCAGGGCATAGACAGTTACACCTAGTGCGTGAACCGTTACATGTGCTTATGCTTTCTAACGCTTCCATCATTACAAAATACACTTATCCACTAGTCCGCCTTTAATCTTCGCCTCGTTTTTCACTAGGGTGGACAACAAGGACCACCGGGGTCTTGGACCAAGGAGGTCGTGACAGAGAGAGGAAGAGAGAGTTTAACGAATGGTTTCATAGACGCTCGGGCCTGAAGAGCAGTCCGATCTGGACCTGTCTCCGGATTCTGGAGGACGAGCGCACGGGCTGAGGAACCCAAATGATCATGAGAAAATGTTTAGGAAAACAAAAATGAGTATTCCCCAAACACTAAGAGAAAACACAACAAATATCAATATGGTTAATCGGAGAACAAAGAGATTACAACCGAACTCTGCCGGTGACAGAGCTTCGAGCTCCCCACACACGCACACGGGAAAACGATGAGCCTCTAGTCGGGAGCACACAAGCTTCCTACACGAGCAGAGGCCTCACCGGGCACAAGACTCAACATACAAAACAACGCAGGGAATTGACATAGCTCCAAATCACAAACTAGCAGCACCTCATTCTCCAAAACGATGGATCCCCACTTAGTCTTATCTCCCTCCCTTTATAGCTCTAGGACGGAGAGACCGTTACATCAAGTTGTTAAGATAGCCGTTTTCTGTCCTTCATTCTCTCGCATCATATCTCTAATTCCTCTCTATATGTGTGGGGTTTAAAATACCTATTAAAACACTCTAGCTAATATTCAACAACACACAAGTATTTACATATGTTTGTACATAAAGGCTTGTTCGTGTGCATTTGTGCACACCCCCGTTCACATGCATCCATCTCCCTTTTCTCCCTATGGCCGGAATCCTTCACGACATATTATTACGAGAAATACATCTGTAGGAAGTCATAATTTGCAAACAATGTGCTAACTCTATGTTATGCAATTGACAATAAAAACATACAAGTGAGTAAAACCTAAAGCGGTGAAAACTATAAGTGTCAGAACATTACATGTCAAAGAACAAGTACTTCCCCATAATTGAAGAAAATGTTGCAACACTATCCAATAGGCTATAGAAGACCAATAAATGTATCTCGTAAGCTTTGGAGAGTTCGAATCAATACCATGGTGGAAGGTCTCTCTCTCTCTCTCTTATTATGATAGACTTACCTTAGGACACTAGAACAAGGTTACAATAGTTTAAATGACGTCTTTCATGCATCTTTGGCACAACTTATATCAATTCATTTATACTACATGCCATTATCCACCATGGTTTTTGAATTAGCTACCTCAAGGCCTCCTAAAATTTGACACTAACCACCTCAACCTCTTTCATTCCATGGTAATGAAATATATAAATTAATGACCTAAATCACAAGAATCACATATAAAAACAATATAAATACAATTTGATGGCATGCAATCCATCAACGTAGGCATCAATTTATGTTCTCTCTCTCTCTCTCTCTCTCTTGTTGTTGTCTTCGTGGTTTATAGTATATGCTATAGCATCAAAGTCGTAACATTTGAGAGAACCCAATATTAATCTTCGCCATGGGCTAGCCCATCTCATGGATTACAATCAATATCCCATGGACATCTCTCTCTCTCTCTCTCTCTCTCTCTAGAGATGGGATCGCTTCCCATTGAGATCATGGCCATGGAAAGGGTTGTTGAATACATGCTTAAGGTTAAGAAAAGTCCCTCACATCGACTTCCTAGAATTTCATGGGAAGCAAGAAAAAAGATCCAAAAGATGCATAAAAGCAAAATTTTGTGTTCCGGTTGGATGCAAGATATAGAAAAATGGTTTGGTAGATGGGATGCGAGACACTTGCTTGACACATTATACTACACATGTTGCACCTAACTACAAAACCATATTCTTTGCGGAACAAGGAAACTGTACACATCGATACATGTTAGAGCCCATCTTGTTATCTGTCATTCGAACCATTGCTTCCATGTGACTTAGTTGACATGCATTGCGATGTAAGACAAGGTGTTGGGGGACAAGGGATGACAGTGGTCGCCAATGCACACTTTTCCCTAAACAAGTTCGCGAGTTTGAGTATCACACTTTGATACAATGCTCTGCCTTTGATCATATTCGACCATGCTCTCCACATCTCTTCTACTAAGCCCAATCCTTGCACGAATTTCTCTCACAACCACAATGTGCACTCTTGATTGCAACAATCATTGGTAAAGTTCTTGAACATCAAGAGTCACTACTCACTTTCACATGTATCACGTGAAATGTAATAATTGGTCTCATAGGTCATATTTGACCTCCGAAGATGATAATATAATCTATCTATCTATATCTCTCTCTCATTCATTTGTGAATGTGCACTCACTTCTTGATTATCTCTTGGTGCACAATAAAGGCAAAGCATCTTGCTAGGGTATAAATTCATCCAATTAAAGAGCATTTTCTTATTGCTTTAGATGTAAGATAAAATATAGTGGCTCTATTTGAAGTAATGGGGTATGGAGAGTCTTTAATGATGACATCATTTTGATTATGAAGATCCTTGTTGATGAACATGTTTAATCAACTTATGCTAGTTCAATATATTACTTTGGTATTTGAGTCTTTCTCCGGTCTATATTGTTGCGGAAATGGAATTAGGAAAACATTGACAAAGTGTTATGAATAGGACATTTAAGAGAGTGAATTGGGAGGGTGGAAGATAGATTCAAATTCTTATTCTTTTATTATTCAAAATTCATTTCCAAGTATTGTGCGTGTGTTAGAGAGAGAGAGAGAGAGAGAGAGAGAGAGAGAGAGAGAGAGAGAGAGAGAGAGAGATTTTACTTTCATCTTTGGAGGTCAAATATGACCTATAGGAGAAGAAGTGTGATACTTAACGTAGTATGTGTGAGATCGAGTGGTGACTCTTGATGTTCAACGATTTTGCTAATGAAAAACATTATAATCAAGAGTGCACAATGAGACCCTGGGAGGAATGTGTGTAGTTGGTAAACCAAGTTGGAAATATGTGAAAAGCAAGCTTGAATGCAGTTAAATGTTGCACATTTTATCAAATTGTGATACTCTAACTCTCAAAAAACGAATACTTTTAGAAGCATTTGTATAACAGTATATGTATTCGTATACATTGGTGGGGCCTACCCCACAAATTTGAATATGTCAATCTATGACTACAATCTAGTACTACCCCCGCCCAATTCGCCACCAATAGGGTATACGTTGATCATATCCCCAAGCAAACGACATCGACAGGAGGGAGAACTCCATCAATTAATACAGGTGCTTCCAAGCGACACACAGAAATGACACAAAAACCTCTTTAATTACACACAATCACACAGAGAAGTACAAATTAAAGTATACATACACAAGGGTATAGTATGGAAAAGAGTGAACAAATTTACTTTCATTTATAAAATTTTGAGAGTGTTATTATCATATATATCTAGAATATATGATTTTGTTTACCAATTGACTAAAAGAACCATTTTGTTTACCAGTAGAAGCTAAAGTTATCATGTTCCAAAACAACTTTTGTTTTGTTCCATATGCCTCAATATATAAATGTGACATTGTACCTTCCATATTTGATCATCATATCTATGTATGTGCACACACGTGTACATTGCCCTTTCAAAATACAACGTATACACCGTTTACGTTTCTAGTAAGTTAATTTTATACTAAATCTATCACAAGAAAGGTACTTAAAGAAAATGGATTCATGAATTTAGGTGATATTGAATCAATGTTTAGCACCAATTAATGCAGTCTAATTTTGCGTCAATGGAAAACAAACTAGATGTAATGAGATTACCAACATCCGAGGGAGAACTCTAAAGGAGGGATGTTGTGTGTGTGTGTGTGTGAGTGTGTATATGTATTGAAAATTAAATTATCTTGTAACTTGACAAATAAACAAAATAAATTATTTAGACATTCCAACCTAGAACAAATTAAGTGGGGGGGGGGGGGGTAAGTTGAGTGACATCCTCGTGTTTGAGTCCATGTGTCACTCTTGTTTGAGGCCATAACGACATGTTTCGAATGACCAACGGAGCGTGCCGGACATACATGACACCATTGTCACCAAGTACATCTCAAGCTTCGGCTCCATGGCCATCAGCTCCTCATTCCGCCGGATGGCATCCACCACTTGCACGCAACGAGCATCGACTTGCACCATCATTTCTGCCACAATGTCCAATGCCTCTTGGAATGTGTTGGCTATGCCGCTCCGGTACACGATACATGGTAGGTTGAAGAAGTCTCTGACCGAGGTGTCCATGCGAAACGACACTATGTCATTGCACATGCACGTGTAGTCCACGACGAGGTCATGGAGATCGTGCACGAGCGGGTGGAGATGGATGGGGTCGTCTTCGAGATCCAACACATAGAGAAGTAGCTCGAACCCTAAGATGAAGCCCGAGCATGGACGACGGATGGCCATATATTCTACCACACTAAGATTGGCTCCGGCTGGATTGTTCCTGGACTGGTGGGACAAAGCTTCTAGGTGGGCTTGCATTGTCGATATAAAGCGCGTCTGTGCATGTGGGAGGAGCTAGGAAGACCTCTCCTTCCACAAATCCCCCAACGCATGTAGCATGGCCAGGCTCTGCTGCATTTGAAGATCACTAAGTGAGGCGGGAGCGGGAGGCGTTACTACGGTGCTTCGATCCGTCAACTCCTGTAATTTGAGGAGCACAGAATGAGCCCACCAGTCAGTAGCAGACTGAGAGGAGCCACAACCCCCCATGTAGTCCTTGTCCTTGACAGGTTGTGCCGCATCTACAATGTCGTCTGCGAGCGTGAGCCATGTGATGAATTTGGTGCTGGTCACGAGGCACGGAAGGTCGGACGTGTCCGGGCACAGCCGACAAATGTAGCGCGAGAGGAGGTAGTCTAGTAGGAACTGCCTGTGCTTGGACTCGACCAAGTTAAGCATCCATGGTTCGCACTCCTCCTTCATCGTTTCGTATTGTGGATGCAATTTCACAGGGAACGAGCATTGCATTGGCGGTAGTATGAAATCAGTATCTTTGCTCCATGGGTTGTTGTGCTCCCCCTTCACACTCTTGTGGTGTGGGGGTGGTGTGGGTGCGAATTTGTGGACCCAAGCACGCACACCATTGGTGGCAACTTACTATAAACTTTTAGTTGGATTGACGATTGTAGTTTGATGGGGAACAAACATTGCATCGAGCGCAATATCGTGAAATTGGAGCCAATATTTAAACCTTTTGTGTAGGGGCTTATCTCAGTGTTAGCATCGATGATCGCCATAACTTGTGTTGGTGTTGATGTGGTATTGGTATTGGTATTTGTATTTGTATTTGTATTTGTATTTGTATTTGTATTTGTATTTGTATTTGTATTTGTATTGAGCAATATGGTGCAAGGTATGGGTGTTAGGTTGGCGTTGGTATCGGTATCGGTATTTGTTGAGAATCAAGCTCAACATAGTGCAACGTGTGAACACACCTTTTGAGAATCCATGATTACTCAAAGGTCAAGAGTCACACCACTACTCTCTACACATTAACTATGTGTCATAGAATCATATTCTATTACACATAACTAATGAGTTACATATTCCCCATGACTATGAGTCTTCACATTCCCCAAGAGAGAGAGTGGTTGTTGTAAGTTAATGAAGAGAGAGGGTGACTCTATATAAAGCACTGTCCTCATACTTTATACTAAGTCGGTTGTGACTCCTTATTATTTTACATTTTGTAATTCTTATTCTACTTGTGAAATAAACACCTTCTTCTTGAGTATTCCTTTTTCTATCTATCTTGTGTTCTTTCATCTCTCCTCTAATTCCTCTCACACATACACATAACACGCATCTCTTCCGCTACACAAGAATCATACCCGATTCTTTACATGGTATCAGAGCGATTTGGTAGCTCAATCTAGCCCACTCGCCTCATCGTGATCGTGTGTTGTGCTCTACGCCGACGTTCAAGAAGAACCGGCTCATCGCTATCGTAGTACCACTACATAGCTTGTGTTCGAGAGAGAAGGAAAAGAAGAAAGGAAGCTTAATCGACAATGAATACTCAAATGGGGAGCGCTCTCCCTGGCGAGAAGCTAGATCGCAACAACTTTGCATCGTGGGAGTATTGAGCTCTCACACATACACATAACACACATCTCTTCCGCTACACAAGAATCTTACCCGACTCTTTATAGTATTGAGCAATAGGGTGCAAGGTATGGGTTAGGTTGGTTTTAGTATCGGTATTGGTATTGAGTAATACGGTGCAAGGTATAGGTGTTGGGTTTTGTGTTATCCATGCACATGTGTGTGTATATATATTGTTTGTATGTATGTATATTCACACTTCTCATTAATAATTCTTTTTGCTCAACTTTGGTTTATTTTGGTACAATGACCCCACAAGTGAATGTGGAACCAAACCCCTTATAAATGAGTGTGGGGTTCCCATGACTTTCTTTATACGTCATGTCTCTTAATGAGATGGTCAGTTACGAATGCAAAATACCATACACAAATAATTACATGTGCAAATATGTAACAGTGAGTACCAACCCTTATCATTTCAACCTCTACATTAAATCTTAATCTCACCCTAATGACCTTGACTTAGGCTTTAACAATCTATTTTTGGTCCTTAACATCTTGTATTAAGATGGGTTAAGGTTAATCAAAAAATGATGTTTAACCCTATTGCATAAATTCCTTTTCAAATGCAATATTGTTCTTGGCTTCTATCTTTGACAACTAGAGCATAGCTAAATGAAATCTTCATTATAATTTGAAATTTGAAATTGATTTTCAATAGCTAAAATATATCAAATAGTTCACATTAATATTGATTGATTATATGTTCTAACATTTGATTTTTTTTTTTGCTTACGTGCTTGATGAGCTTAATATGTTGAGTAATAAATTTCATGAAGCACATGCAAATATTTTTTGCATTGGATAGCATCTCAATTTCCCATTTTATAGTAATAGATTTCTATTAATGCCTTTTACAGAAAATATTTCATTAGAAAGGCTGTTAATGAAAATGGATTGATTACTTTTATTAATATCGATGTCATTCACATGAGCACCGCCTACATATGGGTCCAATGTACAATGAAACATATTTTGATATGGAAAATGCTCACGTGATCAATTTATGACAAGGCTAAATCATATGAAAGCTACACCAGGTGATCATTTGTTGCAAATTACTTTTGTCCAATCTACACTGATAATCATTGGGATCTTTTACAAAAAGAATGGTTATAGGTCTCATGCAATCATTTTCGCGAGGTTTCATGTGCATTAATTAATCAAGAAGAATGTAAGAGGGGAGGCAAATATTTTTTTATGAGAATGATGAATTATTAAAAAGTAGAAATGTGCAAGAGTCGAAATATTTTAAATTCAAGATGAATGAAGGGCCAAGGCAATAAATTTTTGAAGAATAGTGTTTTTTTTAGTTAGGAGAGATTATTACAAAAAGACTACACAAGGTGGGTTATACATAAATGAGGGAATCACCCTCCGACCGAGTTCGAGAATATGAAACTACTTACATATCCTTTCAAACTGACAACTTAATGTAAGTAGGTACCTATAGCTGTAAACTAGTGCCCTTCATCACCAGCTAGTACGAGCCAGATCCTATGGCCTACAACGAAGGGAGGGTGGGAGGTGAGTAAGAAACAGTTAGCGTGGGTAGTTCCAGCTCGGGCCATTTCCTCCTTGTGTCATTATCGTCGTGTTTTGCCATTTCTGCCAAAAGCGCAAATGAGCAGTGACCACGTCGTTGGAGTGGCTACAAAACTCGTCCAATTGCCTTCATAGGTAGCTAATAATTGTGAACCATTTATCCATGATCAATTCCTATGGGGGCGTACCAGATCTTGGAAGACCTTTAGGCAACATGCAACCTGTGATCAAAATCGGAACCAAGGGGATGCGTTCTTCAAGCCTCTCTCAAATCGGGTCTTGACAAGTTAAATACCTCTTATGCATTCATAGCACCTGGAACTGTTTGCATTGAAGGCATAGTTGTTAAAAAACGTGTATTCTACGTTTAGAGAACGTTTGAAGTATTCTACACGTATTCTACACGTATTCTACGTTTTAGAATTGCCGTTTTTAAAACTTTGACGTATTCTACGTATTTAACAAGTATTTATCATTTCAAAAAATATTTTCTTTTTTTTGAAAAAAAAACTCTTTGAATTTTAAGAAGTATTTAATGTATTTTACAAGTATTCTACACGTATTCTAAGTATTTAACGTACTTTATCTATAAAATACGTATTCTAAGTATTTAAAAAAATAAAGTTAGAATACTTGTAGATTACGTATTGTACGTGTATTTTATGCTAAGTATTTTACAACAATGATTGAAGGTGTCCATCCAACTATCCACCGAGAGATCAATCCAAGCTGTTGTGCTCCACGATGTTGTTCCTTCCACTTCGCATGCAACTAGATGTTGTATATGGTCGTCAAGGGTGCTATCGGAAGCAACACTATATGATGAACATCATCAAAATTGATATATAAGCATACAAGAGGAATAGAATGTACGTAGGCAACCTAGCAAGATCAAGAAGATTGTACATAGAGAGATAGATAGATAGATAGATAGATAGATTATATTATCGTCTTCGGAGATCAAATATGACCTATGAGACCAAAAATATTACATTTCACGTGATACGTGTGAAAGTGAGTAGTGACTCTCGATGTTCAAGAACTTTACCAATGAATGTTGTAATCGAGAGTGCACATTGTGGTTGTGAGAGGAATTCATGCAAAGATTGGGCTCGATCGAAGAGATGTGGAAAGCATGGTCGAATATGGTCAAAGGCAGAGCATTGTATCAAAGTGTGATACTCAGACTCGCGAACTTGTTTAGGGCAAAGTGTGCATAGCCGACCACTCTCATCACTTGTACCCCAACGCCCTGTTTCACATCGCAATGCATGTGAGCTAAGTCGCATGGAAGCAATGGTTCGAATGGCAGATAACGGTATGGGCTCTAACATGTATGGATGTGTACGATTTCCCCGTTCCCCAAAGAATATGGTTTTGTAGTTAGGTGCAACATGTGTAGTATAATGTGTGAAGCGTGAGCCTCCACATTTGTCCCATGTCATGATACATTGGCATTGCAAAAATGCCTCATTTACAGAGGAATCTAATGATGCATCATGAAGCAAGTGTCTCGCATCCCATCTACCAAACCATTTTTCTGTATCTTGCATCCAACCGGAACACAAAATTTTGCTTTTATGCGTCTTTTGGATCTTTTTGCTTGCTTCCCACGCAATTCTAGGAAGTCGATGTGAGGGACTTTTTTGAACCTTAAGCATGTATTCAACAACCCTTTCCATGGCCATGATCTCAATGGGAAGCGATCCCGTCTCAAGGAGGAGGAGGGTGTAGGGCGTTTGTTTCTTAACTTGTAGAAACTTGGTAAGAAAATGCTTTTGGACATTTTCAAACTCTTTCCACATAGACTTAGGGATGCTACCGCCCCATACTTCCACCCCATAGAGAAGAACTGGTGTCACCAAAGTGTCAAAAAGATATTTCTTGAGGACCCAACACTTAATATCTCCAAGATTGCATGTGTTCTCAAATGCATAGTATGCTCGTTTGCTCGCCTCTAAGCGGCGTGTAGCACATTCATTCCATCTATGATTTGAAGGAACTTCAAGGCCAAGATATTTGAAGCTTTCCACACATTCAAGTGGCTCATTGTTGTACATAATGCATGGTTTATCTCTTTTTTGGCTCTTCACAAGCATAATCTTTGTTTTAGAGCTATTGACACTTAATTTAGTATGCATGCAAAATTTTTCCAATGCCTTCATAAGCTTTTGTGCATCTCCTAAAGTATTTGCAAAAAGCACTACGTCATCTGCATATAGCAAAAGCATAATCACAACATTCCCAATGGCAACTTCTTCAACACATTCTTCCTTTGCAAACTTGGTAACCATTTCTTCCAATTCATCAATGCATAGACCAAATAGTGTTGGTGAGAGTGGGCATCCTTGCTTAACACCAATAGTGCTTTTGAAAAAATCTGAAAGTTTATCTCTCATGCGCACACAACATATAACCTTCTCATAAATTCGGGAAATTGCAAGCATATATTCACTTGGCACCTCAAGTTCTTCCATTCGCCTCCAAAGATGCTCACGAGGTACCATATCAAAAGCTTTCTTGAAGTCTACAAAGCAACAATATAAACCTTTACCTCTAAGGCGACTTTCCTCCATTAATACTCGAAGGGTGATAAGGTGATCAATGGTGCTATGGTGTTTCCGAAAGCCAGCTTGTCCATAAGCTCTCTTACCACTTTTTTCAGCCCATACACTTATCTTTGATTCCATTATACATCCAAATAGTTTTGCCATTAATGAGCCAACCATGATGGTTCGATAGTTGTTTACATTATTTATATCTCCACCTTTATGTAAAGGTTTGATCCAATTTGTAGTCCAATCGTACGACATACCATGTTGCAATGCATCATTAAACATATCGCTTATCCATATATGTGCTTCCTTTCCCGTCCATTTGAGCATTTCAGCCTTTATACATTGAAGATCGCTTGCCTTTCGAGAGGCCAATTTCTTAAGTCCTATGCATATATCTTCAATTGTAAAGAAGGAAGGCATATGTGAAAGAGAACCATAACACATCATCTTTCCGGCAAGAGATAACTCATATAAATTCTTACAATGCATAGACAAGTCGTGAAGAGTTAAGTCACCATAACTCTCAACACGTTTTCCCTTTAGATTTCCCCAAAATTTAGCACATGCATGTGCTTTCTCTTGCGTTTGGATAAATTGTTGAGTAACTTCCCATATTCTTCTCTTTCTTTGAATAAGCCTTTTATACTCATGCAAATGCTTTTGGTAATTCTCTTTATCCTTGACTACATCCAAAACCATAAGGCACTTTCGAGCTTCACGACATTCTTTATCAAACCATTTTTTCCTAAGTTTCTTGGTGCATTTCCAAGATGTGCGGTTGGTCGAAAAACATTTGTTTGTACATGAGAGAATGACTTTCTTGAAAGCTTCCCATTTGCATTCTAGTGTGGCACCATGTTGTATCTTTGTCATTTGTAACATATCCTCAACCATCTTGGAATACATGGGTGCTCGCTTAAGGTTCATGCTCAAGTGCGGTTGTTTATTATCTTCAATAGCCTTCTCACAATCAAACCTATGCATACATTTGAGATCAATACATAAAGGCCTATGATCTGATTCCGGTGTCCATTCACCAAGTGAGAATTTATGTATACGATCCAAAATACCTTCGGAAAGTAGCACATAATCAATCACACTATTTCCGTTGTATTTTCTACATGTAAAACCATTAGTGTTGGGCCATAAGGAAATACCATTTGCAATAAGCAATCCGGTACTATTGCACATTTGTAGGAGTAACTTCCCAAATTGGTCCGGATCTTTTTCATCGTTAGAAGAGCGGTTATACATTTGCATATCCTCTTGCATCCTTGAGATATGTGGCATGAAAGATTCTTGTGAATCAAGTTGGAAACTTCTTGTACGAGCATTCATGTCACCAAAGACAATAACTTCCCCTTTGGATTTGAAATAAGTAATATCATCTTCTAGATTGGCAAACGGTTGATCTTTATCCAAACAAGCATAAAAGTTAGAATCTTGATGAGGAATGTAACATCCAACAACAAAAGTGGGCAAATCATTAGGTGTTTCTATTTTGAGCCATATGTAGCATTTATTTTCATCATTTTTTATGATTGACACATATTTCTCTGTTTCCTTCTTAATCAAACATGCCACCCCTCCTTGTCCTCTTCTTTGTCTTGGATTTTTCTTCCATATCAAAGAGTGTACATTATAGTTTCCTAAACCTTGAATCCTTTGAGTATCATGCTCCCATGTTTCAACAAGAAGTGTGATATCCGAGTCATTGGTGAACTCCTCTATGCCAAATCCCGCATTCCATGGGTATCCATTGCAATTCCAAAAGCATAGTCGTAAAAGGCGTGGGTTAGTCTCATAGATCACGTGTCCCTATTTGCCTACATTTCCATCTTTAGGCACATCCTTAACCTTGTTTTTCAATCTTTCTTCATATGCTTTACGACGAGCATTTTGTTGTGAGATAGTACGATCTTCACTCACAAAGCATTGTGTACCTTTGAGGTATACCCAACTATTTTCGAGTATGATCCGCCGCTTTGTATCATCTGTCATTGTGCATACAATAGGCCTTTCTCCGGAGCGAGTAACACCATGTTTCCCAACTCGGTGTGCCCCATATACATTCACATCTGACATCCCATAATGCATGCTAAAAAATTCACCAATGGCCTTTCCAAGGGATGCGGGTGTTTCCATACTCTCTTCTTTAATCCCACGGACGACAATGTTCTTTGATCGTCGTTCGCGTTCTTTCAATTCTCGGACATCTATGCTTTCTATATTCTTCTCTTGATGCATCACATGCATATTAGATGAGTTTGATAACACATCCCCACCACATACATCGGCCCATGACTTCGTTGTACATACATTTTTCATCTCACTTACATCCCGCCTCATTGTATCCAATTTTTCTTCTTTTAATGCTTCCTTTAACTCAATCTTGTTAAGGCGCTCATTTGTTTCAAATGAAGCTCTTTTACATTCTTGAATCTCTTCTTGAAGTTTTGCAACCACTTGTTTAAGACTTTCATTCTCAATGGCAACACTTTGGAGCTTAGTATTCTCTTTCATTAACATCCTAATCTCTTCACCTTGCTTGTTTATGGTTTCTTGAAGAGAAATCAAGTGACTCATAAGCATTTTGTCCATTGCATTAGAATCGAGATTTGTTGGTGATCTCGGCTCATTATCAATCATACCCCCAAACTTTGCGGTGGTTTTACGAGTATTTGCCATTGTAGGGACAAACCGTACGGGAAAAGAGAGACAAAGAGGGAAGGAGAGAGAATGTACCTTTCACTCAATTTAGGGCTTCAAAATCTACCTTCCGTTTGAGGAACCGTGGGGCAAAGATGGCTGCGGATGAAAATGCTCATAACTTCTCGCCACGGTAACGGAATTCAGTAAATGAACATTCTTTAGAAAGCTCTCTCAAAGAGCTTTCCAACGAGCTATAGAACGTAGAAAACGATGGCCGGAGTAAACTTACAGAGAGCTTTGAAAGAGAGAGAGAGAGAGAGAGAGAGAGAGAGAGAGAGAGAGAGAGAGAGAGAGAGAGAGAGAGAGAGAGAGAGAGAGAGAGAGAACCAAAGAGGCACAAAACAATACAAATTGTATTATTGAAAGTGGCAACTAACAACCTCTACAAACTAGGTTACCAAGTTGGTTATATAGTAACCAAACTACGGCAAGTGCCCTTTATGTTATTTACATAAATAACCTAGAAGTCTAGTTTGCCCATATGGGATAATGTGAATACAACCATTATATACCTGTAGTCAACACTCCCCTGTAATGGGCGTATACATCAGAGAATATGTAATAGAGAAAGTAAACTTTAAATATAGATTACGCAAAGAGATGTTAAGTTTATTTGTTGTTCTCCTCAGTCAACATGGGCCGAATAACCTGAGTTGAATTGGCTAGTCGTATTGACTAGAGTCGGGTCGTCTGTCCCAAGTGTTGAATGCTAAGGGCCAAATTCATCTCTATGTTCCAGTCGATCAAGCCAAAGCCACAATGACTGAATCAACTGAACTCATTCCTTTTAAGCCCATCTGGTGCCTTAATGATCGAAATCAATTTGCTTAAAGACACTTGGTCATCTTGTCCGCAACATTGTCGACTGTGGCAATCATCTCCAGGTCGAGCTTTCCTTTGGTTACGCAATCTTGAACGAAGTGATAATGTTGATGGGTGGGAGGTGGAGCCGTTCTACCCCCCTCCCAAGGGGGGTTTGAACGTGGGAGGAGAGAGGGAGAGACATACATAGGGAATGAGAGGGAAAATCGAGAGAGATGTTATCCATGGGACAAAGGGCACGATGTCTGAAATGAATCTAAAGTCTTAGAGACGAGTAGGTCAAGTAGGTAAAAAGGGAATCGGTCCAGCACTGGTAGCCGAGGAAGGTAGAGGTTGGGAGGGGTGGGGCCATAGGGTTCCGTAGGTCACGGAGGATTGATTTGGTGGTGCAACTATGGGTACGAGGGGTCGTGGCCATGGTCTGATGAGACACGTAGTGGAATGTAGTAGACAAGTACTAGATTTCAGTGGGGGTGAATTTGCGTGTCTGGAATTCCTTGACACGATTTGTGATATCCTCAGGTGTATCAAGGGTATCTTCAACCGTCACATGGGTGATTTGGGGTTGTTCGTGCGTTGGTGGGCGTTCACGTTCGCCTTGGTGTACCTGTCTTAAGAAGTCATGTTCTGGGATGCAGAGCCGCTTGGGTTGACCTGGTACTGTTATCTTGTGGTGTCGTTCCTGGCAGCGTATCAAGGGAGGGGCTGGAGGGCGAATGTTGAACTTTGCGCATAGGTAATTTGATGAGGTGATCCTTCTAGAAAATGATGCCATTGCTCAAATGAGTCGACCATAGCTAGTAACTCCTTGTCATGCACCTCATAGTTTATCTCCAAAATAGTAAATTTTCTCGAGTGAAACGCGACTGGATGTGTCTGCCAGTCCTCGCCTGGTTGCGATAGGATACTCCCCAATGCAAAGTCTGATGCATCCGCCTCAATAGTAAATGGCTTTTCAGGATCAATATGTGCTAGGATGGGTGCTGATGTGAATGCCTCTTTCAGCTGCATAAAAGCCTTGTCCGCTTCGACACTCCAAAAAAATGCTTGATTTTTCTTGGTGAGTTGAGTAAGGGGCAACACAATGCTTGAATAATTATGTATGAATTTGCGATAGAATTTCGCAAATCCAAGGAAACACTGGACATCCCGAACTGAGCATGGGGGTTTCCATTCCAATACTATTTGGACTTTTGTCGGGTCCATGAAAACACCTTGGGATGAAATAGTGTATCCCAAAAATTTGACTTGTTTGCAATCAAAACTGCATTTCTCAAGTTTAGCATAAAGACCATACTTCCTTAGGCGTTCAAGTACTTGCCGCACATGTATATCATGCTCCCCCTGTGTTTTAGAGTAAATCAATAGATCATCTAGGTAGATGATTAGAAAAATATCCAAGAAATCCTGGAAGATGTCATTTGCCATATGTTGGAATACTGCAGGTGCATTTGTGAGCCCGAAAGGTATGACTGTATACTCAAAATGACCATACCGAGTATGAAATGTTGTTTTCCACTCATCTCTCGGCCGAATTCGAACAAGATTATATGCACCCCTTAGATCAATTTTGGTAAAATGCTTTGCCCCACCAATGCGTTCTAAGAGATTGGAGATTAAAGGTAAAGCATACCTATTCCTTATGGTGACTTTATTTAAGCCTCGATAGTCCACGACCAAACGAAGGGAGCCGTCCTTTTTCTTCACAAAAAAGATAGGAGCACCAGCTGGAGACTTTGAATGTTGAATAAACCCATGTGCAAGATTTTCCTCGATGTATTCTCGAAGAACCTCAAGCTCAGTGGGTGATAAATTGTAAATCGGACCCCACGGTGGCTCTTTTCTTGGTTGGAGATCAATAGGACAGTCGTACGGCCGATGGTTTGGAAGAACACTAGCTTTTACTTTGTCGAAAACATCAGCATAGTCTTGATATTTTTTGAGAATTTGGATGTCGGAATTCCCTTGAGTGACACTAGAAGGTGTCACTGATACTGCAAATAAGAAAAGGTCCTCCTTGCCTCCCACTTGGCGTAATTGTTGCAATGTGATGGCTGAAATTTGATGAGAAGGATATGGTGCATCAGTAGAACTATATACTTTAGGAGGATAATCCCGAGTTCGATCCTTGACAATGATATTTTCTGCTAAAGGGCACCTAATTTCTCGCTTCCTCCAATCGATTCTAGGGTTATGTAGCTTGAACCATGGCAAACTGAGGACAATTGGATGCTCAGGACTATGGATTATGTTAAGGGAAACTACACATCCTAAATCACCCAAGAGTATGTGTATTGGCTCAGACTCTTCAAATATCTTCCCGGAAGCTATGGGGCGTCCATCAATCACTACTACGGAAACTGGACAAGGAAGTGTATGCAAGGATATTTGGTGTTTTTGGGCAAAATCTCTATCCATGAAACAAGAATTGGCTCTAGTATCTAAGAGGGCTTGGACTTGAAGTTGACAACTGGGTGTCCTAACTTGTACTAGGGTTGAGAAGACTCTACTAACATGCTTGGAAGAAATGGAACCCACACTAGGTTGTACATATCTAGGGTTGTCCAACCAAATGGCTCCTATTTTGGCCGGACTTATTCGTTTGACTCCTCTTCTAATTGGCTTAGGACTTCAAATTTATTGGGCAAGGGTGGATTATTCATAATATTAGATTCACTAACTGCTTCTAAAATGTTGGACTCATTTTTATTGTCATAGTGAATTTGATTTACTTGACGTCTCGGCCTACGGGAGCAATGAATGGCTACATGTCTTGGACCTCCGCAATATAAGCACAGATGGTTTGCTCGACGACATTGCTTCTCTTCACCTGACAATGGTCCTCGTCGTTGAGTCATATCGATCTCCATGGGTGCAGGACTATCCATTGGGACTAGACTACGTGTTTGCCTTGGAGTTGGCGTAGGGCTATACATTTGCCTTGGGGATGATTGCGCTGTTACTGATGCATAAGTTGGTGTGAATCTTGATCTTGTTATTTGTTGTTGTCGCTCACATCAACGCTCAAAAAGGCGATTATCACACCGTATTGCTCGACTAATAGCTTCTATAAGTGACCTTGGATCCTCGGGGAAGGTAAGAAGTAAGTTTTTGACATCACTACAAAGGCCTGAACGGAATTGCTCCATTAGGGCTTGTTCATCCTAAGGAATATCGCTTGCAATGAGACGGAAATTGGCAACATATGTCGAAGCTGGTTGATCACCTTGACGAAGTGTACGAATCTTGTTGATAGCTGTTCTCGCCCCATTAGTATCTCCGAAACACGCCTTAAATTCCTTGATAAATTCTTCAAAATTATTCAGTAGAGGAGAATTGGTCTCTAGCAATGGAGCAAACCACGACAACGCTATGCCAGTCAATAAGGTGCCCACTAGCCCGACTCGTGATGCATCTGTTGGATAACACGTGGGATGCATTTGAATCACCAACCGTACTTGATTAAAAAAACCTCGGAAATGCGCCCTCGACCCATCAAATTTAGTTGGGAGGCTAATTTTGGGCTCCTTGATAAGTTCCTGACCTTCAACCCTTTGTTGTTGTAACACTACGATTGTTGACTCTAACTGTTGCACTCGTCGCGTGAACTCCTCTTGTTGTTGTGGCTTCTCTATAGTAACCTTTTGTAGATCCCCAAGTAGACGTTGATTCTCTACTTCAAGAGATGCGAACTTGGATTTAAGGTTCTCCATTTCTGCAACAAGGGTGAGATATTCTTCTGAGTTAATGGCAGCCATGGTTTCAGGATGGTTACAAAGGAGGATAAGAGAGAGAGAGAGAGAGAGAGAGAGAATTTGAATCAAACTGTCAGAACCAAGGATAAAAGATAGAGTGATGGAAGAAGGATATTAGAGAACACGAGAAGAAAGGAACCAAATACTAAGAGAAGAATGGATGTATAAGATAGAGAAAGAAAGAGAATGGATACAAGATATGTAATGAGAGTTAAAGACTGGTGTTGATTCGAATTGATTTGAGAATACATGTATGCCCTTATTTATAGGTTCCTATAGAATAGCTTAGAGATTTCTAGAATGTTCTAGGACATTCTAGAACATTCTAGAATAATCTAGAGTTTTTACAATAATCAATGTAATACAAGAAGTAGCTTTTATTCTTTCATATAGTAAGGATTGGTACACCCCATTTAACTATACTAATCCTTTTTCCAGCAGGTTATAATCAATGGCGTCCACTCCATTCATCAAGCTCGTGCACGTGTACTACCCTGACTCCGGTTGTGGTTCCTTGGTCATTCCAGTTGAGTTCAACAACACTCGATGTGCTTACCGGATACCCGCGACAACCCCACAACTGAAGTACCTCGATCCCGACATGTTCGATACCCTTTCCCAACTCGGCCTCAAGTTCTTCCTTAGGATTGGCCCATGGGGTGTACTTCCCGAGCTGGTCAAACAGTTCCTCACAGGATACAACCCCGATACCAGCCACGTTCGTATGCACACCTTCGCAGATACCACCCTTGTCGAATTCCAGTTCACTGTCACCAACCTTTGCGCTACGTTGCATTTGCTGGTGGATGGCATTCCCTTCCGCACCACGAAGACCCATGCCGTCATCCCCAACATCATCCCCGCTGCCTACACCGAATATTCCGGACGCGAAGGTTGGCGTTACACCGAAATCCCCCTCACCTCCACGACCGTTGTAGTGTGATTGCCCAGATCGGCGACACCTCTACCGACGCCATCGCCTATATGCAACCGAGAATAAAGGCTGTGAATTAGGAGGAAGTACTAAAAGCGAGCCAAGGAGAGGCTATATAAATCGTGGAATAGCAGAAAGAAAGGGGGAATGAATATATGTGTATGCTATGTGTTGAGAATCAAGCTCAACCTAGTGCAACGTGTGAACACGCCCTTTGAGAATCTATGATCACTCAAAGGTCAAGAGTCACACCACTACTCTCTACACATTAACTATGTGTCATAGAATCATATTCTATGACACATAACTAATGAGTGATTTTGAGTCTTCACATTCCCCAAGAAAGAGTAGTTGTTGTTGTGAGTTAATGAAGCGAGAGGGTGACCTTATATAAAGCACCTTTCTCCTACTTCATAGAGGGTCAATTGTGACTCCTTGTAATGCTAAATTTTGTATTTGCTATTTTACTTGTCAGTACTTCATTTTTCTTTCATCTATCTATCTTGGGTTTTCTCTTCTCTCATCTTTTTCCTCTCACACATACACATAACACATCTCTTCCGCTACACAAGAATCATATATGCTTCTTTACACTATGTTATAGAAAGAAAGAGAGAGTGACTAATATAATCGACTGTGTGCCTTATAATTGATTTTATCTAGTAATCAATATACATACTTTGTTGGGTCATCTCTATGTCTGTTACCGTAATCTGTACTTGTTGCCCAGAGGACAGAAATATAGAATTACGAAATTAGCAAACGGCGGTAGTGTAACCGAGTAGGAAAGAACGCCAGTGAGCGCCGAGTCCGAGTATCACGGGCCACAGATGGCTCGGCTGTGTATTAGGGGAAACGTATTTAAACGAGGTCCAGTACCTCAGAGCGGGGGCAGAAAAATATAGGTGGAAGCACTAGCCTAGTCCATCGTAACTAGATAATCCTGTAAGGTCACCGGCCGTAGGCCGTGTTCTGTAATCCTTTTGGTGTTGCAGTAATATATCTGATTTGTGCCCATTTTGCTCCATGTGTCTGTGCTTTGGCTCAAAGCTCATACTTATGATTTCAGCGTCGCCCACGCCTATCAAGATCTCACTAGTGTTTTATCTCTGATCATTTTTCTCCCTCACGACGCCTCTGTTACGAGCCTTCACGTACCACGCCCTTGGGTACCGATAGCCGCAGGTCTATCGAAGGTGTTCACCCAAAGGAACGGGTAACACAATTTGGCACGTCCAGTTACAACTGTGAGTGCACAACGAACTTCGTTGAAGGTAACCACCAGCCGCCGTTACGGCGCCCTCTCGCACCACGAGGTCTCGGCCACCTGCCTGACGCCCTGAGCCAGTCGAAGGAACTTCCTACTTGGCGGTCACTGACCAATCCTTTCCCGAGCAATCGGAGGCTTCCCTAGTGCAATCCTCGCCACCGGACACTCAATCGAGAGTTGATTCCCCACCACAACCCCCGCCAAGCCCTCCGGAGGTCACTCAACCGGAACTAAACCCTTTCCCGGTGCTACCAGAAGACCCAGAGTACGACATCATGCCGTACCCATACCCACGATACACCGACGAACCAGACGCGGAGTCACACATCCGTGCCTTCATATCCACATGGCAGGCCAACCACTCAACGCACCGCCTCACGCCGACCGAAATCGATGCCTCAAAGATTGCCGAGTTCACACTCTCCCTCGATGGACCGGCCGCACGATGGTACTCTCGCCTCGAAATAGGAGAGGCCACCACTTTCCAAATCGTGCGCACAAAGTTCCTTGAACTTTTTCATCGCGAGGTGCCTAAACGGGAATTGCTCCGACAATTCTTCTCTATATGCCAAGAACCGCACGAAACGGTCGCGCAGTTCACGATCCGGTTCCAGGATCTCTACAGACAAGTGGCAGATGATGTCTCGGCACAACATATACCGGACACTTTCCTGTCCAGTTTATGAGAGCCTCTCCGAACGACTCTCGCACTTACAAATTTCGCCAACCATACTATCGAACAAGTCATAGCGCGGGTTCTCGCCCTCGATCGGACCCAGCACGACGGGACCTTCTCGATGACATCCTTACAAAAAGCTCTTCCCCAAGAGGACAATCGCTTTCGCCAAGCTCTCCAATGCACGACGTGTTCAGGATCAGGGCACCTGGCCCTCGAATGTCCCCACCGACCACAATGTCCGATCTGTCAGTCTCGAGCTCACACTGTCGAGCAGTGCGAATATAATACGCTAAACCACACAACGGCGGCACCGGTCCGCCAGATCGAGCCAAGAAATACATACTCTCGGCAGGACGAGCGATATGCCTACCGAGACCAGGATAACGACCGACCGCGATCCCCGGATCGACGGCGCCGAGACAATGACTACCGACGTGATGACCGTCGTGATCACTATCGCGATGACCGGCACGACGATTATGCTCGATATGATGACGATCGTGATGACCGGTATGACCGACGGAACTCACGCATTGATCGGCGAAACGGCAACCGCAACTCACGCAACAATAGAAGACATAACGACAACCGTCGACGGGACGCTCCTCAAAATGACCAACGCAACTCCAACGCACCTCGGACCAACCCACCACCAAACGAGACTGGGAATCAACAGCAACAACTTCCACACACAGACCGAGCAGAAACCAGCAGCTCGGCCAACGTTACGTGTTTTAAATGTAACCAACTAGGCCACTACGCAACGCAATGTCCAACAACGAACCGTGGCAAGGCACCCGCGGCCGATGTTCAAACCGTCACTACCCGGAGTAAAGTGCAGACTACACAGTGGCAAATCCAAGACGAAGTCCGTCAGGCAGCAAAAGAATGGATCGACACGGCCAATAAAAGGAATGTCGTGCACATGCAAACTAACATGAGAGACGTGCCCATCGAAGCACCACAAACCTCGGTACCATCCACGTCGACGGAGGACGACCAACTATGGGATGTTCTTACCAACTCCCGCATCTCGCTGCCCCTACATAAACTGTTACCACTCATGCCGAGATTTCGGGACACCCTAGCGGCACTCCAGGCCAATACTAAGCCCGTGACGCCACCGGTACACCTCACCGAAGCAGGAACAGGTCCACCACTCATGGATTCTCAAAACCCAGCCGTGCGAAACATCATTAAAGGACAAGACCTGCACGGATGCATCATCGACGGCGGATCCGGCGTAAACGTTATTAGTGAGTCAACGTGTCACAACCTCGGCCTGAATCAATGGGAACCATGCCCCTTTTGGCTTCGGATGGCCGACACCCGCTCCGTTCGCCCCATTGGTTTAATCCGCCATCTCGACTTCACACTCGGAGGCCACATGTTCACGATCTCGGCCGTCGTGCTAAGATTGGAGACACAAGGCACGTACCCAATGTTACTAGGTCGACCATGGTTGCGTACAACGAATATCAAGCAACATTGGCAACGCAACATGATCTCGTTCCGAAGAGGCAAGACAAAAGTCCGAATCATCACTGAAGAACGAGTCCCCGTCGCCCTCAACACTTTGGAAGGGGTCCATATGCTTGACGGTTTGGACGATGAGGAGGTCGATGACTTCCTAGATGATCATCCCACGATCATCCCTCTCTTCAAAATCAATGCCATACCAACCATCGAGCCACCTAAAGACGAGGAAGTCACGGAGGAATCACCACCCCAAGATGAACCAGATCCAACCACAGTTGCCGAGCTACGCCATGCTCGGGATGCTTTCGAACGCGAACTCGCCATTTCACAACGAGTCAAAGCATCAACCCTGGAAACAATAAACCTCGGCTCGGACGAGAATCCCCGTACGTTACAAATTGCCAATAATCTACCAACCGCGTTTACACATGTTGCCAAGCAATACATTACCCGACTCGCGCCTTGCTCCCACGTTGGGTAGTTGGCGTGTGTGGTTTCGGGTTTGCTTTCTTGTGCGCCGTTGATGTAGCTCCAATACCCTTGGCCGACAAGGTATTGATTCATCTTGTACTCCCAAGATGAATAGTTGCTTTGGTCTAGACATGAACAACATGAAAAGCTTCCCATTTGTTTGTTCATGTTGATTGTTGTGTCTTCCGTTTTGTTTTTCTTCTCTTGGTCGCGTACACGTCCTTTGTAGCGGCACTACGGTAGTGGATAGCGAATAGCCAGGATTTGTCGTCAGCATCTCGAACACACAATCACGAATAAGCGGTGGGCTTAGTGGATTTCCTAAACCACGTGCTCTGCTATCATGTTAAGTGTTAAGTAATTAGGTAATTAACTAGGGTTAATTAGAGACTAATTATATGATATCATACTAATCTTCCGTTGCTTAACGTAACCATATAATTAGTCTCTAATTAACCCTAGTTAATTACCTAATTACTTAACACTTAACAATATTGAAAAGTGTCATCAACATACAAAAATACCCACAATGAGGTATATATACAACCCATGTGCAAGGGTGCACATGTGTGGGTAGAACATAGGTACTTATGTGTAAGTCCTACATTAAATGTACTAAGGAGTGGAGGATCTAGAATATCCCACTTAAGTACAAGGTCCTATTTAAAGGCTTAAGGTCAACACATTAACTAGATTCGATCTAGGTAACTACTAAGTTACATGTGTTGACTAACTAGATTAAACTAGTTGAGCTTGATATCTCAACAGCCATAATAGGATATTATGGCCACGTGTCCTAGGGAGTTAGTGCTTCGCCTTGGATGATGTGCCTGTGCCTTTAAATACTTAAGTGAATGTGAAAGTGACTAATGTGTGTCTCTAACCTGACGTGATTTGGGTGAGGTGGTAGGTGGTGTAGGTGGAACTGACTCATTGCTAAAACTATGCCTAATCCTATCTAATGTCTACTTTGGAATGTTGGTGGGTTCTTATCGAGGGGGACGCGTGGCCTCCTTCGTGGCCGTGTCCGTGCCGTGAGACTCGGCGAAAGGGTTGGTTGGGGTATTTCCCTGGTACGGTCGTAGTCGGAATCCATTCACCCAGCTTTTGACTATTTCCCCGACGAGGGTGCCGAGCTGGAACGTGCCGTTAAACTCATCAATAATCCAGAAGGGGCCGGTCCATCGAAATCGTAACTTTCCTAGGATAGCACTGAGTCGTGTCTGGAAAACGAGGACCGATTTGCCTATGGTCAGTTCTTGTTCCAATCCCTTCCGATGTTGGTCCACAAAGGCTTTTCGTTGGTGTTGGCACTGTTCAAGTTGGGCCATGCTCGCTAATCGGTCCTCGCCAAGTTCGAGGAGTTGTTCCAACCTCAATTGTTCGGATTGGGCCTCGGGAAGTCGTGCTTTAACTTGCACTCGGAGACTCGGGACTTGGGCATAACGGCTTCTAGACCATAAGCCATCCGAAAGGGGGTGGATTGAATGCTCATTTTGAATGTCGTGTGGTAAGCCCACAGTGCACTTTGGAGCTTGTCGTCCCAATCGGTGCGGTTCTCGTTGACGATCTTCTTCAGGATTGTTTGGAGAATTTGGTTAGTCGATTCTACCAATCTGTTTGCCTACGAGTAGTATGGTGTGCTTTTCTTATGTACCACTACGTAGCGAGTCGTAAGCTCGCATATTATATGGTTTATAAAGTGCCCACCTTGGTCACTAACGAGCTCAATTGGACATCCATAACGGCACCAGAGATGTTCGTACACGAATTTGGCTGTGGACGTTGTCGTGTTGTCTCATAAAGCCTTTGCCTTGACCCATTTTGTGCAGTAGTCCGTAGCGATGATGATATACTTATTACCGGTTCGGGAAGGGTCCCACAATATCTAACCCCCATTTTTTAAATGGTTCCAATGGAAGAATGGGTTGGTGTGGCATTCGAGCTTGTTCCATCGGCTGTCCCAACCGTTGGCACAAGTCGCACTGTCGGCAGAACTCGTGGGCATCCTTTTTCGTTGTAGGCCACCATAACCCACTCTGCCATACTCTCCGTGCCGTGGACTCTCCGGTGCAGTGTCCGCCGGCGATTCCAAGGTGGGCCTCTTGGAGGATGGCCTTCTTCTCGAATTGTCGAATGGCCCAACGCCATATTCCGTCCGAGCCTTTGTGATAGAGGATGTCGGAAACTAGACAAAAGTTGCGGCTACGTACTGCGAGTCGTTTCCGTACATCGAGGGCCATGTGGTCGGGAGGCAAGCCAGTACTAAGGAAATGGGTCATCTTTGTGATCCATTCATCTTCTTTGTCGTCGGTTAGCGTTGCGAGATGAAATAAGCCGGCATCGGGTAGATCGTCATACGTGGTCTCGATAGGGTCTCCGGACTCGAGGCGGCTTAGGTAATCGGCGACGGCGTGTTGAACTCCGGGTCGATGCTGTATATGAAAATCAAACTCTTGTAATAGGAGCATCCATTGAGCCAGTCGACCTGTCAGGGCTTGTTTATTAACCAGGTAGAGGAGCGTCGAGTGATCGACGTGAAAGGTGAATTTTTGGCCTAAGAGGTAATGCCGAAATTTATTGATGTTGTAGATCATACCGAGGGCCTCCCGTTCGGTGGTTGAATAGTTCTTTTCCACGGCCGAGAGACGTCGGCTAGCATAATACACTGGTTGATACCAATTTGGGGGCGTGAATTGCATAAGTGCACTCCCGATGGCAATATCTGATGCGTCCACGAAAACGTGAAAAGGTTCCAACCATCTCGGTGGTTGTACAACTGGGGCATGCGAGAGCATTAATTTCAATCCTTGGTAAGCCTCGTCCTCGATTGAAGTCCATTGAAAGGGGAGTCGATGCACCGCCGCGTATAGTGTTGTTGCGAAATCGGCCAGGTGGCGTATCATTCGGTTGTGCCATCTGATTTGTCCCAGAAATCGGTTGAGGCCTTTTGCGTTCGAGGGTGTCGAGGCTTTTAGGATGGCTTGTACCTTATCCAGGTCCATGGCAATACCTTCTTGACTGACGATGTGTCCGAGTAGGTTGCCGCTTGTGACCAAGAACGCACACTTTGCCGGGTTTAAACTTAACCGAGCCTGGTGACATCGATCAAGACAGAGGCGTAACTGGCTCATGTGTTCCAGTCGCTGTCCATATACGGCAAAGTCGTCAAGAAAGACTTGCATAAACGCCGGGATATACTCGTTAAAATTTTTGGTGATGATGCGCTGGAACGTTGTCGTGAAGAAAACCGTCCACAAGCGGAATCGGTGAACCGGAGCGTAGGAACCGGCTCTTCATGCACGTATGCCTTATGTTGTACATAAGAGAGAATTAGGTCCATAGAAGATCCTAGGTAGGTAGATTCGGTAGGTAGGAAGTTAATGGGAAACGCCTCCTTTCTTGCCTATAAAAGGAGGGAGACGGGGAGGAGGAAAATGGGGGATCGCGGTTAGAGAGGACGAAGTGTTGTCGGGTTGTCGGCCGAAGGCTTCTCTCTCTGCCATACTTCGTAGCTTCTTCCTGTGCAGGTTTTCGGGAGGCTCGCGTTGCTCTGAGGAATGCCCGAGTGCTTCTGGCAGCACCTCCAACCTACTCCTTTCTTTCTGAGCGTTTACGAACAGGCATCGGCATCTGTTCGCCGGCCTGTTCGGTTGTAACCGACATTGTGCTTCTTGTTGTTTGTCCTTGCTAATATATATATACATACATTCGTGTCTCTCTGCGTCGGTGTCCCACTCGCGTCTTTGTGTCGAGGGCCATGTCCCTGAGAATCTACGCTCGCACGTAGTGGGTCTCTTCCCTTCTCCTTTCTCTCTTGCTTTTCGGTGCAAGACCCCCGAGGTCCCGCCTCATTTCACGCATCCGCAAGGAATACCTCGACATCTTGGTGAACCCGACATGAAGGAGGCGGCAGAAGAGCAAAAGATGAAGGGGTCGGATCTTGCGGAGGCCATGGCTTCGGCCGTGGATCGGATATTGAGCGCACGCGAGGGCACCGGCGCCCTCGACAGAGCCATTGACGTGGTCATCGGTACGATCGGCCGGTTAAGCGGGAAGGATGCCTCGAAGTATTTGGCGTCCTACGGGGCGGAAATGATGATGCGGGACATTCCGGAAGAGAGGCGTCTTACCGGGTTCCCTCCAGTGGCGATGCCGAGCATCCATTCGGAGGTGCTCGAGGTACGGGCGGAGAGCCGTACCTAGGAGGAGTTCGAAGGCCGACTCCTAGAAAAATACGGGCTGGACAACGCGCTCCGGCTTTCGAAACGGGACTTCATGGAATGGGTGGAGTCCCCGGCAAGGGAAGAAACGCGTCGGTACTCCTCCGGGAGTTTGAGGAGCGCTTTGCGCGCCTTTCGGCGCTTGACCGAACCGTTCTGGATACGAGCCGGGTCGTATTGTTCGTCAAGTTGGTGGACGAGCGGGACCGGGATCAAGTCGGCTCCTTGCTAGAAACCGAAGAAGGGCTGACGACCGACTGGGCTGCGGTTAAGAGAGTCTGTGGTCGTTTCGACAAACGGAGAGAATGGGCTGACAATAGGGCGGCCGGTGCGGGCTCTGTCATAGCAAGGAGGCTTGAACCGGCACCGCAAGGGCTGCGGTTAAGAGAGTCTGTGGTCGTTTCGACAAACGGAGAGAATGGGCTGACAATAGGGCGGGCGGTGCGGGCTCTGTCATAGCAAGGAGGCTTGAACCGGCACCGCAAGGGCGAAGGGCAGAGACCCGGGAGTGGCTCGAAACCGGTTCGGCTCCGGCCGGCATGGTCAATGACTCGTCCGGAGGAGCAACGCTGGAGGAGTTGACGCGGGCGATAAAGGATCTCCAGATCGCCCAGACCCGAAGGGAAGGCGGCGAACTGGCTCGTGACCGACGGCCGGCAGTAGGGAACAGGTGCATGTGGTGCGACGAGGTCGGCCACATCCGGAAGGACTGCGGCGATTTCGCAGAGGCGTTGAGGAACCGGGTGGTGTACCTGTGGGAAGGCCGGGTGCACACCAGAAGGGCCCTAAACCGAAACGACGGGTGAGGAGGTATGAAGAGACTGATGGAAGAGGCAGCGGCCCGACACGTGGAGGCCATCCACTACTCGGGGTCGGCCGGCATTCGGGTCGGGGGCAGCGAGGCCTGAAAGGAGAGCAAAGACGGATTCTGGTCGGCAATGATGGAAAGCCTCGCCGGCGCACAACTGAGGAAAGATGAAGCGGACCGCGCTGAGAGACGGGTTCGGGAAATAACCGGGTGGAGCGACCCGGTCGAGGAAAAGACGGGCTTCGTAGAAGCCGCCTGCCGAAACTACGAGGCTCTGGTAGAGGACAAACAAGTGGGGAAAGCCGGAGCGGCCGGGCCCTCACAACGATACGAGACCCAATTCGGGCAACGACGGAACGAAGCCGGTGGGTCCAGCGCGCAAGATAACCCCAGGAAGGGCGGATACCAACTGGGGACGAAAATAGAAAGGGCCACGGACCTACGAAAGGTCCTAGAAGAACGGATCCTCGACAGCAAAGTGGAGCTGTCATTGCGGGAGGTGCTAGGGATCGCTAAGAAGGAGTTCCACGATTCCATTGTGGACTTGGTGAAGCGGAAGAGGCTGTCAACGGAGACGGAACCGGAAAGACCGGTGGAGGTGCGGACGACGCACATCGACGACTTGGCGCTGGAAGATGAGTGGGCGGAGAGCCACTATTCGAGGCCACACTGGGCCCGAGCGACCACGGAGACCCCGGTAAGGATCGGAGGTGTTTAGGAACCGGTGGTGGCACTGGTGGACCACGGTTCAGAAATAAACCTAATGTCCATGGACTTCCATAAGAAGGGAACGTGGCCGATCAACACCAAGCACGGGTGGAAGATACGGGCGGCGACGCGCGCCATCGAGGAACTGCACGGGGCCTGCCCGAACGTGCGAGTCAAGATCGGCGACGTCGAGATTGACCAGCACTTCTTCGTACAGGAGACGTCCTCGCACCCGGTCATATTAGGGGAACCATACATCACGGTGGCGCGAATGGAGACCAAGGTTCTGGACAACGGTTCGGCCTACGCGAGGGTCAAAAGCCAGGACGGGCGCCATTCGGTCCAATTTCTAACGGTGCGGCCGAACCACGAGCGAAACCGCGAATCCCTCAGTGGCGAGAACCGAGAGGATTTTTAGAGAGGGCTGCCAAGGCGTGGGGCCGAGACAGTCCGGACACTCGGGAAAGACCCCACAGCTGTACGATAGAACCGAAACCGAAGAAACCTTGTACGATAGGTAGAAAATTCTGCTTCTCCAACAACGGAGGGTGTATGATAGTCGGCATCGTTGGCCGAGAAAGGGCAAGGGCGGAGGAGCGACTTCGAGCGTGCAGAGTTCTCGGCCCGGACGAGGAAATCAGCGGGGCCGTGGAGGCGGTCTCCTTCGACGACACCTTGGGGATGCTGAGGAAGGTAGCCGGAGAAGACCTTAACGAAGACCGGACGATACCGGTATGTTCCGAAGAGATGTACGAAGTCATCGCGAACTTCAGTCAGGGGCTCCGGTCGGATCGGACGGCCCGAGTTAGCACGAAATACAAGACTGTGGACCGGAAGGTAAGGCCAATCGCGACACCCTTACCGGAGGGCAGCGAGTCCCGAATCAGAGGGGTTGTGTCAGACCCCAGCTTACGAGATCCGGTCCGCATAGGACACACCTTCACCGACGGGACGCTCCGGGAGCTCAAAATAGGTGGGGGCGGTTCCTACTGCCGGCGGAAAAAGACCGGTTTCGGAGGATGCTCTAAAGGCACGGGAAAGCCTTCGCATTCTCACCGGAAGAGATCGGGTGCGTAGACCCGACAATCGTGGAGCCGATGGTGATATTCACGGTACCGCATGTACCATGGAATCTCAAGCCGATTCCAGTACCGAGAGCTCACATCCCGAATTTGATGGAGCTATTGAGCCAGAAAGTCGATATGGGCATTCTCTAACCGTCAAATGCCCCATACTCGAACCGGTGGTTTACCGTACCAAAGAAAAACGGAACATTGCGCTTCATTCAAGACCTGCAGCCCGTCAACAGAGTGACCATTCGGAACGTAGGAATCGGACCGACCATAGACGAGTTCGCTGAGGCCTTCGCCGGAAGGTCGATTTACTCGGTCGGAGATCTGTACTTGGGGTACGACCAGTTCCAGCTAGCCGTGGAGAGCAGAGACATTACGACGATGCGAACTCCCCTAGGCCTAGTGCGAATGTGTACCCTGCCACAAGGAGGGACCAACTTGGTGGTCCACATGGTGAATGCAATGAACAAGGTACTGAGGGATTGCATCCCGGACATCACCATGCCATTTCTAGACGACATCCCGATCAAAGGGTGCCCGGTGGTAGAGAAGGATGGGAAACTCGGGCCGGACAGATGCCGGCAGTTCGTGGCAACACACATCGACGACTGCGAGAAGGTGCTACAAAGGTTAGAGGATGCGAGGCTCACCTTCTCTGGGGAGAAATCGGCCTTCGGGCAATCAGAAATCCTGGTGGTCGGACACCTCTGTGGACCCTATGGCCGGAAGCCGTCTCCGGCAAAAGTAGAAGCCATCTCCGCGATGAAGACCGACTGTAGCTCGGTTACGGAGGTTCAGAGGTTCCTGGGGGCATGCGCATTCTACCACATATGGATCCAGCAATACGCCCACGTTGTGGAGCCGCTATACGGGTTGCTGAAGAAGGGGCGAAAATTCGAGTGGCGAAACGAGCACACGGAGTCAGTCCGGAAGCTGAAGGAAGCTCAGGCGGCAGCACCGGCGCTCCGGAAGGCTGTCTACGAGAAGGGTACCCCGGTATACATAACGGTGGATACGAGTCCGACCGGGATCGGATGGGTCGTCAACCAAGAAAACGAGGACGGCATTAGGTTCCCGATCTGATTCGGTGCAAAGGTCCTCAGTGAGCGACAGCGAGGGTACGCCCAGGTTAAACGCAAACTCTGGGGTATCGTTTCGGCAATAAAGGCCGACAAAGACTACCTGATTGGGATAGAAGTGATTATCAAGACGGATTGCCTGCCAATTCTCGGCATGGTTTCCGGATGCGCGACACCGGACCTGGCGATGCTCAGGTGGATAGCGTACATCAAGTCCCGGGACCCGGAAATACGACACATTTCCGGAAAGGACAACACCATGGCCGACATGCTTTCGAGGGCGGCATGGTTTCGGAGGACGAAGAAGTTGGCGTGGACTTCTTCGAGGCGGCGTACGTGACGACCGATGGGACGAGCACTCTGGCACTTAACGGCTTTGACGAGAGCAAGTACGACGGCGAGTGGCTTCAGATCGGTGGTTTCTTGAGGACAATGACGCCAGATGCGTCATGGACGAAGGACGAGACTAACCGGATCCGGAAGAAAGCATACCGATTCTGTCTCCGGGACGGATACTTATGGAAGCACCCGAAGAAGAGGAACGGAGTCCCGCTCCGGGTGGTGGCAATGAAGGAAGAACAGAAGGAGCTGCTGACGGCCTACCACGACAGCCCTTGGGCTGGACACCGTGGAACGTGGGCCACGTTCGAGAAGATAAAGGGGAAGTACTGGTAGCCGGGACTGTACCGGGATGTGCATCGGTTCGTGACAACTTGCGAGAGCTGTCAGATGCACTCCATAATCCGACATCAGGACGAGATTCACCCTACGTACCCTCCGACCATCCACTTCAAATGGATGGTAGATCTGGTGACGATGCCGATGGGGGTAGGACAGATGCGGTATCTGGTCCTGGCTCGGGAGGATCTGATGAACCAGGTGGAAGGCCGAGCCCTTCAGAACAAAACGACTGCGGCCGTATGTCGGTTCCTGATCGAGGACGTGATATGCCGGTACGGGTGCATCGGGAAGATCGTGGATGATCGCGGGGAGTTGGACGCCGAAGAGGCCGAGGAACTGTTCGACCGGCTAGGAGTCAAGCTCTCGCTTACCACTGCGGAAGAAAACCGTCCACAAGCGGAATCGGTGAACCGGAGCGTAGGAACCGGCTCTTCATGCACGTACGTCTTATGTTGTACAAAGAGAGAATTAGGTACATAGAAGATCCTAGATGGGTAGATTAGGTAGGTAGGAAGTTAATGGGAAACGGCTCCTTTCTTGCCTATAAAAGGAGGGAGACAGGGAAGAGGAAAGGGATCGCAGTTAGAGGGGACGAAGTGTTGTCGGGTTGTCGGTCGAAGGCTTCTCTCTCTTCCATACTCTCTGTAGCTTCTTTCTGTGCAGGTTTTCGGGAGGCTCGCGCTGCTCTGAGGAATGCCCGAGTGCTTTCGGCAGCACCTCCAACCTACTCCTTTCCTTCTGAGCGTTTGCGAACAGGCATCGGCATGTATTCGCCGGCCTGTTCGGTTGTAACCGATTTCGTGCTTCTTGTTGTTTGTCTCTGTCAATATATATTTACATACCTTTGTGCCTCTCTGTGTTGGTTTCCCCGCTCGCGTCTTCGTGTCGAAGGGCCGTGTCCCTGTGGATCAACGCTCGCACGTAGTGGGTCCCTTCCCTTTCTCCTTTCCCTGTTGCTCTTCGGTACAAGACCCCCGAGGTCCCGCCTCATTCCACGCATCCGCGAGGAATACCTCGACATCTTGGTGAACCCGACGTGAACGAAGCGGCAAAAGAGCAGAAGATGAAGGGGTCGGATCTTGCAGAGGCCATGGCTTCGGCCGTGGATCGGATATTGAGCGCACGGGAGGGCACCGGCGCCCTCGACAGAACCATTGAGGTGGTCGTCGGTACGATCAGCCGGTTCAGCTGAAAGGATGCCACGAAGTATTTGGCGTTCTACGGGGCAGAAAAGCTGATGCGGGACATTCCGGAAGAGAGGCGTCTTGCCGGGTTCCCTCGAGTGGCGATGCCGAGCATCCACGGGGAGGTGCTCGAGGTACGGGCAGAGAGCCGTACCTAGGAGGAGTTCGAAGGCCGACTCCTAGAGAAATACGGGCTGGACGACGCGCTCCGGCTTTCGAAACGGGACTTCATGGAATGGGTGGAGTCCCCCGGCAAGGGAAGAAACGCGTCGGCACTCCTCCGGGAGTTTGAGGAACGCTTTGCGTGCCTTTCGGTGCTTGATCGAACCGTTCTAGATACGAGCCGGGTCCTACTATTCGTCAAGTCGGTGGACGAGCGGGACCGGGATCAAGTCGGCTCCTTGCTGGAAACCGAAGACGAGCTGACGACCGACTGGGCTGCGGTTAAGAGAGTCTGTGGCCGTTTCGACAAACGGTGAGAATGGGCTGATAACGGGGCGGCCGGTCCGTGATCGGTCACAGCAAGGAGGCTTGAACCGGCACCGCAAGGGCGAAGGGAAGAGACCCGGGAGTGGCTCAAAACCGGTTCGGCTTCGACCGGCATGGTCAATGGCTCGTCCGGAGGAGCAGCGCTGGAGGAGTTGACGCGGGCGATAAAGACTCTCCAGATCGCCCAGGCTCGAAGGGAAGGCGGCGAACCGGCTCGTGACCGACGGCCGGCAGCCGGGAACAGGTGCATGTGGTGCGACGCGGTCGGCCATATTCAGAAGGACTGCGGCGATTTCGCAGAGGCGTTGAGGAACCGGGTGGTGTACCTATGGGAAGGCCGGGTGCACACCGGCGATACCAGAAGGGCCCTAAACCGAAACGACGGGCGAGGAGGTATGAAGAGACTGATGGAAGAGGCAGTGGACCAACACGTGGAGGCCATCCACTACTCGGCGTCAGCCGGTATTCGGGTCGGAGGCAGCGAGGCCCGGAAGGAGAGCAAGGACGGGTTCTGGTCGGCAATGCTGGAAGGCCTCGCCGATGCACGGCTGAGGAAAGATGAAGCGGACCACGCCGAGAGACGGGTCCGGGAAATAACCGGGTGGAGCGACCCGGTCGAGGAAAAGACGGGCTTCGTAGAAGCCGCCTGCCGGAACTACGAGGCTCTGGTAGAGGACAAACGAGTGGGGAAAGCCGGAGCGGCCGAGCCCTCGCAACGATACGAGACCCGATTCGGGCAACGATGGAACGAAGCCGATGGGTCCAGCGCGCAAGATAACCCCAGGAAGGGCGGATACCGACTGGGGACGGAAATACAAAGGACCGCGGACCTCCGAAAGGTCCTAGAAGAATGGATCCTCGACATCAAAGTGGAGCTGTCATTACGGGAGGTGCTAGGGATCGCCAAGAAGGAGTTCCACAACTCCATTGTGGACTTGGTGAAACGGAAGAGGCTGTCGACGCAGACGGAACCGGAAAGACCGGTGGAGGTGCGGACGACACACATCGACGACTTGGCGCTGGAAGATGAGTGGGCGGAGAGCCACTTTTCGAGGCCACACTAGGCCCGAGCGACCACGGAGACCCCGGTAAAGATCGGAGATGTTCAGGAACCGGTGGTGGCACTGGTGGACCACGGTTCGGTAATAAACCTAATGTCCATGGACTTCTATAAGAAGGGAAAGTGGCCGATCAACACCAAGCACGGGTGGAAGATACGGGCGGGGACGCGCGCCACCGAGGAACTGCACGGGGCCTGCCTGAACGTGCGAGTCAAGATCGGCGACGTCGAGATTGACCAGCACTTCTTCGTACAGGAGATGTCCTCGCACCCGGTCATATTAGGGGAACCATACATCACGGTGGCGTGAATGGAGACTAATGTGCTGGACAACGGTTTGGCCTACGCGAGGGTCAAAAGCCAGGACGGGCGCCATTCGGTCCAATTTCTGACGATACGACCGAACCACGAGCAAAACCGTGAATCCCTCGGTGGCAAGAACCGGGGGGATGTTTAGAGAGGGCTGCCGAGGCGTGGGGCCGAGACAGCCCGGACACTCGGGAAAGACCCCACAGTTGTACGATAGAACCGAAACCGAAGAAACCCTGTACGATAAGTAAAAAATTTTGCTTCTCCAACAATGGAGGGTGTATGATAGTCGGCATCGTTGGCCGAGAAAAGGGAAGGGCGGAAGAGCGATTTCAAGCGTGCGGAGTTCTCGGCCCGGACGAGGAAATCAGCGGAGCCGTGGAGGCGGTCTCCTTCGACGACACCTTGGGGATGCTGAGGAAGGTAGCCGAAGAAGACCTTAACGAAGACCGGACGATACTGGTATGTTCCGAAGAGATGTACGAAGTCATCGCGAACTTCTGTCAGGGGCTCCGATCGGATCGGACGGCCCGAGTTAGCACGAAGTACAAGACTGTGGACCGGAAGGTAAGGCCAGTCGCGGCACCCTTACCGGAGGGCAGCGAGTGCCGAATCAGAGGGGTTGCGTCGGACCCAAGTTTGCGAGATCCGGCCTGCATAGGACATACCTTCACCGACGGGACGCTCCGGGAGCTCAAAATCGGTGGGGGCGGTCGATTTACTCGGTCGGAGATCTGTACTTGGGGTACGACCAGTTCCAGCTAGCCGTGGAGAGCAGAGACATTACGACGATGCGAACTCCCCTAGGCCTAGTGCGAATGTGTACCCTGCCACAAGGAGGGACCAACTTGGTGGTCCACATGGTGAATGCAATGAACAAGGTACTGAGGGATTGCATCCCGGACATCACCATGCCATTTCTAGACGACATCCCGATCAAAGGGTGCCCGGTGGTAGAGAAGGATGGGAAACTCGGGCCGGACAGATGCCGGCAGTTCGTGGCAACACACATCGACGACTGCGAGAAGGTGCTACAAAGGTTAGAGGATGCGAGGCTCACCTTCTCCGGGGAGAAATCGGCCTTCGGGCAATCAGAAATCCTGGTGGTCGGACACCTCTGTGCACCCTATGGCCGGAAGCCGTCTCCGGCAAAAGTAGAAGCCATCTCCGCGATGAAGACCGACTGTAGCTCGGTTACGGAGGTTCAGAGGTTCCTGGGGGCATGCACATTCTACCACATATGGATCCCGCATTACGCCCACGTTGCGAAACCGCTATACGGGTTGCTGAAGAAGGAGCGAAAATTCGAGTGGCGAGACGAGCACACGGAGTCGGTCCGGAAGCTGAAGGAAGCTCTTGCGGCAGCACCGGCGCTCCGGAAGGCTGTCTACGAGAGGGTACCCCGGTATACATAACGGTGGATACGAGTCCGACCGGGATCGGCTGGGTCGTCAACCAAGAAAACGAGGACGGCATTAGGTTCCCGATCAGATTCGGCGCAAAGGTCCTCAGCGAGCGACAACGAGGGTACGCCCAGGTTAAACGCGAACTCTGGGGTATCGTTTCGGCAGTAAAGGCCGACAAAGACTACCTGATCGGGACGGAAGTGATTATCGAGACGGATTGCCTGCCAATTCTCGGCATGGTTTCCGGATGCGCGACACCGGACCTGGCGATGCTCAGGTGGATAGCAAACATCAAGTCCCTGGACCCGGAAATACGACACATTTCCGGAAAGGACAACGCCATGGCCGACATGCTTTCGAGGGCGAGGTTTGATGACGAGGGCGGCATGGTTTCGGAGGACGAAGAAGTCGGGGTGGACTTCTTCGAGGCAGCGTACGTGACGACCGATGGGACGAGCACTCTGGCACTTAACGGCTTTGACGAGAGCAAGTACGACGGCGAGTGGCTTCAGATCGGTGGTTTCTTGAGGACAATGACGCCAGATGCGTCATGGACGAAGGACGAGACTAACCGGATCCGGAAGAAAGCATACCGATTCTGTCTCCGGGACGGATACTTATGGAAGCACCCGAAGAAGAGGAGCGGCGTCCCGCTCCGGGTGGTGGCAATGAAGGAAGAACAGGAGGAGCTGCTGACGGCCTACCACGAGAGCCCTTGGGCTGGAGACGGTGGAACGTGGGCCACGTTCGAGAAGATAAAGGGGAAGTATTGGTGGCCGGGACTGTACCGGGACGTGCATCGGTTCGTGACAACTTGCGAGAGCTGTCAGATACACTCCGTAGTCCGACATCGGGACGGGCTTCACCCTACGTACCCGCCGACCATCCACTTCAAATGGATGGTAGACCTGGTGACGATGCCGATGGGGGTAGGACAGATGCGGTATCTGGTCCTGGCTTGGGAAGATCTGACGAACCAGGTGGAAGGCCGAGCTCTTCAGAACAAAACTACCGCAGCCGTATGTCGGTTCCTGATCGAGGACGTGATATGCCGGTACGGGTGCATCGAGAAGATCGTGGCTGATCGCGGGGAGTTGGACGCCGAAGAGGCCGAGGAGCTATTCGACCGGCTAGGAGTCAAGCTCTCGCTTACCATTGCGTACAATCCGGAGGCGAATGGAAAGGTGGAGCGCGGACACGGACCGATCGTCAAGGCGTTAGTTCGGGCATGCGGAGGTCAAGTCGGGAACTGGCCGCGGCTGCTGCCTTACGCGTTGTGGGTTGACCAAACTACGCACAGTTCGGTAACCGGATTCATGCCGGCAGAGCTCATGTTTGGGCAGAAGCCGATCATGCCGATGGAACATACGATCTCCTCGTGGGCAACCGTGGACTGGAAAGACGAGATGAGCCGAGAGGAACTGTTGGCGGCGCGTATACGATAGCTCGAGCGAAGACCGGAGGACGTGGAGCAGGCTGCAGGAAAGCTTCGGGTGGCAAGGACGAGTAACAAAGCCCGGTTCGACCGGACGCACCGGCTCCGACCGAAAAAGATTGAGGAAGGAGACTGGGTGCTAGTCTACGGCAGCAGCCTCGACAACCAGCACCGAGCGACACGGAAGTTCGCAAGAAGGTGGTTCGGGCCTTACGTGGTACAAAGCGCCAACGACAACGGGACGTACCGTCTAGCGGAACTCGACGGCACGAGAATAGCGATACCGGTAGCTGGGAAACGGATCAAAGCGTTCAAGAAGCAACACGACGACGAGCCGGATCCGGTTAACCTGGACCGCGACGACGAACGATCCGAAACCGAGGAAGAACCGACGGGCGGGTAATGAAGGCTGGACCGGTTTTCTCCATCCCAACTCAATTTGGCGCATGCCGGTGGATGCGCGGTTAGGTGGGGGCGGATGCCGTGAAGAAAACCGTCCACAAGCGGAATCGGTGCACCGGAGCTTAGGAACCGGCTCTTCATGCACGTACGTCTTATGTTGTACAAAGAGAGAATTAGGTACATAGAAGATCCTAGGTAGGTAGATTCGGTAGGTAGGAAGTTAATGGGAAACGGCTCCTTTCTTGGCTATAAAAGGAGGGAGACAGGGAAGAGGAAAGGGATCGCGGTTAGAGGGGACGAAGTGTTGTCGGGTTGTCGGTCGAAGGCTTCTCTCTCTTCCATACTCTCCGTAGCTTCTTTTTGTGCAGGTTTTCGGGAGGCTCGCGCTGCTCTGAGGAATGCCCGAGTGCTTCCGGCAGCACCTCCAACCTACTCCTTTCCTTCTGAGCGTTTGCAAACAGGCATCGGCATCTGTTCGCCGGCCTGTTCGGTTGTAACCGACTTCGTGCTTCTTGTTGTTTGTCTCTGTCAATATATATTTACATACCTTTGTGCCTCTCTGTGTTGGTTTCCCCGCTCGCGTCTTCGTGTCGAAGGGTCGTGTCCCTGTGGATCTACGCTTGCACGTAGTGGGTCCCTTCCCTTTCTCCTTTCGTTGTTGCTCTTCGGTACAAGACCCCCGAGGTCCCGCCTCATTCCACGCATCCGCGAGGAATACCTCGACAGTGTACAATCCGGAGGCGAATGGGAAGGTGGAGCGCGGACACGGACCGATCGTCAAGGCGTTAGTTCGGGCATGCGGAGGGCAAGTCGGGAACTGGCCGCGGCTGCTGCCTTACGCGTTGTGGGCTGACCGAACTACGCACAGTTCAGTAACCGGATTCATGCCGGCAGAGCTCATGTTCGGGCAGAAGCCGATCATGCCGATGGAACGCACGATCTCCTAATGGGCAACCGTGGACTGGAAAGACGAGATGAGCCGGGAGGAACTGTTGGCGGCGCGCATACGACAGCTCGAGCGAAGACCAGAGGACGTGGAGCAAGCTGCAGAAAAGCTTCGGGTGGCAAGGACGAGGAACAAAGCCCGGTTCGACCGGACGCACCGGCTCCGACCAAAGAAGATTGAGGAAGGCGATTGGGTGCTAGTCTACGACAGCAGCCTCGACAACCAGCACCGAGCGACACAGAAGTTCACAAGAAGGTGGTTCGGGCCTTACGTGGTACAAAGCGTCAACGACAATGGGACGTACCATCTAGCGGAACTCGACGGCATGAGAATGGTGATACCGGTAGCTGGGAAGCGGATCAAAGCGTTCAAGAAGCGTCACGACGACTAGCCGGATCCAATCAACCTGGACCGCGATGACGAACGATCAGAAACCGAGGAAGAACCGACGGGCGGGGAATGAAGGCTGGACCGGTTTTCTCCATCCCAACTCAACTTGGCGCATGCCGGTGGATGTGCGGTTAGGTGTGGGCGGATGTCGTGAAGAAAACCGTCCACAAGCGGAATCGGTGCACCGAAGCGTAGGAACCGGCTCTTCATGCACGTATGCCTTATGTTGTACATAAGAGAGAATTAGGTACATAGAAGATCCTAGTTAGGTAGATTCGGTAGGTAGGAAGTTAATGGGAAACGGCTCCTTTCTTGCCTATAAAAGGAGGGAGACGGGGAGGAGGAAAATGGGGGATCGCGGTTAGAGAGGACGAAGTGTTGTCGGGTTGTCGGCCGAAGGCTTCTCTCTCTGCCATACTTCGTAGCTTCTTCCTGTGCAGGTTTTCGGGAGGCTCGCGTTGCTCTGAGGAATGCCCGAGTGCTTCTGGCAGCACCTCCAACCTACTCCTTTCTTTCTGAGCGTTTACGAACAGGCATCGGCATCTGTTCGCCGGCCTGTTCGGTTGTAACCGACATCGTGCTTCTTGTTGTTTGTCCTTGCTAATATATATATACATACATTCGTGTCTCTCTGCGTCGGTGTCCCACTCGCGTCTTTGTGTCGAGGGCCGTGTCCCTGAGAATCTACGCTCGCACGTAGTGGGTCTCTTCCCTTCTCCTTTCTCTCTTGCTTTTCGGTGCAAGACCCCCGAGGTCCCGCCTCATTTCACGCATCCGCGAGGAATACCTCGACAACGTGGCCGACGTTGTTTTTAAACTGAACATCATGACTTCTGCCACGAAAACACCCCATTCCGTGACAAATGTTGTTTTCTCTTGATCATCCAGGTGCATTCTGATTTGGTTGTACCTACTAAACCCGTCTACAAAGCTGTAGCATTCGTGACCTGCCACCGTGTTGAGAACACTATCCGTGAACGAGAGAGGGAATCCATCCGTGATCGTTGCAACATTAAGCTTGCGGTAGTCCACACAGACTCAGATTTTCCCGTTTTTCTTGGGGACGACTATGATTGGGCTTAACCATGTGGTGCGTTTTACCAGTCGTATGAACCCGACTCAGAGGAGCTTGTCTATTTCTTCCTTGACCTTAGCCGCATAATTGGGGTTCATCCGGTATCGTCTTTGTTGAACCGGCCGAGCGTCCGGGAGAAGGTGGATCTGGTGTTGGTAGTATTGTGAGTCCAAACCCTTCATATCCGTGTAAGACCATGCGAATACATCCTGGTAATCGGTGAGTAAGTGGATGAGGGTTGCTCGTTCGCCGGCTGGTAAGTTATTAGCAATCTGTAGGGTCTGAGGGGTCTCGTCCGAACCGAGGTTCAGTGTTTCGAGCATTGATGCCTTCACGCTGTCGTCAAGATCCGTCACTACGCGCTGATCGTGAGGCGGAACCGCCGGGGTTCTGGACCAGAAGGATTTAGAGTCGATACAAGCTTTGGCGAGAAAGTACTTAAGATAGATTGGGAAAGAGAGAAGTTGAGATTACACGATTGAGAGAGATTGATTGAACTAGATATTAAATCTATTTAAAATGTTATCTTCACAATTATTGTACTATGTGATTCATACTCGATTTCGTACGTTTTATGGGATTTTCACACTATTGCCCAAAATCTTCACGACATCCACCCCCACCAAACCGCACGTCCTCCGGTACGTGCCAAGAAGAGAAGAAGTGAGATTTCGGCTACGATGATCAATTAGATTCCTCCATGTCTTCATTTTCATCCGGCCTATTATGTTCATCGTCGAGGTAATCGAGGTCAGGATCCTTGTCTTGTCTTTTCTTGAAAATCTTTACTCTTTTTCCCGCAATGGGTACGGCCAACCTTGATCCGTCTAGTTCCGCAAGGTGGTATGTGGCATTATCGTTGGCACTTGTCACCACATATGGCCCGAACCATCTTCTTGCGAACTTCCTTGTTGTACTGTGTTGATTGTCAAGGGTGCTGTCGTAAACCAAAACCCAATCCCCTTCTTCAATCTTCTTGGGACGAAGTCGATGCGTGTTGTCGAACCGAACTTTGTTCTTTACTCGGGCTGCCTTCATCATCTTTCGCCCTTTTTCTAAATCTTCAGGTCTTCTTTCAAGTTTCCTTATCCGCGCCGCTAATAACTCTTCTCGGCTCATCTCGTTCTCCCACGGTATCGCTACCCATGAGGCGATCGTCCTTTCGATGGGCATAATCGGCTTTTGTCCATACATAAGCTCCGTCGGCATATACCCTGTCACCGAGCTATGTGTCGTTCTATCAGCCCACAAGGCATAGGGTAATAGTCGTGGCCAATTCCCGACTCGACCGTTGCATGCCCATACGATGGCTTTAACGATAGGTCCATGCCCTCGCTCGATCTTCCCATTTGCTTCCGGATTGTCGGCAGTCGTGAGGGAGAGCTTCACGCCTAGTCTTTCAAAGAGCTCCGTCGCTTCGTGCGCGTCCAACTCCCCTCAGTCGGCCACTATCTTCCCTACACATCCATATCGGCAAACAACATCTTCAAGTAGAAATTTGCAAACGGCTGAAGTCGTCTTGTTTGTCAAGGCTCATCCTTCCACTTGATTTGTCAAGTCTTCCCTTGCCAGCGCTAGGTACTTCATTTGTCCCACTCCCATTGGCATCGAGACCAGATCCACCATCCATTTGAAGTGTATGGTGAGTGGGTATGTCGGCTTTAACTCATCACGATGACGTATATTTGAATATACTTGGCAAGTTTCGCATGTGGACACGAAATGGAGTACATCTTTGTACATGCTTGGCCACCAGTACTTCTCCTTCAACTTTTCGAACGTCGCCCATGTTCCTCTATGACCTGCCCAAGCACTCTCGTGGAATTCGGTCATCAGCGTCTCTTGCTCTTCTTTCTTTACCACCACTCTGTTGGAGACAAAGTCGTCTGTGCGGAAGATCAAGTAGCATTCGATTGCTGTCCAGAATACCTGCGTATGACAGTTTGTATGTCGTTGGATAGAGAGAGAGAGAGAGAGAGAGACAAAGAGGCACAAAAGAACTTCTTATTTCATAAAGCAACAATACAACATCCAACCTTACAAAAAGGTTACAAGGTCACTATATATAGTGACCGACTTAGGGCAACTACCCTTTATGCTAATTACATAAATGGCCAAAACGGGATAGTGTGAATACGTCCATTATACACATGTATTCGACACTCCCCCGTAATGGGCGTATACATGGGTTATCTAAGATTACAGGTATAGACTTAGGTTCTCGGACATATCAGCTTTGTTCGAGTCGGCAGGGTCCGAAGGCAGAAGACCGAACTGGTCGGGTCGGAACAGTTGAAGTCGATCATTAAGGAACTGATGTCGGTTGTCGGGAACGATCCTGCTCTGTGTCCGGCTCTAACCGGACTGGTTTGTCGTTACGCCCATCTGATGCCGAAGAGACCGAAAACGGTCTGCCGAAAGACACTTGGTCATTCCATCTGCGACATTGTCGGTTGTGGATATTTTCTCTAGACCGATTTTCCCTGAAGTGACGCAGTCCCGAACGAAGTGATATCGAACGTCGATATGTTTGGAGGCGTTGTGGTGAACCGGATTTTTCGACAAGGCAACAGCACCTTGACTGTCGCTGTAAACAACTGGAGCCGAGTCATGGTCGACTTGTCGAAACGTGTGCGCCAGCCGACCGAGCCACAAAGCTTCTTTTGCTGCGTCGGACGCAGCTACATATTCTGCTTCGGTCGTTGAGGTCGCTGTGCACTCCTGAAGTTTCGACTTCCACGAGATTGCTCCATTGCCGAATTTGAAGCAGTATCCGGTTGTTGATTTCCGACTGTCTATACAGCCGGCGAAGTCCGAGTCGGTGTAACCGACTACGCCTGAGGTTCGGTTCGGTCCGAAAAGAATGCCATGGTCTTTTGTGCCAGCCAGATATCTGAACACATGCTTGACTGCGTTCCAATGCGATCGGCCAGGATTGTGCATGAATCTGCTAACGACTCCTACGGCGTGAGAAATATCAGGCCGTGTCGCGACCATCAGGTACATAAGGGAGCCGACTGCCGGTGCATACGGTACCGACTTCATATCTTCCCCCTCCGGACCGGATGTCGGGCAGTCTCGCTGAGAGAGCCGAAGATTCATGGGGAGTGGGGTTGAAGCAGATTTGGCTGATTGCATGTTGAAGCGTTCTAAGACACGTCGGGTATAGTCGGTCTGAGACAAAAAAAGATGTCGTTTATCGCGATGCCGACTAAGCTTCATGCCAAGGATGTGTCGTGCCGGACCGAGGTCCTTCATGGCAAACTTCAACCGCAGTTGCCGAATGAGATCGGCAAGTTCGCCCGCGTGGCGTCCAGAAATTAGCATGTCGTCCACGTAAATGATGAGGAAGATGGGTGATCCATCTTGAGCTGTGTTGGTGAAGAGACAATGGTCCTCATCGCTTTTTGAGAAGCCGATCGATTGGATGAAGTCGTCGAACTTCTTGTACCATTGTCGCGGTGCCTGTTTGAGGCCGTATAGACTCTTCCTGAGTCGGCAGACTAGATGTTCTTGGCCGGTTGCCACGAAGCCTTTTGGCTGCTCCATATAAATTTCCTCGTCAAGATCACCATGGAGGAATGTTGTTTTCACATCTAGCTGAATCAGCTCCAAGTTGTCGGCTGCCACTATGCCGAGTAGGAAACGAAGGGTTGTCATTTTCACCACTGGTGAAAAAATCTCGTCGAAGTCGACGCCGTATTCTTGTCGGAAGCCCTTCGCAACTAGTCTGGCCTTGTACTTTGGGGTGGTCGAATCAGACGTCTCTTTTAGTCGATAAACCCACTTGCAAGGAAGAGCACGTCGGTTCCTAGGTAATTCAACCAGATCCCAAGTCTTGTTTGCCCGAATGGAGTGCATTTCCGACTCCATCGCCAGATGCCAGGTGGCTGAATCGACAGATGTCGATGCTTCTTCGTAAGACGTCGGTTCGCCGGCGTCGGTGAAGAAAATTCCAGGAGAATACCTCTCCGGAGGTTGCGACAGTCTCTCGGATCGTCGAGGCATGATTGGACTGGTCGCATCGGGTATCGTGGTCGGATGGTCCGAAAGCGAATCATTCGGCTGTGCCGAGTCGGAGTTGTCCGAGTCGGTAGTGTAAGGTTCAGCTACCCGTGAAGCTGACCGTGTGTTGAGAGCGGGGCCTTCTTGAAGGGTCGGCACATCGGAAAATGTTACCCTTCGGACTTCGATCGGTTTTTCGACTGATGGATTCATAGCCGACTCGTTGAACACAACGTCCGAACTTCGAACGATTTGTCTGCGTTCGGGGTCCCAGAGTCGGTATCCCATTTCGCCGTCGGATCCATATCCAAGGAAAATGCATTTCCTGGACCGAGGTGCAAGTTTTCGGCGATCATCTTTCGGAATAAGGGCGTACGCCTCGCATCCGAAGATCCTCAGCTTGTCGTAATTCGGCTTACTGCCGATCCATAGTTCCTGAGGAATTTGAAGTCCTAGAGGTCTACTTGGCGACATATTGATTATGTGTACTGCCGTGAGTAGAGCCTCTGCCCAGAAGCCATCCGATAGTCCGGAGTGTTGGAGCATGGAAACTATCCGTTCTTGGATTGTCCGATTCATGCGTTCGGCAATCCCGTTTTGCTCCGGACTGTGTGGTGCCGTAAATTCACGTCGGATGCCGCGTTGTCGGCAGAATTTGACGAATTCTTCGGATTTGAACTCTCCCCCATTGTCTGTCCGAAAGCATTTCAGCTTTCGGTCGGTTTGATTTTCTACCATAGCGAGCCAATCGGTGAAGATCGAGAAGACCCGATCTTTGGTGCGAATTGGATAAGCCCACATCTTTCGAGTCGAATCGTCAATAAAAGTGACGAAGTAAGAGGCACCGCCGAGAGACTGATGCGGCATTGGGCCACAGACGTCCGAGTGGACCAAGTCGAGAGGTCTCGTTTCTCTTGGTGCTGATGTCGGGTGTGATGCGGCTGCTTGTTTGCCATACTGGCAATGCTCGCAGAATTGATGGTCCGAGAAGGAGAGTTTGGGGATGTATCCGGCTCTAGATAGGTGCGTGATGCCGGCCTTGCTGAGGTGTCCTAATCTTCTGTGCCATAGTGATGACACAGGAATATCCACCAAAAACAGGTTACCCTCTCTGAGCGTAACATGTAACGGATACAGTGAGTGGATCTTGGGTCCTCTAGCAAGCAGGAGGTTCCCCCTGTGGAGTGTCCACCCTCCCGAAGAAAAACCGGCACGAATGCCGTCTTCATCTAGTTGTCCGACTGAGATCAATGGCCTTGAGAGCTCGGGTACATGTCGGACATTGTGGAGTACAAGTGTAGAGCCACCTGCAAGGTTGAGCTCTACTGTGCCGATTCCGATGATGTCACAGTGTTGTGAGTTGCCGACCCGAACTGAGTCGGAGTGGCGGATCGTATATTGCCGAAATTGGGATCGATGAGGAGTCACGTGAAATGACGCGCCCGAATCTAAGAGCCATGTGCTCGATTCTTCAGTCGTGAGTAGAACTTCTGATCCGACTGGATTTTCGATTGATAGTATATTCGGGTCGTCCGGTAGTACATCAGCTGAGAAGCTGACGTAATTGATCTCCTCATGCCGGCCACTCTTCTTGTTGTTCTTGTTCTTGAGTGCGCGGCAGTCGGCTTTGATGTGTCCGGGTTTCTTGCAATAGTTGCAGATTCGGTTATCCCGTGACTGGCTCCGTCTTCGCTGATTGTTCGGCGGCCGTGAGGAATCTCTTCCTCGTATGTTCGATCGTTCTGTCGAACCTTGTACTACGTAAGCGTCGTCTGTTGAGTCTTTGGCGAAAGACTTTCTCCGAGCTGCTTCGGTCAGGATTGCGCTCGTGACTTCGGAGTATTTAACAGCCGTGGTTGACGCGTTGCACACGGTTGTGACGAAAGTTTCCCATGATGAGGGAAGGCTGCTCATGAGTATCATTGCTCTGAGTTCATCCTCGATTGTCGTCCCCTGTGACGAGATTTGGGAGCTTATGCTTTCGTACTCATTGAGATGTGCTTGAACCGAATCGGATTCTTTCATCCGCAAGTTGTAGAGGCGCCGGATCAGAAACATCTTCGTTGCGGCGACCTTCTTTTCGTAAGTGTCCGACAGTGTTTTCCACAGTTCGAATGCTGTCGTACACGATTGCACCGTAAAGTATACCGATTCCGATAGGTGCATCCGAATCGTGGCGCGGACAATTCTGTCCAGCTTCTGCCACTCAATTGGTTTGTATCCTTCTGGAGGTTCTTCATTTTCGATGGGATCGATTTGCCCCTTGACTATGAGATAGTCCTGCATTTGTTCCTTCCAGAAGTTGAAGTTCGATCCATCGAACTTTCGTAGACTCATTTCTGATGAGCCGGATGTTGATGCCATCAAGTTCGGTTTTGGTTGACGAAGCTCGGTTCGGAGTTGACTACGAACTTTGTTGGAGTGCAGCCGGTTGGCTCACCCGATATCGTTGTCGTGTTATTACGCAAGTGCGTGTGGAAACGAGGCGGGACCGCGGGGGTCTCGAACCAAAGAGCAAGCGAGGGAGGAGAAAGAGAGAGAACCGGCTACGCAGGACCGGGGATACACAGGGACACGGCCCTTCAGCACGGAGAACGCGAACGAACACCGACACAGACAGATGCGAATGACTAAATATATATATCAAGAATGGCTAACACGACTACAACCCTCGATGGGGCACAGGTTGATTACAACCGAACAGGCCGGCGAACAGATGCCGATGCCTGTTCGCTTCAACGCACAAAGGGGTTGCCGGTCGGAGGTGCTGCCGGAAGCACTCGGGCGTTCCTCGAAACAGCGCAAGCCTCCTCGGAACCCCGCACAGAAAAGCTATGGAGCTCCAGAAGGAAGGAAACAGAGGGCGAAGCGTCCAGAAACGGTCCGACACCACTTCGTCCTCTCCACGCGAGATGCCCTGCAATAGCTCTTTCCTGCTCCTTATATAGGCCGACGAGCAGGCCGTCACGTCAGCTTTATTCCCTGTCCCTTTTGGACAGGGATTCGCTTCGTCCTTCACGCATCCGCGTAGTTACGCCGCCGACTCGTACCGTTCCTTCGCTCGCGCGCGCGACCGAAAAGACTGTTCGCGCGGTCTTTGTCTCCACTCGTGTTAGGGCCCGTTCCCGCCGATTATCCTCCTAATTCGCTTCTATGTACAACTCGGAGCGTGCGCGCGTGAAGAACCGGTTCCCACGCCTTGGTGCGCCGATTCCGCCTATGGACGGTTTTCTTCACGACATCCGCCCCCACCTAACCGTGCATCCTCCGGTATGCACCAAGAGAGTTGGGACGGAGAAAACCGGCCCGTCTTCATTTCTCGCCCTTCGGTTCTTCCTCGTTTTCGGATCTTTCGTCAATGCTGACTAGGAGAGCTGGGTCGGGCTCGTCGTCGTGTCGCTTCTTGAACGCTTTGATCCGCTTCCCTGCAACCGGTATCGCCATTCTCGTGCCGTCTAGTTCCGCCAGGTGATATGTCCCGTTGTCATTGGCGCTCCGCACCACGTAAGGCCCGAACCACCTTCGTGCGAACTTCCGTGTAGCTCGGTGCTGGTTGTCGAGGCTGCTGTCGTAGACGAGCACCCAGTCACCTTCGTCGATTTTCTTCGGTCGGAGCCGGGGCGTTCGGTCGAACCGGGCTTTGTTCTTTGTCCTCGCCACCCGGAGCTTCTCCGCAGCCAGTGCCACGTCCTCCGGTCTCCGCTCGAGCTGTCGTATACGTGCGGCCAACAACTCCTCCCGGCTCATCTCGTCCCTCCAGTCGACCGTTGCCCACGAGGAGATCGTCCGTTCCGTCGGCATGATCGGCTTCTGGCCGAACATGAGCTCCGTCGGCATGTACCCGGTTACCGAACTGTGCGTGGTCCGGTCTGCCCACAAAGCATAAGGTAGCAGCCGCGGCCAGTTACCGACTCGGCCTCCGCATGCCCGAACCAACGCCTTGACGATCGGTCCGTGTCCGCGCTCCACCTTTCCATTCGCCTCCGGATTGTACGCAGTGGTGAGCGAGAGCTTGACTCCCAGCCGGTCGAACAGCTCCGCGGCTTCTTCGGCGTCCAACTCCCCTCGGTCAGCCACGATCTTCCCGACGCACCCGTACCGGCATATCACGTCCTCGATTAGGAACCGGCATACGGCCGCGGTCGTTTTGTTCGGAAGGGCCCGGCCTTCCACCTGGTTCGTCAGATCCTCCCGCGCTAGGACCAGGTACCGCATCTGTCCTACCCCCATCGGCATCGTCACCAGGTCTACCATCCATTTGAAGTGGATGGTCGGAGGGTACGTGGGGTGGAGCTCGTCCCGATGTCGGACAATGGAGTGCACCTGACAGCTCTCGCAAGTTGTCACGAACCGATGCACGTCCTGGTACTGCCCCGGCAACCAATACTTCCCCTTTAGTTTCTCAAACGTAGCCCATGTCCCACGGTGTCCAGCCCAAGGGCTGTCGTGGTAGGCCGTCAGCAGCTCCTCCTGCTCTTCCCTCATCGCCACCACCCGGAGCGGAGCGCCGTCCCTCTTCTTCGGGTGTTTCCATAGATAGCCATCCCGGAGAAAGAACCGGTACGCTTTCTTCCGGATCCGGTTGGCCTCGTCCTTCGTCCAGGACGCATCGGGCGTCATTGTCTTCAAAAACCCACCGATCTGCAGCCACTCCCCGTCGTACTTGCTCGCGTCGAAGTCGTTAAGCGCCGGAGTGCTTGTTCCGTCGGTTGTTACATACGCAGCCTCGAAGAAGTCCACGCCGACCTCTTCGTCCTCCGAAACCATGCCGCCCTCGTCATCGAATCTCGCCCTTGAAAGCATGTCGGCCATGGCGTTGTCTTTACCGGAAATGTGTCGTATTTCCGGGTCCAGGGACTTGATGTACGCTATCCACCTGAGCATTGCCAGGTCCGGCGTCACGCATCCGGAAACCATGCCAAGAATCGGCATGCAATCCGTCTCTATGATTACCTCTGTCCCGATCAGATAGTCCTTGTCGGCCTTCACCGCCGAAACGATACCCCAGAGTTCGCGTTTAACCTGGGCGTATCCTCGCTGCCGTTCGCTGAGGACCTTCGCGCCGAATCGGATCGGAAAGCGATTGCCGTCCTCGTCCTCTTGGTTGACGACCCACCCGATTCCGGTCGGACTCGTGTCAACCGTTATGTACACTGGGGTGCCCTTCCTGTAGACGGCCTTTCGGAGCGCCGGTGCTGCCGAAAGAGCCTCCTTCAGCTTCCGGACCGACTCCGTGTGCTTGTCTAGCCATTCGAATCTTCGCCCTTTCTTCAATAATCCGTACAGCGGCTCCGCGACGTGCGCGTAATGCGGGATCCATATGTGGTAGAAGGCGCATGCTCCCAAGAATCTTCGTACTTCCGTGACCGAGCTGCAATCAGGCTTCATCGCGGAGATGGCTTCTATCTTTGCCGGAGACGGTTTCCGGCCATACGGTCCACATAAATGTCCGACCACCATGATTTCCGACTGCCCGAAGGCTGACTTCTCCCCCGAGAAAGTGAGCCTCGCATCCTCTAGCCTTTGCAGCACCTTCTCGCAGTCGTCGATGTGCGTTACCACGAATCGCCGGCATCCGTCCGGCCCGATCGTCTCGTCCTTCTCTTCTACCGGGCATCCCTTGATCGGGATGTCGTCTAGAAACGGCATGGTGATGTCCGGGATGCAGTCCCTCAGCACCTTGTTCATTGCATTCACCATGTGGGCCACCGAGTTGGTCCCTCCTTGCGGCAGCGTACACATCCGCACTAGGCCGAGGGGAGTTCGCATCGTCGTAATGTCTCTGCTCTCCACGGCTAGCTGGAACTGGTCGTACCCTGAGTATAGATCACCGACCGAGTAAATCGACCTTCCGGCGAAGGCCTCCGCGAACTCGTCTATGGTCGGTCCGATCCCTGCATTCCGAATGGTCACCCTATTGACCGGTTGCAAGTCCTGAATGAAGCGCAGTGATCCGTTTTTCTTTGGTACCGTAAACCACCGGTTCGAGTACGGGGCGCTCGACGGCTCGAGAATGCCCATATCAACTTTCTGCTTCAACAGCTCCATCAACTTCGGGATGTGAGCTCTCGGAACCGGAATTGGCTTGAGATTCCACGGTACATGCGGTACCGTGAATATCACCATCGGCTCTACGATCGTCGGGTCTACGCACCCGATTTCCTCCGGTGAGAATGCGAAGGCTTTCCCGTGCCTTCCGAGCATCCTCCGAAATCGGTCTTCCTCCGCCGGTAGTAGGAACCCGCCCCCACCGATCTTCAGCTCGCGGAGCGTCTCGTTGGTGAAGGTGTGTCCTATGCAGGCCGGATCTCGTAAGCTGGGGTCCGATGCAACCCCTTTGATTCGGGATTCGCTGCCCTCCGGTAAGGGCGCCGCAACTGGCCTCACCTTCCGGTCCACAGTCTTGTACTTGGTGCTAACTCGGGCCGTCCGTCCCGACTCGAGCCATCGACCGAAGTCCGCGATGACTTCGTACATTTCTTCGGAACATACCGGTATCGTCCGGTCTTCGTTAAGGTCTTCTTCGACTAACTTCCCCAGCATTCCCAAGGTGTCGTCGAAGGAGACTGCCTCCACGGCTCCGTTGATTTCTTCGTCAGGGCCGAGAACTCCGCACGCTCGAAGTCTCCCCTCCGTCTTTGTTTTCTCTCGGCCGGCGATGCCGACCATCGCACATGCTCCGCTGCCGGAGAAGCAAAATTTCCTACCTATTGTACACGGTTTTATCGTACAGATGTGGGGTCTTCCCGGAGCATCCGGACTGTCGCGGCCCCACGCCTTGGCAGTCCTTTCTAAAAATCCTCTCGGTTTTCGGAACCGAGGGAGTCGCGGTTACGTTCGTGGTTCGGCCGTACCGTCAGAAACTGGACCGAATGGCGCCCGTCTTGGCTTTTGACCCTCGCGTAGGCCGAACCATTGTCCAGCACCTTGGTCTCCATTCGCGCCGCCGTGATGTACGGCTCTCCCAGTATGACCGGATGCGAAGACGTCTCCTGCACGAAGAAGTGCTAGTCAATCTCGACGTCGCCGATCTTGACTCGCACATTCGGACAGGCCCCGTGCAGCTCCTCGGTGGCGCGCGTTGCCGCCCTTATTTTCCACCCGTGCTTGGTGTTGATCGGCCATTTGCCCTTCTTATAGAAGTCCATGGACATCAAGTTGATCTCCGATCCGTGGTCCACCAAAGCTATCACCGGTTCCTGGACACCGCCGATCTTCACCGGGGTTTCCGTGGTCGCTCGGGCCCAGTGTGGTCTCGAATAGTGGCTTTCCGCCCACTCGTCTCCCAGCGCCATGTCGTCTAGGTGCGTCGTCCGCACTTCCACTGGTCTTTCCGGTTCTGTCTCCGTTGACAGCCTCTTCCGTTTCACCAAGTCCACGATGGAGTCGTGGAACTCCTTCTTGGCGATTCCCAGCACCTCTCGTAACGACAGCTCCACCTTGCTGTCAAGGATCCGTTCCTCCAGGACCTTTCGTAAGTCCGTGGTTCTTTCTATCTCCGTCCCCAGACGGTACCCACCCTTCTGGGGTTTATCTTGCGTACCGGCCCCGCCGGCTTCGTCCCGTCGTGGCCCGGACCGGGTCTCGTATCGTTGTGAGGGCCCGGTCGTCCCGGGTTTCCCCACCCGCTTCTCTTCTACCAGAGCCTCGTAGTTCCGGCAAGCGGCTTCCACGAAGCCCGTCTTTTCCTCGACCGGATCGCTCCATCCGGTCATCTCCCGTACCCGTTTCTCCGCACAGTCCGATTCCTCCCCTTTAAGCCCTGCACCGGCAAGGCCTTCTAGCATCGTCGGCCAGAATCCGGCTTTGCTTTCCTTTCGGCCCTCGCCGCCCCCGACTCGAATGCCGGCCGACGCCGAGTAGTGGACGGTTTCCGCGTGTCGGGCCGCCGCCTCTTCCATCAACCTTTTCATACCACCTCGCCCGTCGTTTCGGCTCAGGGCCCTTCGGGTGTCGCTGGCATGCACCCGTCCTTCCCACAGGTACACCACCCTATTCCTCAGCGCCTCCGCGAAGTCGCCGCAGTCCTTCCGAATGTGGCCGACTTCATCGCACCACATGCACCTGTTTCCTGCCGCCGGCCGTCGGTCACGAGCCGGTTCGCCTCCTTCCCTTCGGGCCTGCGCGATTTGGAGGTCCTTTATCGCCTTCGTCAATTCCTCCAGCGCCGCTCCTCCGGTTGAGCCTCTGACTACGCCGGTCAAAGCCGAACCCGTTTCCAACCACTCTCGGGTCTCTTCCTTTCGCACCTGTGGCGCTGGTTCGAGCTTCCTTGCTGCGACCGAGCCCGACCCGGTTGCCCCGTTATCCGCCCATTCTCGCCGTTTGTCGAAACGGCCACAGACCTTCCTGACAGCCGCCCAGTCGGTAGTGAGCCCGTCTTCGGTTTCCAGCAAGAGGCCCACTTGCTCCCGATCCCGCTCGTCGACCGACTTGACAAACAGTAAGACCCGGCTCGTGTCCAGGATGGTTCGGTCGAGCGCCGAAAGGCGCGCAAAGTTTTCCTCGAACTCCCGGAGGAGTGCCGACGCGTTTCTTCCCTTCCCCGGGGATTCCACCCATTCCATGAACCTTCGCTTCGAAAGCCGGAGCGCGTCGTCCAGCCCGTATTTCTCTAGGAGCCGACCTTCGAACTCTTCCCAGGTACGGCTCTCCGCCCGCACCTCGAGCACCTCCGCATGGATGCTCGGCATTGCCACTCGGGGAAATCCGGCAAGACGCCTTTCTTCCGGAATGTCCCGCATCAGCATTTCTGCACCGTAGGACGCCAGATACTTCGTGGCATCCCTCCCATCGAACCGGCCGATCGTGCCGACGACCGCCTCAATAGCTCTGTCGAGGGCACCGGTGCCCTCGCGCGCGTTTACAATCCGATCCACGGCCGAAGCCATGGCCTCTGCAAGATCCGACCCCCTCATCTTCTGCTCTTCTGCCGCCTCCTTCACGTCGGGTTCACCAAGATGTCGTGTTATTACGCAAGTGCGTGTGGAAACGAGGCGGGACCGCGGGGGTCTCGAACCAAAGAGCAAGCGAGGGAGGAGAAAGAGAGAGAACCGGCTACGCAGGACCGGGGATACACAGGGACACGGCCCTTCAGCACGGAGAACGCGAACGAACACCGACACAGACAGATGCGAATGACTAAATATATATATCAAGAATGGCTAACACGACTACAACCCTCGATGGGGCACAGGTTGATTACAACCGAACAGGCCGGCGAACAGATGCCGATGCCTGTTCGCTTCAACGCACAAAGGGGTTGCCGGTCGGAGGTGCTGCCGGAAGCACTCGGGCGTTCCTCGAAACAGCGCAAGCCTCCTCGGAACCCCGCACAGAAAAGCTATGGAGCTCCAGAAGGAAGGAAACAGAGGGCGAAGCGTCCAGAAACGGTCCGACACCACTTCGTCCTCTCCACGCGAGATGCCCTGCAATAGCTCTTTCCTGCTCCTTATATAGGCCGACGAGCAGGCCGTCACGTCAGCTTTATTCCCTGTCCCTTTTGGACAGGGATTCGCTTCGTCCTTCACGCATCCGCGTAGTTACGCCGCCGACTCGTACCGTTCCTTCGCTCGCGCGCGCGACCGAAAAGACTGTTCGCGCGGTCTTTGTCTCCACTCGTGTTAGGGCCCGTTCCCGCCGATTATCCTCCTAATTCGCTTCTATGTACAACTCGGAGCGTGCGCGCGTGAAGAACCGGTTCCCACGCCTTGGTGCGCCGATTCCGCCTATGGACGGTTTTCTTCACGACAGCCGGTTGGAGTGCAGCCGGTTGGCTCACCCGATATCGTTCTAGTCGGATTTGAACCCGAGTCGGTTCGGCTTCGGAACTTGCTCGAATTGACTCCGGTAGCTTGAGGGACAGAACCGACTGGTCTTCCCGAGTGTTGCCGAGTCGGAGTGAGCCCGGTTCGCTTCGGATATATATGCCGAATACCGATTATTGAAACCGATTATCTGGACCGATTCTGCTTCGGTTGACTGCAGCGACGAGAGAGATGGATCCAACTGATCCTCTCGAATGTCGATCAGCCGGATGAAGCACGAATTGGGGTTGTTGTCTTGAGACCGATCTGCACCGAGTGGTTACAACGAGCGGCGTTTGATTACCTCTTCGGATGCCGTTTAACCGAATGGAGCACGATCGTGTCAAAGTTGCACAAGGGGATTTCACCTCGAGCGGTTACGATCACAAGGAACGGAGTACAACCTGCTGGCTTACTCCAAGCAAAGATGATCTAACGCGATGAGATGCAAACCTGGTTTTTTTTTTTTCTTCTTCTTCTCTCTTCTTCGAATGACGCAGGAAACCGAATGCTGAGACGACGGCCGACAGCGGATTGAAGGACCGACTACTGTGCAGGCTCTGATACCAGATGTTGGAGACAAAGTCGTCTGTGCGGAAGATCAAGTAGCATTCGATTGCTGTCCAGAATACCTGCGTATGACAGTTTGTATGTCGTTGGATAGAGAGAGAGAGAGAGAGAGAGACAAAGAGGCACAAAAGAACTTCTTATTTCATAAAGCAACAATACAACATCCAACCTTACAAAAAGGTTACAAGGTCACTATATATAGTGACCGACTTAGGGCAACTACCCTTTATGCTAATTACATAAATGGCCAAAACGGGATAGTGTGAATACGTCCATTATACACATGTATTCGACACACTCGACGTGGTATTCCTGTCCTTCTTTTTGGATGTCGCCAAAGGAATCCTCCCTTCAAGAAGTATCGGTAAGCTTTCTTTCGGATTCGTAGGGCCTCCTCCTTTGTCAACGAAGCATCTGCCGTCAATGTTCTTAGGAATCTACCGATGAGTAACCACTCTCCTTCGTACTCATTCTCGTTGAAGGCGTGGAGGGTTTGCGTGTCCTGGTCTTCCGCTGACAATCGAGCCATCTTGAAGAAGTCGAAGGCGACATCTTCATCTTCCGAAACCATGTTACTTCCATTTGAAAATCTTGCCCTCGACATCATGTCAGCCATGGCGTTCTTCTTCCCTGCGATGTGACGGATCTCTGGGTTTAAAGACTTGATGTAGGCGATCCACCTTAGCATAGCAAGATTTGGGGTCGCACATCCCGAGACCATTCCGAGAATTGGGAGACAATCTGTCTCTATTATCACTTCTGACCCGATCAGGTAATCTTTGTCCGTCTTCACTGCCGACACAATACCCCAAAGTTCCCGCTTGACTTGGGCATATCTTTGTTGCCGTTCGCTGAGAACCTTTGCTCCAAACCGGACGGCATATCACGCATTATCTTCACCTTCTTGATTGATGACCCACCCGATTCCGGTTGGGCTCGTATCTACGGTCACGTAAATTGGTTTCCCTTCGGCATAGTCGGCCTTCCTTAGTGCCGGAGCTTCAAGAAGCAGTTTCTTTAATACTCGCATCGCCTCTGTGTGCTCGTCTCGCCATTCGAACTTTATTCTTTTCTTTAGTAGTCCATATAACGGTTCGGCGACATGAGCGTAGTGAGGAATCCATATATGATAAAACGCGCACGCTCCAAGGAACCTTCGAACCTCCGTTTGGTTTTCGCATTCTTCTTTCATGTCTTGGATTGCGTTCACTTTGGATGGCGAGGGCTTCCGGCCGTATGCTCCACACAAGTGACCTACCACCAAGATCTCCGGTTGCCCGAATGCGGATTTTTCTCCCGAAAATGTCAAATTCGCATCTTCGAGCCTTTGAAGCACCTTCTCGCAATCTTTCATATGATCCGCAACGAACTTTCTATAACCTTCCTTATCTTTAGATTCATCTTTCTCCTCATCCGAACATCCTTTTATCGGAATATCATCCAAGAATGGCATCGTGATGTCCGGAATGCAATCCTTCAAGACTTTATTCATGGCATTCACCATATGAGCCACCGAGTTCGTTGCGCCTTGGGGTAAGGTACACATCTGCACAAGCCCGATCGGAGTCCTCATGGTTGTAATGTCCCGACTGTCGATCGCCAATTGGAATTGGTCATATCCGGAGTAGAGATCGCCAATGGAGTAGATGGACCGGCCCGCAAACGCTTCGGCAAATTCGTCCACGCTTGGACCGATTCCGGCATTTCGAATTGTCACCTTGTTGACGGGTTGAAGATCTTGGATGAATCGCAATGATCCATTCTTCTTCGGCACCGTGAACCACCTATTGGAATAAGGAGCATTCGACGGTTCTAGAATTCCCATACTCACCTTCTCCTTTAAGAGCTCGATCAGCTTCGGAAGGTGTGCTCTCGGAACCGGTATCGGTTTCAAGTTCCAAGGCACATGAGGCACCGTGAAGATCACCATTGGCTCTATAACCTTTGGGTCGGCGCATCCGATTTCTCGTGGGAAGAATGTGAAAGCCTTCCCATGTCTCTCAAGCATATCACGAAACATTCGCTCCTCTTCAGGGAGAAGGAAATCCTCCTTTCCAACTCGTAGCTTCCCCTTCGTCTCTTTGGTGAAGACATGACCTATCTTCTTCGGATCTCTTAAGCTTGGATCGTTAGCGACTTCCTTCATCTTTTGCCAGCTATCTTCCGGTAGCGGAACCGCAACTGGCTTGATCTTCTTATCCACCGTTTTATATTTCGTGTTGATGTCAGCTTCCTTCATCGAGATGCCACGACGGTATTCATCGATGATAGCGTACATGTTGATGGAGTTAACCGAAATCACGCGTTGGTTGTGAAGATAGCTCAAGTCCACGACGCCCTCGATTTCGCCGATGGTGTCGTTAAATGAGGCTTCTTCCATAATATGAGTCACGAACTCTCCTTCTTCTATTATGTTCTCTTCTTTCAGCATCTTCTCGAATTCTTGTATCCGGCGCTTGTACTTCTTGTCGGGTAGTACTAGTTTACATGCACCACTAGATGTGACACATGTTGCTTCTCCTTGCAATCCACGCACTCTTCTTTCTTGTGGGGTCTTGTGATTGCTCGGACTATTTGTGCCCCATGCTTCAATAGTTTGCTCTAAAAATCCGAGGATTCGCCTCCGAGACTATCTCGATTCCTTTCATGATTGGCTCGCACCGTTAGGAATTGGACCGATCTTTGGTTGTCAAGACTCTTTATTCGTGCGAAGGCTGCTCCATTATCGAACACTCTGGTCTCCATCCGAGATGATGTGATATAAGGTTGCCCTAGGATGACAGGATGCGACACCGATTCTTGTACGAAGAAGTGTTGATCCATCTCCACATCCCCGATCGTGACTTTGACATTGGGACAAGCTCCGTACAAGTCCTCCGTAGACTTTGTTGCCGCGCGAATCTTCCATCCGTGGTTTGTATTGATTGGCCATCTTCCCTTTTTGTAGAAGTCGGTTGACATGAGGTTGATCTCCGAGCCATGGTCGATCAAGGCTACCACGGTCTCTTTCTTCTCCCCGATCTTCACCGGCGTCTCCGTTGTCGCTCGTGCCCAATGAGGTCGAGTGTAGTGGCTGTCCACCATATCTTCATCGATTTCGTCTCTTGCCATCGTTATGGCATTCGTTTTTGCTTTTTGCGGCTTCTCTTCTTCCTCGTCCGATTGTTGTCTCTTTCTCTTTACAAGGTCCACGATCGTGTCGTGGAACTCCTTCTTCGTAATGCCAAGCAATTCCCTCAAGGACAAAGTTACGTGGCTATCAAGAACTCGTTCTTCGAGAATCTTCTTTAGGTCCGTCGTCTGCTCTATGTCTGACCTTAGCTTATAGGTAGGTATAGTCCTTGTCCTCCGAGTGGGGTCTTCGACACCAACCTTCACGGGCCGAACCGTTTCTTCAACTCGTATGCTTGGCTCCCCTTTTCGGCTTGATTCTCGTTCCTCCGTTTGTAAAGGTCGACTCGTCTCCATATCGTCCTTCTTTTTCGCGTTCCTTGTTTCATGTCTTTTTGATGGGCCTTGCTCTTCTATTCTCTTTCTCTTTTCTTCGATGAACACCTCGTGGTTGTCGCACATCACCTCTGCGAGTATGGTGTTGTCGTCCACCGGATCCGACCACCCGGTTATGCTTTGCACGATTCGGTCCGCAAGCTCTACCTCGTTCGATGTGATTTTTCCCTTCTTCTCATATTCGAGAACGGAAGTCCAAAACTTTGCTCCCGCTCTAGCAGCTTCAGTCTTGTCTTTCCCGACTCTTATTCCGGCCGACGCAGCATAGTGCATCGCATCCACATGAGTCGCATCGGCATCCTCCATAGATCTCTTCATTCCTCCTCTTCCGAAATTCACCCGTAGGGGTCTTCTAGTCTCGCTTGAGCAGATCATGTTGTCCTTTATGTATACGATATTTTGTCGAATCGCCTCTCGAAGGCTCGCACAATCCCTTCTCATGTGGTCCATGCTATCGCACCACACACATCTAAAGGGTTCTTTTCCTTTAGGGCCCCGACGATTCATGTTGGCTAGCGTGACCTTCTCGAACTTCTTCGCTAGCTCTTCAATGATGTGGTCATCAATCTTCTTTTCTTCCACGTTACTTTGTCTTAGCGGCTCAGCTACTTTCGGCGGTCTTGCTTTCTCCATGGTAGTCGGTCCCGTCAAGTCGGTGTCATCAACCCATTGGCGACGCTTGTCGAGTTTATTGCATGCCCGCTTCACCGCGATCCAGTCCGCTACGAGCCCATTTGCTTGGGTATCATCTTCGAGAAGAGTCCCCAACTCCCGTCTATCCTTTATGTCCACGGCCTTCAAGAAGTACAAAGTCTTGTCCTCTTCAAGCAACACTTTGTCCGTATTGGGGAGACGACTAAACATCTGGTCGAATTCGTCGTACACCCTCGAGACGCTCATCTTCTTATTCTTCTTCTCTATCCACTTCATCAGGGCATGTCGAGTCATCCTCGTTGAGTCTTCAGTCACGAACTCCGCTAGTATCGTTTTCTCGAACTCGGACCATGTTGTCTTACCTTCTTGAAGCTCGATGACGTGTCTTTGGATGTTGTTGGCGACAACTCTCTTGAAGCTTGCGATTTGACATGCCTCGGACACGTCCCTCTGATTCATCTCCCTTCTATATGCATCAAGGAACTTCGTAACGTTCCTTCCATCGAATTGGCCCTCGAGCTCTACGACACGATCGACAGCCTTCTCCACGCTCGCGTCGTTGTCCCGAGATCTCATCATTTGCTCGACGATTAGCATCATCCTTTCGAGCTCTCCTGCTTGGTTGCTTGAGGATGCCATCTCCAAGTATTAATCTCGACTTGATCCTTCCTACCGCCTCTTTCACATCGGGTTCACCACTTAATTATGTCGTGAAGATCCGTCACTACGCGCGGATCGTGAGGCGGAACCGTCGGGGTTCTGGACCAGAAGGATTTAGAGTTGATACAAGCTTTGGCGAGAAAGTACTTAAGATAGATTGGGAAAGAGAGAAGTTGAGATTACACGATTGAGAGAGATTGATTGAACTAGATATTAAATCTATTTAAAATGTTATCTTCACAATTATTGTATTATGTGATTCATACTCGATTTCGTACGTTTTATGGGATTTTCACACTATTGCCGAAAATCTTCACGACAACGCGTTGGGAGATGGCGAGTTCACGTTCAAAAGCGTCCCGAACGTGTCGTAATTCGGCAATGGTGGTGGGATCGGGCTCATCCTAGGGAGGTGTATTCACCGTGAACTCCTCGTCTAGAGGTGTGCCAACGGCCGACATGGCGTCGATTTCGAAGAGAGGTATGATAGTGGGATGGTCTTCTAGGAAATCGTCCACCTCGTCATCGGCTAATCTGTCGAGTATGTGCACCCCTTCCGCGTATAACGACAAGGTGTTGTGGGCCGTGGTTACGCGTTCTTCGGTTATGATCCGGACCTTGGTCTTTCCTCGGCGGAACGAGATCATGTTGTGCTACCAATGTTGTTTGATATTGGTTGCGCGCAACCATGGTCTGCCCAGTAACATTGGGTAAGCCCCCTTTGCTTCGAGTCGTAAGACAACGGCCGAGATAGTGAACATGTGGCCTCCTAGAGTAAAGTCGAGGTGGCGGATTAATCCGATGGGGCGAACCGATCGTGTGTCGGCCATCCGAAGCCAAAAGGGGCAAGGTTCCCATTGATTCAGGCCGAGTTTACGATAGGTAGCCTCACTAATGACATTCACGCCAAAGCCTCCGTCGATTATGCACCCGTGTAGGTCCTTCCCTTTAATCATAATTTTTATGGTTGGATTCTGCGCATCCATGAGAGGTGGACCCATTCCTAGCTCGGTCAGGTGCACAGGTGGTGCGGTGGACTGGTTGTTGGTCGTGAGTGAAGCCAAGGTGTCCCGAAAACGCGGCATGAGTGGTAAGAGTTTAGGCAAAGGTAAGCATATCCTGGAACTGGTAAGGGCATCCCACAGCTGGTCATCTTCTGCCCCCGTGGATGGAGCCGAGGACAGTGTTGCTCCGATGGTCGCGTCTCCCAGTTCCGTGTGCATCCGCACCACATTGTTTTTGTTGGCCGTATCCATCCATTCTTTGGCTGCTTGCCGGACTTCGTCCTGAACTTGCCATGGGGTAGCCTTGGCTTTGTTGCGTGTTGTGATGTTTTGTACGTCAGCCATAATACTATTCACGGCAGGAGCCTTTCCACGGTTTGTTGTTGGGCCTTGCGTAGCGTAGTGACCGGGTTGGTTGCACTTGAAGCAGGTAACGTCAGCCGAGTTGCTGGTGCCAGCCCGATCCATGGGGTGCGGTTGATTCCTGGCCTCGTGTGTTTGTGAGTTGGTCCAGGGCGCGTTCGAGCTACGTGGTTCATTGTGCGGTGGGTCTCGACGACGGCTGTCGTTATTCCTTCGGTTATTGCGCGATCCTCGGTGAGAGTTGCGCTGATCATTACGGAAATTTCTCTGATCGTAACGGTCATCCTGATCCTCTTCATTCCGATCATAATCGTGGTTTGCCCGATATTGGTCATCGTGATAGCAATCACGGCGGTCGTCCGATCTCCGTCGGTTGTCGTTTCGGTGGCGGTCGTCGTCCCGACGGTAATCGTCGTTACGGCGCCGTCTATCCATCGATCGCAGTCATTGGTTATCCTAGTTCCGGTAGGATTGGCGCTCGTCCTGACGAGAGTATGTATCCCGAGGCTCGATCTGGCAAACCGGAGTCGTCGTTGTGCGGTTGAGCATATTGTATTCGCAGTGTTCGATAGTGTAGGATCGGGACTGGCAGATCGGACACTATGGTCAGTGAGGACATTCGAGGGCCAGCTGACATTCGAGGACATTCGACTGGCAGATCCTAGGGAAGGGCGCTTTGCAGTGAACTCATAGTGAAAGCCGTGCTTTGCTGAGTCCGATCGAGGGCGAGGACGCGTGCTATGACTTGCTCGATCGTTTGGTTGTCAAAATTAGTAAGTGCAAGAGTCATTCGTAGAGGCTCTCGTAGGCTAGACAGGAATGCATCCGGAATGTGATGTGCAGATACATCGTCGGCCACTTGTCTGTAGAGATCCCAGAACCGGATCGTGAACTGTGTGACCGTCTCGTGCGGTTCTTGTCGCATGGAGAAGAACTGCCGGAAAAATTCTCGTTTGGGCACCTCGCGATGGAACAGTTCTAGGAACTGTGTGCGAACGTCGTGGAAGGTGCCAAACTGCCCTGTGTTGAGGCCAAAATACCATCGCGCAGCTGGTCCATCGAGGGATAGCGTAAACTCGGCAATTTTTGGGGCCTCGATTTCGGCAGGCAAGAGGCGCTAGGTTGAGTGGTTGGCCTGCCAGGTGAACACAAAGGCACAGACATGCAACTCCGCGTCGGGGCTGTCGGTGTATCGTGGGTAAGGATACAGCATGGTATCGAATTCGGAGTCTTCCGGTAAAGCCGGAAAAGGGTTAGGGTCAGGGTGGGTGACCTTTGGAGGGCTTGGTGGGGAGGTTGGTGTGGACTCGACGCGCGACCCAGTAGCAGGTGGCGAGGATTGCAACCGGTGAGCCTTCGATGCTTCTAGGAAGGACTGGTCCGTGACCGTTGAGTCGGAAGTGCCTTCGACTGGCTCAGGGCGTCAACCAGATGGCCGAGACCGCTTGATGCGATTGGGCGTCGTAATGGCGGCTGAAGGTTGTCTTCAACGTAGTTCGCTGTGATCTCACAGCTGTAACCAGGCATGCCAAATTGTGTTAACCGTTCTGCCGGAAACACCTTCGATATGCCTACAAGCTATCGGTATCAAGGGAAGTGTAATCATGAAGACTAGTGCACAGAGGTGTCATTAGGGGGAGAACACAGAGAGCATACCCGGAATAGAGCCTGGGTCGTATACATAGTTGAGACCTTAAAAGCGACGACACATAGATGAAAACAACAAGAGCTATGGATATGTATTACTGCAATAGTTAGCGATGATTACAAAAGAACACGGCCCACAGCCCCGAGGTCCCTAGGCTCTGGATATCTCTCCCTGCCGAGGTATGCAGACCTCGGTTTATATACTCCTTTTCCTTCATACAGCACTGAGCGGTCAGCTGACTGCGAGGCTCGAAACTCGGCGTTTTACCTAACTCTCCCTTACCTATTCGCCTTACGTCCGGCGTATTACATTTAACTAATTTCTATTTTTGGCCTATGGACAACATTGCCGAAACTGAGATCGGTGAGGTGTCACATGATACGATGCGCCCGAGTCCAGGACCCATGTGCTCGATTCCTGTGTCGTAAGCAGAACTTTTTATTCAACTAGGTTCTCTATGGACAGTATGTTTGTGTCGGTCGTCATAATTTCGCCTGAAGAGCCAACGTAGTTGACCTCCTCATACCGACTACTCTTCTGATCCGCTCTCTGAGCTTTGTCGGTTTTTGCTTTGAGTTCCCGGCAGTTGACTTTGATGTGTCCCGGTTTCTTGCAGTAGTTGCAGATTCGGTTGTCCCGGGACTTGCTCCGGCTTCGCTGATTGTTCGGCGGTCGGGAAGAATTTCTTCCCCGATTGTTCGATCGGTCGATCGAACCTTGTACTACGTAAGCTTCATCTGCCGAGTCTTTGGTGAAAGACTTTCTCCGAGCTGCTTCAGTCAGGATTGTGCTCGTGACTTCAGAGTACTTAACTGTAGTTGTTGAAGCATTGCACACAGTTGTAACGAAAGTTTCCCATGAAGAGGGGAGAGTACTAATGAATATCATTGCTCTGAGTTCATCCTCGATTGTTGTCCCCTAAGACGAGATTTGGGAGCTTATGCTTTCATACTCATTGAGGTGTGCCTGAACCGAATCGGATTCTTTCATCCCCAAGTTGTAGAGGCGTCGGATCAAATACATCTTCATTGCGGTAACCTTCTTTTCATAAGTTTCTGATAGTGTTTTCCAAAGTTCAAACGTTGTCGTGCATGATTGCACTGTGAAGTACACTGACTCTGACAAGTGCATCCAAATCGTGGCGTGGACGATTCTGTCCAGCTTTAGCCACTCGTTTGCCTTGTATGCTTCTGTAGGATTTTCATTCTCAATCGGGTCTATCTGACCCTTGACTATGAGATAGTCCTGCATTTGTTCCTTCCGGAAGTTGAAGTTCGAACCGTCGAACCTCCTTAGACTCATCTCCGATGAGACGGATGTTGATGCCATCTGCTTCTGTTTCGGTTGGTAAGACTTGGTTCGAAGTTGACTATGAACCTTAGTGGGGTGCAGTCGGTCGGCTCACCCGATATCGTTCTAGTCAGTTTTGAACCCGAGTCGGTTTGGTTTCGGATACTTCTTGTTGAACTTGCTCGTAGTGACTCTGGTAACTTGAGGGACAGAACCGGTTGGTCTTCCCGAATGTTGCCGAGTCGGAGTGAGCCCGGTTAGCTTCTGATTGTATGTCGAATACCGATTACACAAAACCGATTGTTTGGGCCGATTCTGCTTCGGATGACTGCAGCGATGAGAGGGACGGATCCAACTGATCCTCCTGAATGTCGATCAGCCGAGTGAAGCACGAAGTGGTTGTTGCCAGGAGACCAATCTGCAGCGGGTGGTTACAGCAAGCGGGTGAATAGCGTCCGGTGACCTATTCGGATGTTGTTTAGCCGAATGAAGCACGATTGGGTCGGTTGTTGCTCAAGGAGCTCCCCTCAAGCGGTTACAATCACAGGAACAGAGTACAACCAACTGGCTTACTCCAATTTGTGATTTAACATAGTGAGATGCGAGCTTTTTGTTTTTCTTCTCCCTTCTCTGTTCTTCAAAAAAAACGAAAACAGAATGTTGTGTCGTGCGATGACGGCCGGCAACAGGTTGAAGAACCTCCAACGCTCTGATACCAAGTGTTGGGGACAAGGCCATCAATGCGGAAGTGCGAGCAACATTAGTGATGAAGAAGAACCTGTGTATGCATGAGCAAGATAGACACAGAGGGAGAGAGAGAGACACACACACACACACAAAGGAAACGTTATATTCCAATAGCAACAGTTACAAATTACAACCAACCTTCACTAAAGGTTACAAAGTCACTTTATATAGTGACTATCCTAGGGCAACAGCCCTTTATGCTATTTACAATAGCCCGAACTTGGGTTGTCCCAAGGGAAAGTGTGAATACGGCCATTATACACTTGTGGTGCGACGCAGTCGGCCACGCCCGAAAGGATTGCGAGGACTTCGCTGAAGCGATAAGGGCCAACATGGTGTACCTGTGGAACAGGAGGGTACACGCTAGTGAAACCCGGAGGGCCTTGGATCTGAACGTCAGACTAGGGGGGATGAAACGGCTAATGGAGGAAGCGGCGGCTCGCCACACGGAGACCATCCACTACTCGGCGTTGGCTAGAATCCGGGTCGGGAGTGATGAAGTCCAGAAAACGAAGGACTCCAGGTTCTAGCCGTTGATGCTGGAAGGCCTAGTTGGCATACGGCTAAGGAAAGAGGAAGCAGACCGCGCAGAAAGACGGGTCCAGGAGGTAACCGAGTGGAGTGAACTGGTTGAAGAGAAGACAGGCTTCGTGGAAGCCGTATGCTAGAATTACGAGGTTCTGGTCGAGGACAAGCGTGCGGGAAGGGCTAGAGGGGCCAGTCCCTCACAGCAGTACGAGACCCGGTTCAGACCAAAGCAGAACGATGCCGACAACACCGAGGTGCTGGATAGAACGAAATGAGCCGGTTACCGGCTGAGCACGGAGATTCAGAGGTCAACGAACCTGCGGAAGGTCCTCAAGGAGCGGATTCTCGACAACAAGGTGGAGTTGTTGCTGAGGGAGGTGCTCGGAATCGCCAAGAAGGAGTTCCACGACTCCATTGTGGACTTGGTGAAGCGAAAGTGGCTCTCGACGGAGCCAGAACCGGAGAAGCCCGTGGAGCTGCGGACGACACACCTAGAAGACACAGCCCTAGAGGACGAGTTGGCGGACACCTACTACACGAAGCTGATTGGGCCAGGGCCACTACGGAGACCCCTATCCGGGTTGGGGACGTGCAAGAGCCGGTGGTGGCGTTGATAGACCACGGCTCAGAGATCAACCTGATGTCCATGGACTTCTACAAAAAGGGGAAGTGGCCGATCAACACCAAGCACTGGTGGAAGATACGCGCAGCGACACGCGATACGGAGGAGCTGCATGGTGTGTGCCCAAATGTACGCGTAAAGATCGGCAATGTTGAGATAGATCAACACTTCTTTGTGCAAGAGACCTCCTCGCACCCGGTGATACTCGGCGAGCCATACATTACGGCAGCATGGATGGAGACGAAGGTGCTTGACAATGGATCGATGTACACGCGCGTGAAGAGCCAGGACGGACAGCGCTCCGTTCAATTTTTTATGGTGAGGCCGAACCATGAGCGTAACTGTGAGACCCTCGGCGGCGAGAGCCGAGGGGATTTTTAGAGAGGGATATCAACGCATGGGGCCGCGATAGTCCGGACACCCTAGAAGAACCCCACACATGTACCGTAGATAGGAAATTTTGGTTCTCCGATAACAAAGGTTGTACTATAGACGGCATCAGTGGTTGGGAAAAGAAGCGGGCGGAAGAAAGACTCAGGGCGTACAGAGTCCTCGGCCCTAGCAAAGAGATTGGCAGTGCCGTGGAGGCGGTCTCCTACGATGAGACCTTGGGGGAATTACGCAAGGTTGTCAAAGGGGGCCTTAGTGAAGACCGGGCAGTTCCGGTTGGTTCAGTGGAAATGTACGAAGTCATCGCTGACTTCGAGGGAAGGGTCCGGTCCGGTCAAACGACCCGTGTGGATACCAAGTACAAGACTGTGGACCGGAAGGTGAGGCCACTCGCGGCACCCTTGTTGGAGGGCAGCGGAGAGCGGATAAAGGGGGTCGCGTCAGACCCAAGTTTACATCAACCGGTCGGCATAGGGCACCGATTCACCAACATAACGCTACGGGAGCTCAAGGTCGGTGGGGGTGGGTTTCTACTACCAGCGGAGGAGGACCGGTTTCGGAGAATGCTCGAAAGGCACGGGAAAGCCTTCGCATTCTCGCCAGAGGAGATCGGGTGCGTAGACCCGACGATCGTGGAGCCGATGGTGATATTCACGGTGCCGCATGTGCCATGGAATCTCAAGCCAATTCCGGTACCTAGAGCTCACATCCCGAAGTTGATGGAGCTGTTGAAGTAGAAAGTGAAGATGGGCATCCTCGAACCGTCGAGCGCCCCATATTCGAATCGGTGGTTTACCGTGCCGAAAAAGAACGGCACGTTGTCGTGAAGAATTTCGTCCAGAGGCGGAAACCGGGAAATATTGGCTACATCGGCGGGGTGAACCATGTGCACTCACCCTCGTGTAATTGTGTGAATAATAGGAGTTAAGTCGGGACGAAGAATCCCATGTAAATCGGGATTTATCCCACATTGTAACGCATCCCTCTCCTTATTCTATAAAAGGAAGGGATGGTCCCTTGTAGAAGGGTTGCCCATTTTTTAGTCTTAAGGGATACCGTTTTGTGTTTCTTTCTAGGGTTAGCGACATCCTTTTTTTTCTCTTCTTCATTTCTTTTCTGCTCTTTCTCGAGGAGTCGAGCAGTAGCTATGGCAAGAAAGCTATTAGGTTAACTCTTCTTCTCCTGTGCGTACCCGGCTCGCGGGTGGGGTTGTATCTCTCCCTGTTGTAGGTTGCTTCAGCTCGGCCTCCTGTGCAAGACCCCGCTCGGCGCGACGAGCCCGAGAGCTCCCCGACGGCGGCTTGGCGGCAGACTGTCGTTGCGACCTAGCCTACCTCACTCCAGCTCAGAGTCGGAGTTGTAGACCACTCTTGTAATCATAAATATATATAGGGTTGTGCATATTTGTGTCTCTGTTGGTGTGCGTGTGTGTGTCGTAGTGTTTCTTTCTTGCTTATGTACATGTTCGTGCGAGAGTCAACGTTGCATGCCTCCTCGCACTCTCTCTCCCTTTGGTTGCTTCCGGTGTGCTCCTGGGGTGCCCCGGAAAGGGTGAAGCGCAGCTTCCTACGCTCCATCACTCCCTAGTCCAAGATCCTCGTGGTCCCGCCTTTCTACAGGCACGCGCGTAACAACGCGACATCTTTGGTGAACCCGACGTGAGAGGCGGCAAGGGAGGATGGAGTCGGAAGATGATGACCTCGTGATGATGATGGCCGAAGTGGTGTTGGAGTCGACATAGTGGTGATGAGGCGAGAAGCAGCGCAACAAGCGGTTGAGCGAGTGGTCGAAAGAGTCGGCCGTTTCAACGGGGACGAAGTCCCATCTTACTTGGAAGCCTACAACGCCGAAATGGAGGAGCGAGACATGGACGAAGCGTTGAGGCTGGAGTTCTTCTGTCGAGTTGTCGTCGTCCTGTAAAAAGTAGCGTGCGGAAGCAAGTATGAAGACAGAACAAAAGGAAGAAATCTCAGGTTTAATGGAGAGCTTGAGCTTACACAGTATACGCGGGACAGACAGAGAGAGTGATAGAGAGAAAACACAAGAACTATATTCAAAAAACAATTCTCAATCTCTATTCACCATTCTATACATATGTGTGTTCGATGAACACTTTTATACAAGTCCTAGAAGGACTGACCGAAGTACTGACAGTACTTCAATGCTCATTAAGAGCTCCTACACTAACTCCCAAATATATTCCTTACGGAATATCTTTCGTAACGGCCTCCCGGTTTACGCACCGATCCAGCCCTAACTACGCACCGGTTTGCGTACCGGTTTACGCATTCGGCCTAACCGATCGGTCCCAACCGATCCGGTCCTCGGCTTGTTCAGCCGATCCGGCCGATGTTAAGCTTGTCTCTCAACACTCCCCCCTCAAGCTCAACTTGAGGCTCTTCGGGATCTTTGGGCTCACAGCTCCGGTTCCTCCTGGCTTCACGCCTCGCTCGCGCTCCTCAACTTGTTCGACTCCGCACGCGTCGACCCTTCCGGTCAGCTTGTTTGCTCATGTGGCCCTCATCAGCTCTTCTGTTGTTGCGGTGTTGACGCTTCTTCTGCTGCCTTTTCTTCCGCTTGGGCCTCGGTTGATTCAACGTATCTGAATCAAACATCTGAACCGACTCGGCTACCTCCGATCGGTTTTCGCTCTTGTCCGAGTTGGTTGTCTCCAACTCGTCTTCGGTCTTCTCGCCCTCGATGGCGTCATCTTCCCCATGTGTGGTTGGCTTCGGCTCTGTCCTTCGGCTACTCCCCTTCTGTCCGCTTCCGGACTTTTCCGCGGGTCCGCCCTCGGCTTCTTCGGCCGATCCGAAGTCGAACTCGACAACCGACTCGGTGTCGCGGTCTCCACTCCTCTCCTGCTGCCTTGCTTGGTCGTTCAAGACTGTTCTCCCCCTCAAGTTTGGCACGTCGAGGTGACGCAATCCTAGCGCACCTGAGAATTGCCGCAACTTGTCCAGACCAAGAGGCTTTGTGAAGATGTCGGCAGTCTGCCGATCCGTCGGAACGTACTGAACTGCCGACATCTTCACAAAGCCTCTTGGTCTGGACAAGTTGCGGCAATTCTCAGGTGTGCTAGGATTGCGTCACCTCGACGTGCCAAACTTGAGGGGGAGAACAGTCCCGAACGACCAAGCAAGGCAGTAGGAAAGGAGCGGAGACCGCGACACCGAGTCGGTTGTCGAGTTCGACTTCGGATCGGCCGAAGAAGCCGAGGGCGGACCCGCGGAAAAGTCCGGAAGTGGACAGAAGTGGAGCAGCCGAAGCCAACCACGCATGGGGAAGATGACGCCATCGAGGGCGAGAAGACCGAAGACAAGTTGGAGACAGCGGACTCGGACGAAAGCGAAAACCGATCGGAGGTAGCCGAGTCGGTTCGGATGTTTGATTCAGATACGCTGAATCAATCGAGGCCCAAGTGGAAGAAAAGGCAGCAGAAGAAGCGTCAACACCGCAACAACAAAAGAGTTGATGAGGGCCACATGAGCAAACAAGCTGACCGGAAGGGTCAACGCGCGCGGAGTCGAACAGGTCGAGGAGCGCGAGCGAGGCATGAAGCCAGGAGGAACCGGAGCTGTGAGCCCAAAGATCCCGAAGAGCCTCAAGTTAAGCTTGAGGGGGAGTGTTGAGAGACAAGCTCAACATCGGCCGGATCGGCTGAACAAGCCGAGGACCGGATCGGTTGGGACCGATCGGTTAGACCGAATGCGTAAACCGGTACGCAAACCGGTGCGTAGTTAGGGCCGGATCGGTGCGTAAACCAGGAGGTCGTTACGAAAGATATTCCGTAAGGAATATATTTGGGAGTTAGTGTAGGAGCTCTTAATGAGCATTGAAGTACTGTCAGTACTTCGGTCAGTCCTTCTAGGACTTGTATAAAAGTGTTCATCGAACACACATATGTATAGAATGGTGAATAGAGATTGAGAATTGTTTTTTGAATATAGTTCTTGTGTTTTCTCTCTATCACACTCTCTGTCTCTCCCGCGTATACTGTGTAAGCTCAAGCTCTCCATTAAACCTGAGATTTCTTCCTTCTGTTCTATCTTCATACTTGCTTCCGCACGCTACTTTTTACATTGACCTTGTACATCCACCTACACCCGATCGGCTTCACACCCTTCGGTGCGTCAACCAGGTCCCAGGTCTCGTTCTCCGCTAATGCGTGCATCTCTTCCTCCATCGCGGCACGCCACTTCACGTCTTTAGCCGCTTCTGCATAGCTCTCTGGCTCACGCACTTCCGCTACACGGGTCATGTACGCATAATGATGTGCCATGTACTCGTTGTATCCGAACCGCAAAACAGGATTCTTCTGGCGGGTAGATCGGCGTAATCTCCCATTAGCTGATGTCGAGGCCTTCTCGGTCGACGCGGACTTCACCTTTAAAGACCCGTCACCAGTTCCCTCAGAGTCGGACTCGCGTCGGTCTGACTCGTTCCTATCCGTGCCGGAATCTGACACCTTCTTCTTCCCTTTCTCTTTGCGCGTAAGCCGTCTCCTCGACTTCCTGCGCGGGGAATGCACGGCCGAGTCTCCAATACTCGCCAGCTCTTCATCGGACTGGTCGTACCGACTCAGTCGTCCAATCGGTCCACTTAAACGGAGTGAAATCGGACTCTCTTCGCGGGTCTCGATTTCGGGCTCATCCGGAGGTATCTCGGCCTCGCTGACCTCATCGTCAGAGCTCGGATTGGAGTCGGGGTTCGTAGTCGGGGGCTGGTACCAGGACGCGGACTCGTCAAACACAACGTCGCAGCTAACACACGCTTGTTTGGTGCGAGGGTTATAGCACTTATAACCCTTCTGCTCGTTTGAGTAACCGACCAAGATGCATTTCTCGGCCTTTGCGTCCAGCTTCCTCCTTTTCTCCTTCGGTACATGCACATACGCAATGCTACCGAACACCCTATAGTGTCGCAAGTTCGGCTTCGTTCCGAAATATAGCTCGTGCGCCAACACTTTGTCTCCGATCTGGTTCTGGATGTATACCGCGGTCCTTACCGCCTCAGCCCAATAGAACTTGGGCAAGCTCTTCTCCTCCAACATTGCCGGTGCCGCTTCCACAACTGACCGATTCTTCCTCTCGGCCACGCCGTTCTGCTCCGGCGTGTATATACAACTAAATTCGCGCCGAATTCCCATTTGTTGTAGATAACCGTTGAATTGACCAGAGAAGTACTCTTTCCCGCCATCCGACCGCAGGCACTTGATCTGTCGTCCCGTTTCCGTTTCCACGAACCCTTTGAGGTCCCGGAAACAGTCGAAGACTTCGCTCTTCCTCTCAATGAGGTAGATCCACGTGTGCCGCATGTGGTCGTCGATGAAGGAGACGAAATATCGGCTCCCGCCAAGACTAACGTTTTGTGCCGGCCCCCATACATCGGAGTGTATAAGGTCGAGCTTGTTCCGGCTCCGGTTTCGCTCGTTGGGGAAAGGAAGTTGGTGTTGCTTCCTGAGCTGGCAAGCTTCACAAATTTGTGCCTTTCGGCCACTAAATTTGGGCAATCCGAACACTACCTGTTTCGATTGCAGATCTTGAAGCCGTTGGTAGTTGACGTGGCCTATCCGCTTGTGCCACAAGTCGATGTCCGACTCGGATTTTTGTCCCTTCGCAAACATTGTGGTGCCGCCGTCAGTGGATTCGAGGATGAACATCCTCCCTTCTCTGCGCCCTTGCGCAATCACACGGTCTTCTTCCTCAATGAAGCACCCGAGGTGTGTAAACCGAACCTCCATCCCTTGGTCGACGATCTGTCCGACCGAGACCAAGTTCTTCGTGATTGTCGGAACGTGCAACACGTTCATGAGTTTCCCTTTCTGCCCGACATGGCTAAGGGGAACTTCTCCGACATTCGCGATCGGATGCGGAGTGTCATCTCCAGTTGCGACTACTCCAGGTTGTATCGGTTTTTCAAGGTACGAGAACCACTCCTTATGGCTCGTCATGTGGTTTGACGCGCCGGAGTCTACGTACCACACCTCGTCCGATCTCGGGGTGGTCCGTTTCATTGAGTTTGCTTCGTGTCTCGTCACGAAGGCAGACCCTTCTCCGGCTCTCCCGGAGACTTCGGCGTAGTGCGATCGCTGCCGATTTCCCTTGTCGGTATGTCCGGAATCGGTTCTCTCCGAATCGGCGCGCTTCTTCAAGCACTCACTTTCCCTGTGGCCTTTCTTGTCACAGTACCAGCACTCCGCGATGGCCTTCCCTTGCCGATTCTCATCGCTTCGACTCCCCCTGTTTCCGGAGGGTCCGGAGTTGCTGTCGGCATCACTTCGATGCCTTCTTCCTTGATCTCGTCGGCCGCTTCCATTGCGTACCGACTCGCCACGGCCACGGGGCCTTTCTCCCTCTGTGTACAACATCTTGATGTCGGTGTGCGTGCTAGTCGACGCATCTGCGTGGTTCTCCTCTACTAGGAGCATCGACTGTAAGTCAAAAAAGGACGGCGTATTCTCCCGGGTACACACAACCGTTCAGAACGCTCCGAACTTCGACGCCAAACCTCCGAGACAGATCTGGACCATCTTGCTCTCCTCGATGTTCACCTCTATGGAGGCGAGGGAGTCGAAGATATCCTTGATCTTCGAGGTATAGTCCGCCATCGACAAGTCGCGTTGTCGTAGGTTGCTCAACTCCTATCGGAGCTGAAGCTTCCTGGCAGTGGTGCTCGCGGCGAAAATCTTCTTCAGATTTTCCCACGCACCCTTCGGCATCTTTGCATCCCGAACATAGCTCAATAGTTGTTGGCCCACACACGACGCGAAGCAGTATAATACCCTGCTCGCCGATTGCTCCCACGACGGGAAGTCTCTATGTGTCGATTCGGGTGCCGCATCATTAGCTCCTTCGACATAACTCCAGTAGTCGTGCCCGAGCAGGTACTGGTGCATCTTGTAGGACCAAGACGTTGTCGAGTTTTTACGCAAGTGCGTGTGGAAACGAGGCGGGACCGCGGGGGTCTCGAACCAAAGAGCAAGTGAGGGAGGAGGAAGAGAGAGAACCGGCTACGCAGGACCGGGGATACACAGGGACACGGCCCTTCAGCACGGAGAACGCGAACGAACACCGACACAGACAGATGCGAATGACTAAATATATATATTAAGAAAATTATGGCTAACACGACTACAACCCTCGATGGGGCACAGGTTGGTTACAACCGAACAGGCCGGCGAACAGATGCCGATGCCTGTTCGCTTCGACGCACAAAGGGGTAGCCGGTCGGAGGTGCTGCCGGAAGCACTCGGGCGTTCCTCGAAACAGCGCAAGCCTCCTCGGAACCCTGCACAGAAAGCTCTGGAGCTCAAGAAGGAAGGAAACAGAGAGAGAGAGAAGCGTCCGGAAACGGTCCGACAGCACTTCGTTCTCTCCACGCGAGATCCCTGCAATAGCTCTTTCCTGCTCCTTATATAGGCCGACGAGCAGGCTGTCATGTCAGCTTTATTCCCTGTCCCTTTTGGACAGGGATTCGCTTCGTCCTTCACGCATCCGCGTAGTTACGCCGCCGACTCGTACAGTTCCTTCGCTCGCGCGCGCGACCGAAAAGACTGTTCGCGCGGTCTTTGTCTCCACTTGTGTTAGGGCCCGTTCCCGCCGATTATCCTCCTAATTCGCTTCTATGTACAACTCGGAGCGTGCGCGCGTGGAGAACCGGTTCCCACGCCTTGGTGCGCCGATTCCGCCTATGGACGGTTTTCTTCACGACATCCGCCCCCACCTAACCGTGCATCCTCCGGTATGCACCAAGAGAGTTGGGACGGAGAAAACCGGCCCGTCTTCATTTCTTCGCCCGTCGGTTCTTCCTCGTTTTCGGATCTTTCGTCACTGCTGACTAGGAGAGCTGGGTCTGGCTCGTCGTCGTGTCGCTTCTTGAACGCTTTGATCCGCTTCCCTGCAACCGGTATCGCCATTCTCGTGCCGTCTAGTTCCGCCAGGTGATAGGTCCCGTTGTCATTGGCGCTCCGCACCACGTAAGGCCCGAACCACCTTCGTGCGAACTTCCGTGTAGCTCGGTGCTGGTTGTCGAGGCTGCTGTCGTAGACGAGCACCCAGTCACCTTCGTCGATTTTCGTCGGTCGGAGCCGGTGCGTTCGGTCGAACCGGGCTTTGTTCTTTGTCCTCGCCACCCGGAGCTTCTCCGCAGCCAGTGCCACGTCCTCCGGTCTCCGCTCGAGCTGTCGTATACGTGCGGCCAACAACTCCACCCGGCCCATCTCGTCCCTCCAGTCGACCGTTGCCCACGAGGAGATCGTCCGTTCTATCGGCATGATCGGCTTCTGGCCGAACATGAGCTCCGTCGGCATGTACCCGGTTACCGAACTGTGCGTGGTCCGGTCTGCCCACAAAGCATAAGGTAGCAGCCGCGGCCAGTTTCCGACTTGGCCTCCGCATGCTCGAACCAGCGCCTTGACGATCGGTCCGTGTCCGCGCTCCACCTTTCCATTCGCCTCCGGATTGTACGCAGTGGTGAGCGAGAGCTTGACTCCCAGCCGGTCGAACAGCTCCGCGGCTTCTTCGGCGTCCAACTCCCCTCGGTCAGCCACAATCTTCCCGACGCACCCGTACCGGCATATCACGTCCTCGATTAGGAACCGACATACGGCCGCGGTCGTTTTGTTCGGAAGGGCCCGGCCTTCCACCTGGTTCGTCAGATCCTCCCGTGCTAGGACCAGGTACCGCATCTGTCCTACCCCCATTGGCATCGTCACCAGATCTACCATCCATTTGAAGTGGATGGTCGGAGGGTACGTAGGGTGAAGCTCGTCCCGGTGTCGGACCACGGAGTGCATCTGACAGCTCTCGCAAGTTGTCACTAATCGGTGCACGTCCTGGTACAGTCCCGGCCACCAGTACTTCTCCTTTATCTTCTCGAACGTGGCCCAAGTTCCACGGTGTCCGGCCCAAGGGCTGTCGTGGTAGGCCGTCAGCAGCTCCTCCTGTTCTTCCTTCATCGCCACCACCCGGGGCGGAGCGCCGTCCCTCTTCTTCGGGTGTTTCCATAGATAGCCATCCCGGAGAAAGAACCGGTACGCTTTCTTCCGGATCCGGTTGGCCTCGTCCTTCGTCCATGACGCATCGGGCGTCATTGTCTTCAAAAACCCACCGATCTGCAGCCACTCCCCGTCGTACTTGCTCGCGTCGAAGTCGTTAAGCGCCGAAGTGCTTGTTCCGTCGGTTGTTACATACGCAGTCTCGAAGAAGTCCACGCCGACCTCTTCATCCTCCGAAACCATGCCGCCCTCGTCATCGAATCTCGCCCTTGAAAGCATGTCGGCCATGGCGTTGTCTTTCCCGGAAATGTGTCGTATTTCCGGGTCCAGGGACTTGATGTACGCTATCCACCTGAGCATTGCCAGGTCCGGCGTCGCGCATCCGGAAACCATGCCGAGAATCGGCATGCAATCCGTCTCTATGATTACCTCTGTCCCGATCAGATAGTCCTTGTCAGCCTTCACCGCCGAAACGATACCCCAGAGTTCGCGTTTAACCTGGGCGTATCCTCGCTGCCGTTCGCTGAGGACCTTCGCGCCGAATCGGATCGGAAACCGATCGCCGTCCTCGTCTTCTTGGTTGACGACCCACCCGATTCCGGTCGGACTCGTGTCAACCGTTATGTACACTGGGGTGCCCTTCCTGTAGACGGCCTTTCGGAGCGCCGGTGCTGCCGAAAGAGCCTCCTTCAGCTTCCGGACCGACTCCGTGTGCTTGTCTAGCCATTCGAATCTTCGCCCTTTCTTCAATAATCCGTACAGCGGCTCCGCGACGTGCGCGTAATGCGGGATCCATATGTGGTAGAAGGCGCATGCTCCCAAGAATCTCCGTACTTCCGTGACCGAGCTGCAATCAGGCTTCATCGCGGAGATGGCTTCTATCTTTGCCGGAGACGGTTTCCGGCCATATGGTCCACATAAATGTCCGACCACCATGATTTCCGACTGCCCGAACGCTGACTTCTCCCCCGAGAAGGTGAGCCTCGCATCCTCTAGCCTTTGCAGCACCTTCTCGCAGTCGTCGATGTGCGTCTCCACGAATCGCCGGCATCCGTCCGGCCCGATCGTCTCGTCCTTCTCTTCTACCGGGCATCCCTTGATCGGGATGTCGTCTAGAAACGGCATGGTGATGTCCGGGATGCAGTCCCTCAGCACCTTGTTCATTGCATTCACCATGTGGGCCACCGAGTTGGTCCCTCCTTGCGGCAGCGTACACATCCGCACTAGGCCGAGGGGAGTTCGCATCGTCGTAATGTCTCTGCTCTCCACGGCTAGCTGGAACTGGTCGTACCCTGAGTATAGATCACCGACCGAGTAAATCGACCTTCCGGCGAAGGCCTCCGCGAACTCGTCTATGGTCGGTCCGATCCCTGCGTTCCGAATGGTCACCCTATTGACCGGTTGCAAGTCCTGAATGAAGCGCAATGATCCGTTTTTCTTTGGTACGGTAAACCATCGGTTTGAATACGGGGCGCTCGATGGCTCGAGAATGCCCATATCAACTTTCTGCTTCAACAGCTCCATCAACTTCGGGATGTGAGCTCTCGGAACCGGAATTGGCTTGAGATTCCACGGTACATGCGGTACCGTGAATATCACCATCGGCTCTACGGTCGTCGGGTCTACGCACCCGATTTCCTCCGGTGAGAATGCGAAGGCTTTCCCGTGCCTTCCGAGCATTCTCCGAAATCGGTCTTCCTCCGCCGGTAGTAGGAACCCGCCCCCACCGATCTTCAGCTCGCGGAGCGTCTCGTTGGTGAAGGTGTGTCCTATGCAGGCCGGATCTCGTAAGCTGGGGTCCGATGCAACCCCTTTGATTCGGAATTCGCTGCCCTCCGGTAAGGGCGCCGCAACTGGCCTCACCTTCCGGTCCACAGTCTTGTACTTGGTGCTAACTCGGGCCGTCCGTTCCGACTCGAGCCATCGACCGAAGTCCGCGATGACTTCGTACATTTCTTCGGAACATACCGGTATCGTCCGGTCTTCGTTAAGGTCTTCTTCGACTACCTTCCCCAGCATTCCCAAGGTGTCGTCGAAGGAGACTGCCTCCACGGCTCCGTTGATTTCTTCGTCAGGGCCGAGAACTCCGCACGCTCGAAGTCTCCCCTCCGTCTTTGTTTTCTCTCGGCCGGCGATGCCGACCATCGCACATGCTCCGCTGCCGGAGAAGCAAAATTTCCTACCTATTGTACACGGTTTTATCGTACAGATGTGGGGTCTTCCCGGAGCATCCGGACTGTCGCGGCCCCACGCCTTGGCAGTCCTTTCTAAAAATCCTCTCGGTTTTCGGAACCGAGGGAGTCGCGGTTACGTTCGTGGTTCGGCCGTACCGTCAGAAACTGGACCGAATGGCGCCCGTCTTGGCTTTTGACCCTCGCGTAGGCCGAACCATTGTCCAGCACCTTGGTCTCCATTCGCGCCGCCGTGATGTACGGCTCTCCCAGTATGACCGGATGCGAAGACGTCTCCTGCACGAAGAAGTGCTGGTCAATCTCGACGTCGCCGATCTTGACTCGCACATTCGGACAGGCCCCGTGCAGTTCCTCGGTGGCGCGCGTTGCTGCCCTTATTTTCCACCCGTGCTTGGTGTTGATCGGCCATTTGCCCTTCTTATAGAAGTCCATGGACATCAAATTGATCTCCGATCCGTGGTCCACCAAAGCTATCACCGGTTCCTGGACATCGCCGATCTTTACCGGGGTTTCCGTGGTCGCTCGGGCCCAGTGTGGTCTCGAATAGTGGCTTTCCGCCCACTCGTCTCCCAGCGCCATGTCGTCTAGGTGCGCCGTCCGCACTTCCACCGGTCTTTCCGGTTCTGTCTCCGTCGACAGCCTCTTCCGTTTCACTAAGTCCACGATGGAGTCATGGAACTCCTTCTTGGCGATTCCCAGCACCTCTCGTAACGACAGCTCCACCTTGCTGTCGAGGATCCGTTCCTCCAGGACCTTTCGTAAGTCCGTGGTTCTTTCTATCTCCGTCCCCAGACGGTACCCGCCCTTCTGGGGTTTATCTTGCGTACCGGCCCCGCCGGCTTCGTCCCGTCGTGGCCCGGACCGGGTCTCGTATCGTTGTGAGGGCCCGGTCGTCCCGGGTTTCCCCACCCGCTTCTCTTCTACCAGAGCCTCGTAGTTCCGGCAAGCGGCTTCCACGAAGCCCGTCTTTTCCTCGACCGGGTCGCTCCACCCGGTCATCTCCCGTACCCGTTTCTCCGCACGGTCCGATTCCTCCCTTTTAAGCCCTGCACCGGCAAGGCCTTCTAGCATCGTCGGCCAGAATCCGGCTTTGCTTTCCTTTCGGGCCTCGCCGCCCCCGACTCGAATGCCGGCCGACGCCGAGTAGTGGACGGTTTCCGCGTGTCGGGCCGCCGCCTCTTCCATCAACCTTTTCATACCACCTCGCCCGTCGTTTCGGCTCAGGGCCCTTCGGGTGTCGCTGGCATGCACCCGTCCTTCCCACAGGTACACCACCCTGTTCCTCAGCGCCTCCGCGAAGTCGCCGCAGTCCTTCCGAATGTGGCCGACTTCATCGCACCACATGCACCGGTTTCCTGCCGCCGGCCGTCGGTCACGAGCCGGTTCGCCTCCTTCCCTTCGGGCCTGCGCGATTTGGAGGTCCTTTATCGCCTTCGTCAATTCCTCCAGCGCCGCTCCTCCGGTTGAGCCTCTGACTACGCCGGTCGAAGCCGAACCAGTTTCCAACCACTCTCGGGTCTCTTCCTTTCGCACCTGTGGCGCTGGTTCGAGCTTCCTTGCTGCGACCGAGCCCGACCCGGTTGCCCCGTTATCCGCCCATTCTCGCCGTTTGTCGAAACGGCCACAGACCTTCCTGACAGCCGCCCAGTCGGTAGTGAGCCCGTCTTCGGTTTCCAGCAAGAGGCCCACTTGCTCCCGATCCCGCTCGTCGACCGACTTGACAAACAGCAAGACCCGGCTCGTGTCCAGGATGGTTCGGTCGAGCGCCGAAAGGCGCGCAAAGTTTTCCTCGAACTCCCGGAGGAGTGCCGACGCGTTTCTTCCCTTCCCCGGGGATTCCACCCATTCCATGAACCTTCGCTTCGAAAGCCGGAGCGCGTCGTCCAGCCCGTATTTCTCTAGGAGCCGTTCTTCGAACTCTTCCCAGGTACGGCTCTCCGCCCGCACCTCGAGCACCTCCGCATGGATGCTCGGCATCGCCACTCGGGGGAACCCGGCAAGACGCCTTTCTTCCGGAATGTCCCGAACAGGCCGGCGAACAGATGCCGATGCCTGTTCGCTTCGACGCACAAAGGGGTAGCCGGTCGGAGGTGCTGCCGGAAGCACTCGGGCGTTCCTCGAAACAGCGCAAGCCTCCTCGGAACCCTGCACAGAAAGCTCTGGAGCTCAAGAAGGAAGGAAACAGAGAGAGAGAGAAGCGTCCGGAAACGGTCCGACAGCACTTCGTTCTCTCCACGCGAGATCCCTGCAATAGCTCTTTCCTGCTCCTTATATAGGCCGACGAGCAGGCCGTCATGTCAGCTTTATTCCCTGTCCCTTTTGGACAGGGATTCGCTTCGTCCTTCACGCATCCGCGTAGTTACGCCGCCGACTCGTACAGTTCCTTCGCTCGCGCGCGCGACCGAAAAGACTGTTCGCGCGGTCTTTGTCTCCACTTGTGTTAGGGCCCGTTCCCGCCGATTATCCTCCTAATTCGCTTCTATGTACAACTCGGAGCGTGCGCGCGTGGAGAACCGGTTCCCACGCCTTGGTGCGCCGATTCCGCCTATGGACGGTTTTCTTCACGACAACGTGTAGTTGGTTCTGTCGAGCTTCTCTGTTGGAAGCGAGCTCGCCATGCCTCTATCCATCGTTCTTCTTGTTCTTCTTCGTCAAGTTGTGTCGGCTGCAGAGAGGTTCTCAACCCTCGCGCTCTAATACCATGTAAAAAGTAGCGTGCGGACGCAAGTATGAAGACAGAACAGAAGGAAGAAATCTCAGGTTTAATGGAGAGCTTGAGCTTACACAGTATACGCAAGAGAGACAGAGAGTGTGATAGAGAGAAAACACAAGAACTATATTCAAAAAACAATTCTCAATCTCTATTCACCATTCTATACATATGTGTGTTCGATGAACACTTTTATACAAGTCCTAGAAGGACTGACCGAAGTACTGACAGTACTTCAATGCTCATTAAGAGCTCCTACACTAACTCCCAAATATATTCCTTATGGAATATCTTTCCTAACGGCTTCCCGGTTTACGCACCGATCCGGCCCTAACTACGCACCGGTCTACGTACCGGTTTACACATTCGGCCTAACCGATCGGTCCCAACCAATCCGGTCCTCGGCTTCTTCAGCTGATCCGGCCGATGTTGAGCTTGTCTCTCAACAATCCGTATGCACGCGGAAGTGAAGGAGCTCTGACCAACTCATAGTTCGTGGGAGGCCTTTGAAGAGGCGCTCCTACAGGCATATGGAGGACGGCGGAAGAGCCGGGGACGACACGACTTCGACTAGTGGGTTGCATCGGCAAAGACCCATCAGGGCGCAACGAAGGCGTTCTGGGAGTTCGAGCGATGGCTTGCTCGGCTCCCGAAGCGGGAACAAGGTTTCGTGGGGGCGGACAAAGTTCTATTGTTCGTCAGGTCAATCGACCGAGCGGAACGGGAGGCCATCGGGATTGAGCTTGAAGACGATGACGGAGCGAATGGGCTTACGGAGGACTAGTCGAAGGTCGGAAGGGTGTGCCAACGGCTAGACAACGAGCGAGCCGAGAAGGCTAAGAGGAAGGCGTGCGACGGCGTGCCATCACAGCGGGAAGAGGCCGAACGGCAAAGGGAGTCGGCAAGGGTCGGCGTTGGGGCCAGGATTGCGGAGGCGTACGCAGCTCTCGAGGTGATGCTCAAGGAAGAGGAAAGATCGAGGCCGCAAGCCGAGACTGAGGAGACGGACCTGACCCACACGATGACGGAAGATCGGTACCACGGTACCACGGGAGAGGGTGAGGAACAAAACGTCCTCTCGACTTGCAGAGATAGAACGGCCAAGGACGAGGCCGAGATACCGATTGCGGAACCGGATAGTTGGGACCAGCGGTTTCGGGCGTTGTCGGGGTTGCTACGCCCTTGCGTGTAGAAAGGAGGAGGGACCACGGGGGTCTCGAACCGAAGAGCAAGAGAGGGAGAAGTAAGAGAGAGAGACCCGATTACACAGAACCGAAGATCCGATTGCGCAGAACCGACGATTTCACAGGGACACGGCCCAACAAACAGAGATCACAAATAGACGCCGACGCAGATGGACGCAACAACGAGAGATATGTGCTTATGAATGCAAGAAAATAACAGACTAAAGTATTACAACCCACGGTGGGGCACAAAATAGATACTAACGAAAACGAACAGGGCGGCGAACAGCTGCCGACCCCTGTGTGTCGCGACGCACAGAAAGGGAAAACAGGTCGGAGGTGCTGCAGGACGCACTCGGGGCGTTCCACGGAACAGCGCAAGCCTCCTCGAAACCTGCACAAGTACGCGATGGAGCAGAAGACAGAGAGAGCAGGAGTGAGTGAGAAGCTCCGAAATCGGTTCGGCAGCACTTCGTCCTCTCCGCGGGAGATTCCCCACTTCTATTCTTCCTCTTCCTTTTATAGCCCGTCAAGAGGCCGTTTGGCATTAACTGCATACCAACCGAATCTACCCACCTAGGATCCTCGTATGTACCTACTTCGTCCTTAGGTACTTCTTGGCGCGCGTGTGTGTGTAGAGCCGTTTCCCACGCCTTGTTCCTCCGATTCCTCTTGTGGGCGGTTTTCTTCACGACATCCGCCCCCACCTAACCGCGCATCCACCGGCATGCGCCAAATTAAGTTGGCACGGAGAAAACCGGCCCGCCTTTACTCTTCGCCTGCCGGCCCTTCCTCGGCCTCGGATCGGTCGTCGCTGCTGTCCAGGAGAATCGGGTCGGGTTCGTCGTCGTGCCGCTTCTTGAAAGCTTTGATCCTCTTCCCGGCCACAGGTATCGCTATTCTCGTACCGTCGAGTTCCGCCAGATGATACGTCCCGTTGTCGTTGGCGCTCTGTACCGTGTACGGCCCGAACCATCTCCGTGCGAACTTCCTTGTTGCTCGGTGCTGGTTGTCGAGGCTGCTGTCGTAAACGAGCACCCAGTCACCTTCGCCGATTTTCTTCGGTCGTAGCCGGTGCGTTCGGTCAAACCGGGCTTTGTTCTTCGTCCTCGCCACCCGGAGCTTCTCCGTAGCCAGTGCCACGTCCTCCGGTCTCCGCTCGAGCTGTCGTATACGTGCGGTCAACAACTCCTCCCGGCTCATCTCGTCCCTCCAGTCGACCGTTGCCCACGAGGAGATCGTCCGTTCAACCGGCATGATCGGCTTCTGGCCGAACATGAGCTCCGTCGGCATGTACCCGGTTACCGAACTGTGCATGGTCCGGTCTGCCCACAAAGCATAAGGTAGCAGCTGCGGCCAGTTACCGACTCGGCCACCGCATGCCCGAATCAACGCCTTGACGATCGGTCCGTGTCCGCGCTCCACCTTTCCATTCGCCTCCGGATTGTACGCAGTGGTGAGCGAGAGCTTGACTCCAAGCCGGTCGAACAGCTCCGCGGCCTCTTCGGCGTCCAACTCCCCTCGGTCAGCCACGATCTTCCCGACGCACCCGTACCGGCATATCACGTCCTCGACTAGGAACCGACACACGGCCGCGGTCGTCTTGTTCTGAAGGGCTCGGCCTTCCACCTGGTTCGTCAGGTCTTCCCGCGCTAGGACCAGATACCGCATCTGTCCTACCCCCATCGGCATCGTCACCAGATCTACCATCCATTTGAAGTGGATAGTCGGAGGGTACGTAGGGTGAAGCCCGTCCCGGTGTCGGACTATCGAGTGCATCTGACAACTCTCGCAAGTTGACACGAACCGATGCACGTCCCGGTACAATCCCGGCCACCAGTACTTTCCCTTCAGCTTCTCAAACGTCGCCCACGTTCCACGGTGTCCAGCCCAAGGCCTGTCGTGGTAGGCCGCCAGTAGCTCCTCCTGTACTTCCTTCACCGCCACCACTCGGAGCGGGACGCCGTCCCTCTTCTTCGGGTGCTTCCATAGATGCCCATCTCGGAGAAAGAATCGATATGCTTTCTTCCGGATCCGGTTGGCCTCGTCCTTCGTCCATGACGCATCGGGCGTCATTGTCTTCAAAAACCCGCCGATCTGCAGCCATTCCCCGTCGTACTTGCTCGCGTCGAACTCGTTAAGCGCCGGAGTGCTCATCCCGTCGGTCGTTATGTATGCCGCCTCGAAGAAATCCACGCCGACTTCTTCGTCTTCCGAAACCATGCCGCCCTCGTCGTCGAACCTCGCCCTCGAAAGCATGTCGGCCATGGCGTTGTCTTTCCCGGAAAGGTGTCGTATTTCCGGGTCCAGGGACTTGATGTACGCTATCCACCTGAGCATCGCCAGGTCCGGAGTCGCGCATCCGGAAACCATTCCGAGAATCGGCAGGCAATCCGTCTCGATGATCACTTCTGTCCCTATCAGGTAGTCTTTGTCGGCCTTAACCGCCGAAACAATACCCCAGAGTTCGCGTTTAACCTGGCCGTATCCTCGCTGCCGTTCACTGAGGACTTTCGCGCCGAATCGGATCGGAAACCGATTGCCGTCCTCGTCTTCCTGGTTCACGACCCATCCGATCCCGGTCGGACTGGTATCCACCGTTATGAATACCGGGGTACCCTTCCCGTATACCGCCTTCCGGAGTGCCGGTGCCGCTGCAAGGGCCTCTTTCAGCTTCCGGACCGATTCCGCGTGTTCGTCTAGCCATTCGAACCTTCGCCCCTTTTTCAGCAACCCGTACAGTGGCTCCGCGACGTGTGCGTAATGCGGGATCCACATGTGGTAGAACGCGCATGCCCCCAGGAATCTCCGTACTTCCGTGACCGAGCTGCAGTCGGGCTTCATCGCGGAGATGGCTTCTACCTTTGCCGGAGACGGTTTCCGGCCATATGGTCCGCACAGGTGTCCGACCACCATGATTTCTGACTGTCCGAAGGCCGACTTCTCCCCGGAGAAGGTGAGTCTCGCATCCTCTAGCCTTTGCAGCACCTTCTCGCAGTCGTCGATGTGCGTCGCCACGAATCGCCGGCATCCGTCCGGCCCGATCGTCTCGTCCTTTTCTTCCACCGGGCATCCCTTGATCGGGATGTCGTCCAGAAACGGCATGGTGATGTCCGGGATACAGTCCCTCAGAACCTTGTTCATCGCATTCACCATGTGGGCCACCGAGTTGGTCCCTCCTTGCGGCAGTGTACACATCCGAACTAGGCCGAGGGGAGTTCGCATCGTCGTAATGTCTCTGCTCTCCACGGCTAGCTGGAACTGGTCGTACCCTGAGTATAGATCCCCGACCGAGTAAATTGACCTTCCGGCGAAGGCCTCCGCGAACTCGTCTATGGTCGGTCCGATCCCTGCGTTCCGAATGGTCACTCGATTGACCGGCTGCAGGTCCTGGATGAAGCGCAGCGAACCGTTTTTCTTCGGTACGGTAAACCATCGATTCGAATATGGGGCGCTCGACGGCTCGAGAATTCCCATATCAACTTTCTGCCTCAGCAGCTCCATCAACTTCGGGATGTGAGCTCTCGGAACCGGGATTGGCTTGAGATTCCATGGTACATGCGGTACCGTGAATATCACCATCGGCTCCACGATCGTCGGGTCAACGCACCCGATTTCCTCCGGCGAGAATGCGAAGGCTTTCCCGTGCCTTCCGAGCATTCTCCGAAACCGGTCTTCCTCCGCCGGCAGTAGGAACCCGCCCCCACCGATTTTGAGCTCTCGGAGCGTCTCGTCAGTGAAGGCGTGCCCTATGCAGGCCGGATCTCGTAGACTAGGGTCCGATGCAACCCCTTTGATTCTCGACGCGCTGTCCTCCGGTAAGGGTGCCGCTACTGGCCTTACCTTCCGGTCCACAGTCTTGTACTTGGTGTTTACGTGGGCCGTCCGAACTGACTCGAGCCCTCGACCGAAGTCCGCGATGACTTCGTACATCTCCTCGGAACACACCGGTATCGTCCGGTCTTCGTTAAGGCCTTCTTCGACTACCTTTCCCAGCATTCCCAAGGTGTCGTCGAATGAGACCGCCTCCACGGCTCCGTTGATTTCCTCGTCCGGGCCGAGAACTCCGCACGCTCGAAGTCTCGCCTCCGTCTTTGTTTTCTCTCGGCCGGCGATGCCGACCATCGCACACGCTCCGCTGTCGGAGAACAAAAATTCCCTACCTATGGTACAAGGTTTCTTCGGTTTTATCGTACAGGTGTGGGGTTTTCCCGGGGTGTCCGGACTGTCGCGGCCCCACGCCTTGGCAGCCCTCTCTAAAAATCCTCTCGGTTATCGGAACCGAGGGAGTCGCGGTTACGTTCGTGGTTCGGCCGTACCGTCAGAAACTGGACCGAATGGCGCCCGTCTTGGCTTTTGACCCTCGCGTAGGCCGAACCATTGTCCAACACCTTGGTCTCCATCCGCGCCGCCGTGATGTACGGCTCTCCCAGTATGACCGGATGCGAAGACGTCTCCTGCACGAAGAAGTGCTGGTCAATCTCGACGTCGCCGATCTTGACTCGCACATTCGGACAGGCCCCGTGCAGTTCCTCGGTGGCGCGCGTTGCTGCCCTTATTTTCCACCCGTGCTTGGTGTTGATCGGCCATTTGCCCTTCTTATAGAAGTCCATGGACATCAGATTGATCTCCGATCCGTGGTCCACCAAAGCTATCACCGGTTCCTGGACATCGCCGATCTTCACCGGGGTTTCCGTGGTCGCTCGTGCCCAGTGCGGTCTCGAATAGTGGCTTTCCGCCCACTCGTCTCCCAGCGCCATGTCGTCTAGGTGCGTCGTCCGTACTTCCACCGGTCTTTCCGGTTCTGTCTCCGTTGACAGCCTCTTCCGTTTCACCAAGTCCACGATGGAGTCGTGGAACTCCTTCTTGGCGATTCCAAGCACCTCCCGTAGCGACAGCTCCACCTTGCTGTCGAGGATCCGTTCCTCCAGGACCTTTCGTAAGTCCGTGGTTCTTTCTATCTCCGTCCCCAGACGGTACCCGCCCTTCTGGGGTTTATCTTGCGTACCGGCCCCGCCGGCTTCGTCCCGTCGTGGCCCGGACCGGGTCTCGTATCGTTGTGAGGGCCCGGTCGTCCCGGGTTTCCCCACCCGCTTCTCTTCTACCAGAGCCTCGTAGTTCCGGCAAGCGGCTTCCACGAAGCCCGTCTTTTCCTCGACCGGGTCGCTCCACCCGGTCATCTCCCGTACCCGTTTCTCCGCACGGTCCGATTCCTCCCCTTTTAGCCCTGCACCGGCAAGGCCTTCCAGCATCGTCGGCCAGAATCCGGCTTTGCTTTCCTTTCGGGCCTCGCCGCCCCCGACTCGAATACCGGCCGACGCCGAGTAGTGGACGGTTTCCGCATGTCGGGCCGCCGCCTCTTCCATCAACCTCTTCATTCCGCCTCGCCCGTCGTTTCGGTTTAGGGCCCTTCTCGTGTCGTTGGCGTGAACCCGGCCTTCCCATAGGTACACCACCCGGTTCCTCAGCGCCTCCGCGAAATCGCCGCAGTCTTTTCGGATGTGGCCGACCCCGTCGCACCACATGCACCTGTTCCCTGCCGCCGGCCGTCGGTCACGAGCAGGTTCTCCGCCTTCTCTGCGGGCTTGTGCGATTTGGAGGTCTTTTATCGCCCTCGTCAGTTCCTCCAACGCAGCTCCTCCAGTCGAGCCTCTGATCACGCCGGTCGGAGCTGAACCAGATTCCAGCCATTCCCGAGTCTCTTCCTTTCGCACCGGCTGCGCCGGCTCGAGTTTCCTCGCCGCGACTGAGCCCGACCCGGCTGCTCTGTCATCCTCCCATTCTCGCCGTTTGTCGAAACGGCCGCAGGCCCTCTTGACCGCCGCCCAGTCGGCTGTCAGCCCGTCTTCGGTTTCTAGCAGGGCGCCCACGTGACTCCGATCCCTCTCGTCAACCGATTTGACGAACAGCAGGACCCGGCTTGTATCCAGGACCATCCTGTCAAGCGCCGAAAGGCGCGCGAAGTTCTCCTCGAACTCCCGGAGGAGTGCCGACGCATTCCTTACTTTCCCGGGAGACTCCACCCACTCCATGAAGCTTCGCTTCGAAAGCCGGAGCGCGTCGTCCAGTCCGTATTTTTCCAGGAGCCGACCTTCGAACTCCTCCCAGGTACGGCTCTCCGCTCGCACCTCGAGCACCTCCGCGTGGATGCTCGGCATCGCCACTCGGGGAAAACCGGCAAGACGCCTGTCTTCCGGAATGTCCCGCATTAACATTTCCGCACTGTAGGACGCCAGGTACTTCGTGGCATCTTTTCCGGTGAATCGACCGATCGTTCCGACGACCGCCTCAATAGCTCTATCGAGGGCGCCGGTGCCCTCGCGCGCGCTTACTATCCGATCCACGGCCGAAGCCATGGCCTCTGCAAGATCCGCCCCCTTCATTTCCTACTCTTCTGCCGCCTCTTTCACGTCGGGTTCACCAAGATGTCGGGGTTGCTACGCCCTTGCGTGTAGAAAGGAGGAGGGACCACAGGGGTCTCGAACCGAAGAGCAAGAGAGGGAGAAGTAAGAGAGAGAGACCCGATTACACAGAACCGAAGATCCGATTGCGCAGAACCGACGATTTCACAGGGACACGGCCCAACAAACAGAGATCACAAATAGACGCCGACGCAGATGGACGCAACAACGAGAGATATGTGCTTATGAATGCAAGAAAATAACAGACTAAAGTATTACAACCCACGGTGGGGCACAAAATAGATACTAACGAAAACGAACAGGGCGGCGAACAGCTGCCGACCCCTGTGTGTCGCGACGCACAGAAAGGGAAAACAGGTCGGAGGTGCTGCAGGACGCACTCGGGGCGTTCCACGGAACAGCGCAAGCCTCCTCGAAACCTGCACAGGTACGCGATGGAGCAGAAGACAGAGAGAGCAGGAGTGAGTGAGAAGCTCCGAAATCGGTTCGGCAGCACTTCGTCCTCTCCGCGGGAGATTCCCCACTTCTATTCTTCCTCTTCCTTTTATAGCCCGTCAAGAGGCCGTTTGGCATTAACTGCATACCAACCGAATCTACCCACCTAGGATCCTCGTATGTACCTACTTCGTCCTTAGGTACTTCTTGGCGCGCGTGTGTGTGTAGAGCCGTTTCCCACGCCTTGTTCCTCCGATTCCTCTTGTGGGCGGTTTTCTTCACGACAGCGTGTCAGCCCGAAACCCCGGACATCGGAGAAGCAAGCCCAGGCGGGGCTTGCGCGATCGGTAAGGAGACGACCGCAGACCACGAAGAGCCGATGGCTACGGACAAGGGCGTAAACCGGACGGGCGATTCTTTGAGCCTTCCCACACTTGCTCCCGAGACGATGGCAGTCGGGCCCGAGTGCCCATGTGAGTCCCAAGCGGAGGAAGGCGGCGGTGAGAGACCAAGAATCACCGGCGAGACGATACGGGGAAGGAGCGGACGAAAGCCCCCGGACCCGATTCCGGAGAACTTGGCATTCGGGCCCGTATGCCCATGTAAGACCGAGGAGGTGGATGGCGGTACCGAGGAGTCCTGGCACGATGCCAGCGAAGATGGATGGGAGATGGCAAGCGAAAAGGTTGACGAAGAGACCAAGGAACGACCCGACCGGGGACCGAACTGCGCGACGCTCCGATACGGGTGGAGCGTAATCCGGTCGTGGATTGTTCGATCTGGGCCGGATTCGGCATAAAGGTGCCGATATGGGAGAGGGTGTGGGACGAGCCGCCCTCTTTTACATGGGGAGAAAGACTGACCGGGCGAAGGTCGAGAATTGGGAGGGTGATCATAGGTTCGGAAAGAGTCTGGCAAGATCGGCATCAGAGCCGAAACTCCGGACATTGGAGAATCAAGCTCAGGCGGGGCTTGATTGATCACAAAGCGGATGCTATCCACCGACACCACTAAAAGGGGCGGTGGCCCGGACGAGTCTCCGAAAGACGTTGAGAAATCAGTTACGCCACATCCTATCCAGAGACTTCGATTGTTCGGCCGACGGGGCAGCGTAAGATCGAAAGAGATGGAAGATCGAGGCGGGAACGCAGCAAGGAGAGCGACGACGAGGTTGGGAGAAGTACAGGAGAATGAAGGTCGGTCCTATGGAGTTCCTTACACCAATCCGGCGGTCGGCCCGAGTGCTAGCGTGAGTCCTATAGGAGAGATCGGTGGCAACAGGAGAACGGGACCCGGCAATTGTTGTCCACCGGAATAGTAACCGACGGCCAAAAGCGTGGGAATAAGAAACTATATAAAGCGTAACGTATGTAACAGTTCACGCGGGGAAGCGTGAGCGGCTAATTAGACCCTGCATATATAAAGGGCAGAAAACCTCTTAAGGGGTGCATGTAAATTTTGGGAAATGTAAAAGAACACCTGATAATAGAATACTATCTTCTCTGAGTTTCTGTGTATAGCTACGACTAATTCAGTGTCTGTGTCTCGGATACGTAAGCGTAGTAGTACGTAAGCGCAACATGTGATAAGGAGTCGGTTGTAGCCATCTCTTCTTACACACGAAGGAATCACAGAGGGTCTCTCCTTACGCAGTATGCTTAAGCTCTGTTCGTTGTTCCACACCCACCTTGGGGTCTAGGTCGAAGGACTGACCACAGACCGTGTTCCTAAGAGGCAACACTTTTGGCACGCTTGGTGATATGTGTTTCCTCACAGACAAGCAACAACGAATGGATGTTTAGCCGCAGACAACCCAGAGAACCAACAAGACAAGACCGGCCAATAACAAGGTCCATCACACGCCAGGCAGAAGAACGCGCCCGGCAAAAGCCGTGCATCGGCGACCCCAGTAATATCTGCCAGGAGTGCAAAGGGGATTCCTTGCTCCCCAAATACCTCGACGAGCCGAGGGGACCACGCTTACCGCAGCCACCCGGTGACCTTTTCCGATCCGTCGTAGCTCCCACGTTGGCCTTTGCCTACCCCCGCTTTAACGGCGAAACCGACGCTGCAACTCATATTCGCATGTTCTTGAACGTTTGGAATGCGAACCACATGGCACAGAACCTTTCCGAGACGGTGGCACACCAGTCGAAAATGACGGAGTTCGGATTAACATTAGATGGGCGTGCAGCGTTCTAGCATTGACAGATGGATTTACCAGCCATAACAACCTTCGATCAGCTCCAGTCCGCCTTCTTGCGTTTTTTCCACCGGAGGGTTCCACAATGCGAGATTCTCGGGCAATTTTATACAATTAAGCAACTACCGACCGAGACGATAGCAGACTTCAGCTTACGGTTCCAAAATTTACGACGGAAACTGGATCGAAGCCCTGCAGAGGAGGAGGCTCGGGAGACATTTTTGGCAGCATTACGCCGGCCCATCCGGGCAACGCTCAACAGCAATAGCGTGAAAGGCGAAACGGTGGATATGGTGATTGAACGAGCGTTACAGCTCGAGTTGGATGAAGAGGAGGAGAGGTTTTCGATGTCATCCTTACGACAAGCGTTACCTCAGGATGAGGAACACCAATGTCGTCAGGCAATCCAGTGCACGATTTGCTTGAACTCGGGGCATTCCGCGGTGGAGTGCAATATGCGAATCCACTGCCCAATCTGCCACTCGAAGGTTCACACAGTCGACCAATGCGAGTATAATATGTTAAACAGAGCCACGCCCGCAGTCCGCAGCATGGACACACAACGGCAACCACATCGGGCAGAACAAAGGAGGCAAGAAGACCGACCCCGGTATAAGGATCGCAACCCGCGGGATGACAGGTACAACCGGAATCGCCAGAATCACAACGAGTCCGAGGAGGAGGACGAGGCGAACGAGGATTATCGTGGACATCTAAGTTACGCCAAAGGGGGTCAGCGATACGAACATCAACGCCCGACAAACAAACGGAGCGGCTTCAATGGCTATTGGGGTAAGCTTCGACAATATAGGGATCACCGGCGTTACGACGAAATCTCGGGGGATGAGCGGCACCAGGAACAATGACGGGACCAACAACAGCCACCGCGTACGTCCCGACAAACGAGGCCGGACCGCGAAGAGCAAGTAGCGCCCGGAGAACGGCACACTCCACCTGGGGCTGAGAAGGGAGAATCAAGCATCCATTGTTTTATTTGTCAGCAACCCGGACATTATGCCACACAATGCCCAACACGCAAGGGAAAGGGGCCCGCCGTCAACACGATTACGGCGGAGGTGCAACAAGTCACGACACGCCAGCAAACGAAAACGGCAGATTGGGCTGCGCAGGACGAGGTACGACGACAAGCCCAAGCCTGGGTGGAAAAAGCAAACGCGACCAATACGGAACGTATGAGGCAGGAGTCCGCGAACGCAATGACAGAGAACGAAAAACCGGGGCCGGACCCCATTTGGCAGGTGTTAGCGGGCTGTGAAATCACGCTAACTATGGAGAAACTGCTACAGCTAGTTCCACGTTTCTACCAGACCATGGAAGCACAGGTGGCGGGCATGACCGGGGCGAGCGTTGCCACAAACCTGACTGACGTCAGTGAGGGACCACCAGTGGTGGATCAGCACAACCCGGCCATTACAGTAATATTGCACGGACAGGAAGTCCCTGGATGTGTAATCGACGGCGGCTTAGGCGTCAATGTGATTAGCGCGAAAACTTGCGAACAGTTGGGCATTTCCGAATGGGAGGCGTGTCCATTCTGGCTTCGCATGGCAGATACCCGATCAATGCGACCGTTGGGACTAATTCGCAAAATAGGCATCATCGTGGGCGGACACCGCTTCGACATATCGGCGGTCGTCCTCGCTTTGGACGCGCCAGGAGCATACCCAGTGCTTCTGGGCAGACCATGGCTTCAGACAACAAATATCAAGCAGAGCTGGCAACACGAGTGTATCAATTTCCGGCAAGGACGCATCAAGGTTCGTGTACCTACGGAAGGCAACACGCCCCAACCTAAGGGGATAACATCGTTGTATGCGGAAGACATCAATATGTTGGCTGGGGTGGAGGATGCCGAATTGGAAGCATACCTTGACGAACATCCTCGGATTATTCCGTTGTTCGAGATAGATGTCATCGCAATTGCGGGAGAATATACTATGGCCATTGTTCCGAGCGAAGAGCCGTACGAACCAAACCCAGAGTCCATATTGGAACTCAGTAGAGCACGGGCGGCCTTCGAAAGGGAAATGGAGATTTCACGACAGGTCACCGCTTCTGCTCTCGACGAAGTGAATGTGGGTACGGGATCGGAACCCCGGTTCCTCTCCATAGCAAAGGAATTGAGGCCGGACCAGAGAACCACAATGATCGCACTACTCACGGAATATAAAGATGTGTTCGCGTGGGCTCATGAGGACATGAAGGGTTAGATCCCAAGTTCTATCAGCATAAGATCAATTTAGCAACGGAAGCGAAACCTGTCCAGCAGCGTCGCTACCGCATGAACCCCAATTACGCAACCCGCGTGAAAGAAGAAATTGACAAGCTGTTGAGGGTTGGGTTCATACGGCCAGTAAAACAAGCAACATGGCTTAGCCCGATAGTGGTTGTCCCAAAGAAAAACGACAAAATACGGGTATGCGTGGATTACTAGAAATTAAACGTCGTAACCATTACGGACGCATTTCCCTTACCCTTCACCGATAGCGTGTTGGACGCCGTCGCAAGCCATGAGATGTACAGTTTCTTAGATGGCTTCAGTGGCTATAACCAAGTACGCGTGCACCCCGAGGACCAGGAGAAAACGGCATTTGTCACGGTGTCGTGAAGAATGTGCTTCACGATATAAAAATGATCTTAAATGTTGTATTTAGTAATATTTGAGAGACTTGAACCCACATCCTTATAAACGATGTACAATGTACAATGTGTAATAAATGTGCTTCATGATATAAGAATGAAGCTATATATTGTATTAAGTAAAATTGAGGGACTTGAACCCTCAACCTTGTATACCAAGCACCAAGCATACACAACTAAGCTAGGTTAGTTATTTTAGAATGCATTTTCATCATTATATTTATCCCATATCTATTTTCATACATAGCCATCATTCATCACATGCAATGCATGTGTGCCAAATGGCGATCATGCATTACATGTAACTCATGCATTGCATGCATGCCATGCTCCCATACATTACCATATGCATGGCAACACTTATGAAAAGAGGGGCAAGGAAAACAAGAAGGGAAGGAATCAAGAGAGAGTGAGAAAATAATACAATCAACTAAAGAAAACTAGCTCGTTGGGTGGAGAACCTCTCGTTTCGAAGTTGAGGTCGTGGGTTCAAATCAAGGGTCGATAGAGAATGTGTTCAGTTTGCGATCGAGGATTGTAAAGTTGGTAAAATATTATATTGTTAATATACATCATGTTTATATCATATACTCTTGTTCTTTGAATCATACTTTGTCTCAATCTTCTTTCTAGAATCATACTTTGTCTCAATCTTCTTTCTTGAATCATACATTGTCTCTATCCTTTATCTATACTTGTCTCTCTCTCACACACATTACTTTAAACTCTTATTCTTTTTATCCTTCATCTTCCTAACATTTGTGCGCAAGCCTTATAAAAGTTCCTTCAACTCCCCCTTGACCTTAGTCCCCGCGACTTCGCCGCACGAACCACAACTACCCCGACACATTTGGTGAACCTGACGTGAAGGCGGCGACGAGGAGAAATGGAGGAGCAAATGAGGCTTATGTGTACGATGATGGAACGAGTGATGCGGGAACAAGGGATGATGGCAAACATCGACAAAGCCGTCGACAATATTCTCGCACGAGTAGGAATCTTCGAAGGTATAAATTTAACAAAATTTCTGAAGATTTACAATGAAGAAATGCTTAAACGTGGTGTCGACGAAGCTGCAAAAATTAATAGCTTTAGTCGAGTCGCTGCGATTGGGCTACAAGAGAGGATCCAAGAGCTCCAAAGGGAGAATCAGACATGGACAACGTTCGAAAGGGCATTACTCAATGAATACAACCTCAACGATATGTCAAGGATGACAAGGCGAGCTTTCATGGATTGGGTAGAGTCTAATAAACATTTAAGTGTTTTGGAAGTATTAAAAGAGTTTTCTGAAAGATTTGAGCAACTAAATGTTAGAGATAGAAATATAATAGTGCCAGATAAAGTAATATTGTTTCTACAAGCTACTAATATTAAAGACAGGAGGGACTTGGGAATGCTTTTAGAAGATCAGAATAGTCCAAGTGGACTTATCGAAGACTGGGAGGAGGTGAAAAGGGCGTGCGCCCATTTCTGCAAAAGAAAGTTATGGTTTATGGAGTTGCCCGACAGAAATGATGAAGAAATAGGGAACGAGTCGAGAGAAAAGAAAGTAGAAGAATCACTCTTACACGAATTGGTGAAAGGTATGGAAGACTTGTCGATCAAAGTGACGAAGCTAGAATCGGGACAAAGCTCGACTTCATCAAGGCAGGGAGGTGGAATGGTCCGAAGGTGTATGTGGTGTGATAGTATCGACCACCAGAAGAAAGATTGTCAAGAGCATAGGGATGCTCTTAATCATAATAAAATCTACTACGAAGATGGCAAGATTCACTCAACAGAGACTCGACAACCACTTCAACTCAACTTTGGGCGAGGAGGAATGAAAAAGCTAATGGAAGATGTTGAGAGAGAAACGACTCAAGCGATACAATCCGTGGCAACCTTAGGATTGCGCATAGAAGACTCATATGGTGGATCTGGCTTTTGGCAAGATGTGATGGATTATGCAAGAAAAGGGAAGGTTCGAGTGGATGAATTAAAAAGAGCGGGAGATGAAATACGAAACTTCACTGGATGGAATGATCCAGTAGACGCGCTATCAGCATTCGCCCAAGTGAATGCACAAGATGTGCTAGTGGAAGAGAAGCGGAAGAGAGCTGAGGAAGTTGATCCGACAAAGAGACATGAGACACGAGAACAGAAGAGAAGGGACATGGAAAAGGGTGCTACTGAGCCGAAGGAAGCTGATAAAGTAAAAGGAAAGACAAGCCCATCTTTCAAGCTTGCCTCAGACATAGAAACTACGACTGATATAAAAAAGGTACTAGAAACAAGAATACTAAATAGTAAGGTAGAATTTACTTTACGAAAAGTGTTGGGTATAGCAAAGAAAGAATTTCATGAAGTTATCATAGATATTATTAGAAGGAAGAGACAGGTGATGGAGGAAATTATGGGAGGGTGTGCAACAACACTCCAAGATTTGTATGGTGGCACCATCAATGCTGCAAGTGTAAAAAACCAGAATGATGTTGGTGTCCATGAAGGGGATAGGAGTCACTATACAAGGGATCATTGGGCTCGAGCAACAACGGAGGCACCTGCAAAAATTGGGGAGCAGCAAATTCCATGTATTGCTTTGATCGATCATGGATCCGAGATTAACATGATGTCATCGGAATTTTACGCTCGAGGACGGTGGCCGATCGACAAGAATCATGGGTGGAAAATAAGAGCTGCCACAGAAACTACGGAGGATCTATTCGGAGCATGTCCTAGTGTGAAGGTAACAATTGGTGATGTCTTGGTGAATCAAAATTTCTTTGTGCAAGATCGATCAACCTACCCCGTCATCCTTGGTCAGCCCTACATCACCACAGTGAGGATGGAAACAAAGGTTATTGATGATGGTTCGGCTTTCGCGAGAATCAAGAGTCAAGATGGAAGAAAGACTGTCCAATTCTTAACCGTGAGGCCCAACCATGAAAGAAACAAAGAATGCTTGAGGGAACATCCAATTCAAGAGATGGATGAAGAGTTTTCCCAGGATTTTTAGATAGGGCTTTTACAGGTAGGGGCTGTGATAGCCCGAGCATAAAAGAAAACCCCATAAATAATAATGTAAATAAAGATATTCCTTGTACATTCTCATCTAATGGTGCTACTTTTATACTAAAAGTAAATAATAATAAAATACAAAATGCTTTCGAGTACTTTAAGTGTTCTGGATTAATAGAGGATGATGAAGAAATTCAGGATATGTTTGAAGAATTAAGTTTTGAAGATACAATAACTCATTTGGAAGCAATTGAAGAAGACAACGAAATCCAAGTTCCTATCCATTCAATCAAGATGTACGAGGTCATTGAAGAAGTTGCTCGAAAGGATCATGAAGCACATGTACTAACAAAATACAAGACAGTGGAGAAGAAGGTTCGTCCTATTGCTGCTCCACTTCCAGGGGATAGTGAAAAGGCAATCAAAGAAGCAGCCACAGAGCCAATGTTCAGAGACCCACGAAAGGTAGGACATGTGTTTACTCCGGAAACAATACAAGGGATGAAAATAGGAGGGGGTGACTTCCTATTACCCGCTGAAGAAAAGCAATTCAGGGAGATGTTAAAAAGGCATGGAAAGGCATTCGCATTCCAACCGGAGGAAATAGGGTGTGTGGATCCAGAAATTGTGGAGCCCATGGTTATATTCACTATCCCTCATATTCCATGGAACTTTAAGCCAATACCCATGCCTAGGGCTAGAATCCCTCAACTATTAGAACTTTTGAAAGAAAAGATAAGGATGGGTATCTTGGAACCATCAAACGCTCCTTACTCGAGTCGATGGTTCACTGTGTTAAAGAAAGATGGGCGACTCCGATTTATCCAAGATATGCAACCCGTGAATAAGGTAACAATCCAAAACTCGGGAGTAGGGCCAATTGTGGATGAGTTTGCTGAGATGTTTGCAAGAAGAGCTATATATTCAATTGGAGACCTTTATTCCGGGTATGATCAATTTCAACTTGCTCTCAAAAGTCGAGATATAACTTCTATCAAGACACCTATAGGGTTAGTACGGATGTGCACCTTGCCGCAAGGAGCGACCAACTCAGTGGCGCATATGATGAATGGAATGAACAAGGTACTTCGTGATTTTATTCCTCATATTACAATGCCTTTTCTAGATGATGTTCCAATTAAGGGATGCAAGGAGAAAGAGAAGAACGAGGAATTGGATGAAAGTGGTTGCCGTCAATTTGTTGTTGATCATATCAAGGATTGTGAGAAGGTGCTATCAAGGATGGAAGAAGTGCATTTGACCTTATCAGGGGTGAAGTCAATATTTGGGGCAAAAGAGATATTAATAGTTGGTCATATGTGTGGCCCATACGGGAGAAAGCCATCCCCAACCAAGGTCAATGCAATTCAAAATATGCAAGAGGAATGTACATCTGTCTCAGAAGTACGAAGGTTTTTGGGGGTATGTGTTTTTTACTGTAAATGGATTCCGCATTATGCCCATTTATCTAAACCTTTATATAGACTCCTAAGAAAAGGAGAGATATTTGAATGGAGTAAAGAGCATTCAGAGGCAATGAAGAAATTGAAGTACTACTTAGCACAAGCTCCACCATTAAAGCAACCTGACTACACCCGACCCATATATCTCACAGTAGACTCTAGTCCCATTGGAATTGGATGGGTGATAAGCCAACAAGATGGGGAAGAAAGGTATCCAGTTCGATTTGGAGCAAAGGTTCTTAGTGGTCGACAAAGAAAATATGCACAGGTGAAAAGAGAGCTATGGGGGATAGTAACAGCTGTAAAGACAGACAGAGATTACTTAATTGGTGCTGAAGTAATAATAGAAACAGATTGTTTGCCTATTCTGGGTATCATAGCTAATTGTGATATTCCAGATCAAGCCATGTTAAGATGGTGTATCTATATTAGATCAATCAACCCTGAAGTTCGACATATCTTTGGGAATAGAAATGCAGTAGCAGATATGTTATCAAGAGCAAGGTATGAGGAAGAGGAGATTCCAGACTCGGACGATGAGGACAAAGAACAAATAGTCCTTACCACAAGCATTACCCGGGAAGGAGGAATGCAGTTTCTAGAAGAGGAGTATGAAGAAGAATTCAAGGAAATAGGGAAATACCTACAAACCCCTGACAAGTACAAAGGTCGATCTGGAAAAGAGTTCGCACAGTTTCGCAAGAAAGCCCATAAGTTCTTCCTGCATGAAGGATATCTATGGCGACATCCGAAAACCAAGACTGGAAACCCGCAAAGAGTAATAGGTTCTGAAGGGCAAAGAAAGGAGATAATCAGAGAGCTGCATGACAAAGAATGGGCTGGTCATCGAGGGGTTTGGGCCACTTTCAGTAAGATTAAAGAACGATTTTGGTGGCCTCGATACTATGAGCAAATAAAAAAGTATGTGGAAACTTGTCCCACTTGTCAATATTATTCAAACGTAAAATTTTGTGATGAATTACACCCAACATACTCACCGGGGGTGCATTACAAGTGGATGATAGATTTGGTAACAATGCCACTTGGAGTAGGACAAAAGAGATACTTGGTTCTTGCTAGAGAAGATCTAACAAATCAAGTGGAAGGTCGTTCATTGCGAACAAAAGGGACATTAGGAGTATGTCAATTCATTTTGGAGGACATTGTTTGTAGATATGGATGTATCGGGAAGATAGTGGCAGATAGGGGAGAACTCAATTCTGCAGAAGCTGAAGATTTTTTCAACAAAATAGGAATTCAGCTTTCTTTGACAACGGCGTACAATCCAGAAGCTAATGGAAAGGTAGAAAGGGGACATGGGCCAATAGTCAAAGCTTTGGCAAAGGCATGTAGAGGACGGGTCAGTGATTGGCCAAAAACCTTACCCTATGCACTATGGGCTGATAGGACAACTCACAGCACTGTTACTGGATATATGCCTGCAGAATTAATCACAGGACAGAAGCCAATAATGCCAATTGAAGAAAAGATAACTACATGGGCTGTGTTGCCTTGGGAATCGGAAATGAGTAGGGAAGATTTACTTGCGGTTCGAATACAACAACTTCAATCAAGGATAGAAGACATAGAAAAAGCAACTACTAGATTGAAAGAGGCAAGAATCAAGAATAAGGACAGATTTGACAAGATGAAAAGAATACGACCAAGAAAAGTGCAAGAAGGAGATTGGGTATTAGTATATGATAGTAGTCTAGATAATCAATATAGTACTATTCGGAAGTTTTCAAAAAGATGGTTTGGACCTTATGAAGTTAGGAAAATAACAGATAAAGCGACATATTTCCTCAATGAATTAGATGGGACAGAAATTCGTATCCCAATTGCAGGAAAAAGGATTAAAATATTTAAAAGGAGGGAGTCATTAGAGCCCGAATTTTATGAAGAAGTAGAAGAACTAAAAGAATCGGAAGAAGTGTTGGATGAACTCTGCACAACCAATGTGCAAGTTCAGAGGGGGTGGGTGTCGTGAAGAATGTGCTTCACGATATAAAAATGAGCTTAAATGTTGTATTTAATAATATTTGAGAGACTTGAACCCACATCCTTATAAACGATGTACAATGTACATACCACTAGGCTAGGCTATTTATTTATAAAAGTGTGTAATAAATGTGCTTCATGATATAAGAATGAAGCTATATATTGTATTAAGTAAAATTGAGGGACTTGAACCCTCAACCTTGTATATCAAGCACCAAGCATACACAACTAAGCTAGGTTAGTTATTTTAGAATGCATTTTCATCATTATATTTATTCCATATCTATTTTCATACATAGCCATCATTCATCATATGCAATGCATGTGTGCCAAATGGCGATCATGCATTACATGTAACTCATGCATTGCATGCATGCCATGCTCCCATACATTACCATATGCATGGCAACACTTATGAAAAGAGGGGCAAGGAAAACAAGAAGGGAAGGAATCAAGAGAGGGTGAGAAAATAATACAATCAACTAAAGAAGACTAGCTCATTGGGTGGAGAACCTCTCGTTTCGAAGTTGAGGTCGTGGGTTCAAATCAAGGGTCGATAGAGAATGTGTTCAGTTTGCGATCGAGGATTGTAAAGTTGGTAAAATATTATATTGTTAATATACATCATGTTTATATCATATACTCTTGTTCTTTGAATCATACTTTGTCTCAATCTTCTTTCTTGAATCATACATTGTCTCTATCCTTTATCTATACTTGTCTCTCTCTCACACACATTACTTTAAACTCTTATTCTTTTTATCCTTCATCTTCCTAACATTTGTGCGCAAGCCTTATAAAAGTTCCTTCAACTCCCCCTTGACCTTAGTCCCCGCGACTTCGCCGCACGAACCACAACTACCCCGACAACGGACTAGGGAGTATATGTGGCGGTCGTCATGGTGTTCGGGCTAAAGACAGCACCGGCAACATTCCAACGAACGATTACGGAGATCTTTGGGGAATACATTCCGGCGTTCATGCAAGTCTTTTTGGACGATTTTGTGGTATATGGGCGAACAAAAGACCATTTCTGGCACTTACGTCTCTACCTGGAATGTTGCCGCACCGCACGCTTAACCCTGAATCCCACGAAATGTGCCATCGGCGTGACCAACGGGACTCTCCTAGGCCACATAGTCAGCAAGGAAGGAATAGTGGTCGACCCAAACAAGATCTCCGCTATTACGCAAGCTAAAACTCTGACAAATGCCAAAGCACTTAGCCGGTTTCTGGGCCAAATACGGTGGCATAGTCGGATGATACGGTATTTGGCGGACTTCGCCACGCCACTACACGCTGCCGTACATCGGACTCCTTTCCAATGGACTGCAACAGAGGGTAAGGCCTATGAGGCACTTAAGATAATGCTCACACAAGCCCCCGTAGTACAACCTCCAGTTTGGGCGAAGCCATTTCACGTGTTCGTTGACGCCTTGAACATAGCAATAGGAAGCGCGCTAATGCAACTCACCGAACCAAACTGGTACAAGCTAGTATACTACGCAAGTCGTAAATTGTCAGCAGTAGAGCGTAACTATTCCACAACAGAGCGGGAGGCGCTAGGGATGATCTATAACATCAATAAATTCCGACATTATTTACTAGGACGGAAATTCACGTTCCACGTGGATCATTCGGCATTATTGTATTTGGTAGAGAAACAAGCCCTGACAGGGAAATTGGCGCGGTGGATGCTGCTGCTCCAGGAATTCGAGTTTGTAATTCATCACCGGCCAGGGACGCAACACGCAGTGGCGGATTTTTTGAGCAAGCAACAAAGCCTCGTCACGAAATTACTCGACAGACTCCCCTCAACATGAGCCTCACACAACCCACATTCAGCAAAGACACCCTCCAATCTCTTCACAATTCAGCACCTACCTCTATGTTTGGTACCCTAGGAGGAAACAACCATCGGAGTGGCAGATAAATCCACTTTGCACTGTCATCCACCATTTGTAACATCGGAGAACCTCTCCATTTAAGAAGGAAGCGGTATCTAGCTTCTTCACTCGCATCACAGGGCCCCTTAAGGCTGTCAAATTTTCCTTGTAGTGTAGAAATCAGATTAAACCAAATCATCATTAAACTCTCAGTCGATGGGGTTCGCTTCCCGGTAAACGACTCCTTGCACCTAAATACCCACACTTGCCAAACAATAAGGCCAACCACTAAAAACCAAACATCTACATATCGTCCCTATATGTAGAATGAATCTCCTTGAGCTGCAGGTTGAACTGTTCCATTCACCACCTTTAAAGAAGGGCTATTTCCATTTCACCCATGAAACCATGCAGTTGATTCAGTAGCTAACCAAACAACTATTGCACTTGATACTTGAACTTCAACCCCGCATCAAGCTAGAATTCTTAAGCTCCTCATCCAAACTTCTTGGGCTCGTGGGCAACTCCATAAACAATGGGCGATGTCCTCCAAACTCACTCCACAGGCCTTGCAATTACTCATGCCACGCCTTTTCCCCAGCCACTCTCCGGTTGGAACAACCCGATGGGTGATTAGCCTGAGACTTTTATTGAAGATGTTATGTCAAGTGAATGCATTGATGCTGGAAAAGGAATGAAGAATAGAAGAAATGGACCATTTAACTAGTACATGATGTTGATCGATGAATAAGCCATAACATGTGTAGAAAAATCACCCTTCAATAATATTATGTGGCATTGCCTTACTAGTATTTTTGTCGTAACAAATTTACGTCATCTTTCTACAATGTTATGTAAGGTCTTTATTTTCCATACAACAAGCTATTATCATGTGGTTTTATGAAAATCTCTTATATTTGGGTTTTCGAGGATGCTTTAAAAATACAAGTCCAACCAAATATAGGTTGCATATCATCATGTTGCATGGAATATGGTTTTGAATCATGTTTGAAATATCTTCTAGAGGCAATCATGCCACCAAGAGAATAACCTCATCATGGGGTTTGAACTTGCATAATACATAACATACTCAAATGCATTGCAAATGTTCTTTTTCATACATTTGCAAACGAATGCGTATGTTATGAAAACATATTTATGGTTTTTTTTTACAATTTTTACCTTAACTTTCGTACCTTAAAAAAAGTTTTACCTTATAATAAATAATGAATACAAAAGTATGGTATTTACCATATGTACTTCGAGTATGTTCACTATACTTGAATGATTGAAACATACTCGAATGTGAATGCACGTATGGTGCATACTATGGAACTTTGAAGTAAACATTGCCCACTAGGTTGCATATCATCACATTGCATGAAGTATTGTTTTGAGTCGTTTTTAAAAGGTCTTCTACAGGCAATCATGTCGGCAAGAAAATAATATCTCCACTGGATTCGAAGTAATCCCACTTCTAGATTTATTAAAAGTTCATATCTATTAAAATAAGCATAAAAGTTTGAATCACGGTGGTATATAACATTCACAATCATAATCTTTGTTGATAGAAATGTAATCTTCAAATACTCTCGTACTAAAACATGATACCCTTGATTTTCCTTGCTAGTAAACGAGCAAGCAAACTAAGTCTAACACTTAATCATGCACTTAAGATGTCAAGATCAAATTATCTTTGGAAACATCTACATTCTTTGTCTCAAACTAAGTGTATTCAGTTTTTTCAATATTCTATGAAGTTGGGATGGAAGTTGTTCTTATGTAAGAAATTGTGTATGCCTTCTGCTATGAAAGTGTGGCTAGCAAATGGGGTCTCTTTAATGGATGCATCAAAATATTGGAAGTGGTTATGGAGTATGCAGATTCCCAAAAAGATTGCATTGTTTCGTTGGTTATTGATGCATTATGCATTACTGATTCGGGCCTGGTTACGGTAAATACATTGTAAGTCGTGTGGATTTGGTCGTGATTGTAGAACGGAATCAATTAAGCATGTATTGTAATCTTGTCCTAAAATTACGCAAGTATAGAAGAGAGTTTTAAGGCGTTTGGTATTGATACATGTTAATTGTGTGATCGGTTGATGTGTTGTTAGGTGGGGCATTCTAGAGGGACATTTGTTGTTGTATGAAAAGTAGGATATAGTGGAAGCCTTTCACATAGTTCCTCCTCATGTACAAATGGTTCTGCCTTTTTTGTTTGGCAGGTTGCAAATTAGGGATGATATTATTTGGAAAACAACTTCATCTATTCTAATGTGGGTGATTTGGAAGGCGCGATGCACATCCGTTTTTTTATAATGTCACTCATAATGCTTCTGTTATAATTGTTGAATTCTAGTTGTTGCTTATTCATACATTACATGGTCAATACGAAAGTTTTGCAAGCAATGTTGATGTTATTTTCAGAAAACAAATGCATTTTGAAAGGTTATGGGATTCAATGCTTATTTTTAGGGAAGATGGTGATCGCATAATATGGATGTATATTGTTCCCGTCATTTTGGGAAACAATGTCTACTAACTTTGTTTATAGCTTCTATTGCTACATATGTTAGTGGTATAGGCTACATTGCACGTTCATTTGCAAATTGGGAGTAGACCACAATAATCTTGGAGATATGGTATAACAAATATGTGTATTTATTGTATATACACATCAAATCAGCCAGGAATGTGAGTACAAGGGAATTGGTTGGTATATTTGTTTATCCAACACAACTTTTGTATGTTTTTATGATTTTATAACAACAAGGCGTATCTTTTTGTAACAAAGACCAAATCTAATAAGCTTAATCACTTAAGATAGATGGTAAAGCAATTAATACAATAAATTGAGAAAGAAAGCAACAAAGCACTTGATTGAGGGACAAGAAACAATCTTCAAGGGCCACAACCACCAGCCCAAACACTTAAGATTAAGATCCACTGATTTGGGCCTTTAAGGTGAGATAAAAGTTAAAACATTAGACTTGGAACAAATGAGAGGTTTACGATATGAAGAGAGGCTTAAGCTTTGGGTCTCAAGTTTATTAAATGTGAAGAAGAATCTTAAAAGGTTTATAAATATGTATTTAAGATCGAAGAAGTTAAAACAATAAGATCGAATGTCTTGCATATTGATTATTTAAGAGTCGGCTTATCTTGTAAAACTTTGAGGAAGAAACTCGGTGTCTAACACTTCATCATCCACACACTTTATGATAATGAGCTATTTATTTGTCTTCATAAGTATTAAGTTTTAATCTAAAACAAAGGACTATAACTATCCTCCATTGTCGAGATTTTGAACCATCTCCATAAATCAATATTGACATTATGGATTGATTATTTGAAAATCAGACATACAACAAATGCAAATTCTCCGAAGGTGTTATTACTTTAGTATGCATGAGAGATTTGTTTCCAAACTAGCAAAGTATATGTTTCCCCATGGGAGCACACATCCAATTACATGACATTGTCAGAAAATATATTTTTATATCTATTAATACATTTCATTCATCCATTTTCCTTTATATAATATATATGCCATATACTCCTCATTGGACTACAACATTTACATCTTAGATGACCACACGCCTCATCCATATAGGTGTCTTTGGAGACATGTATTGGGGTAAATAACCTAATAACCAACTTCCTCTCTGTGTTCAAGAGTCTCCTATCATGAGACCTAATTTCCAACTTGACCTTGTGATTTCTCTCCTTGAGAAAGCCTATCCTCTATCTCCTTTGCCTTTGTATAAAAGAAGTCTTGAGTACTAGTCTCCTTTTGCAAGGACGAAGTGGGTAAGTCTTTAATCTTACTTTCGACATTCTTATTAACTGATATTTGTGCTATATGAATATTCCTGCCACCATCTTTTTCGGAAGTTAAATGGTTTTTTGATTGATTGCTATAAGCACATCGTGGCGATGCTTGAGTAGACACACACACACTTATTTTCAATCTTTTATTAAAGCCATGTATATATGCTCCCTGCATCAAAGTTTCATCAAGTCGTGAGTATATAATATAACGACATCACATTTATTTTACTACCACAAGCACACATACATTCACCAAAGGCTCTTCCAATACCATCTTGATGGTGTCATGGCTTCAATACAATTTTAAAGAAAACTATGAGTAATAGACAAATTGTTATTACTTTATTCTTGTGCTATTAAAAATAGAGCCAATGAGAATATGCCCTCTAGTAGAAGTGAATAACTTCACAACAAGTATTCCTTCGACAATACATGCTCTTCTTTATAAACAAAAAAGAGTGTCACACACCAAAACACGACATTCCAATGTTGTTGTTGAAAGCATTTCAAGAGAAAGCTCGTTTGAATCATAATTGATCAATCCAAACATAAAAAATGGAAATAACACCCTAAAATTTTGGGTATTCCATAATAACCCTAATTTCTATCAAATTATTCAAATACCTCTAGGTTTAAATAAACATTTAATGAAAATATCTCCCTATCCCCAAAAAATGGAACTTGGGTATTTACAAAATATCCTTAAAATTTCTATAAAATTTACCAAAACACAACACTTCACCTGCCATAATGCCCCTGATTTTTGTCAAATCACCTCAAAAATATATGCCCAAGTTTTCTATGGAAGTGACAAAATGCCCCTTGGTTGTAATAAAAGCTACCAGATAGAAGTAGCCTTAACAAGATCACCGCTAACTTTCTATTAAAATAAAAATGAAGCGAAAGAGTCCTATGTTCTATAAGAGTTACAAAGAAATGTTGCAAGGATGATCTCTTTATTTCTCTCACAATGTTTATTACGTAAAATGTTGAGCATCATATCATTCACTAAACTATCATCTAATAAGTCATATTGGACCTATGAACACTAACAAAATCGCTCTCTCTCTCTCTTGTAGAAACAAAGTATAATTTATGCTCACCATATTCCTTGCAACAGTAGAGGTTGCCATTGTTTCTTTCTGTCTTTCTTCCTCCTCCTCCTATTCTTAATTGCTACAAATGAACCTTCACTTATATACACTTTTCGATGAGAAACATATTTATTTTATATTATTATTATTATCATTACCATCTTATCTTGCTTTTTATGTCATGTTATTATTTTTCGAGCATTATTTTGTCTCTTATATTTAATACTATCGACATCATCATTATCTACTCACGGTATTGCTCACTGAACAATCAACTTGGTTGACATATTGTAATTTGTATATATATAATAAACATCAGAAATTAGCATCTATTTGGTCTGTTCTAAATTCAAGGTCACATGTAATACCTTTTTATTTATATGGCCCCAACAAGTTCACGTAGCTCGTGACATCTTTGTAAGTAGTCTAAGACGACATTCCTAGACAAATAGTGGCAATATTGTTTTCAAATGAGACACACGGTTACATTGACAACTAAATTGAGGAGGAAAACTTTACAACTAACTAGCTTGAGTCATAATACTTTGTTATACAAATTTGGCATTGTACTCTACCCAAAAGTGTCTGGTATTACCTTTGGTAGATAGTCAACCTTGTAATTTGCAATAGAAACATTAAGCATGTTGCTAACCATACAAACATGAACTCTCAATCATATATTTTTTTGGAACAAATTACATCTGATATATCGGTTATGATAATTTATTGATGCTAGAGATATTTATGCTCTAGGTGTTATACGAAGCTACAAGCATTTTAATTTCATGTTATGCACATTTTTTTCTATGATGAGAGTTCATACATGTAACTAGAATTTGAAGACATGGAAGCATGAATAATCGGAATTCCAACACTTCATATAATAACATATTTTTTTGTATTTTTCTTATGTTGGTGCACTTTTATTACTGTCCAATTTAAGTAAGGGTTAACTCCACAAATTGCCTAGGTTTATAATAGTGTGTTGATTTTGCATTCTTTTATTTATAGATCATTCCAAGATTCCCCATTTGACATCATTCCAACTTATCACGAACCAAATAAAGGTTGTAATGCATGTTTTTGGAAAAACAAAAAAAGGTTGTAATGCATGAATGTTTGGCATATTCACATTTATAGATATCCTAGTTGTATCATTTATATTGACTCTAAAAAACTTTGGTACAATTTCCTGTACAGTCCAATAATTTGTTGATTTTGCATCGTCTTGCTCTATTTAGGATATCATGGAATTGCCTTATCATTCAGCCATTTTTGTTTTGAGTGCAATAAGGTGGGTATGTAACATTAGGTGTTGAAGCTCTCTCTACGATCATTTATACCAATACATATTTGAACAGTTCATGTAACTTTAGGTCCAATAGGTCATACTTGAATAAAATAATGACAATCTTCATACATCACATAAGCATATCAAATCCTTGTAAATCTTTTTCAACCTCGCAATGAAACTCTCTATACATATGTTGTCACATGGAAAATCAATGTGTTAGAGTGCTTTCAAAATTTTAGGCAAAGACATATATATATACATATAGTCGTAAAGTTACACGTCGTTGAGATACTCCAATAAAATCATATCACATTTGCATTAATCTAAATATAAGGGAGTTAATGCATTAGCAAAGGCAAAAAGGTTGTTAGATTATTAAGTCAAGGGACGATTCTATTATATATAGCTCTTGGTATGGTATGGCATGGCATTAAAGGATTACATTCTTGTTAGCATATTGGTACATGTGATAATAGTTCTTAAATGATAATTGTGTGATAGTTATCATCAATCACAAATGTAGGTACATAAATGCATGCAAACTAACCTTTTATATACTTCCTCCAAATCTTAGGATAAATATGCCTTTAATGTTCCCTATTAAAGGGAAAGTGTATACATGTTACAAAAGGGAATCATATTGTAAACAATAAATAATGATAGAAAGGTTGCTTGTTTTCATTGATCAAGAGGCATTTTGATTGTATAAAGGAGTAGTGATTGGGACGTCGCTATATACCTAAATAAATGCATTGTAATGTTTCAAATGTAACTTTGAATGCCTCTTAGAGATATGTAAAGTCATTGGTTATATTCTCTCTCTCTCTCTCTCTCTCTTCTCTCTCTCTCTCTCTCTCTCTCTCTCTCTCTCTCTCTCTCTCTCTCTCCTTTGATCATATTCGACCATGCTTTCCACATCTCTTCGATCGAGCCTAATCCTTGCACGAATTTCTCTCACAACCATGATGTGCACTCTCGATTGCAACATTCATTGGTAAAGTTCTTGAACATCGAGAGTCACTACTCACCTTCACACGTATCATGTGAAATGTAATATTTTTGGTCTCATAGGTCATATTTGACCTTCGAAGTCGATAATATAATCTATCTATCCCCTAGTATAGAAGACCATATTACTAGAAATTAAATATGTAGGAAGTCATAAGTTGCAAATGATGTGCTAACTCTATGTTATGCAATTGACAAAAAAACGTATAAGTGAGGAAAACCCAAAGCGGTGAAAACTATAAGTGCCACAACCTTGCATGTCAAAGAGCAAGAACTTCCCCAAATTTGAAGAAAATGTTGCAACCTTGCATCCCTCTCTCTCTCTCTCTCTCTCTCTCTCTCTCTCTCTCTCACACACACACACACACACACACACACACACACACACACACACACACACACACACTTCTGAACGTGCACATGCTTCTTGATTATCTCTTGGTGCACAATAAAGGCAAAGCATCTTGCTAGGGTATAAATTCATCCAATTCAAGAGCATTTTCTTATTTCTCTAGATGTAAGATAAAATATAGTGGCTCTATTTGAAGTGATGAGGTATGGAGAGTCTTTAATGATGACATCATTTTGATTATGAATACTTGTTGATGAATATGTTTAATCAACTTATGCTAGTTCAATATATTACTTTGGTATTTGAGTGTTTCTCCATTCTATATTGTTGTGGAAATGGAATTAGGAAAACATTGACAAAGTGTCATGAAAAGGATATTCAAGAGAGGGAATTGGGAGGGTGGACGAGAGATTCAAATTTTTATTATTGTATTATTCAATATTTATTTCCAGGTATTGTGCGTGTGTTAGAGAGAGGGAGGGAGGGAGGGAGGGAGAGATTTTATTTTCATCTTTGGAGGTCAAATATGACCTATACGAGAAGAAGTGTGACACTTAATGTAGTACATATGTGCAAGATTGAGTTGTGACTCTTGATGTTTAGGGATTTTGGTAATGAAAAACATTACAATCAAGAGTGCACAATGAGATCGTGGGAGGAACGTGTATAGTTGGTAAACCAAGTTGGCTATATGTGAAAAGCAAGTTGGAATGTAATTAAATGCGCATTTTATCAAATTGTGATACTCTAACTCTTGAAAATTTTAAGGGCAAAATCATGGTGTTAATGGTCTATCTATAATGTCATCCTTCAACTTTAAGGAAATATTAACTTCCTCGACGATCTCTCGAATAAAAATAATGCTAGTTAATGAAGAGCATTCATATATTCCATTGAAATATGTTGTTTCTCTATAGGTTTGGAAAAAATACAATTAATTCATCCTAGGATGTACTAACCCTCATACAAACAACACAATATTGGGAACATGGATTATTCTAGGAAAAAGAACAATAGTTACTCGACTCTATAAGAGGATATTGGGGTTGACTACAACAAGAATGTTTGTTATTCTTTCAAGGTGAATAAATGTTTGTTAAGTAAAGGGGATTGTTAGGACTCATGAGTATCTTGAAATGCATCTCATGTTGATAAGCATTGTGATTTTATTACTTCGATAAATCAAAATCCGTATATCTCTACTCTTTTGGTGCTCATCTATGTGTGAACATTGTGAATCTAGGCATGAATGTGTCATGCGGTTATAAGATTGTGCCATAAAATATTCCTAGTTTGGAATCTTCTTCACATGTGATAGATGTAAGGGCAAGGGAGGCTTCGGAGCTTCATGTCGAGTGCTTAGCTTGGAACTTATAATTCATGAATATAACCTTGCAATAATTTGAGAGTAGGAGTAATGCCAAGCACATGCATACCACTTGGCACTAATCGTGTTGTGGTTTCATGGTTAAGCATCACGTGGTGCAATTTTCGATACAAATAAAAATTCACTAATGGGGGAGTAAGTCTCTCTTGTGAGTTGGATAACTATATTCATGTAGTAGAGAGGAAGAATAATGGATAGGTGATTAATTTATGATTAGTGCTTAGAAACTAGTTAATAAAATTATATATATCTTAATTTCCTTACACTAATCATTGTAGGAAAAATCTCATATAAATTGGCTAAAAAGGTAGTAAGCATTTCCAATGTTGGAACTTCGAACCTCATGGGGTCATTATGCCGATTAAGGCACTACCCACAAAGTGTGGCAGAATGGTCAATGTATGGTGGCCCATGGTAAAACAGTGAGAGAGGGGATTCCTGCCTATAATTGCCAAGCAAAGGGTATAAAACTTCTTGCTTTGTTTGGTTACTTTCTTTTTCATTGGTGGAGGTTTGGTTTATGTGGTCTCCACATGTTTGAAAAGTGTGCTTACCCTACCCAACACTATAGGTATGCATTTTGAATACTCATGTTTGCATAAACATTTTCTGCCCTTAAAGCTAGCTAAAAAGGTACTCCATTTATCTCATATCAGTATTTCCAACTGTCAACTATTTTGGCCTCCCTCTCAAAATTCTCATATGGGAAAAGAAAACAAGAACCATACCTAAAGGCTAATACCCACACATTGTCCCATGAGTCATTACAAATGACATTGTTCCCACATTGAACATAGACATCCATGTCCTCAAACATTGCTTGCGTTATGAATCTTTTTTTTTGCAATGAGTTTCCCCCTTCTCATGCACACAAAGTCGAACAATGACCTAAGTTTTCATGTGCTTTGGTTAGGTTTGAGGTGTTATTATCTCCATTGCATTATTTTCCACGCCATAATTCTTAGCACTGATTATGAATTAGATTGGATTCGCACTTGAGTGCCAACAATAGGTTATAGAGTCATGCTGATAACTTGGATTTTACAAAAGATGGCATCATTTTGAGTGTTTGTAATACTCAAAAAGGTGGAAATTGAGGTTGGCAACTTATCAAGGACGTGGGCAAAATGACATTAGTTAGAACCTTGCAATGTTTCAATGATACCCGATACATTTTTATGTCAAGAGGGGCGGTCAACATGCATTGGATGGGTTTGGATATGAAAATTTCCCTTTTCCAACCTACGCTATTGTTAAATATGTATAGAAGTAAGTAATGATTAAGCATATAAACATTATAATTAAGGAAATAAATGGGTTAACCATGGACGCAAATTACCAAAACACTATTATTAGCAAGAGCCTTGCCACACCATCTACATCTCAACAACATTTTGGCAATTTATCCCCTCTCCCAAAGGAGGTGAGCTACTCCTCCAATTTATACTTGTACTATAGGTCTTCGAGCCACCGCTTGTACTTGCCATGTGTCATGACCTTATGTGAATTGCCTCAATTCTTAAGATGGCCCTTTAAGGTTGTGCATGTAGCAACTCTTTGAGTATGAGTATATTCAACCCAACAATTACCCAATAAAAACTTACATATTCCTAATGTTTGATCTTTTGTATCAAAACCTATGTGAATTCAAATACAAAACTCATATGATTATATAATAGATCAAATATCATATCATTTCATGCACAATACATCTTGTAGATTGCCAATAAACACTTATATATGTTTTCCCAAACAACCATATACTAGGAGGATGAACACATCATAGATCTTATTAGCATTTTTATTTGTGATAGCTATGATAATTAGCATTGTGTTTTAATGGTAATTGCTACATAAACTAAGTAGTTAACAATGTTATCATTTTTCTTTATTGAAAGATTTTCTTCAATAGTATTAAGAAAAAACACCCAAAGGCTACACCTACAACTTTTTGTGTATAATGATGTATAGTAATCCTAAGACCAAATATAGGAACTTGTAAAGGGTGTTGGAATTTGTTGATGTACAGTGTCATGGTGTACTAATATTCAAGAAAGGGTCCATGGAAGTCGATAGTGCCATTGAGGCCATTAACCTACTATAAAGAGAGACAACTTTTCCCATAAGTGAAGAAGCTTCTTCCTTCTCTTATTAACAGTCTCTAGAGAACCATGCATATTTTCATATTGATTGCGGAATATTTCCATCAAGTTCTCCCATATCTCGAGCAATACAAATGAGAGAAGAAGATTTGCTGCATCATAAAGTCAATTACATCTACATTTCCATAATACCCATAACGTTATCGTAGTCATTGTTTTCAAGACCTGGACAGATCACACATTGTTTTGAGGTTGCTGAAAGGGATCAACTAATATCAATCTTCTATTATGTACCACCATGGCCTCAAGGACATCGTTTGCCATACAACATCCAGCTGGAGTGTAACACCACACATTGTTGATCCCCATGAAAACATGCAACCGACATTGATCGTTAGGAATAAAGAAAGGACTTTATTCCATACTCATTGAGCCAAGGTAGAAGACCAAAAGACATGCTTGGTAGTCTCCTGAGCTGCATGGAAAAAACCACATTGCCTAAGATTAGGTGTGACAATCCCTTTCAATGAATGACCAATCGGTAATGCCATATGCACTAATAGCCATATGAAAAGAATAAATTTAGTTGGGTCTTGAAATGACCAAATCCATCTGCAATAGGTTTTCAAATGCAAAGTTATCATTACTTCTAGTATAATCACCTCAAGTCACCAATGTTAAACACTATTTTCTACATTAGACCACAATACTATTTATCACAAACACAACATTGATAATACCCTTAATCACGCATTCGATTATTATAGTGAATACTAATTAGATTAGTAAGTAATAACATCAACGCTAATGAAAACGATAATTAGTGTGTGGTGATGAGTGCATCCACTGTGACAAATAATTGACATTTGGAGCAACGGTTGTGCAAAATATTGAATCTACCCTTTGTAGTTTTCTGTTAATATCTTCAATTGCCTTTGCTTGAATTCTCCTTTTAACCTACTTCTTTTATGGTTATTGTAATGGACAAAAAACTTTCACGATAATAAACTATTCTAATTTCACAACTATCTTTATTGAATTAGAATCTACAATTAGGGAAATTTTTATGAACCTTTACATGTGCAAAATAATGGATCAATTAAAGTTACGACTAGCTCTAATGAATGTGAATTAACAATTAACATTGCCACGTGCAAGCTCAATGCATTAATTCAATCATAGACCTCACATGTGCTATAGATTGTCTTCGACATCAACATGAGTTCAGACACATCCTATCCACAACAAAAGAAAACATGTGATGTCAATAAACCTATGGCAATTGCAACCAATGATGTCGAGTAACACATGCATGAATTCATACTTATCTCTCTCCCTCTCTCTCAACTTTGCCCATGTATTTGTGATGTTACCTGACATCTCCACGAAAACACACACACCCTCACCATTTCAAGTCAACTTGAGTATCAGTGGCCAAACTATGTTATGCGACATTCACATGAATTCACACCCACACCCACAGTTGGTAGCAATGGGCATGTTTCAGTTCAAACTGAGCCGAACCGTTAAGCCATGGTTTAATAGTTTATTGGTTCCAAAATTTTTTAATGGTTTGGATTTTTTATAAACGGTTTGGTTTGGTTCTAAAACTCAGGTTTATAGTTTTTTGGTTAACTTTTTTTTTTACCTTAATAGTTTATTAATTTAATGGTTTAATTAATGGGTTTTTATCGATTTAATAAATTTAACTTAATTGCTTATTTAATTTAATGTAATTTTGTTTATTATTTAAATGTCTAATTAATTTGACCTAAATGATTAGGTTTAATTTTTTGTATGAAATGGTTCGGTTTGGTTTCAAGTTTTCCCTAAACGGTTTGGTTTTAAATGGTTTTGTTTACTTTTTCTTAAATGGTTTGGTTTAAATACTTGAGATTTCAGAAACGGTTAGGTTAGGTTTTTGTTTTATATAAACAGTTCAGTTCGTTTTTTTTTTTTGCCTTGAAACTGAACCGAACCGTGCCCATTGCCCTAAGCGAGGTTTGTAATTGTGAGACTCATGGGTCTAATCTCCTAAAGAAAGGTATGTATCATGTATGTACATTGTAAAGCAATGCACTTATTCTAATTCCTATTATTATTATTATTATTATTATTATTATTATTTAATTCAAACCTTTACCCCTTTGCTAGTAGTAGTGGGTTAAAGGGAGGGGCATAAATGCAGATTATTGAAAGTATGGGCCCAAATCGGAGACTGATCAAACCGATTTGCAGATTTAAAGGAAAAGGAAGAAAGGAAGAAAGGAAGAAGGAAAGACAGACAGGAGAAACGAGGAGGGAACGTCCCCTCAGAAGAACAATAGTCACACTACACCCGTGGCTATGGCTTCTTCAGGTGTCTTCGCCTCTCTCAGAGCATCTCTCCTGGTAAGCTTCTCTCCTTCGGTGTTGTTTTAGACCTCCCTCCTTGCAAATTCAATTCATAAAACTACGCATAGGTTTCCCTGCATTCCTTTCCTATTTGCTTTAAATTCATCGCACATATTTTCTCTGTCCCTTTCCCCTTTTTTTAGGTCTGGTTTCTTTTGGTAATAGCATAATATAGTTTCCTCTGCCTTTCTGTCAGACCATTGAAGAAATCAGAAACAACTGTTTCTTTTCTAGTTCGTATCAACCTTCCTTGGAATGAATTCTTCAGGGATTTCTACGTGTCAATCATATCTATCAGCCTCTCTTTCTTTCATTCTTTTAGGTAGTGCATCAGATCAGAAACGCGCCATTTTCTATCTGAAGTTCATTGATTTCTTTAAACGTTTAGGTTACAACTTGAAAATGATGGATCTTTAAGTTTGTGTTTGCTCGATTAAATTTTTTCACAAGATGCTTTTTTCTTTAACAAATGACGAAGTCTGTAGTTTAGGATGTAGATCCTGATTGGCTTTTTGTGTGCCGTCATGTTCTCATGTCTTCTTACGAGATGAGTCTGGATTTAATTGAACACTTCAAGCCCAGTTGTGCGTTAAAGAGTAGAAAAATGATAACTTATCTGAAGAAAGCTCGAGCTTTTCATGCTTTTTGTAAACATTACTGCCCCTCTGTGCTTTATCTAGTTTAGCACACAAAGTTTGTGTTGTTTTCTAATGGTAATGGCAGACTATGCTAAATGAAACCTCTTTTTACGTTTTGTTTTCTTCTTTACCTTTTGTCAGCGTTCACAAAGAGTAACTGCTGGATCAACTGGCTTGAGGAGATTTTGTACTGCAGATAAACAGGTCTTCCTTGATGTTTGCGATTTACTTTTGAAACTCTATACAGCAAAAGTGTTCTATTTAATGTTGATCAAATTTATTATACAGATGAATGTTCGAGATGCACTGAATTCTGCTCTTGATGAGGAAATGGCAGCAGATCCCAAAGTGTATCTTATGGGCGAAGAGGTAGGTATCATCTTGCATTTATTCTTTAGTAATCCCTTTATAATTGTGACCTAATATTTTAAGAGCATTGGATTTCATTTTTTTGTTTTGTTTGAATACTTCCTAGGTTGGAGAATACCAGGGTGCATACAAGGTAAAGAACAGTTCTTGTTTAATTGTGAATTTAATCATTAGATTGATTTTGAAGCCTCAGTTTATCGGCACGGGGCTTGAATTCAAATGTAGATCTCTAAAGGACTCCTACAAAAATTTGGACCTGAGAGAGTGCGTGATACACCTATAACTGAGGTATGTCTGATACGTTCATCTACCAAACTGATTTATACTAATTCTTCAGTCACAATTTAATTTTTCAACTTGGGTAAGTTTACAGGCTGGATTTACAGGTATTGCAGTGGGCTCTGCATTCCATGGACTCAAACCTATTGTCGAGTTCATGACTTTCAACTTTGCAATGCAGGCAAGTCGAAAAATTATGCTGTTTATTTATTTTGATGTCAGACAATTAATGAAATTTGCATTGGTTCTGTGCTATGCATCCTAAGTATTGTACAGGATTTTGTTTAAGTAAACCAATTGAGTTTCTTTTGTATGTTTGCAATGAGAGTACATACAGTGGAAAAGTTTTGAGTTATTAGGTCACATGTTTTTTTGAACATCAGCCCTTCCGTAGAACCATTTTGTTTTGAATAAACTATACCTTGGGATGTAACAACCTTGAATCCACATAAACAGGATGCCATCTTTTATTCCTGATTGGAATCTGGAGGAACCTTACCTCTAGTTCCATTGTTTTTTATCTTTAATGATTATCCAACAGGATATGGGGGTTAAATCATTGTTACTTCCAGAAGTTATGGTCAACATAAAGGTTAAGATTTCTTTCCTCCATAGTGGTTCCAATACATTTTTGTCAATATCTCAAATATTGACAAATACATTGGGTTTCACATAAATTTGGCATTTATTCACGTTTCAATGATTTTTTGGTCAATTTGCTCTGAGATGGTGCTTAAGGTTTTGGCTTATAAAAGCAAATTCGATTTGTGTATGTGTTCTTACCTTTGGACTTAGGGTCCTATGGCAAAAGAGGTTATATGTATGTATACAAACATTTGGTTTTAGCAATGCATTATACTCATGGGGGGATTTCAAAGTTAGGGGAAACCTACAAAGGATATTTACACGTCAAACTAAAATCATCAGGAGAGTTCAAAAAAATGTAAAGGGATGCATGAAGAAAGAAAGAAAGAAAGATATATTAACATCTTTTAAGAGGCCAAAATGGCCTATAAGACCAAATAAGAGATTACATCTTAAGTGTTGTCTCGTCTTTGAGAACAAATCAAAATAAAATAAATATTACACAGTAAATATAAAAGTAAATAACATGAAAAGAAAAGAAATGAGGGAATCTGGTTTTTGGCACATGTGAGATCCTCAAGTTAGGTATATTGTAGCTTTTGTCTTCGAAAGATCTCTAGCATAGGTCGATCCAGAATGGAAATGTCTCCGAAGCGAGGGAAGCACCTACGGTGGTGGGAGATAATGTGGCTTTTATGTGTCGATGACAAGGGTGTCGAGGTCGTGGTCCATGGGGCCGAGGCCTACGTGCACGGCAAATTGCCATTGCCCGATCAATTGTAACCCCTTTGTTATGTCCTGGTCTGAAGCCCATTTGTGTATCCCGGGGTTGACTTCTAGCATTAGGAGTGATGGGGCTAAAGAATGTTGTGATTGTTCTTTGTGGATGAGCTTGTGTGGCTGTATTCTTCAACAACTTTTCCCGATGTCTCTTGAGCTCTAGCAAGAAAAGTCCTAGGCATCGTTGGTCCTCATATTCCATTACCTTGCGTAGTGGGCCAAAGCCTTGTTTAAAGAGGCAATGGTATCTCCCTCTGATTTCATAAAAGACACTACAATGACAAACATAGCGTTCTTCAGATTCCACTCCTTGATGACACAATTGGCAAATTCTCTCCTCTAGAGGTAGTCATGTATATCTGCCTACCTCAATTTGTAGCTGATGTGATGAAGTTTGCAGCTGCCCTATCACACTACGCAGCGCATAGGATAGATGTATGTCCATATAAGGTGGCCTGATGACAAATCCATCCTCCGATGTATGTAAGAAGTGTGTCTTATAGTGGGCCATCTTTGTACCAAGTGGTATTTTGGGGCTGATCCATGTTATCTTGTTTTCCAAGTTAATAATATTAGTTCGGATCACTCTATTCTTTTCCATTTTGGTCATATTTAGACGGGGACGGTCCAAGCTATATTGGAACGGGGGTAGTGCATTTATACTCATGCCATGTGACTCGAACCATTGCTGCATTTCAGCATACCAAAAATGAGTGTCTCCATTTTTAGCTAGTTGTTTTGATGACATAAGTGCCAACCTTGGGTACCTTCCTTTAGGGAGCTCCCAAAGACGTTGGATAAATGTCACTGATCGGAACGCCTCAGTTATTATAGATGCTGCTCCCATCTCTGCCTGGATTATATCGTGGGGCACTGATGCTTTGCTCCTTATCATGTGAGCAATCATTGACACTAAAGGTCTCTCTAAATCTTTCCAATGATTTGCCTTGTTAAGATTCGGTCCCCATGTCTCTACTCCATAGAGAAGAGTTGGTGTGACAAGTGTATCAAATAACCATAGCTTAGTCCGTGGCTCTTGGAATTGCAAATGTGCACATTGTCTCTCGAGAGCACCAAGGGCTGCATATGCACGAGAAAGTCGGGCACAAGCGGCCTCCTATAAGGAGAACCTAGGCCCTGTAAATGTTACGCCTAGGTATGTGTATGAGCGTTTGTATTCCACCTTTTCCTCTCCCAAGAAGAATTCTGGTTCTGATCTTGTTACCCATGCTTGGGTGGTGTTAAACACCATCACTTTAGTTTTATTCATGTTGATCGACAAACCTTTGTCCGTACAAAATAGTTTTAAGGCATTTAGATGTCTTTGTAGTCCCTTTGGAGAGTCAGAAATCAGCATATCATCAGCATATAGTAATATTTGTATAGCTATACCTGCTAGGTGTGCTCCGGAACCCCCAAATCTCTCTATGTACTGTGATACCTCATCTATATAGAGACCGAAGAGTGTGGGGGATAGTGGGCATCCTCGCTTCACGCCAATTGTGCTAGCCACCGCCTCTGAGAAACCCTTAGAAGACCGCACTTTTCCTGACACAGATTCATAGAGTGCATAGATTCCCCATTGCATATCTATAGGAACACTAAGGGCTTCTAGCCGCTGCATAAGCTAAGCATGTGGCACAGTGTCAAAGGCTTTTCGGAAATCCACAAAGCAGCAATAAATCCTCTTATTGCGGGCTCTGCCCTCCTCAATAAGGGCCCGGAGGGTGAATATGTGATCCAAAGTTGTGAACCCCTTCCGAAAGCCTGCTTGTCCAATTGAACGGCAGCCATTTTGCTCTGCCCATATACTCAATTCTGATTCTAGAATCGAGCCATATAGTTTAGCCAAGTAATGGCCAATCATGATTGTCCTATAGTTGCTTGGCATCATGGTGTCTCCACTCTTGAGGATTGGCACAATGATATGTTGAGTCCATCTAGTTGGAAAACCTTCACACATGGCTCTATTAAAGATGTGTGCTAGCTAGATAAAGTGCTCACCCACCAATCCATCATGATCTTGGGCCTTCCCAAATTGTAGCCAAAGAACTAATGTGGATCGGACTCTGAGTGCCAAAATATTGCTCATTATAGTTTGGTATGCATTAGTCCTATTTAACATTAAATATCATTTGTTTGGAGCAATTCAAGAGTGGCATATATGTCCACCTACAAAATGTTGCAGATTTTAATGTGCATATGAGCGTTTTAAAGTTTGTTTGTTTTACTTGTTCTTTGTTTCATTACCCTTACATTATTTCATGCTTATTTCATAGGGTTGGTTTGTATCTACAGGCGATTGATCATATAATCAATTCTGCAGCAAAGACATATTATATGTCTGCAGGGCAAATTTCGGTTCCTATTGTGTTTAGAGGCCCAAATGGAGCAGCAGCAGGTGTTGCTGCACAGCATTCACAGGTATACTTATTTGGTTTTTTTTGTAAAAGAAGAGTACCTAATATATCAAAACCCAATACAAATTTTGGGTATTACCAAACTGTAAAGTTAATGAATACCAAACCTTTAACTATGCTGTGAAAGATGTAATTTCCCTTTTTATAGTCTATTCCAAGTTTTAACACATCAATGAGGGAACGTGATGGTATTTTGAGTTTTTGCAGTATTTTTCTGCATGGTATGCATCATGTAAATACACCAATGAGAGATAAAGTGATAAAAGTTTGAGTGTATATGCAGTGTTTTGCTGCATGGTATGCATCATGTCCAGGACTGAAGGTTCTATGCCCTTATTCATCAGAGGATGCACGTGGATTATTGAAGGCTGCAATTCGAGATCCTGATCCTGTGGTCTTTCTAGAAAATGAGCTTCTGTAAGTGATGTTTGTCTTCTCTATTTGATATGTTGCAATATCAATTTGCGAATCTCTCCAAGGAATACACTTAACTGATGTTCATGTCAAAGTTTATGATATACCCTGTAATAAGTACACGTCTATATCATATATAATCTCAAAGTGGCCTTCTTTCTGCTCATCATGTGAACTATGCCGCTAATTTTCTGCAGATATTCTCTCTTGGTAGTATTAAATTATCATTTTATAGAAAATTTAGAGGCTAATGATATTTTCATGTTTTCTATCTTGCGGGTTTTTCCATGCTTGAGATGCAGTTTTGGATGATTTGGTTCTGATTCTCTCTTCATTTCATCTCATTTCTCTCCAAACTCTCACACATCTTAGCATGTTGCACAAACCTTCACGAATCTTAGATTTCTTCTTTGTGCGATTAAAATGTGTTAATTAATGATCTTACAGTGGCTATAATTATGAGGCGAAGCAATAACATTAAGTGTTTTTTGACAAGAGATGAACCATTGCAGGCTATTGCATGTTAGAAAGAGTCTGTTGCATGCTACATTTGTAAAAGCTTATAATATGAATTCCTTTGTGATTGAAATAAGAAAAAGAGAAAATTATTTGAGAGAAACTGGTTTTCTTTAGTGCGTTGTGATGTGCTTAGGAAATAGGTAAGTGTGGGTAAGTGAAAACCAAACAGATTTTTGAGGAAGTGAATCAATAGTGAATTGAGAGTTTTATCGTATATTCCGCCTGTAATCATCTTAATGAAAATAGTGATCTCTCACTCTTGGACAAAGGCAATTTTCCGAACCATTTAAATTTTTTGTGTCCTGATATAAAATTTCATTTCATTTCATTTTATTTTCCATACAATCTTTGTTGACAGTATTGTAATTACTGATTCTGCACAATAAAATGTTTTACTCTATTCTGCTTAGTATTTGTCATTTTGGAAACCGAAAATATTTTGGTCTTGTTAAGATGTATGTATACCTTCATATATTTTCTATTATTAAACTTTAACACGTAAGTTAAATTATCGCAACATGTTTGAGAGTCTGCAAAGAATGCTGCAAATGATTCAGTATTTATATTTATTTACAAATTTTCCAGGTATGGAGAATCATTTCCAGTATCTGATGAAGTTCTTGATCCAAGCTTTGTTCTCCCTATAGGGAAGGCTAAGGTGAGAACTGATTCAAACTTAATATAGGCATTTTCTTATTAATAACTAAAAATGGTGTTTCGAATTAATTGCGGCAACAGATCGAGCGTGAGGGAACAGATGTCACAATTGTAACTTTCTCAAAAATGGTTGGATTTGCCTTGAAGGTAAAAGTTCCTTGAAACACTTAAGTTGCATCAATTCTTTTACACTCATGATATAATGTAAGAAAATTGAAATTGTGTTAAAAGTTACATTTTCATCTTGTAATCTGATCCCAGGCGGCTGACGTTTTGGCCAACGAAGGCATCAATGCTGAGGTAAAGTAGAACTCATACTTCTTCCCTCTCTTTTCAAGGTTGCCATAGATTTTGATATTTAAATAAGAGGTGGTTTCTTCAGATGTTTCAAGTTTGATATGTTTCCTGCAGGTTATAAATTTGCGGTCAATCAGGCCCCTTGACAGAGCAGCAATTAATACCTCTGTTAGGAAAACCAATAGGCTTGTTACTGTAGAAGAAGGATGGCCACAACATGGTATTGGTGCAGAAATTTGGTATGTTTTTGGTGTGGACCAGACATTTGTTTGATGATGCATTGCCGATATAGGAAGTTGAATATTAGCATTTGACATAGTGATACTAATCTATTTAGCTTGCTTGTAGTTTTGTGCCCTTGTGAGATATTCCTGTGCCAATTAAATGATCATCAGAAGATGTTCTTTTTACTTTAAAATTATCTTGGTACCCTGAACTCTAGAGACCAGCCACGATGATATTGCATGGTCAGTTGTCCTTAGATTGGAGGTGCCACTCAGCTAGCGGGCCCCAGGATTGGCATGTGTTGCTCCATTGTGTTAGTATTGGATTCCAATATATGGTCTGTGTGCTTACAAAGCTACTTAAAAGTTATGAGTGGGTTAAAATGTTTATTTTGAAGAAGTGATGCTTGACAGCATGAGCAATATATAGCTGATTAAAACTAACTTTTTTTATTGAGGCGGAACTCAAAATCTAATTTTAGAATGAATGGAAAGCGGGAAATCATAGCTGATTTTTGCTCTCATTTCTACAATTTTTGGTGGAAAGTAACATGGAAGTTCTATATACAAATTCTAGTTGCTAAAATGGTCATCAAAGCTTGCTGTGTTCCTAGGTTTTTTGCTGGTGCACCTACGTCATGTTCTATTGAATATCATTAAAAAAATCTTTGTTGAGTTTTAGAACGTTCCTCTTTGGTGGTGATATTTGTCTATATTGAAGGCTCAATTGGGGTTCACCTCCCTGTGGAATTTCCTCATGTTTGTTTCAGAAATGAAACATATTGGGATAGCATTAATGTTTACATTTATAATGTCACCTTCTTTTGATCATCTCACTGATTGAAAATTTGAATTTTGGAATACTTGCAATGCAGTATGAGCGTGGTTGAGGAGAGCTTCGAGTATTTGGATGCTCCCGTAGAGCGAATAACGGGCGCAGATGTGCCAATGCCGTATGCTGCAAACTTAGAGAGGCTAGCTCTGCCTCAGGTATTTTTCTAATACTTGCATTCCTTAGAAGAAAACACCTTGATGCCTTTTAGGGTCTTTTCACTGTTACCAGAATATCCAAAGTTTTCAAGTGACCAGAATACCCATCCATAGGGGTAAATTTTGTTCTGCAGGTGGCTGTTAAGATCATTTGTAGTCAAAATGTTTGCAGAGGGGCATTCTTGGAACTCATAGAAACTTAGGGGTATTTTGGTGTTCTTCTGTAGTTCCCTCTTTCCAGAAGCTTTTGCGTAACATTAGTTAATGTAATGGCTTATAAGTTAAGTGCTCAAAATATGTTCAGAAAATGTGGAGTTAAAACATTAGTCCAAGGGCTTCACTTGCACTTTTGCGGATTTCTTGGTTTAGGGTTTCACTTGCACTCTTGATGTTTGTTTATCATTCCAAAAATATGGAGGTAACCTTGGGGCTTGGTTTGGTAATTTAGGACATTTTGGTTTTCCTTGAATAATTCAGAAGTGGACATGAAACACTAATTCAAGGTTTTTTCATGGTTGTAGATCGATGACATTGTGCGTGCTGCGAAGAGAGTGTGCTATAGGGCTGTTTCTCTAAGAGCAACGGCATGACCCAATCAACTTCCCAAATTTTGTGATACTTTGTTCCTATGATAAGAGAAATAAATGGAACTTGTTGAGCTTCTATTTTGTTAGCTCTAATACATTTGAATGAGGCTTTTGTTGTTCGTGTTGAAGGTTTTCTTGGGCACGTTTCATGCTATAAAAGAGAAGTCTATAATAATAAAAGTGATGTATATTTTGTTTATACTGCAGTATGAGACTTTTCTTTATCTATAAATTATAGCCACATTAAATATTCAGTTAATAGTTGGAAAACACTAAATGTTTTCGGTAGTCTTCTGTTTTTTTACATCTATACATCTGATGCATTTTGGGAGAATTTGGCCACAAGGTCTACATGCGAATATTATATATCTACCAAGGTCCAATGTAATGGGGGTTTGAACCCGGAATGACAATCAATGCCTGCTAAGGTTGTTTGTGGGCAATGTTACCACTAGGTTGAAATAAAATGTCGATTAAATGGAAAGATTTAGCACTGTAAAGATTCATCATTAAAGATATGGTACAATGAGTTTAGAAGGAAGTTACACCATCTGTTCTGTAGTAAGGTCGATTGGAAAAATAGGGGTTATGAACCATGTTGTAGAAAATCCCAAAGGAGCCATCTATCTGAATGGATCCATATTCAGAAGGAATAGGATGGTTCAAAATCCCAAAGGAACAATCTATCTGAATGAATCCATATTCACAATTAATAAGATAATTTGCCTTAGAGGGATGTTTAGATATATAGGTATACAAATCCTTCTCTTGAGTATGGAAAGAACATCTGGAAAGAGGAAGGGCTTGAAACCCCCATGGTAACTAGTTCTAACTCTTCTATAAATCAGAAATTGGTTTACTATCTTTCCTCATCCACAGGGATAGTTTGCTAATGAGCCAACCTGAAACATTTATTAGAGCCATGAGGTAGGAAACTAAGTTTGGTTCTGAGGGAAGAGGTCTACAAAAAGATCCATCCATTCTGAATATAATTGCGCAAAAATAAAACTTTCCACATGTAGGGAGCGGTGCAGGCTATTTGGTAGGCAGTACAACCAGTTATCCATACCAATATAATTGCAAATTAGAATAACCATTACATATCTGAACTTTAAAACTCAAATTTACAAGGTAATTCTCATGTGCATATGATGACATCAAGTGTTTTGGCAATGTATGATATACGTTCACAATGAAAAAAAATGCATTTTGCCTTAATCCATTGCAATTGATGATTATTGCAAGATCATTTATCGATGTTACTAACAAGATTATTATGGTTTGCATGTCCCCACCATTTGAATGTGTGAAGCCTTAATAAAAAAATAGGGCAAGCATTGTTGGCCTAAGGATTTGTAAAGGCTTTGTCACTTTCTAGCCGATTCATGACATGGGTGGGTAAAGCCAAGACTACATCAATATTACCAGGAATATCTTTACCAGGGAAGAAAGTAATCTTTCCTGGATCATCAGCACTGGGTAATCGAGCTGCCAGAGGTTTCCCCCAACCAAAGTCAACTTTGAAGACGGGAAAATTATGAGAGCTCGATGCTCGAATACGTGCATTATTGAGGGAGCAACATTCAAACATGGCATCTCGATCGTATACCTCCAACCAATGGAGCCAATTATGAAAGGTTTCATTAGTACAAGAAATCAAAGATCTATGTATACGTTCAGCTGTTGAGGCAAGGTCCTCTTCCTCAAGTTCCACAGATGTTGCAGTGGCAATTGTCCACATAAATGCATTCCCAAAATAGGCTTTTCCTAAGGCTGGGTCAACTCGTTCTCTCATGTTAACGATCGAAATGAAGCCGACTTTCTTGCCATGCAAATGTTCCCTAGCTTTTGTGGTATGCCGCCATATGTGAGCACATATTATCTCATATGATGTGTTCTGACCACCAACTTTATTTTTCAACCTTGTGATAATGTCTTTACTGAAACAGAAAGTGTTCATTTTTACGGAAACTGTTTGACCAATATTTTTGACCTCGTCATCGTCGACATATTCAAGGTGTAGTCTTGCTTTTTCTGGTGATGGGTTCTCAATCTTCAATAAAGAACGTGTATGAACTGGAGGTATGGAAATGGCTTCACCTCTGGCACACTCTGCCCATGAGCTCATGAAGTGCCACAATGAGGTACCATCACAAAGGACATGACTGTGTGCAATCCCAAGTGCAATTCCACCACAATCAAACCTTGAGACCTAAATTTCAATACAAAAGACTAAGAACTTGTCATTGCAATAAGATGGCACTTCATCATACATTAATTAAAGCAGCAATGGAAATTATTAAGAGTTAAACAAATTGAACACCTATCTCATTACCTCACCCATATAACATCACAACTATGAGAACATTGACTTTATTATGCAGCTTTATTTTGATCTATTTTTATTAAAAACAACACAACATTAATCACATAATAATTTTCAGCAAACACTTCAATGGCAGCCTTCAATCACGTTAGCCGATTTCATTGATGGGATAACTAATTTAACATACTGTGGAGGACTTGCTTTCGACATTTATATCACTTTCACAGCAAGAAGATAACTGTCTAATACATAAAGAAAAAGATGATCCACCTTGAACACTAACGTAAGAAAATGAAAGTTTTCATTTGGCACGCTATGTTGGGAGTCAAATATCACATGTAGTATGAAAGTCATTTGAATGATTTAAGAGACAAAATTTTCAATTCTTGAACAATGCTTCAATTATTGGTTCTAGTGATCCAAGTACAAGTGCTCGGTGGTTTAAGTTCAAGTATCTTTGTTTAAATACAATATATGTGTTCTAGAAAGTATCTTTAATATACCACTGTAATTCTATGTAGACATGCATGAGGTCTCATGGGCCATACAATGTTATGCACGTATCTTGCACATAATATAACCACACCCACCATTTTAGAGAACCTTTTTTTTTCTCTTCTTGAATGGAGAACTCATGGCATAATTTCTTCACAGTATGCTACTTGTTTTGGTGCAAGACCTTCATCTAGATATATTTTGTCACAAACCCTTGAGTGTCCTTCTCTAGAATAGGGAAGCTTTTTCCTTTCCATATCCATGAAATGGACATTAATGCCTCAAGTCAACTAACATTGGCCAGCCCAATTCTTGTTTCTTTCTAGTGGGTGGCCAATTACTTGAACCTTCCATATATATCCTAATGGCAAAGAAGCAATGAAATACTAAATAGAACAATGATACACAATCTTTCCCATATTTGATTAATTATATAGATTCTTACACTGCACTTACACGACTCTTGGGCGAAGATATCATAACTCTGAACACCTCTCTTGGGTTAAGCTACCATAACTCAGAATGTGTTTCCCCCATTAGTTTTCTCCAAGATTCAGCACAAGCATATGCTTTCTCTTGGGTATGGAGGATTTGTTGCATATACTTTGCAAGTTCTCATTTTTTTTACAAATAAGCCTTTTGCATGAGTGTAGATCTCGTGATGCCTTCTATTTAGCTAATTTAAACTCATTAAGTACCTAAAAGCTTCTTGGCGTTCTTACGGTGTTTCCCTTTGAGACTTTGCAAGGCATATATTTATGAAGCAAGCATTTATTTGTGAATGAGAGAATGACATGAGTAAAACATTTACATGAGATAAGATGAGCCTTGAGCAAGAAGCAAGAAAAGGAAGTGCGCGAAAGGAGTCACAAGACTAGCAAGATGGAAGTTAAGGAAGAGATGTGCGAAGAGCAGGAAGAATGTTGGAAGAATGAGAGAGGTGTTGAGTTAGATGAGATGGAGACTATGGATTAATATGAACAAGACTATGGATGAATACAAGATTACAAATGTAAGAAATGAGATGACTACCCCATGACCAGCTTCGACCTTATTGAGTGGAGACTATGGATCAATATGAAGAAGACTATGGATGAATATACGATTACATTGCTAAGAAATGAGATGACTAACCCATGACCAGGTTGATCTTATTGAGTGGAGACTATGGATTAATACACAATTACATATCTAAGGCATGAGATGACTACCCCATGACTGGCTTTGATCTACTAATGTTCCATAAATGAATTCCCCTTCTTTTATACCATTTAGACTCTCGCCTTCTGCGGATTGCTAATTTACAGGCCTCAACATTGAGCATACAGAACCATGGAGAAATCCGACATTCAAAAAAGTACTGAGATCTAATCCATATTACTCCACATTTGAGATGTACATCAATACATATTAACACAAAGTTTCAAAAAATGCATCCAACCATGTCTTTTTATCTGGTGTTCCTTTCCGAAAGCTTTAAAAAGTGAATAGAGTGAAAGATGGAGACGGAGACGGAGATGGAGATTCACACCTGAATGCACAAGGGGGGGGCTGTGAGGTACTGTGTGCTGTCGATCCATGGGCTGAGGCAGTGGAAGAATGGCAGAGTCTGGAAGCCTCCCTCGCGGAGGTCGGCAAGTCTGACGCCGCCTTCCACGACCGCCTCCACGAAAGCAGCACCTGTGTCATCGCACAGCACATGGAGTCGATCTGTGTCTGTGACATGGAGGCGGCCAGCGAGCGGGTAGAAAGCGTCCAGGGCGACTCTAAGCGACCGCTTCAGCCTGCCTACCATCTCCGCATACTCTCCATCACTGCCGCAGTTTCCGACGCCTGGGGAGGATGGTGATGGCGATGGCGATGGCGATGGCGACGGCGCTTCGTAGAAGAGGATGCGGCGGTTGTGGGGGACATTGCGGCAAAAGATGTCGGAGGCGGACAAGAACATTGGCATCGGCTCTTCTTCTTCTTCATCATCTTGCTCTCTTTCTTCTTCTACTACCATGATCGCTGCTGCCACTGCATCTGCCATGTCTTCAGCTTCTTCTTGAACCTCAGATTCTTGTTCTGCGCCACTGCGCTTCTTCTTCTCCTTCTCCCTCCTCCGATTGCTCCTCGCCGCCGGAGTCACCATCTCTTCCTTCACCACTCTCACTCGTATCTCTCGTTCGCCGCCGCCGCCGCCCATCTCTGTCTGTCTCTGATGGGATCTCTGTCTCTCTCAACTTTTGTCCGCTCAAACTTCGAACTCGCGACAGACAGTAGACTGTAGCCTGTAGACTGTAGTAGTAGCATCCATATGTTTGTTTTATTTTTAGTGTGACAGAAAGTATCACATGCTTATGTATTGTCTGCCCAACGAACTTGCCCAATGCTTTGCTTGCCTCCAATCATTGCCTGTCCCAAGGAGCCTGCCCCATTGCTCTGCCTCCAATCATTCCAGTCAATCCGATTCATCAGGCGAAGGACTTTAAATTTAAGGTTATATCGATTCAGTGCACCACGTAGTAGACTTCGACATCCTTTTCACGTGTTCTTAGCAAGAACCTGCTGATCTTCTTATGTATGAAGAAAAAGATCATCCACCTTGAAACACTCTGCCATGTGGTTGTCTTCATCCTCTTCCTTCACAACCCGCACTCTTATATCTTGATCAACCTGCACATATGCCATGTCTCTCCCTCCCTCCCTCCCTCCTTTCCTCTCTTTCTCTAAACGCTTGTTTTAGCCTTACACAACATTTCTTGAGCTTATCATCACTCCATCACTTTTCTCTCTTCCCAATCCTTAAGATCCATTGGTTTTAACATTTAATGGAGGAGGTCATAACCTTCAAAGGTGGGGCTCCACTCCCATGTGACACGGTCATGTTGTGTAATAAATATTGTAAAATTTGAACTTTTACTTTTGTTGCATCCTTTACAATACGTTTGGGCTGTACATTATGTAGATTTGAATAAAGTACACACTCTTGGAAAATATACTCTTCACTATCTAATAATCAATCCCATCGCCCTAAATGCATACACCGAGATTAGGCAGTATGGATTGATTTCATCGTGGGCATCCACTGAGATATTAGGTTTGTATGGAATGACTTCATTGTAGCCACCCACATATTTTCTTGAACATCATCACGAAGACTTGTTGCTCATATAGTCGGCTTGGCCGCAAGAACAATATGCCCCTACATTACAAGTTACAACTCAGTTTTACACGGACTTCTGTTTTTCCACACAAAACTAAAGGTGTTGTAGACAAAACATAAACATGGTAGTGATAGACAAGTCTACTCATCATGCACATTGACAGAACTAGTTGGCTAATTTCACAAATAGTAAGCGTAGTTTTTGAGCTTTGAAAACATCTAGAAGCATATTTAGGTATTCATTCTCCCCTCAAGTTATATTGACATCTATTTTATTTAGAGGAAGCTACTTATTTTCCATGTGGAAGCAAATTTGGCTCACTTATATTATCGAGTAAAATGTTGGTTGAAGATTGAAAATAACTTTTCTAAAAAGATCATGCTCACCATGGGAGTGAAATAAGGATGTGATCTATCACCTGCTCTATCTGTTTTATTTGGCTCGCTTATATTATCGAGTAAAATGTTGGTTGAAGATTGAAAATAACTTTTCTAAAGAGATCATGCTCACCATGGGAGTGAAATAAGGATGTGATCTATCACCTGCTCTATCGGTTTTATTTGGCTCGCTTATATTATCGAGTAAAATGTTGGTTGAAGATTGAAAATAACTTTTCTAAAGAGATCATGCTCACCATGGGAGTGAAATAAGGATGTGATCTATCACTTGCTCTATCTGTTTTATTTGGCTCGCTTATATTATCGAGTAAAATGTTGGTTGAAGATTGAAAATAACTTTTCTAAAGAGATCATGCTCACCATGGGAGTGAAATAAGGATGTGATCTATCACCTGCTCTATCTGTTTTATTTGTTGGTTAACTAGAAGAGTTCATTCAAGAAGCTTTGGTAGAACGTGAGAAAATTTGGCCTTTTCAACATTTTCACTATCTTAATTTCAATTTATACATAGGAGGTTCTAGTTCTTGGCCTATTTTAACATAATTTTCGAAAACTTTTAGGTACAACATGTTACCTCTTTGTGAATGGAATGGCCTATTAGTTAATGTGGGTTTTTCCAAGTCATGGCAGTAGCTATTGAAAATACAAAAAGTCACCATGTGATTTATATTTTACTATCAAGAGGAGGAAATTGCAATCTTCACCTTTTCAAATACAAGGATTTCAACATAGGTATGAAGAAAATTAACGTTGGCTCAATTATTTTTTGAATTTGAGTTGTCGTTATTTGAGAGAAACCTAGCACTTGGAGATTAGAGCACAAGTATTTGATACATATCTGTTGCAAATTGTGTTAAGAGATATTTGATACCTAGTGCTTGACCTAAGGCAATGATCCTACATCAACACTATAGGAAAGAATGACGTGTAAAGAATTGAGTGTGATTCTATCCAGCGGAATAGATTAGAGAGGTGTGGTATGTGTGTGTAAAAAAGGAGAGAGGAGAGACACAAGATAGATAAGAAAATAGAATACTCAAGATGTATATTGACATGAGTAGAGCATAACAAGTACAAGGATAATAACATTACATAGAAGATTAACCGACACTTTACAAAGTATGAGGAGGGTGCTTTATATAAGGTCACCCTCTCACTAAACCACTCACTCACTCTGTAGCAACTATAGAAGCTCATGTGACATGGGGAATATAGAAACTCATTAGTTATAGTTAATGTTAGAAAGTAGTCATGGCCTTTGGCCTTTGAGTGTTCATACATTCTCAAGAAAGGTGTGTTCTCAAAACAAAATTTATTAGAAGAAGGAAGTAGCACACATTTTTATGATACGACTTAAGAGCTAATCAAGAGATTATAATGGAAGGGACTCGAGCAAAACACAAGCTCGAACACGAGTATGGAGGACAAAAAAAGAAAGAAACATGGAAGGATCTTGTGGGATGGGGAGGAAGATGTAGTCAAGTAGCAAACATCGAACACGTGAGCACACATGCAAGCGAAGTCGAAGACGACAAATACCAAGTGTTGACCACTGACCATGAGCACTCGAACACCAAGTCGAGCACACAGGCACGTGATCACAAACACCAACTTGAAGAAGACGAGCACGTGACAAAGAGGGGATGAAGGGGTATGAGCTAAGGAAGAGCAAGAGTTTGTCCCCAAAATGGTGAAGATGAAGATAAAGATGAAGAGCTCTCAAAATGAAAATGGTGATGGTCTCCTCCCCAAAAAGTCCTCTCAAAATGAGCCCCCTCATCGTCCTTTAATACATTTGGATTTAATGTAAAAAAGGAGTAAGCCTCCTTAAATCATTCTATATTATAAAATTGGATTCTTTAGTAGTTGTTGGCCTTATGGCCTAAGCAAGGAGTGCAAGCGCATAACCCTCGATGGTTGAATAGTTAGGTTAAATAGTATGGTACCTAAAGAATAGTATAAAAGAGAATAATAGGGGAGGAGAAGAGAGAGAGAGAGAGAGAGAGAGAGAGAGAGAGAGAGAGAGAGAGAGAGAAATTTTAAATTTAAATTTATAATGTAAGAAAAAGGTCTTTTGGCAACTAAGCAAGGAGTGCGAGCGTATAACCCTCGACGGTTAAATAGTTAGGTTAAATAGTATGGTACCTAAAGAATAGTATAAAAGAGAATAGTAGGGGAGGAGAAGAGTGTGTGAGAGAGAAAATTTAAATTTAAATTTATGTAAGAAAAAGGTCTTTTGGCAAACATGTTTTGCTCTATATGAGCTCATCAATGCTAAAGACCATATACAAAAATGTGAGAGGCTTATATAAGGGAAGACGAAAGAAGAGAGAAGGCGAGTGGTGGGGATGGATGAGAGGGGTTTTGAATGTGCACAAAGGAGGATGTGGGAGTTAAGGAGGTAGTGAATGTAGAGAGGTATAGCCTAATGAGTTTGATGGGAAGGGATGATTTGGGGATCTATTATATTTAGTTCTAATAGATAGATAACAACAATAAGTGTGATGTTTTAATGGGGATTTACGGATCTAATATATTTCGTTTGACTAGTGTTAGGCAAAGTCTCTAGCCCATACCGGAAATTTTCCTACTTCTCATGAACCTAACCGGAATTTGAATATTTCAGTCGGTCACGTTCCTACCAACGCCAATGTCAACTTGAACATGTTGATTTTTTTTTTTGGCCGCATACCAAATAAAAATAAATAAATCTAGAGCAATACCAAATCAAATTGTTGAGCGGCAAGCTCAACCAGATCTGGATCGGCATTCGGAAGGATGAAGCCGGATCGGTGAGACGGATCAGCGAGCCGGTGAGCTGGGGAGCCGGTTAGCTGGATCAAACAGTAACCGGAAGCCTAGTAGTAGCCTAGACTACTATGTAGTTAATAGTCTCGTAGTTAGTGTCAGACGCTTGTGTGAACATTGAAGTACGTTGTACTTCTGTCAGTCCTTTGAGGACTTGTATAAATAGTGTTGTTGAGCACGTTGTATGAACAAAGAATTTTATAGAGTTGTTGATAATAGATTTAAGTTGTTCTGCTTTTTCTCTATCTCTTCTGCGTACACTCTGTGTGTTAATCTCTCTCTCTCTCTCTCTCTCCCTCTGTTGCTATCCGTTGCGGCCGGTTTGTCTAACGCTTCTGCACATAATCTTTCACATGGTATCAGAGCGTTCCGAACGGTGGTATGTACAAGGGAGAATACGTTGTCGTGTTTCGACTTACAGTCGATGGTCCTTGTAGAGGAGAACCACGCCGGTGTGTCAACAAGTGCACCCACTCACAACCGGATGTTGTACATGGAGGCGGATCGGCCCCGTGGGCGTGGTGGACGAGGCTGGTCGGCTCGCAATGGTAGCGGCTGGCAAGAGCAGGACCGAAGGCACAGAGAACGTAGTGACAACAATTCCGGACCCTCCACAAGCAGGGGGAGTCAAGGTGGCGGCGGAGGCCGGCAAGCAAAGGCCGACACGGAATGTTGGTACTGTGGTAAAAAGGGCCATAAAGAAAGCGAGTGCGGGTAGAAGAGCATCGATTCGGATAGATCCGGATTTGGCAAGGCCGACAGAGAGAACCGACAATAGTTGCACTACGCAAAAGGATCGGGAGGATCCAAAACCGGAAAAGCCGGTAAAGGGCCAGCCTTGGTGATGAAACACGAGGCTAACTCAATGAAGAAGACCACTTCCAAATCAGAGGAAGTGTGGTACATTGATTCCGGTGCGTCGAATCACATGACGAGCCACAAAGAGTGGTTCTCTTTCTTGGAGAAACTGGAACAACCGGGTGTCGTTGAAACCGGAGACGACACTCCTCACCCAATTGTGCATGTCGGAGAAGTCCCTTTGAGCCACGTCGGACAGAGGGGGAAGCTGATGAACGTATTACACGTTTCAACTATCACGAAGAACCTGGTGTCAGTCGGTCAGATCGTTGACCAGGGGATGCAGGTGTGGTTTACGCACCTTGGGTGCTTCATCGAGGAAGAGGGCCAAATTATTGCGCAAGGGTGCAGAGATGGGAGGATGTTCATCCTCGACACCAATGACGTCAACACGGCTTTGTTCGCCAAAGGATAGAAGATTGAATTGGATATTGATCTCTGGCACAAGCGGATCGGCCACCTCAATTACCACAGGCTTCAAGACCTACAAACGAAACAAGTTGTTTTCGGTTTGCCGAAGTTCAGTGGCCGGAAGGTCCAAATATGTGAAGCCTGCTAACTCGGGAAGCAACACCGGCTTCCATTCCCCACCAAACGAAACCGTAGCCATAACAAGCTTGACCTTATTCATTCGGATGTATGGGGACCGACACAGAATGTTAGTCTTGGTGGGAGTCGATACTTCGTCTCCTTCATTGATGACTACAACCGGCACACATGGATCTACCTCATTAAGCGGAAGAGCGAAGTCTTCGAGTGTTTCTGGAACGTGCAAAGCCTGGTTGAATGGGAAACGGAGAGGAAGATCAAGTGCCTGTGGTCGGATGGCGGAAAAGAATATTTTTCCGGCCAATTCAACAGTTATCTGCAGCAAAAAGGAATTCGGAGAGAGTTCAGCTGCAAATACACATTGGAGCAAAAGGTGTGGCCGAGAGAAAAAACCGGTCGATTATCGACGCGACAAGGGCGATGCTGGAGGAGAAGAGCATGCTCAAATTCTACTGGGCTGAGGCGAATCAGACGACCGTCTATATCCAAAACCGGATTGGTGACAAGGTGTCCGTGCATGAGCTGTATTTTGAGTGCAAGCCGACTTTGAGACACCTTCGGATAGTCGGTAACATTGCATATGTGCATGTACCGGATGAAAGGCGGAGGAAGTTGGATGCAAAGTCGGAGAAGTGCATCTTAGTCGGTTACTCGCATGAGCAAAAGGGGTATAAGTGTTATAACCCCCGGACGAAGCAGGTTTGAGTAAGCCGAGATGTCGAGTTCGATGAATCGGCATCATGGTACTCCTAACCGGCTCCGACTTCCGACCCCGACCCGATACCGGAGGATGAGGCTAGTGAGCCTGAATCGGTCCAGTTAGAAGACGAAGGGTTCGAGACTGTAGATGAGAGTCCGGAATCATTTCGGTTGAGTGGGCCGAACGAGCGACTGGGTCAGACAGACCAGTCGAAAGATGAACCGGTGAGTAGTGGAGACTCTGCCGTGTTCCCCCCGCGCAAGGAACCGAGGAGACAGTTCACGCACAAGGAAAAAGGGAAGAGGAAGATGCAGGAGCACGAGACCGGCAATGGTGAGTCGGATCGGAGCGGATCCGACTCCGAAAAAGAAGAAGACGGGGCGGATCTTCGTCAACGAAGACCGAATCAGCCAAGAAGGGCCTCAAACATTACATCCATGAATATGTATATATGTACATTACACCCATTTATACATGCATACTAACTAAACATAAATATATGTACAAATATATATGACCATATGTAAATATGTACATACACGTACATACATGCATTACATACTACATACATATTAGAATCGGCCATGTATATTGACATACATATATACATAATACATACATAAAAATTACATATTATATATATGTGTGTGTGTGTATACACATTTTTACAATTTACAAACATATTTTATATATTACATATTACACACATATATTATTATACACACAATTTTATACAAATGCAAATATACAAACCAAACAGAAAAAAATAAATTACATATTATATATATACACATATACACACATTCCATACAAACATATTTTTACAATTTACAAACATATTTTATATATTACATATTACACACATATATTATTATACACACAATTTTATACAAATGCAAATATACAAACCAAACAGAAAAAAATAAATTACATATTATATATATACACATATACACACATTCCATACAAACATATTTTTACAATTTACAAACATATTTTATATATTACATATTACACACATATATTATTATACACACAATTTTATACAAATGCAAATATACAAACCAAACAGAAAAAAATAAATTACATATTATATATATACACATATACACACATTCCATACAAACATATTTTTACAATTTACAAACATATTTTATATATTACATATTACACACATATATTATTATACACACAATTTTATACAAATGCAAATATACAAACCAAACAGAAAAAAATAAATTACATATTATATATATACACATATACACACATTCCATACATACAATACAATACAATACAATATGTACATACATACACACACATCACATATGCATACCACATACATTCATATATACCTACATTCATATATCATACAGGCATATATACCTACATTCAAACATTACATCCATGAATATGTATATACATACATTACACCTATTTATACATGCATATTGACTAAACATAAATATATGTACAAATATATATTACCGTATGTAAATATGTACATACACATACATACATGCATTACATACTGCATGCATATTAGAATCAGCCATATATATTGAAAGAAAGAAAGAAATATATATTAACGTCTTCTAAGACCAAATTTGGCCCATGAGACAATTGGTTTACAACAAAAATGGGGTATTTACCCATTCATCGAAAGTAAAAACATATATATGTATTGACATACATATATGTATACATAATACATACAATAAAATTACATATTACATATATACATACACAAATGCATATATACATACAAAACACAAAAAATTAAATCGCATATTATATATTATATATGTACACATGCACATACATATTAATACCTAAGATTACATATTATATGTATACAAATCTTCATATTTACAATTTACAATTTACAAACAAGTTACATATATTACATATATGTATATTATGTATATACACGTGCACACACACATAAATAAATTAGATATTACATAGCATATAATCCATACCTATTACACAATATACAAATTTACACATACATATATAGATACATACATAGATATATTACATATGTACATACATATTTGACATATCACCATATATATAGATTATATTGGACCATACAAACCACAATACTTACACACACACACACACACACAAGATATATGTATACTTACACATACATTGGATATATTAATGCATATTACGTACATATTACAAACATACATCCATATATGAGCCATATACATACTAAACATGAAAATATCCCAATAATGTACATACATAAATACATTACATATATACACATACATTTACATACATATGACCACATACACACACACACACACACACACACACACACACACACACACACACACACACATATACATACATATACATACATTGGGTATATACATACATATTATGCACATATTACAAACACATTCATACTCATTGAATGATGTATATTGACATATACATATATGCATACACATACATACATTACATATGTACATACATGTTCCACATATCATCATATATATACGTACATATGCATGGAATGTTATAAGTTTTACAAACATACATCCATACACATAAATACATTACATACACATGCATACATACATTACATATGTACATATATATCATCACCAACTACAATAAATACATATATACATACACATACATAAATATTACGAATAAACATCCACACACTCATGTAGGCATATATGCAACCACTGTTACACATACATACATTATATATTACATATTACATATATACACATATGTACATTCATGCACGAACATACATACATTGCATATGCATATATTACAATCACACATTCCTATACATTGAATCATGTACATTGACATATGCATATACATACATACATTACATATGCATACACATATGTACATTCATACATGGACATACCTATATTCATTTATACATTACTACATATACATACATTAGATATATATGTACATAAATATTATGCACATATTACAATCACACATCCATACACATTGAATCATGTACATTGTCATATGAATATATGCATACACATACATACATGCATCCATACACATACACACATACACACACACACACACACACACACACACACACACACACACACACACACACACACACACATACATACATACATGAAATATGCATATATGCATACACATATGTACATTCGTACATGGACATACATATAGTCTTTTATACATACACACACACACACACACACACACACACACACACACACATATATATATTACACATACACATACATACATATTACAAACAAACATCCACACACACACACACACACACACACACACACACACATGCACATATGCATTCACATACAAATATACATACATTACATATTCATGCACATATGTACATTCATACATGGACATGCATATATTCATTTATACATTGCGGAGCGTATATACGTATTTATGGTTACAATGATATGTCTATAAATTTTACAAACATACACTCATACACATACATACATACATACATATTCCACATATAAGCATATATGTAGGTCACATGGGGTCATACAAACTAGAATATGTACATATATACATACATATTACACACATATTACAAACAAACATCCACATACATACATTACATATTACATATATACACATTCTACATTCGCACATTACACATGTACATATATTCATTCATACATACATTACATATTACATGTATACGCATTATACATTCATAGATTACACATGTACATATATTCATTCATACATACATTACATATTACATATTAGATATATACACATATATATATATATACATATTGTGCACATGCACACCACAATATATATATATATATATATATTCATTCATACATACATTACATATGTACATTATATACATATACATACATACATTACATATTGCATATACACGTATGTACATTCATACATAGATACATTACATATTACATATTAGATATATACACATATTATGTATGTATACATATATATATATTCATTCATACATACATACATTACATATTGCATATACACGTATGTACATTCATACATAGATACATTACATATTACATATTAGATATATACACATATGTATGTATACATATATATGTTCATTCATACATACATTACATATGTACATTATATACATATACATATACATACATACATATATTCATTCATTCATAGATACATACATTCATAGTTAACATAACATTGATACATTCACATTTTTTAATTTTGAGTTTTGCCGCCTCATTTTGCCGCCTAATGCTGCCTCCTCTACTCTCTTGGTTTTGCCGCCTTTGTTCTCCTCTTTCACATAACATTGATACATTCACACATACATACACACACATGCAATACAATACATGCATATGCACATGTATAGAGCATATACTTACACATACATCTAACACATACATACATGCATACACACATTCCATACATACAATACAATACATACATATGCACATATATATAACACACACAAACAACACATACATACACACACATGCAATACAATACATGCATATGCACATGTATAGAGCATATACTTACACACACATCTAACACATACATACATGCATACACACATTCCATACATACAATACAATACATACATATGCACATATATATAACACACACATGCATATGCACATGTATAGAGCATATACTCACACACACATCTAACACATACATACATGCATGTACACACATTCCATACATACAATATACACACAAACACACACACATTACATACATACAACACATGCATTACAATACAATATGTAAATACATACACATGCAATTCAATGAATACAATACAATATGTACACACATACATACATAACATGGAATACAATACAATACATACATATGTGCGCGCGCACACGCACACGCACACACACACACACACACACACGTGTGCTTGCAAATGTTGATTGCAAGGTTAAAATATGTGATTTCGGATTGACAAGAGTTGTATTTCATGACAACCCAATGACTATATTCTAGACAGTATAGTAATCTATTTAAATATACACATTTCATATTCTTAACACACAGTTTGTAATCTTTAGGTGCCGAGAGATAATTAAGTTATTATTTTGCAAAGAAGGTACACTCTCATTGAACTTGTTACATCTTTGATGAATATGAAAGTAGAGTTTGTGCTTGTACTTATTCTAGTTTGAGTCCAAGAAGAGATTGCTAAAAGTTTTACTAGTTTTTGTGAAGGCCTTAGTAAATCCTTACTTCAAGGGCTTAGCTAAGGTAACCCATCAATAAGTTGGAGTTTAAATTCGAGAGGAGAAGAGTTTCAAAAAAGGATGTAAGGGAACTCATATATCGAGAGGTAATATAAACTTTGGTTTACTGTATAATTTCATAATTATAATGGTATTGATTGGGCCTTCTCTAATTTTTATGAAGATCCTTTTTTTATTGCCATTATTAGATCCTTGAGTATCATCTACGTATGCTCAAGGATTGTTTGAGTGGAGGGGATAGGCCCAACTTTTTGTATCCCAGGTTTTTATTGAATTATTTAAAACGGTTAGTTGTCATTGGTGGCCAACCATGTTTATTTGCTTGCTTGTTTGATGGTGGTAGAAACAATTCCGCTAGAGAGAAAACATACATCTTTGTCCAAGTTGTTCTTAAATATGTAAATTTGTTTTTTTATTACTGATCATGAATCCTCATAGTTGTGGATCTATTTATTCATGATTATTTACCATAAATGTTCATAGTTTTGGATATGCACACATATGGTTGATGTATTGATAATATATGATGGTTCTCATATGGTCTTGTAGTAACACTAAAGTTGAGAAATTGAAGCATTATTTTTCCAAGGATGCCTTAGATATGATATATCATCTATAGAAACCATATAAGAGTTATATGAGGCCCATTGGTGTAGGTACATTACATACTTGTGTCCCACGTCATGAACATTAATAACTTAACTTATTCTCAAATAGGTTTCTGAATTTTACAATAGGAAATTTGAAACCCCCAAAAATTTGGAAAAGAATATATTTTGGATAAAATTTAGAATTTTTTTTGAACGTAAGACATTGATATTTGAAATACATAAGCTAAGATTGGATTGTTTTGTCATAAAGAAAGTATAAGAACTTTGTTTGGACCCAATTATATAGAAGTCCTATATCAATGATCCTTAATACCTATTCTGGTATTTTTTATGATGATTATGTTTATGAGTTACTGATTTTGATAGAAATGCAACTTTTGCTTTTCCTCATGCCTTGCATGAACTACTCAGAAGGAAACGAGTAACCAAGAGAGCAACAAGCGTCATCCTCCTTGAAAGGTCATATTATTGAGATTAAGAAAGAAAGCATGAAACAAACCAAAGATGTGGAGAGGGCGTAGAGTGATGTCATGGCTATAATACAAGTCCAACATTGAAGATAGAAACTACATGAAATTTATAACCTAAAATAAGCTTCTTTGGGTTTTCTATTTATATAGTTGGTCTTTATGAAGATAACCTTTATTGTAATAAGTATTTTAAGTAGACATTGAACAACAAAATGATTAATTTTATCTCATTTTTATAGTGTGATGTCTTTCATTTTAAATGGAAATATAACATATGTTGTCATTTGTTTGATCAATGTATTTGGGAAAAAATAATGTAGTGGCTTCTTATGAGTTTATCCATGAAACCAAACATAATGTTAATTTGTTAGTAATTTCATTATTGATATGCATTTGGATTGTCCCATGTGTGCTCTTTGAGATATGTATGTCAAGTTCAAGATTGATTTCTTTGTAAATTACATTCTTTTTTATCACTTCATATTCTTCATATGTTTAAATAAACTATCGACATGAACTTATATGTGGCTTATATATGATATACCTCTAATGTTTTTGAATTGTTTGTGCATTACTATATACTTTACACATTGTGTTTTCAATTTATGTGGTACTTGATGAAACATTTCTACAAAATTGCATATGATGTTTAATGTTCTTTCACAAATGTGTGAGTCATCAATTGTAAAGAGGGTCATAGATCCATTCTAGGTTTCTTGGATTAGAAACTATGTGTGCATTTATATTTTCTATGTAAGGGCATTTAGAATGGGTGGTTATCAAAAAATATATTGGTAATAGGGGGTATTTTTATTAATCTTTTTTTTTACAAAAGGGCCTCTAAAATAGTAAAAAACATACGTATAAGGGGTTTATAAAGGATGTCATGAACGCACGTGATACAACCTTCTTATATATAGTGGAGCCCCTAGGGTAAACCGATCGGATGTAAGTGGGTGTACAAGGTGAGGTACAATGCCAACGGTTCGGTTAACTGGTACAAGGCCTGGTTAGTGACGAAGGGATATGCGCATACCCACGAAATCGACTACAACAAGACCTTCGCTCCGGTATCAAAGATGACGACGGTTCGTGTGGTGCAGGCGGTTGCTACGACAAGGGGGTGGCATCTTCACCAGATGGACGTGAAGAATGCATTTCTTCAAGGTGATATTGAAGAAGAGGTCTTTATGACCCAACCCCCCGGTTTCCAGTTGGAGATGAACAAATCGGCGGTATGCCGGTTGAAGAAGTTACTTTATGGCCTGAAGCAAGCCCCCCGAACTTGGAATGCGAAGATCACGCACCGGTTGCGTAAGATGGGGTTTGCGGCCTCCAAGTCCGACTCTTCGTTGTTCATCCGGAAAGGTCCGGACGGTCCAGTTTGCATCTTGCTGTATGTTGATGATCTAGTCATCACCGGACCTGGACTCGATGAAATCAGTTGAGTCAAGTCCTAGCTGTCAGACACATTTGAGATGAAGGACCTGGGGGACCTTCATTATTTCCTTGGGATCGAGGTGATCCGAACCCCCGACGACATATTGCTCTCACAAAGACACTATGTGTTGAATGTGCTGTACAAGTTCGACATGACGTAATGTTGACCGGTCTCCACACCCCTGGACCAGAACCAGAAGCTCCGTCCCAACTCCGGACCGGCCTGCGATGAGAAACGGTTCCGACAAATCATCGGAAGCCTTATATATTTGACAATCACCCGACCTGACATCAGTTATCCGGTCAGAGTGATCAACCAATTCATGCAGAAGCCAACCATGGAGCACCTTCTGTGCGCACATCGAATTTTGCGATATGTGACCGGCACGAAGGCCCGAGGACTGTTATACCGGCATGGTATAATCGAAGAGCTAGTCGGCTACACCGATGTTGACTAGGCCAGCGATGCATCGGATCGCCGATCCACCTCCGGCTATATGTTTTCCCTTGGTAGCGCGACTGTTGCGTGGAGCAGCAAAAAGCAGCCAACAGTGGCCCTTTTGAGCACGAGGCTGAATACGGGGGCGCTATCGTTGCCACCTGTGAAGCCATTTGGCTTCGGCGATTACTGCAAGACCTGCGGATCAAGATGCCGATCCCGATCCCGATCTACTACGACAACATAAGCAGCATGCAGCTAGCCAAGAACCCCGTATTCCATGCTCGCACAAAGCACATAGAAGTGCACTACCACTTCGTGCGTGAGCGTGTCCTGAGCGGTGAAGTCGAACTTCGATATGTTCATACGGATTGGCAAGTTGCCGACATCTTCACCAAATTGCTCGGATCAGACAAGTTGCAACACTTCACCGAAATGCTTGGTGTTCAACATCTTGACGTGCACACTTGAGGGGGAGAACAAGCAAAGGCAAAGAAACTACCGATTGTGGCGGTGAGGGAAGAATCGACAAAGGGAGAGACAAGAAGAAGAAAGGAGCCGAGTCGACAAAGGAAGTTGACACATCTGAATAAGTCAGAACAAGCAGAAGCGGCGACAGAGTCAAGAAGGACAGAGCCGACCGGAAGAAGAAGGCCAAGACCCGGACATGGTCCGATGTGGTGAAGGGCCTGGAACTGGAAGACGAATCGGGAGTGACCGATTCGGACAAGAGCTGGAACGAATCGAAGATAGCCGATTCGGTTCAACAGACGGATTCGGAAGAACCGGATCAATTCAAGGCCAAGAGGACGAGAAGACAGCGAAAGTCGACGCCAACACGAAGGAATCGGCGAATCGACAACAACGAGGGAGCTGAATTGGGTCTGTTGAGCAGACAAGCCGACTGAGGAGGTCAAGGTGCGCAGAATCAGAAGGGTCGCGACAAACGGGACCAGACCGGATGAGGAGCGCGAGCGAGGCGGAGTGGCGCTAGAAGGAGCCAGATGGAAGGACCGACTGCAATGGAGATTGACACTACGATCCGACCTCAAGTTGAGCTTGAGGGGGAGTGTTGAGCGGCAAGCTCAACTGGATCCGGATCGGCTGAATAAGCCTGAGCCGCATCGGCATCCGGAAGGATGAAGCCGGATCGGTGAGACGGATCGGCGAGCCGGTGAGCAAGTGAGCCGGTGAGCTGGGGAGTCGGTTAGCTGGATCAAACAGTAACCGGAAGCCTAGTAGTAGCCAAGACTACTAGGTAGTTAATAGTCTCGTAGTTAGTGTCAGACGCTCGTGTGAACATTGAAGTACGCTGTACTTCTGTCAGTCCTTTGAGGACTTGTATAAATAGTGCTGTTGAGCACGTTGTATGAACAGAGAATTTTACAGAGTTGTTGATAATAGATTTAAGTTGTTTTGCTTTTTCTCTATCTCTTCTGCGTACACTCTGTGTGTTAATCTCTCTCTCTCTCTCTCTCTCTTTGTTGCTATCCGGTGAGGCTGGTTTGTCTGAAGCTTCCGCACATAATCTTTCACACAAATCAATCATAAACTTTTGGCTCCCAAAAACTAAAGATATTGTTGAGAGTCGAACTCAACTTCGCATAGTAATAGGTTTCACACTAGCTCATGGTCATACCAGGCTAGTTTTGTAAATAGTAGAAAGGGCACTTGCCCTAGTTTAGTTGGTATTTAAACCAACCCCTTGTAACTTAGTTACTGTTGGAAGTTTTTTGGTTAATGTAATATACAATCTTTATCTCTGTATTAAGCACTCTCTCTCTCTCTCTCTCTCTCTCTCTCTCTCTCTCTCTCTCTGTCTGTCTCTGTTTTGCCTTACGTGCATACACACACACACACACACACACACACACACAATTATCTTCCGCTGCATTACACCACCAACTCCATTTATTTACATGTTATCAGAGCGAGGTTGCTTAATTGAATCTATTCAACTGTGTTGTGGTACACGCCGATGATCAATAGAACCGGCTCATCAACATAGAAGAAATTGACATAATGAACACCCAGATGGGACGCGCCCTTCCTGCCGAGAAGCTTGACAGATCGAACTTCGCATCTTGGGAATACAAGATGCATCCATACCTTGTCGGACAAGGTTACTGGAGCTACATTGTGTTAGGATCTCGGTCCCTCCGGATGGGATACGAAGGCCCAACAACGGAAGACCCGGTGAGAACTGGATGTGGAGTACTCGGCAAGGAAGACCCGGTGAGAACCGGATGACGAGTACCCGACAAGGAAGACCCGATGAGAACCGGATGTTGTAGGCCCGGTGAGAACCTCTCACCGGATGAAGGGACATATATGTAGATATGTTTCTGAGAGCCTATTGGGGCTATATCTGTAAATAGTCCTAATGTCATATTAGTATAAATGTGACCTAGGGCAAACAATGTGTATATATTATAGTTGTTGTTATTATCTTTGTAGTGAGTAATTGGTGTAACGACTGTACTGAGAGAGAGAGAGAGAGAGAGAGAGAGAGAGAGAGAGAGAGAGAGAGAGAGAGAGAGCGATACAGAGCATGTCTCTGTTGTAACTGCCGCCAGGCGAAGATTGTGAGCAAGAGGTCGTTGCCTCTGTGCTCCCTGTTGTACTCCTTGACATAGTGATAGTTTGGAGTCTGTGGACTCCCGTGGTTTTTCCCTCTCAGGGTTTTCCACGTTAACATCCTGTGTATTCTCTTTCTGTTTGTGTACTTACCTCCATCCCCATTTCTTCTATGTTTGATTGTCATCAAGTGATCTACGCTTCGGTTGTGGCCGGAGATTATTCCGCATATTTCTCGTCAAACTGGTATCAGAGCGAAACAACATAGAAAAATGGACGATTTGTTGGGAGGCATGTTCAAGCTCACCGGCTCCAACTACTTAGTGTGGAAGTCGAAGATGAGGGACATGGTCGTGGTTAAAGATCTTTGGTTGCCGGTTCAGTTTGGGGACAAGAGATCGGACAAAATCGATGCCACGATATGGGAGGTAATGCACATGAAGACAACGACGTACATACGGTGCTTCCTCGACATGAGTTTGTACAACAACTTCAATGAAGAGAGCAAGGCTCATGAGCTCTGGGAGAAGATCGACATTATGTTTCAGAACAAAAATGCTGTTAATTAGGTTTCGGTATTTCGGAAGCTAGTAAGACTCCGGTATTGTCAGAACCAAGGATAAAAGATAGAGTGATGGAAGAAGGATATTAGAGAACACGAGAAGAAAGGAACAAAATACTAAGAGAAGAATGGATGTAAGATAGAGAAAGAAAGAGAATGGATACAAGATATGTAATGAGAGCTAAAGACTGGTGTTGATTCGAATTGATTCGAGGAAATTGCAATCTTCACCTTTTCAAATACCAAGATTTCAACATAGGTATGAAGAAAATTAACGTTGGCTCAACCATTACTATGAATTTGAGTCGTTGTTACTTGAGAGAAACCTAGCATGTGGAGATTAGAGCACAAGTATTTGATACATATCTGTTGCAATTTGTGTTAAGAGATATTTGATACCTATTGCTTGACCTAAGGCAATGATCCTACATCAACACTATAGGAAAGAGTGACGCGTAAAGAATCGAGTGTGATTCTATCCAACGGAATAGATTAGAGATGTGTGTTATATGTGTGTGAAAAAGGAGAGAGGAGAGACACAAGATAGATAGGAAAATAGAATACTCAAGATGTATATTGACAATGAGTAGAGAATAGCAAGAACAAGGATAATAGCATTACATAGAAGATTAACCGACACTTTACAAAGTACGAGGAGGGTGCTTTATATAAGGTCACCCTCTCACTAAACCACTCACTCACTCTCTAGCAACTATAGAAGCTCATGTGTCATTGTTAAGAGTTTATTACTAATCAATAGACCAAGGAAGGGCAAGAGTTTCTCCCCAAAATGGTGAAGATAAAAATGAAGAGCTCTCAAAACGAAAATGGCGATAGTCTCCTCCCAAAAATGAGCCCCCTTGTAGTCCTTTTATCCATTTGGATTTAATGCAAAAGGAGTAAGTCTCCTTAAATTATGTAATATTGTCAAATTGGATTCGAATCGTGCATCTCTAGATAAAGGTCAATTTCTCTAATCACTAAGCCGTTAATTCTCTCTTACTTAATATTTATTCTATATCCAAAAATACACAGACAGTTTCTTTCTCTCTCCTACTTTTCATCTCTCCTCTCTCTTACTTTCCACCCCCCATGATTTTGTGTGCCTCCTTTGCACCCTTCATTTTCCATTATAATGTGCATGTGCACAAATAATTGCCTTTGTGTGCATTGACATTGCACATACACATTTTGGCCCTTGTTCATCGACTTTTCCCACGTTCGGTGCACCACATCACAACACCGGTCGGCTATCACTCCCTCTCAAGCTCGGCAAGTCGTAGATCGAAAGACCAATCTCAATCGAAACTTGTCAATTCCCAAAGATTTCGTGAAGATGTCAACGGTTTGAAGATTGGTACTAATATGTTGAAGGTCGACATCCCCTGCAATGAAACGTTCTCGAATGAAGTGGTAATGCACCTCGATATCCGTTGTTCGAGCATGGAATAATGGCTTACGAGCCAAATGGATGCGGCTAAAATTGTCATAATAGATCAAGACTAGCTCGTTGATGGAGACGCCAAGGTCTTTCAGAATTTGCTTAATCCATACGGCTTCATATTCAACCACAACCATGCCCCTATATTCAGCCTCCGTGCTCGAAAGTGCGATGGCCGGTGACTTCTTGCTACTCCATGAGATGGGTCCATTGTCGAGAGAGAAGACAGACCGTGAAGTCGATCGTTGGTAGACGTTGTAGTCGGCCCAGTCGGCACTCAGTCATCCCAAACTTGTATAACAAGTTGAGGATGTAGTGCCATTGGGAGATCATGATCCAAACGAGTGTCCGATTTACTTCTATGTCGAGGAAGTAATGGAGCTCTTGCATGTCTTTCATTTCGAATATGCTGGACAAGAGGGATTTGACCTTCGTGACGTCGGCTAGATTCTCTCCTCTTATGACTAGATCATCCACGTACAGGATGATGGCAATCGGGCTTTTAGAATCGCTTCTTATATAAAGGGATGAGGTAACACCGGGTCATTTGAAACAGGTAATATGTCGTATTCTCTTTTGGCATAGTTGGCCAGATGTAGAAAAGTACCCTATTTTAGCCTGATATCGAAAATATATGATGCATGCGTACCCCTTTTGCGACTTGATGGTTAAATATAGAACAAAAAAAACCTAGCAATTACTAAATTGTATATGTGTCCACATTCGTGTCAATTTGCATATCATGGAGCACAATTGAAGACTTGGTTCAATATAAAGTTCTAAAATTGGTATCCATATTCAAATTGTAGAGTAAAACTACATAAATCGTAATTATAAATATGTGGTTTTGGGTTTAGGAATAAAGTAGTACCCCACTTGGACGGGTATATCGATAGTTTCATTGTATAATGTCATATAGTTCATGACAATGTAATTGGTAAGAGTAACAATTACGTACGACATTCATTTATACTATGTGGAACCAGTAGACTTGAACCGTAGGTAACTGAAAACCTCTTATTATCAAAAACATTCGCCTTTTCATATACAGTCATGCTAACGGAAATGAGAAATTACAATATCATGTTAATATCTCAAACTGAAGAAGAGCATGGTGACCAATTATATGTAAATACAAACAACGGTTCCAATAATGATTTAAAAGGGAAATTATGAACAGGTGAATTTAATTAAACGATAAACAATTACAGATGTTCTCATATACAAATATAATATGAAGTGATGGTGAACATTATGCCTCAAAATCCTCAATTTTTACATTACGCCATCTACATCAATCTATAAGCAAATCAGGCAGAGCAGGCTCCTCTGGCGCTGATTATTCTAGACTGTTTTCATTCGTGTCATCTCCAAGCTCTCCCGAATCTGATGTATGGTCAAACTGTGCTACATCTTCCAGGTCCACCAGCTCCCCTGCTTCTTCATCAATTGGTTCCATTGGTTCTCGTGAAGTCATCTGGAACATCTCTGTCTCGTTGATGTGTTTTGCTCCGACTTCTTGATCCTGATCTGGACAGTCCCAGATTCCTGTGATCCTCATTTTGATGAAGTTAACTTGAGCAGGGTCCTTCTCCAATGCAACACAGTTTCTAAACATCTTCAATGCACAAGTTGTCGTTGTACCTAATGGTCGCATGAACACAAACAAGTATATATAAGAAGTAACGTCTTAAACTTGATATACAAGATTGAAATTAAATATATATATTATACCTGTGCCAGAGAACAAGTCTAGGACCCAATCATCTGGATTCGAGAAGAGCTCTATGAGGCGGTTGATCAATCTTTGAGGTTTTTGATAAGGGTTCACCATACTTTTATCCCCTGACACATGTCTTAATTTTTTGGTTACGGCTGGGCACATGATGTAGTTAACCACGTTACGCTCATTGACATGTGCTCTAGCCTTCTTCTTTGTAATTGAATCATAGTAGCCCACACAAAAATGTTCGACCGCATTAACCATTCGATCGCCAGGGCTACGTGTAATATTTGTTTTTATCCTATAGAGAAAGAAAATCAAGTATTAGAGGTGTAAATGTGTACATATAATAAGAAGTACTGTAATGAGTAAAAGCGAACTATAACGCACCAATGCAAGTGTTCAGTGGCATGACAACGGGACTTCAAAGCTGTTGTGACTGACAGTGATTGCCCCATGCTATGAAATATGACTATCCTCCATGTTGTAAAACAGTGCTCGGCCACAGCCGAGGAATAGGATCAACACTTAGAAAACAGGAAATACAGAATGCACGAGACAATAGAAAGAGAGAGTACACATAATATTTTACGTGGAAAACCCTAAATGGGAAAAACCACGGGAGTTCTCAGACTCCAACCATCACTATGAACAGGGATGTACAATGGTGAAGCTACAAGGCAACAACCTTGTGCTCACTGTCTTCGCCACAGGCGGCGGCAATACACAGAGGCAACGACCTCTTCGTCTCTCTCTCTCTCTCTCTCTCTCGGCTGCTCACTTCACTCCCTCTAAGTGAAAAACAGAAAAATGAGCAACAACATAAACTGTTTGCCCTAAGTCATATTTATACACATATGACTTTCGGGCTATTTACAAATATAGCCTCAAGGGCCCTTGGCAAACATATTCACAAATATGTCCCCGCATCCGGATCTCTCTCCGGGTACATTCATCATCCGGCTCCGTAGCCGGGATCTTCATCATCCGGCTCCGTAACCGGGGTCTTCATCATCCGGCTCCGTAACCGGGGTCTTCATCATCGGGCTCCGTAGCCGGGATCTTCATCATCCGGCTCCGTAACCGGGGTCTTCATCATCCGGCTCCGTAACCGGGGTCTTCATCATCCGGCTCCGTAACCGGGGTCTTCATCATCCGGCTCCGTAGCATTCGACCATCCCATCCGGAGGGACCGTAATCCCAACAAACTCCCCCTTCACTTCGGTATGGGATGTCTTTCCAGTCCGACCCTCTTCCGGCACGCTTCCAGCTTGTCGGGTGTGAGCACTTTGGTCAGCATGTCTGACCCGTTCTCGTCCGTGTGGATCTTCGTCAGCACGAACTCCTGGTCTTCTATCCTTTCCCGGATCCAGTGATATCTTCGCTGGATGTGCTTCGTCCGGGAGTGATAGGCCGCGTTCTTCGCAAGGTGGATGGCACTCTAACTGTCACAGTAGAGTCGGTACTCCTCCTGCCGGATACCGAGCTCTCTAATGAAGTCCTTCATCCATATTATTTCCTTGCCGGCTTCAACAGCCGCCATGTACTCCGCCTCCGTGGTTGACAACGCAACCGTCTTCTGCAACCTCGACTGCCACGAAACAGCTCCCCCTGCATACGTCATCACATACCCTGATGTGGACCGGCTGGTATCTGCATCAGCCGACATATCCGAATCGGTAAAGCCGTCGAGTTCGGGCTTACCGGAGCCGAATCGGAGGCACACGTTTGCCGTGCCCTTCAGGTATCGGAGTATCCACTTGACCGCGTTCCAGTGCTCTTTGCCAGGATTGCTCATGTACCGGCTCACCACTCCGACTGCGTATCCTATGTCTGGTCTTGTACACACCATTGCGTACATCAAGCTCCCGACGGCAGAGGCATATGGTACTTTCATCATGTCCTCTTTCTCAGCCTTTGTCTTGGGGCTTTGCTTGCTGGACAACTTGCAGTTTGCCGGGAGGGTTGACCCCACCGGTCTTGCTTCCGACATGTTGAACCGGTGAAGTACCTTTGTCACGTACTTCTCCTGTGACAGCCACAACTGCTTCTTCTTCCGGTCCCGGATGATGTGCATCCCTAGTATTTGCCTCGCCGGACCCAGGTCCTTCATTGAGAAGGTTCGGTGAAGTGCTTTCTTCAGCATCCGTATCTTGCCCTGGTCCCGTCCGACGATCAACATGTCGTCCACGTACAGGAGGAGTATTAGAAAGTCTCCTCCTTCGAACTTCTTCACAAACACGCAGTGGTCGGACTGCGTTTTGAGGTACCCTTCGTCGGTCATGAAAGAGTCAAACTTCCGGTACCATTGCCGGGGAGCCTGCTTCAGTCCGTAAAGGCTCTTCTTCAACCGGCATACCAGGTGCTCCTTCCCTTTCTTCTCGAATCCTTCCGGTTGCTGCATGTAGATCTCTTCATCGAGGTCACCGTGAAGGAATGCCGTCTTCACGTCCATCTGTTCTACCTCGAGGTCCATGCTTGCCGCTATGCTCAGCACCGTCCGGATGGAGGTCATCTTCACTACCGGGGCAAATATCTCGTCGAAGTCGACGCCCTTTTTCTGCTGAAACCCCTTCACCACGATCCTGGCTTTGTATCTCGGGGGGTTTCCGGCATCTCCCGGTTTCAGCTTGAACACCCACTTGTTACGGAGTGCCCGCTTTCCTTTGGGCAACTCCACAAGTTCATATGTGTGGTTCTCATGCAGGGAATCCATCTCCTCCTGCATGGCACTTAACCACCTGCGGCTATGGGTGTCAAGCTTTGCTTCTTCAAAGCTCTCCGGCTCCCCCTCGTCGGTTAGCAGCACGTGCTCTGGTTCCGGAAATCTCCGGGGGGCCCTTCTCTCTCTTAGAGGATATCTCCGTTCCGGAGCTTCGGTAACCGGTTCTTCCGATTCTTCTTTATCCGAATCCATTTCGAGATCGGGGCCGGTTCCGGTATTATTTTCATCTTCTTCGGCCGGTTCTGTTTCTTCACCGTCTTCGGCCGGATCCTCGAGTGCTAACCGGTCCCTTGCCGGTCGGGACTGCTCCTCGTAGAGTTGATCCTCACCGGTCGACTTGGAGCTCTTCATCTTCTTCTCCGACTCCCAGTCGGCGAGTGTCTTGTTCTCCATGAAGATGATATCACGACTCCGGAATATCTTCTTGTCGACCGGGTCCCATACTCGGTAGCCGAACTCGTCATCGCCGTAACCGAGGAATATGCATGGCCGGGTCTTTGGGTCTAGCTTTCCTCTCCGGTCCTTTGCCACATGCACATATGCGAGACACCCGAACACCTTCAGATGCCGGTAGGATACTTCCCTACCGGTCCACACTCTCTGCGGCGTGTCTCCGTCCAAAGGTACTGAGGGTGATCTGTTTATCACGTATGTCGCCGTCGACATCGCCTCAGCCCAAAACCCCTTGGGTAATTCCGCATGTGCCAGCATACTCCGGACCCTCTCCATTATGGTCCGGTTCATCCTCTCGGCCAGCCCGTTCAGTTCCGGCGTCTTCGGCATAGTAAACTCGAGCCGGATTCCCTTCGAGCGACAGTACTCCGCGAACTGCCCTCGGTATTCCCCTCCGTTATCCGCTCGTATCGCTTTCAGCTTCTTGCCGGATTCCCTTTCCACTCTCGCGTGAAGTTCTTTGAAGACGGACAATACTTGGTCCTTTGTCTTCAACGGTGCCGTCCACAGCTTTCGGCTATGGTCATCTATGAATGTTACAAAGTACTGGGCTCCGCCATGTGACTTCGTTTCTACCTGACACACGTCAGTGTGCACCAACTCCAATGGTGCACTACGTCTCGTCGGTGGCCTTGAGTGGAAGGAGGTCCGGTTTTGCTTACCGGCCAGACAGTCGATACACTTCCCCAAGTGTACATGCTTTACCGGTATCAGGTTGTCTTCGGCAAGCCTCTTCATCCCCTTCTCGCTCATGTGGCACAGTCTCTTGTGCCATAGCTCACCGGCAGTGTCAGCTGCCACGTTCAGCTCCTCCGGACATAGCCGGGAATTCATCAGGTACAGTGTGTTGATCTTCCGGGCCCGAGCCACTATCAGGCTCCCTTTGCTGAACTTCATGACACCGTTCCGGATGCTACCCGTGTAGCCTTCATCGTCTAGCCTCCCGGCCGAAATCAGGTTCAATCGAACCTCCGGAACGTGTCGAACATCCTTCAGCAGCATCTTGCATCCGGTTGATGTCATCAGCCACACGTCTCCTATGCCGGCAATCTGGCATGTGCCTTCATTTCCCATCCGGACACAGCCGTGCTCACCGGCTGTGTAGGATGAGAAGTATTTCTTCTCCGGGGTCAGGTGGAACGACGCTCCGGAATCGACCACCCAGGTCATCTCTACACCGGCAAGGTTCAGCTCCCTCTCTTCGGTAATGAGCATTATCTCTTCTTCACTTGCCGTGAGTGCCGTCGTTCCTTTCCGGTCCTGCCCTCGCCGATCCGGACCTCTCCGGTCCGTGGCTCCCCGGTATGCACCGTTTCTCTCCGGTGACTTCTTCAAATCGGTGTCGTCGGCTCCGTTGTCCTTTCGGTAATGCCGACAATTCTTCCGGAAGTGCCCCGGCTTCCCATAGTGGAAGCATGTGGGTCTTCCTCTTGACTGCGACTGGGTCCCCGACTTCTCCCGTCTTTGCGGACTCCGGTTCCATTGTCTTCCCCGTTCCGATTCGGTAAGCAGCATCTTCGGATCGGAAACCGGTTCTTTATCTCTCCGACGCGCTTCTTCGTTCAAAATGCTTGTCTTTACCGTTTGTAGAGACAAGTTATCTTCGGTGCAGGAGGTGCTGAGAGTCACCACCAAGTTCTCCCAGCTTTCCGGTAATGTACACATCAGAATGATGGCTTGCATTGCATCCTCCAACGGGAACTTGATCGCCGCAAGCTGGTTCACGAATCCCATGAACGTGCTCACGTGTTCAACCATATTCTCGCCGTCCCGGTACTTGAGGTTCACTATCTTCCTCATCAGGGAGGTCCGGTTCAACGCATTCTTCCTCTCGTAGAGGCCCGACAGCTTCTTCCACATCTCATATGCGTTGGTGTCATTCGCCACATGTTGTAGAACGCTTACATCGACATATTGCCGGATCGTCGCTACGGCTTTCCGGTTGAGGAGCTTCCACTCCGACTCTATTACCCCCTTGGGTATCTCGGCATTGTCGATCGGTTCATACAGGTCTCGGACGATGAGAAGGTCTTCCATCTTTATCTTCCAGTCGGCGTAGTTCTGTGAGTTCAACACCATCATGCCCGGAGGCCCACTACCGCCGCCTTCCATTTTCTGTGTTACCGTCGCTCTGATACCACTTTGTTGTAAAACAGTGCTCGGCCACAGCCGAGGAATAGGATCAACACTTAGAAAACAGGAAATACAGAATGCACGAGACAATAGAAAGAGAGAGTACACATAATATTTTACGTGGAAAACCCTAAATGGGAAAAACCACGGGAGTTCTCAGACTCCAACCATCACTATGAACAGGGATGTACAATGGTGAAGCTACAAGGCAACAACCTTGTGCTCACTGTCTTCGCCACAGGCGGCGGCAATACACAGAGGCAACGACCTCTTCGTCTCTCTCTCTCTCTCTCTCTCTCGGCTGCTCACTTCACTCCCTCTAAGTGAAAAACAGAAAAATGAGCAACAACATAAACTGTTTGCCCTAAGTCATATTTATACACATATGACTTTCGGGCTATTTACAAATATAGCCTCAAGGGCCCTTGGCAAACATATTCACAAATATGTCCCCGCATCCGGATCTCTCTTCGGGTACATTCATCATCCGGCTCCGTAGCCGGGATCTTCATCATCCGGCTCCGTAACCGGGGTCTTCATCATCCGGCTCCGTAACCGGGGTCTTCATCATCCGGCTCCGTAACCGGGGTCTTCATCATCCGGCTCCGTAACCGGGGTCTTCATCATCCGGCTCCGTAGCATTCGACCATCCCATCCGGAGGGACCGTAATCCCAACACTCCACAAGGGGGCCAATGTCAGTTCTGCGAAATCCTTTACCATTTTCTTGATCTGAGGGTACTTGAAAGGCACATCATCATATGTTGATCCCGCAATACGGAAACCATATGGTATGTCAGCTATCAGCAAAGTGTAGTGCCTTCTCGGTAACAGTTCGAGCATCTGGGATACTTCGCCATTGAAAACACTATAATGAAGCTGTTTGAAAGGATCGGACCTATGCAAAAAACTCTTTACAGTCTCCGAATCCTCGGGCAGTTCCATTTCCTTCCCTTTGGTCATTCTCTTCTCATATTTCGCACGTTCTAAGTGCGTAATGAAGGCCGCTGGAATACCGTCATTATTGTCGTTGTTCTTTTTCGATTTTGATGGTTTCTGCAAGTGTCATTGTTGTTAGCAGGGAACATTACTTTCTAACATATCAACATTCAAAAGACACATACCCATTCTCTAAATACAATAAAATATTCCTCCAATGCCTTGTAGGAAGAAGTTATCGGGCAAGCTTGTTCAACTTCTTCCCATGTCGGTAAACTCAGTTTTTGCATCATCAACTCCTGAATCTTCATGTATACCTTGTGACTGCACAATCAATATGAAATTAGAAATAAGATATTCAAAATAATTGAAGACTTTCATGAAAAGGTATACTATAAACACTTACTTTTGCAAGTCTGTTACCAACTCGTCCAAACTAAATTCCTTGGCGACCAATCGAGATAGCACGGATATTAACAATCTATCATCTTTGATACCTTGTAATGATCTCCAAGGTAAAAGTTTCATGTCCTCTGGTAACTCCTCGATTACCAAGTCGCTTTTTCCCTTGGTCTTTGATTTCATCTCAACTTGTGGATCAATTCTTCCCTTTTTTTATCTTTGCCCCTTGACTTCTTTCCGCTCCCACATAGAGAATATTTTGTCTTGGAGATCCCACACCTCTCCGGTCCGAAAAGTTAGTTGAAACCAAGAATCATATTTTCGGAGACCTTCGGATTTCATACTCTCATCCACTGCAATCCCTACTTCCAATAAACACTGGCGTCGCAATCCAGGCCACAATCTTGGACCAAAACGATTCAAGGCATCGAGGTATTCATGATGAAAAAAACTTATCCTCTCTATACATGACATCTTTTGCCTATAATCGTTGTCATTGTTATGGTCCCATGCGAGCAACTTCGCCTCCTCGTGAGTTAGTCCTGCATATACCTTACATTTGGCGTATTTGAAGAACGGCGTGAGAGGATATTCTTTGACAAGCTGTCGTCGAGCTTCGGCCGAATGTGATCCTCCGATTACATAGTATGTGTAATCGTCTGCAGAGCTATACTTGAAATCTGCTACTGTTGGGCATTGTTCTTGATCAACCATTACCAAAAATGGCACCATAGTAGCGTGAGGATTGATTTTCATTTTGCTTTTCAGGTTTTGGACATGGACGGAGTGCGGCTCCCTAATTTCCAAGGGACGTCTTCCAATCACGGGGTCAATGGGGGGCCTTTGGATAGAAGTAATGGGCAAATGAAATAGTTGGCCCCTGCGCACAAGTTTAGTCTTCACAATATTTTCTCTTATTTTATTTTGTTCTGACGTCAGGACACCAGAAGATAGTTGTCCGCCTGGAGCCACGACGTCGACTTGTTGGTCATCTTCTTCTTCCACGAACTCTAATATTTCTTCTTCTTCTTCTTCGGGTCGTGGTCGTTTAGTATATTTCTTTTGAACAGGATTTGTCTTCCTAGACTTTTTCGGTGGAGTTTCTGCTTCACCGGTCATCATCTCTCCTGTCACGTACGGCCGAAGTGCTACCAACAAGTTATTTTTCGTTTGCAGGTCTTTACGCAAAGCCTTGGGATTGCAAGATTCGGGTACTAGGTTTCCCTCATCAAGTCGCAATCGCCTGTCGCCAACTGAGCTCGAGACGTCGATTAAAATACATGTAGAATCAATGTCTTTGTACTCTAGCTTGGTTACATGCCCGTAATTAAATGTTTTTCCAAGCTGAAGTTTCCCTTCCCCGTCCAATTTTGCCGTTATCAATAACAGCACCCCATCCTCCCTGACATAAGAGAGACACCATTCAAGTTCGGGGTAATCCTTATATTTCACGTCAACCGTTTTCTCCTCTTGCGTACTACCTTTGTTGATTTTGGTAGTAGCCACAGATGACTTGGATCCTTGTTCATCGACTTTTGTGTTATTATTGCCTTTGTGTGCATGTCCATTGCACATACACATTTTGGCCCTTGTTCATTGACTTTTCCCACGTTCGGTGCACCACATCACAACACCGGTCGGCTATCACTCCCTCTCAAGCTCGGCAAGTCGTAGATCGAAAGACCAAGCTCAATCGAAACTTGTCAATTCCCAAAGATTTCGTGACGATGTCAACGGTTTGAAGATTGGTACTAATATGTTGAAGATCGACATCCCTTGCAATGAAACGTTCTCGAATGAAGTGGTAGTGCACCTCGATATCCGTTGTTCAAGCATGGAATAATGGCTTACGAGCCAAATGGATGCGGCTAAAATTGTCATAATAGATCAAGACTAGCTCGTTGATGGAGACGCCAAGGTCTTTCAGAATTTGCTTAAGCCATACGGCTTCATATTCAACCACAACCATGCCCCTATATTCAGCCTCCGTGCTCGAAAGTGCGATGGCCGGCGACTTCTTGCTACTCCATGAGATGGGTCCATTGTCGAGAGAGAAGACAGACCGTGAAGTCGATCGTTGGTAGACGTTGTAGTCGGCCCAGTCGACACTCAGTCATCCCAAACTTGTATAACAAGTTGAGGATGTAGTGCCATTGGGAGATCATGATCCAAACGAGTGTCCGATTTACTTCTATGTCGAGGAAGTAATGGAGCTCTTGCATGTCTTTCATTTCGAATATGCTGGACAAGAGGGATTTGACCTTCGTGTCGTCGGCTAGATTCTCTCCTCTTATGACTAGATCATCCACGTACAGGATGATGGCAATCGGGCTTTTAGAATCGCTTCTTATATAAAGGGATGAGGTCCGATTTTGACATTCGAAGGCTGATTTCATGAAGATACTGAGTAATCGTCAAATGCCAAGCACGTGGTGCTTGCTTGAAACCATACAACGCCTTCTTGAGTCAACAAACTATGGTCGGGTGGTTGGTCGATTTGAAACTCGGGTGGTTAGATCATGAAGACCTCCTCTTCTACTTATTCTTGAAGAAAGACATTCTTTACGTTGTGAAGATTTTTGGCAACGGTGTGAAAATTGCATGGAACGTACAAAATCAAGTGTGGTTCTTCACACGAGACATGAAACAATAATAATGAAGATACTATTTTAGATTAGCTTAATATCTTGGTACGGGAAGATGGAGGTCTTCAAGAGCTTTCAAATACTTTTTACTACATAAGAAACGGACATCTAAGTGTCAAGTTATGTGGGTATAAAGTTTTGCAAAAGAAAAAAAAGAGAAAAATAAAACTATGAAATATCCCACATATATAGGAAGAGTTTAGGCTCGAGCTATATAAGCAGATTGAGATCCATCATATTTTATCTATGTCTTAAGAGCACATAAGAAAAAGTTGGATTGGAGCCACTTTTGTCTAGATGGACATATGTGGCTAAGTCGTCGGACGTGGCTAAGTGCCCGAACTGGCTCATGAAGAAACTCAAACCGGCCGATCGGATGCATTCCGCAATTGGTGACCGGATGGAGCCGGCAACCGTCGATCAGACGGAGCCGGCAATCAACAATCGGCGATCGGATGGAACCGATGACAGAACTGACGACGGAGCCGGTGACTCGACGATGGAACCAGTGATGGAGTCAGTGATCGGTGACCCGGCAATCCGGTGAGGTTTTGGCCAACCAAAAGCAACGACAACCGGTGACGGATCCAGTAACGAACGGTGATGCCATCCGATGACGGAATTGGTGACCCGACATCCGGCATTCGGCGACCTCAGGATGCGGACTTAATACCTCCAACATAAAAAGCAATAAGCTTACCATTAAGCCAAACCATTTCTTTAGAGATTATATTTTTATCATTATACTTTTACATATAAATTCTCATGTGTGAGAGCTTAGATGATGACATGGCAAGCATGCATTGCGTGCATGTCTTGCACCCTCACATGCACCATATGCATGGCGGCATCTATAAAAGAGTGGAGGAATCAAACAAAAGGGGGATTTTTTTATCAAGCAAGCTTTGTACTTTATATCAAAATTAATATTAAGAAGAAAATTCATTATTCAATTGATGTATTTAATCTTGTTCTTCAAATCTAAAGTCCAGCCTAAAATCTTAATATCTCTCTCAATCTAAAGTCAAGCGTTCTATTTTATCTCAATCTCTTTGTCAATCTATCTTAAATCCTTTCTCGCTAAAGCTAGTGCGTACTTTGAGTCCTTCCGATCCAGAACCCCGACGATTTCGCCTCACGATCCGCTCGTAGTGACGGATCTTCACGACATAATTAAGTGGGGAACAATAAGGAACGAAACTGTTTGGGACCCAATGGGTGAGAACCATTTTTGGTGTTAATAAACTTCTATGTATAACGTCTATTTCTGTCTTCTCTTCATCTTGGTGTGTGTGTTGTCTCTATTTTTCTGTTAGGGTTTCGGTGTCATCTCTGTGCGTGCGTAGGTGGTGTGTTCAATTGTGGCAAGCGGCGTGCAAGCTGTATATGCCTCCCATGAGCTCCTGTTTGTTGGTTGTCAGTGCTCCATGGTCCGGTATGTCTCTATGTGTGGGTGTTGGCTTTTGTCGCTTGCGAAGAGCCCGCACGCTAGGTGGTTCGTTGGCAAGTTCCCCTCCTTGGCGCACAAGACCCAACACGGTTCAGCGAGCCCGTGCACTCCCTGAAGGCGGCTTGGCTCAGAAGGCAGTCGTTCTAGAAGAGGCGTTGTCGTGAAAATCCGTCACTATGTGTAGATCATGAGACGGAACCGCCGGGGTTCTGGACTAGAAGGATTTAGAGCAACATGTACAACACAAGCAAGTTTTAAGCATAAGACAAGTGGGAGAGACAAATCATTAGTTTATTGCAAAAGAAAATCGATTCTTTATAATTTCCGAATCGTGTTACCATGGGTTGGGTATGGAAATGGAAGATTAATTTTTCAAAGAATGGAGCCAACAACCATGCAAGGAGTGGTCCGATCTGAATACGAGAGATAATTTTTGACAAGAAAGATCAAGTAAACAAAGCTAGGAGTTTGATATCAACGTGTGAGATAATTTGTTTCTCGAATCCGCGCGCAAAAGTCTCGACCGCACCATAGTGTACGCATCCACACACATCCGTCGCAAAACCTCCACGCGACCGTGCACGCGTACGCCCGAAACTTGCACACGTGCGTACATCCGAAGACGTCCACGTGGCCATGCGCACTCACATACGCCCAAAGCATAGTGTACGCATCCACACACATCCGTCGCAAAACCTCCACGCGACCGTGCACGCGTACGCCCGAAACCTTCACACGTGCGTACATCCGAAGACGTCCACGTGGTCATACGCACTCACATACGCCCAAAGCATCCACACACATCCGTCGGAAACCTCCACGCGACCGTGCACACGTACGCCCGAAACTTGCACACGTGCGTACATCCGAAGACGTCCACGTGGCCATGCACACGCGCATACGCCCGAAGCATTAAACACAATCGTGCATACACACATACGCGCATACACCCGAAGCATTAACACGGACGTGCATACGCATACGCCCAAAGCATCCACACACATCCGTCGGAAACCTCCACGCGATCGTGCACACGTACGCTTGAAACTTGCACACGTGCGTACATCCGAAGACGTCCACGTGGCCATGCGCACGCGCATACGCCCGAAGCATTAAACACAACCGTGCATACACACATACGCGCATACACCCGAAGCATTAACACGGACGTGCATACGCGCGCACACCCGAAGCGTGCAGCACACACCACACAATGTAGCCCAAGTCACCTTGAACATTCTGTGTGCACACATTAATAGAATGAATATGTTTTGGTTTCCCTTATATATCCTGGGTTCCAATGTTGTCCTATCTATGTGGGATAACTCACAATTTTGTCTTTTCTTTTCTTTTCTTCAAACTTCACACTCACATAACTTGATACTTGTTTATCCGTTTTATGCGTAGTAAAATACGTTATGAAGCTCTTGAACACATTTATCTTTCCATATCAATATATTAAGCTAATCGTAAATAATTATTTTACTAGCTTTCATATCGTGTGTGAAAAACCACACGATAGTGTGCCCTACACGAGGGTCCCGTTGCGTGAACGAGCCTGAGAGCTCCCCGATCGGCCCTAGGATGCAGGCTCCCTCTTCCTCTCCGTGTGGAACTAGTGTCGCAGCGAGCATCGCGTGTGTATATGTGTGTATGTGTGTTTCCGATTAGCATAGGATACGAGAGAGGGTGCGTGCGTGGTCGCCGGTGCAAAGGTGCCGGTCGTAACCAGGTGTGTATGTGTGTGTGTGCGTGTGCACGGGCACGGCTAATCGGGCCATGTCCCAAGCCTCTTTTGGGCCCCTTGTACATACAGGCGAAAGGGGCGGCAAGGACGAGGGCACACTCTCTCACTTCTTGTGCTGTTACTGGTCGCGTCCGAAGAGTTTTCGAGATCGAACCGGCCGGCAACGCAGCAAGCTCCGAAGGATTCGGGTTCTCGGCAACTCCTCCCTTCCTGGTCCATAACCCCGGTGGTCCCGCCCGGATCCGATATGCAAGCGCGGATTATCGCGACATCTTTGGTGAACCCGACGTGAAAGAGGCGGCAGGAAGGATCAAATCGAGGAACAACCAATACTTGGAGATGGCATCCTCAAGCAACCAAGCGGGAGAGTTCGAAACGATGATGTTGATCGTCGAACAAATGATGAGATCTCGAGACAACAATGCAAGCGTGGAGAAGGCTGTCGATTGTGTCGTTGAGCTCGAGGGTCAATTTGACAGAAGGAACATTACGAAGTTCCTTAATGCATACAAAAGGGAAATGAATCAAAGGGACGTGTCGGAATCACGTCAAATCGCAAGTTTCAAGAGAGTGGTCGCCAACAACATCCAAAGACGCATCATCGATATTCAAGAAAGTAAGACAACATGGTCCGAGTTCGAGAAAGCGATATTAGCACAGTTCGCGATTGAAGACTCGACGAGGATGACTCGACATGTCCTCATCAAATGGATAGAGAAGAAAAATAAGAAGATGAGCGTCTCGAGGGTATACGACGAGTTCAACCAGATGTTTGGTCGTCTCCCCGCCATGGACCAAGTGCTACTTGAGGAAGATAAGAGTTTGTACTTCTTGAAGGCTATAGATATGAAAGATAAATGAGAGTTGGGGACTCTCCTCGAAGATGATACCCAAGCTAACGGGCTTGTGGCGGACTGGGTTGCGGTGAAGCAAGCATGCAACAAGATCGACATGCGTCATCAATGGCTCCATGATATTGACTTGGTAAAACCGAGCGTAGAAAAAGCAAAACCATCAAAAGACGTCGAGACTCCTAAAGAACGCATCCAACATGAAAAGAAGATTGATGATGACTTGAGGACGATGACGGGTCATTTCAAAGGAGGTCGAATATTTCGGAACATGCGTCGAGTTCGAAACAATGGATGATGGAACAAGCCAAATCGAAGCTTGCATCAATGGAGATAAAGAGAGCGAGGCTAGAGTAATTGAGGATCTAGCCGCTAAAGACGACATCGAGGAGGTGACTTTAAACAAGATAACAAGCGTCGACAACGACCATGGCCAGATTTTCTCCACACATGCTCCAGAGACTTGGGCAGTTTGCAGAGGGGCATTCTTGGAACTCCTAGAAACTTAGGGGTATTTTGGTGTTCTTCCGTAGTTTCTTCCCTCTTTCCAGAAGCTTTTGTGTAACATTAGTTAATGTAATGGCTTATAAGTTAAGTGCTCAAAATATGTTCAGAAAATGTGGAGTTAAAACATTAGTCCATGGGCTTCACTTGCACTTTTGCGGATTTCGTGGTTTAGGGTTTCACTTGCACTCTTGATGTTTGTTTATCATTCCAAAAATATGGAGGTAACCTTGGGGTTTGGTTTGGTCATTTTGGACATTTTGGTTTTCCTTGAATCATTCAGAAGTGGACATGAAACACTAATTCAAGGGTTTTCATGGTTGTAGATCGATGACATTGTGCGTGCTGCGAAGAGAGTGTGCTATAGGGCCGTTTCTCTAAGAGCAATGGCATGACCCAATCAACTTCCCAAATTTTGTGATACTTTGTTCCTATGATAAGAGAAATAAATGGAACTTGTTGAGCTTCGATTTTGTTAGCTCTAATACATTTGAATGAGGCTTTTGTTGTTCGTGTTGAAGGTTTTCTCGGGCACGTTTCATGCTATAAAAGAGAAGTCTATAATAATAAAAGTGATGTATATTTTGTTTATACTGCAGTATGAGACTTTTTTTTATCTATAAATTATAGCCACATTAAATATTTAGTTAATAGTTGGAAAAAACTAAATGTTTTTTGTAGTCTTTTGTTTTTTTACATCTATACATCTTATGCATTTTGGGAGAATTTGGCTACAAGGTCTACATGCTTGCTTCATACGAATATTATATATCTACCAATGTAATGGGGGTTTGAACCCGGAATGACAATCAATGCCTGCTAAGGTTGTTTGTGGGCAATGTTACCGGAGGTATGATCATCAAGCCTTGAACTGAAGGCTTAGAATTCATAATGGAACTTACCACTAGGTTGAAATAAAATGTTGATTAAATGGAAAGATTTAGCACTGTAAAGATTCATCATTAAGGATATGGTACAATGAGTTTAGAAGTTACACCATCTGTTCTGTAGTAAGGTCGATTGGAAAAATAGGGGTTATGAACCATGCAGTAGAAAATCCCAAAGGAACCATCTACCTGAATGGATCCATATTCACAAGGAATAGGATAGTTCAAAATCCCAAAGGAACGATCTATCTGAATGAATCGATATTCACGAGTAATAAGATAATTTGCCTTAGAGGGATGTTTACATATATAGGTATACAAATCCTTCTCTTGAGTATGGAAAGAACATCTGGAAAGAGGAAGGGTTCAAAACCCCCATGGTAACTAGTTCTAACTCTTCTACAAATCAGAAATTGGTTTACTATCTTTCCTCATCCACAGGGATAGTCTGCTAATGAGCCAACTGGAAACATTTGTTAGAGCCATGAGGTAGGAAACTCAAGCTTGGTTCCGATGGAAGAGGTCTACAAAAAGATCCATCCATCCAAACCGAGGGGTGTGGTGCAAGCTATATTTGGTAGGGACTACAACCAATCATCCTTACCAATATAATTGCAAATTAGAATAGCCATAACATATTGGAACTTCAAAACTCAAAATTTACAAGTTAATTCTCACGTGCATACCGATGACATCAAGTGTTTTGGCAATGTATGATATACTCTGACAATGACAAAAAATGCATTTTGCCTTATTCCATTGCAATTGATGATTATTGGAAGATCATTCATCAATGTTAATAACAAGATTATTATGGTTTGCATGTACGTGGCCACCATTTGAATGTATGAAGCCTTAATAATAAATAGGGCAAGCATTGTTGGCCTAAGGATTTGTAAAGGCTTTGTTACTTTCTAGTCGATTCATGACATGGGTGGGTAAAGCCAAGACTACATCAATATTACCAGGAATATCTTTACCAGGGAAGAAAATAATCTTTCCTGGATCATCAGCACTCGGTAATCGAGCTGCCAGAGGTTTCCCCCAACCAAAGTCAACTTTGAAGACAGGAAAATTATGAGAGCTCGATGCTCGAATTCGTGCATTATTGAGGGAGCAACATTCAAACATGGCATCTCGATCGTATACCTCCAACCAATGGAGCCAATTATGAAAGGTTTCATTAGTACAAGAAATCAAAGATCTATGTATACGTTCAGTTGTTGAGGCAAGGTCCTCTTCCTCGAGTTCCACAGATGTTGCGGTGGCAATTGTCCACATAAATGCATTCCCAAAATAGGCTTTTCCTAAGGGTGGGTCAGCTCATTCTCCCATGTTAACGATCGAAATGAAGCCGAGTTTCTTGCCATGCAAATGTTCCCTAGCTTTTGTGGTATGCCGCCATATGTGAGCACATATTATCTCATATGATGTGTTCTGACCACCAACTTTATTTTTCAACCTTGTGATCATGTCTTTAGTGAAGCAGAAAGTGTTCATTTTTACAGAAACTGTTTGACCAATATTTTTGACATCGTCGTCGTCCACATGTTCAAGGTGTATTCTTGCTTTTTCTGGTGATGGGTTCTCAATCTTCAATAAAGAACGTGTATGAACTGGAGGTATGGAAATGGCTTCACCTCTGGCACACTCTGCCCATGAGCTCATGAAGTGCCACAATAAGGTACCATCACAAAGGACATGACTGTGTACAATCCCAAGTGCAATTCCACCACAATCAAACCTTGAGACCTAAATTTCAATACAAAAGACTAAGAATTAAATTAAGGGCAGTTATAAAAACTTGTCATTGCAATAAGATGGCACTTCATAATACATTAATTAAAGCAGCAATGGAAATTATTAAGAGTGAAACAAATTGAACACCTATCTCATTACCTCACCCATACAACATCACAACTATGAGAACATTGACTTTATTATGCAGCTTTATTTTGATCTATTTTTATTAAAAACAACACAATATTAATCACATAATAATTTTCAGCAAACACTTCAATGGTAGCCTTCAATCACGTTAGCTGATTTCATTGATGGGATAACTAATTTAACACACTAGGGAGGACTTGCTTTCGACATTTATATCACTTTCACAGGAAGAAGATAACTGTCTTATACATAAAGAAAAAGATGATCCACCTTGAACACTAACGTAAGAAAATGAAAGTTTTCATTTGGCACGCTATGTTGGGTGTCAAATATCAGGTGTAGTATTAAAGTCATTTGAATGATTTAAGAGACAAGATTTTCAATTCTTGAACAATGCTTCAATTATTGGTTCTAGTGATCCAAGTACAAGTGCTCGGTGGTTTAAGTTCAAGTATCTTTGTTTAAATACAATATATGTGTTCTAGAAAGTATCTTTAATATACCACTGTAATTCTATGTAGACATGCATGAGGTCTCATGGGCCATACAATGTTTATGCACGTATCTTGCACATAATATAACCACGCCCACCATTTTAGAGAACCTTTTTTTTCTCTTCTTGAATGGAGAACTCATGGCATAATTTCTTCACAGTATGCTACTTGTTTTGGTGCAAGACCTTCATCTAGATATATTTTGTCACACACCCTTGAGTGTCCTTCTCTAGAATAGGGAAGCTTTTTCCTTTCCATATCCATGAAATGGACATTAATGCCTCAAGTCAACTAACATTGGCCAGCCCAATTCTTGTTTCTTTCTAGTGGGTGGCCAATTACTTGAACCTTCCATATATATCCTAATGGCAAAGAAGCAATGAAATACTAAATAGAACAATGATATGTACAATCTTTCCCATATTTGATTAAATATATAGATTCTTACTCTTGGGCGAAGATATCATAACTCTGAACATGTTATAGATTCTCACAATGCACTACACCACCCTTGGGTTAAGCTACCATATCTTTGAACATGTTATGGATTTCTACAGTGCGTCACACCTCTCCTGGGTTAAGCTACCATAACTCATAATGTGTTTCCCCCATTAGTTTTCTCCAAGATTCAGCACAAGCATATGCTTTCTCTTGGGTATGGAGGATTTATTGCATATACTTTGCAAGTTCTCATTTTTTTTACAAATAAGCCCTTTGCATGACTGTAGATCTTGTGATACCTTCTATTTAGCTAATTTAAACTCATTAAGTACTTAAAAGCTTCTTGGCGTTCTTACAGTGTTTCCCTTTGAGACTTTCCAAGGCATATATTTATGAAGCAAGCATTTATTTGTGCATGAGAGAATGACATGAGTAAAACCTTTACATGAGATAAGATGAGCCTTGAGCAAGAAGCAAGAAAGAAAGTGCGCAAAAGGAGTCACAAGACTAGAAAGATGGAAGTTAAGAGAAGAGACGTGCAAAGAGCAGGAAGAATGGAAGAATCTTGCCCAATGCTTTGCTTGCCTCCAATCATTGCCTGTCCAAGTAGCCTGCCCATTGCTTTTGCCTCCAATCATTCCAGTCAATCCAATTCATCAGGCGAAGGAAAGGGCTTAGCAAGAATCTACTGATCTTCTTATGTATGAAGATAAAGATCATCCACCTTGATCATCCACCTTGAACCACTACGGACAGAAACACAAAGGTTGTCCACAAAGGTGGGATGTATTCTATCCACATTACATACACAAAGGTTCTCATAATTCATTAGCTTTTGTGGAAAAGGTGCCATCATTTGTTAATACACTTTTGTGTCCTTGGCATTACATACACAAAGGTTGTCATAATTCATTAACTTTTGTGAAAAAGGTACCATGATTTGTTAATACACTTTTTACGTCCTCGTCAAACTCATGGGATGTTCCTATAATTACTGTTATATTGGTAAAATCCTCCAACCAAAAGATTCAACTTTTGCACACAATGCAATCTTCTCGCACATTGAGTGGAAAGTAATACATCAATCAAAGACTTCCTCCTACACATGCCCAATGAACATTAGAATTATGACTAATGAGCTACAAAATGCATTAGTATTACATCAACATATCTTAATTATCATTAAAATATTGTTCATAAGCTTACAACCTCACACATACACAATCACAACTCAAATGTTTCAAACTCGAAATGGGTAAAGCAAACGATGAACACCATACATTGGCTTAAGGATTGAAAAACATGTCATCACTTTCTAGTCGATGCATAACATGAGTAGGTAGAGGCAAAAGAACTTCGATATTACCATGAATATCGCCACTAGGAAAGAATACAAGTGTTCCTACATCATGCATACTTGGAATTCGACATGCCAAAGGTTTACCCCAACCAAAATTAAGTTTAAAAATAGGAAAATTATGGGAGCTTGATGTTCCAACACGTGCGCCATTGCGTAAAATTCTTTCAAAGATGGCATCACCGCCATAGATCTCCACCCAATGGAGCCAACTATGAAATGTTTCGGTATTACAACCACGTATAGATCTGTGTATACGTTGAGCTGTAACGACGAGATCTTCATCCTTGAGCTCCCCTGCCATGGCAATCGCTATGGTGAACATAACTGCATTCCCAAAATAGGCCTTTCCTAAGGGTGGGTCTATTCGTTCTCTCATGTTAACTACTGAAACAAAGCCTACTTTCTTATCATCCAAATGTTCCCTTGCTTTAGATATGTGACGCCATATGTGGGCACAAATAACCTCGTACGCCGTGTTCTCACCACCAACCTGTCTTTTCAAGGATTCCATCATGTCCTTGGTGAAGAGGAATGTGTTCATTTTTATAGAATCCCCTTGCCCCATGTGGTTGTCTTCATCCTCTATATGGGCGAGGTGTAATACAGCTTTCTCTAGGCATGGGTTATCAATCTTCAACAAAGAACGATTATGAATCGGAGGCAATGAGATGGGTTCCCCTCTTGCACACTCGGCCCACGAAACCATGAAGTGCCAAAACGAGTGTCCATCACAAAGTATATGGCTTCGGGAAACCCCAAGTGCAATGCCTCCACACTTGAATCTGGAAATCTGAATTTTAACAAAAAAAGAGAAAATTGAAACTATGTAGAATACATACATACATACATATGTGTGTGGGAGTTGTGTTTGATAGATAGATATCTTTCTAAAATCCACAAGAGACCAATAGCTTTCTATGAGACGGGGACTAGCTCATGGTTATGGTCGAAATGTGTGGGTCCCCATATAGGCCTGAAGGCCCAATGTATGATGTAAGTGTGTAAAGAGAGATCAAAGGTGAGATGTTTGTTCACACCTGGACAATCAATGGAGGTGCAGAGCAATAGTCTTCTGGATCTACACTTGGGGCCAGCTGGGTGAAGAAAGGCTGCCATTGGAAGCCCCAGGATTGCTTGAGATCCATCAATGTTATGTTGCCCTCAACCACGGCCTCCACGAAAGGGACACCTGTGTCATCGCACACCACGTGGAGCCGGCCATCGGCACCTGCATGGAGGCGCCCCGCCAGTGGGTAGAACTCGTCCAATGCGAATCCCAAAGACCTCTTCATGATCTCCTCTTCCATGTCTTCATGATGTCCACCAAAGCCTAGTGTGCGGCTCGCCTCGTAGAAGAGAATTCGACCGAAGTGTGGAGCCTTGGGGCCCATCGTGTCCATGGCCGATAGAAACATTCGTTCCACACGCGATTCGCCATCCCAACTTCCATTGCTGGTTCTCCTTATCCTGTTGCTCGGCCTCACCATCTCTTCCTTCACAACCCGCACTCTTATATCTTGATCAACCTGCACATATGCCATGTCTCTCCCCCCCTACTCTCTCTTTCTCTAATCTCTTGTCTTAGTCTGACACGCCATTTCTTGAGCTTATCAACGATCCATCCATGACTTTTTTCTCTTCCCAATCTTTAAGCTCCATCACTTTCAAGTTATATGTCATATAAAATTGTAGCATTCAAAGGTGGGCTCCACATCCCATGTGACACGATCGGGGTGCGTAAAACTTTTTGCACTTTTTGATTTGGAAACATATAGAAGCCTATTAAGGTATTCGTTCTATTTTATTTGGAGGAATCAACTTCTAGAAGTCCACGAAGACACAAACCAATAAGAGTTCTTCTGGGTTAGGGGGGGTAGATGTTTGGCCGCTCAAACTTAAAACTCGTGTCGGCAGAACAAATGGCCATCGATCTGTTTGTTATTTTTTAAGCGAGAGTGTATCACATGCTCAGAGTTGAAGGAACTTGCCAAATTTTACAATTATTCAATTTGGTGTCCCACATAGACTTCGATGTACTTACTATATTTTACATCACATATTCATAGCAAGAATATAATGATCCTATGTATGAAGAAAAAAAACATCCACCTTGAACACTATGGACAGAAACAGACATTATCATGACACATGATGTGTTGGATACAAAATAAAAACGTTGCTAGTTACACTAACAATGGCATATTTACGAAACAACATTTTTTTACTTTTGTCAATGTTCTTGATAAAAAAAACGAATGCTTGCTTGCTACTTTAAATCAAACTTTGCGAGTGCTTGAGACACATATTTACAATTTAGTTCAAATTGTTCAAGCATTAACATCGTCCAACATTGGTAGTCAAGAAAAGCGTGCCAATATGTCATAAAGTCATCGACATGCAAACTCAATTGGTAGTAGGCACCATATCAAGCAACGCTTTTCAAAACTTAGACAACACGTTGTCTTAGACAATGAGAATGTATAATGTTCAATTGATTGTTTTGACCTGATTTCAATAGTTTTCTTGGATGAATTCCATCGACATTATATTCACAACGTTGTCATAATTCATTAACTTTTGTGAAAAAGGTGCCATGATTTGTTAATACTCGTTTGCTTCCTCGTTGAACTAACGGCTTGTTGGAATATTCCTATATTAAGTGTTATATTGGTAAAATGCCCAAACCAAAAGGTTCAAATTTTGCACACAATGCAATCTTCTTGCACATTGAGTGGAAAGTAATATATCAATCAAAGGCTTCCTCCTACATATGCCCCATCAACATTAGAATTATGTCTAATGAGCTACAAATGCATTAGCATTACATCAACATAGCTTAATTATCATTAAAATATTGTTCATAAGCTTACGACCTCACAAGCAAAACTCAAATGTTTTAAAATCAAAATGGGTAAAGGAACGATGAACACCATTAATTATCTTAAGGATTGACAAACATGTCCTCACTTTGTAGTCGATGAATAACATGAGTAGGTAAAGGCAAAAGAACTTCAATATTACCCGTAATATCGCCACTAGGAAAGAATACAATTTTTCGTACATCATCCATAATTGGAATTCGACATGCCAAAGGTTTACCCCAACCAAAGTTAAGTTTAAAAATTGGAAAGTTATGGGAACTTGATACTCCAATACGTGCACCATTGGATAAACATCCTTCAAAGATGGCACCACCACCATAGATCTCCACCCAATGGAGCCAACTATGAAATGTCTCGCTATTACAACCACGTATAGATCTATGTATACGTTGAGCTGTAACCATGAGATCCTCATCCTTGAGCTCCCCCGCTGTGGCAACCGCTATGGTCAACATAATCGTATTCCCAAAATAGGCTTTTCCTAAGGGTGGGTCTATTCGTTCTCTCATGTGTAACTACCGACACAAATGCTCCCTTGCTTTAGTTGTGTGCCGTAATATGTGGGCACAAATAACTCGTATCCCGTGTTCTCACCACCAGCTTGTCTTTTCCAGGTTTCCATCGTGTTCTTTGTGAGGAGGAATGTGTTCATTTGATAGAACCCCCTTTCCCCAAGTGGTTGTCTTCATCCTCGATATGGTTGAGGTGTATTACAACTTTTTCTAGGGAGGGGTTCACCTCTTGCACACTCGGCCCACAAAACCATGAAGTGCCAATACGAGTGTCCATCACAAAGAATATGTTGGGAATATGGAGCGGAATCGGGATAATTAAAACTTCAAACACAATTAACACTTGATAACCAATAGATGAAACCACAAGACGAAAATGAGAGTACACCAAGATATTTACGTGGAAAACCCAAAATAGGGAAAAACCACGGGAACCGTAGGTTCCAAACAATTTCACTATAATTTGGATTACAATGAAATACTACCTCACTAGAGGAATGTATCTACTTCAAGGCAACAATTTCGGCTACAATTCTTCACCCGATTGGGTGGATACAACAATGACCCAAATTATAATTCCTCACCCAATTGGGTGGATAGAAAACCAAATAAAAAAGAAACTAGAAAAACATAAAACGAAGAAACCTGAAACAAGTAGACAGGACAGGTGTTGTTCAATCGTGGTTCTTTGATAGCACGAACAACCCCTCGTAGGTCTCTGTATTTGTGACAGTAGTTCACTCTTCCCCTTGCTCACTCTTTCAATTTCTGTTTCTCTCTCTCTATTTTCTATTTTCGCTCTCTGCACACTCTCAAAAAAAAAATCAGTTTTCGTTCTCTGTTTTCTCTCTCAGAAAAACCAGTTTTTGCTCTCTGTTTTCTTTCTCATAGAAAAAAACAGGTCACGATGTCTCTCCTTTTTCCTTTTCTTCTTTTCTTTGTCCAACGTCTACAAACCTGTGTTCACACTCACACATACAAAAGACACATGCCCAAAAACAACATACAAAAAGAAAAAAGGAGACATACATACATATATATATATATATATTTAAATACAACTAATTAGTATGAAGTCAATTCGGCGTTCGGCCGACTTAATGTTGTGGGCTCCACTTGAGTGGACAAGCCCCAACAAATTCTCCCCCTCCATCTCAAGTGGGGGGCACAACTAGGTTTTCCTTTTGTTTGCAAACTTCAAGCTTCTCCCTTGACAAACATTTTGTCATCATGTCGGAACCATTCTTGTTTGTGTGAATCTTTTCAATGTGCATTTGCTTTTCTTCAAGCACATCTCTAATCCAATGGTATCTAACGTCTATGTGTTTTGACTTAGAGTGAAAGGAAGAATTCTTGCTTAAGTGGATAGCACTTTGGCTATCACAATACAAAATGTACCGTTCTTGGGTCAGCCCCAACTCTTGTAGGAATTTCTTTAGCCATAACAATTCCTTACTAGCTTCTGTGGCAACAATATACTCAGCCTCCGTTGTGGATAATGCCACACATTTTTGCAATCTCGATTGCCAAGAGACCGCTCCCCCTGCAAAGATCATTAGGTAACCAGATGTAGACTTTCTGGAGTCAACATCACTAGCCATATTGGCATCTGTATATCCATCTAATATAGTTTGGTTCTCACCAAATTTTAGACAGACTCTTGAGGTACCCCTCAGATATCGCAGGATCCATTTCACTGCTTCCCAATGATCTTTTCCAAGGTTCGAGAGAAAACAGCTCACTACACCAACTGTGTGAGCAATGTCCGGCCTTGTGCATACCATAGCATACATTAAACTACTGACTACAAAGGCATATGGTATTTGTTTCATTCCTTCTTGCTCTTCATCACTCGTAGGGCATTGAGTTGAGCTAAATTTAAAGTGGCCCGCGAGTGGAGTGTTGACCGGCTTACTCTTAGCCATGTTGAATCTCTCGAGTACCTTCTCAATGTACTTTTCTTGAGACAACCAAAGTCTTTTGCTTAACCTGTCCCTGGTTATCTTCATCCCAAGGATTTGCTTGGCTGGTCCCAAGTCCTTCATGGGAAAAGATTTGCTGAGTTCCTTTTTCAACTTCTCAATCTTGTTGGTGTCTTGACCAACAATCAACATATCATCAACATACAAGAGCAAAATGACAAAATCCCCATCTAGGAATTTCTTAACAAACACACAATGGTCTGTGTTTGTTCTATTATACCCATGGTTCAACATAAAGGAGTCAAACTTTTTGTACCAAAGTCTAGGAGCTTGTTTTAGGCAGTACAAGTTCTTCTTTAACTTGCATACCAGGTTTTCCTTACCTTTGACACCAAACCCTTCGGGTTGATCCATGTAAATCTCTTCTTCCAAATCGCCATGGAGGAAGGCAGTTTTTACATCAAGTTTCTCGATTGAGACTGGCTGCGATCCCAAGTACAACTCTGATCGAGGACATCTTCACCACTGGTGAGAAAATCTCCTCGAAATCAATTCCCTTTTTCTTGCAAAGACTTCATCTCATCACTCATGACATCAAGCCATTCCTCATGATCATTTGCCATAGCTTCTCTAAAGCTTTCTGGCTCTCCTCCATCTGAAAGCATCACATATTCATGTGGGTTGTATCTCGTAGAAGGTCTTCTTTGTCTCATAGACCTTCTAACCTCTTCCTCTTCCAGAGGAGCTGCTGAAATGTCACCTAGAGTATGATGGTCATGATTCTGCCCATCATCATTGTCGGCTGCATCATCAGCCATATCATCATACTCCTCGGTATCTCCCCCATGACCTTTTGTGTCTGGGGTAGGCATTGGGTGTTCAGTGACTGAAAATTCAGGGGTGAGATCCGGCATTTCATTCGGCTCCGGATCTTGTAAGGTCTGATCCTCAAGGAATACCACATCCCTGCTTCTAATGACCTTCTTCTCTACTGGGTCATAAAGTCTATAGCTGAATTCCTCATGGCCGTATCCCAAGAATATGCATGGTTTGCATTTGTCATCAAGCTTGGATCTTTCATCTTTTGGGATGTGAACGTAGGCCCTACAGCCAAATACTCTCAAGTGTTTGTATGACACATCTTTGCCTGTCCAAACCCTCTCGGGAACATCGCCATCCAAGGGGGCTGACGGAGACAGGTTTATGAGGTCAATTGCAGTCCTCATTGCTTCACCCCAAAAGGATTTAGACAATTTTGAGTGGGATAACATACATCTTATCCGCTCACAAATTGTCCTATTCCTCCTCTCAGCCACACCATTGTGCTGAGGTGTTTTCGGGACACTTCTCTCTAGTCTAATACCATGCTCACGACAATATTCCTCAAATCGTCCCTGATATTCACCGTCGTTATCGGCACAGATACATTTCAGCTTTCTTCCAGTTTCTCTTTCCACACTTACATGAAAGTTCCTAAAGATTTCAAACACTTGATCTTTAGACTTTAATGCAAAGCACCACAACTTCCTCGAGAAGTCATCGATAAATGTGGCAAAGTACAATGCTCCCCCAAGAGTTCTATCTTTCATATAGCACAAGTCTGTGTGCACCAATTCCAATGGCTAAAATTTTCTTTTGGGGGGCAGATGTTGAAAAGCAACTCTGTGTTGTTTGCCGGGCAAGCAATCAACACAAGTTTCCAAGTGCATCCCTTTTATGTCCGGGAAGATGTTCTTCCTTGCTAGAACATCGAGTCCCTTTTGACTCATGTGCCCAAGTCTCTTATGCCATAGCTCAATCGAGGCATCCTTGTTGGCTACATTTACCTCTCCGCCGGACACCACAGCATGAAGTACATAGAGGGAATTCTGTTTTAGACATTTTGCTAATACTAGCGAGCCTTTGATAAGCTTCCATTTTCCTTCACCAAAGGAATTTGTGTAACCCTCATCATCAAGCTTACCGGCTGAAATAATATTCAGCCGAATGTCTGGCACATGCCTAACATCTTTTAATACTAGTTTGCAACCCATATCCGTGGTCAGAATTATATTTCCTATGCCAACGACCTCAATCACGCCGTGGTTTGCCATTTTGACTTTACCAAAGTCACCACCGGCATATGACGAGAACATTTCCCGATATGGGGTAATGTGGTACGAGGCTCCCGAATCGATAATCCAATCGGTTTCTTGGGATGCTAAGTTGACACAAGCATCATCACACGCGATGATGATATCACCATCACATGCGGCTGTCGTGGAATCATTTTTCTTGTTGTCAATAGTTCCACTCTTTTGGCCCCTCTTTTTCTTCCTACAATCTCTTTCATAGTGGTTTAGACCACCACAGTAGTGACACGTGAAGTCTTTCTTAGAGTCTTTCCTATTTCTAGATTTAGACCTCCCCTTAGAATTATTTCTGTGATTTTGTGGACCCCTACCATGGTTTCTTCCTCTAGAGGAGTTGTTTTCTATGACTAAGGCTTTATGTAGAAGATTCGACTTAAGCATGTCCAATGTTAGGTCTTTTTGTTGTGTTGCAGTCCCAAGCGTCACAACAAGGGTTTCCCAACTATCTGGGAGAGAGCCTAACAATAACAAGGTCAACACCTCATTTGCTAGAGGTATATCTAGAGAGACAGTTTGACTTATAAATCCTTGAAACGTATTAAGATGCTCTGCCATACTAGAGCCATCTTGATACCTAAGTCTTACAAGTTTCCTAAACACGGAGACTCTATTCAAAGCATTTTCGGTCTGAAACATACTCTCGATTTTTCTCCATAACTCGTTTGCTTTGGTTTCATCACAGAAATTGTTATATAGACTCATGTCTATAAAACATCGGATGTATGCAGATGTCTTTAGATGCATAGTGTCCCAGGTTAATGCATCTATTTTCTCGGGTTTGCTCGTACCATGTAGTACGGGCAACCACATGTCCCTCATTTTGGACTTCCAAATGGGGTAGTTGGAACCCGTCAGTTTAATCATCCCGCCTAATGATTCATCCATATTCCAAGTCTTTGCGGAGGTATGAACCTCTGCTCTGATACCACTTGTTGGGAATATGGAGCGGAATCGGGATAATTAAAACTTCAAACACAATTAACACTTGATAACCAATAGATGAAACCACAAGACGAAAATGAGAGTACACCAAGATTTTTACGTGGAAAACCCAAAATAGGGAAAAACCACGGGAACCGTAGGTTCCAAACAATTTCACTATAATTTGGATTACAATGAAATACTACCTCACTAGAGGAATGTATCTACTTCAAGGCAACAACCTCGGCTACAATTCTTCACCCGATTGGGTAGATACAACAATGACCCAAATTATAATTCCTCACCCAATTGGGTGTGGATAGAAAACCAAATAAAAAAGAAACTAGAAAAACATAAAACGAAGAAACATGAAACAAGTAGACAGGACAGGTGTTGTTCAATCGTGGTCTCTGTATTTGTGACAGTAGTTCACTCTTCCCCTTGCTCGCTCTTTCAATTTCTGTTTCTCTCTTTCTATTTTCTATTTTCTCTCTCTGCACACTCTCAAAAAAACAATCAGTTTTCGTTCTCTGTTTTCTCTCTCAGAAAAACCAGTTTTTGCTCTCTGTTTTCTTTCTCACAAAAAAAAACAGGTCACGATGTCTCTCCTTTTTCCTTTTCTTCTTTTCTTTGTCCAACTTCTACAAACCTGTGTTCACACTCACATATACAAAAGACACTTGCCCAAAAACAACATACAAAAAGAAAAAAGGAGACATACATACATATATATATATATTTAAATAGAACTAATTAGTATTAAGTCTATTCGGCGTTCGGCCGACTTAATGTTGTGGGCTCCACTTGAGTGGACAAGCCCCAACAGAATATGGCTTCGAGAAACCCCAAGTGCAATGCCTCCACGCTTGAATGCCACCACACTCGAAGTGTAGCGCCTTGGGGTACATTGTGTCGATGGGCGACACAAACATTTGTTCCACCACACTTGATTCGTCCTCCCTACTTCCATTGCTGCTTGTACTTCTCCTGCTGCTTGGCCTCATCATCTCTTCCTTCACAACCCATACTCTTATTTCTTGATATACCTACACATATGCCATGTCTCTCCCTCTCCCTGGACCACAACCTCCACAAAAGGGACACCCGTAGCATCGTACACCACGTCGAGCCGGCCATTGGCATCCATGTGGAGGCGTCCCGCGAGCGGGTAGAACTCGTTCAATGCCAACCCCAATGACCTCTTCATGATGTTTTCCAAGTGTTCGTAATGTCCGCCAAAGCCTAGGGTGGGGCTTGCTTCGTAGAAGAGAATTCGACCATGTCGATCATGCCGATGGCCGACACAAACATTTGTTCCACCACCCTCAATTAGCCCTCCCTACTTCCATTGTTGCTCGGCCTCACCATCTCTTCCTTCACAACCTGCACTCTTATTTCTTGATCTACCTGCACATATTCCATGTCTCTCCCTCTCTTTCTCTAATCTCTTGTTTTGTCTTACACAACATTTCTTGAGCTTATCATCACTTCATCACTTTTTTCTCTTCCCAATCCTTAAGATCCATTTGTTTTAATGGAGGAAGTCATAACTCATAATCTTCAAAGGTGAGGCTCCACTTCCATGTGACAGGGTACTCATCTTGTGTAATAAATATTATAAAATTTGAACTTTTACTTTTGCCGCATCCAATAGGTTTGGGTTGTACATCATGTAGATTTTGAATAACGTACCACTCTTGGAAAATTTACTCTTGACTATGTAATAATCAATCCCATCGCCATAAATGCATACACCGAGATTAGGCAGAATGGATTGATTTCATCGTGGGCATCATGTTCCGTGGACTTTTTGTATTTTTAATGGAATGACTTCATTATAGCCGCCTAGATATTTTCTTGTACATCATCACGAAGACTTGTTGCACTTGTTGCTCATATAGTGGGCTTGGCCGCAAGAACAAAATGGCCCTACATTACAACTTAGCTTTACACGGACTTCTGTTTTTCCGCACAAAACTAAAGGTGTTATAGACAAAACATAAAATTGTTAGTTATAGACAAGTCTACTCATCATGCACATTGACACAACTAGTTCGCTAATTTCACAAATAGTAAGTGTAGTTTTTGAGCTTTGAAAACATCTAGAAGCATATTTAGGTATTCATTCTCCCCTCAAGTTATATTGACATCTATTTTATTTAGACGAAGCTACTTATTTTCCATGTGGAAGCAAATTTGGCTCGCTTATATTATCGAGTAAAATGTTGGTTGAAGATTGAAAATAACTTTTCTAAAGAGATCATGCTCACCATGGGAGTGAAATAAGGATGTGATCTATCACCTACTCTATCTATTTTATTTGTTGGTTAACTAGAAGAGTTCATTCAAGAAGCTTTGGTAGAACGTGAGAAAATTTGGCCTTTTCAACATTTTCACTATCTTAGTTTCAATTTATACATAGGAGGTTCTAGTTTTTGGCCTATTTTAACATAAGTTTCGAAAACTTTTAGGTACAACATGTTACCTCTTTGTGAATGGAATGGCCTATTAGTTAATGTGGGTTTTTCCAAAGTCATGGTAGTAGCCATTGAAAATACAAAAAGTCACCATGTGATTTATATTTTACCATCAAGAGGAGGAAATTGCAACTTCGCCTTTTCAAATATATGAAGAAAATTAATGTTGCCTCAACCATTACTGTGAATTTGAGTTGTCGTTATTTGAGAGAAACCTAGCACATGGAGATTAGAGCACAAGTATTTGATACATATCTATTGAAAATTGTGTTAAGAGATATTTGATACCTAGTGCTTGACCTAAGGCAATGATCTTACATCAATAATATAGGAAAGAATGACATATAATGACGTGTAAAGAATCGAGTGTGATTCAATCCAGCGGAATAGATTAGAGAGGTGTGTTATATGTGTGTAAAAAAGGAGAGAGGAGAGACACAAGATAGATAGGAAAATAGAATACTCAAGATGTATATTGACATGAGTAGAGAATAGCAAGTACAAGGATAATAACATTACATAGAAGATTAACCGACACTTTACAAAGTACGAGGAGGGTGCTTTATATAAGGTCACCCTCTCACTAAACCATTCACTCACTCTCTAGCAACTATAGAAGCTCATGTGTCATTGTTAAGAGTTTATTACTAATCAATAGACCAAGGAAGAGCAAGAGTTTCTCCCCAAAATGGTGAAGATAAAAATGAAGAGCTCTCAAAACGAAAATGGCGATAGTCTCCCCCAAAATGGCGGTATGTACAAGGGAGAATACGTTGTCATGTTTCGACTTACATTTGATGATCCTTGTAGAGGAGAACCACGCTGGTGCATCAACAAGTGCAGCCAATGACAACTGGATGTTGTACACGGAGGCGGATCGGCCTCGTGGGCGTGGTGGACGAGGCGGGTCGGCTCGCAATGGTAGCGGCTGGCAAGAGAAGGACCGAAGGCACAAAGAACGTGCTAACAACAGTTCCGGACCCTCCACAAGTAGGGGGAGTCAAGGCGGAGCCAGAGGCTGGCAAGCCAAGGCCGACACGGAATGTTGGTACTATGGTAAAAAGGGCCACAGAGAAAGCGAGTGCTGGAAGAAGCACATTGTGTCGATGGGCGACACAAACATTTGTTCCACCACACTCGATTCGTCCTCCCTACTTCCATTGTTGCTTCTACTTCTCCTGCTGCTCAACCTCACCATCTCTTCCTTCACAACCCGCTCTCTTATTTCTTGATCTACTTGCACATATGCCATGTCTCTCCCTCTCTTTCTCTAATCGCTTGTTTTAGTCTTACACGACAGTTCTTGAGGTTATCATCACTACATCACTTTTTTCTTTTCCCAATCCTTAAGATCCATTTGTTTTAATGGAGGAAGTCCTGACTCATAACCTTCAAAGGTGAGGCTCCACTTCCATGTGACAGGGTTATCTTGCGTAATAAATATTATAAAATTTGAACTTTTACTTTTGCCGCATCCAATAGGTTTGGTTTGTACATTATGTAGATTTTGAATAACGTACTCACTCTTGGAAAATATACTCTTGACTATGTAATAATCAATCCCATCGCCATAAATGAATACATCGAGATTAGCCAGAATGGATTGATTTCATCGTGGGCATCGTGGTCCGTGGACTTTTTGTATTTTTAATGGAATGACTTCATTGTAGCCCCCTAGATATTTTCTTGTACATCATCATGAAGACTTGTTGCACTTGTTGCTCATATAGTGGGCTTGGCTGCAAGAACAATATGGCCCTACATTACAACTCAGTTTTACACGGACTTCTATTTTTCCGCACAAAACTACAGGTGTTATAGACAAAACATAAACATGTTAGTTATAGACAAGTCTACTCATCATGCACATTGACAAAACTAGTTCGCTAATTTCACAAATAGTAAGTGTAGTTTTTGAGCTTTGAAAACATCTAGAAGCATATTTAGGTATTCATTCTCCCCTCAAGTTATATTGACATCTATTTTATTTAGAGGAAGCTACTTATTTTCCATGTGGAAACAAATTTGACTCGCTTATATTGTCAAGTAAAATGTTGGTTAAAGATTGAAAATAACGTCTCTAAAGAGATCATGCTCACCATGGGAGTGAAATAAGGATGTGGTTTATCACCTACTCTATTTGTTTTATTTGTTGGTTAACAAGAAGAGTTCATTCAAGAAACTTTGGTAGAACGCGAGAAAAGTTTGGCTTTTTAACATTTTCACTATCTTACTTTCTATTTATAAATGGGAGGTTCTAGTTTTTGGCCCATTTTAACATAAGTTTCGAAAACTTTTAGGTACAACATGCTACCTCTTTGTGAATGGAATGGCCTATTAGTTAATGTGGGTTTTTCTAAAGTCATGGTAGTAGCCATTGAAAATACAAAAAGTCACCATGTGATTTATTTTACTATCAAGAGGAGGAAATTGCAATCTTCGCCTTTTCAAATACCAAGATTTCAACATAGGTATGAAGAAAATTAACGTTGCCTCAACCATTACTATGAATTTGAGTAGTTGTTACTTGAGAGAAACCTAGCATGTGGAGATTAGAGCACAAGTATTTGATACATATCTGTTGCAATTTGTGTTAAGAGATATTTGATACCTATTGCTTGACCTAAGGCAATGATCCTACATCAACACTATAGGAAAGAATGATATATAATGACGTGTAAAGAATCGAGTGTGATTTTATCCAACGGAATATATTAGAGATGTGTGTTATATGTGTGTGAAAAAGGAGAGAGGAGAGACACAAGATAGATAGGAAAATAGAATACTCAAGATGTATATTGACAATGAGTAGAGAATAGCAAGAACAAGGATAATAGCATTACATAGAAGATTAACCGACACTTTACAAAGTATGAGGAGGGTGCTTTATACAAGGTCACCCTCTCACTAAACCACTCACTCACTCTCTAGCAACTATAGAAGCTCATGTGTCATTGTTAAGAGTTTATTAGTAATTAATAGACCAAGGAAGAGTAAGAGTTTCTCCCCAAAATGGTGAAGATAAAAATGAAGAGCTCTCAAAACGAAAATGGCGATAGTCTCCTCCCAAAAATGAGCCCCCTTGTACTCCTTTTATCCATTTGGATTTAATGCAAAAGGAGTAAGTCTCCTTAAATCATGTAATATTGTCAAATTGGATTCGAATTGTGCATCTCTAGTTAAAGGTCAATTTCTTTAATCACTAAGCCATTAATTCTCTCTTACTTAATATTTATTCTATATCAAAAAATACACAGACTGTTTCCTTCTCTCTCCTACTTTTCATCTCTCCTCTCTCTTTCTTTCCACCCCCCATGATTTTGTGTGCCTCCTTCGCGCCCTTCATTTTCCATTATAAATAGCATGTGCACAAATAATTGCCTGTGTGCATGGACATTGCACATACACATTTTGGCCCTTGTTCATCGACTTTTCCCACGTTCGGTGCGCCACATCACAACACCGGTTGGCTATCACTCCCTCTCAAGCTCGGCAAGTCGTAGATCGAAAGACCAAGCTCAATCGAAACTTGTCAATTCCCAAAGATTTCGTGAAAATGTCAACGGTTTGAAGATTGGTACGAGAGATCATTTTTGACAAGAAAGATCAAGTAAACAAAGCTAGGAGTTTGATATCAATATGTGAGATAATTTGATTCTCGAATCCAAGAGGGAAGAAGAAAAGAAGGAAGAAAAAAAACTAGGAGGGAAAAAATGGGACATATATCCAGCTCCTCGTTGATCCTCCTCCCCAATGTTACTTTGCATGCCCACTTTTAGTTGGATGGCCTCTATTTTTAGTTGCATGGCCTCTGCTTTTAGTTGCATGCTTCCATTTTTAGATGCATGCCTTTTACTTTTAGTTGCATGGCCTTGGCTTTTGGTTGCATGCGATTGTCCGTATAATTCGGCCGAATGACACAATCATCCATAAAGTTTAGCCCGTGCGCAATCCGTATGTACGTCGCAACCAAATCATAGACGTGTCCGCGCGCAAAACTCCCGACCGCGTAGTAGTGTACGCATCCACGCATGCGCGCGTCCTGACTCGACGAGGATGACTCGAAATGTCCTCATGAAATGGATAGAGAAGAAAAATAAGAAGACGAGCGTCTCGAGGGTATACAACGAGTTCAACCAGATGTTTGGTTGTCTCCCCGCCATGGACCAAGTGCTACTTGAGAAAGACAAGAGTTTGTACTTCTTGAAGGTTGTGGATATGAAGGATAGATGAGAGTTGGGGACTCTCCTGGAAGATGATACCCAAGTGAACGGGCTTGTGGCGGACTGGGTTGCGATGAAGCAAGCATGCAACAAGATCGACAGGCATCATCAATGGCTCCATGATATTGACTTGGTAAGACCAAGCGTACAAAAAGCAAAACCATCTAAAGAAGTCGAGACTCCTAAAGAACGCATCCAACATGAAAAGAAGATTGATGATGACTCGAGGACGATGAAGGCCATTTCAAAGGAGGTCAAATGTTTCGGAACATGCGTCGAGTTCGAAACAACGGATGATGGAACCAGCCAAATCGAAGCTTGCATCAATGGAGATAAAGAGAGCGAGGCTAGAGTAATTGAGGATCTAGCTGCTAAAGACGACATCGAGGAGGTGACTTTAAACAAGATAACAAGCGTCGACAACGACCATGGCCAGATTTTCTCCACACATGCTCCAGAGACTTGGGCAATTTGCAGAGGGGCATTCTTGGAACTCATAGAAACTTAGGGGTATTTTGGTGTTCTTCCGTAGTTTCTTCCCTCTTTCAAGAAGCTTTTGTGTAACATTAGTTAATGTAATGGCTTATAAGTTAAGTGCTCAAAATATGTTCAGAAAATGTGGAGTTAAAACATTAGTCCATGGGCTTCACTTGCACTTTTGCGGATTTCGTGGTTTAGGGTTTCACTTGCACTCTTGATGTTTGTTTATCATTCCAAAAATATGGAGGTAACCTTGGGGTTTGGTTTGGTCATTTTGGACATTTTGGTTTTCCTTGAATCATTCAGAAGTGGACATGAAACACTAATTCAAGGGTTTTCATGGTTGTAGATCGATGACATTGTGCGTGCTGCGAAGAGGGCCGTTTCTCTAAGAGCAATGGCATGACCCAATCAACTTCCCAAATTTTGTGATACTTTGTTCCTATGATAAGAGAAATAAATGGAACTTGTTGAGCTTCGATTTTGTTAGCTCTAATACATTTGAATGAGGCTTTTGTTGTTCGTGTTGAAGGTTTTCTTGGGCACGTTTCATGCTATAAAAGAGAAGTCTATAATAATAAAAGTGATGTATATTTTGTTTATACTGCAGTATGAGACTTTTTTTTATCTATAAATTATAGCCACACTAAATATTTAGTTAATAGTTGGAAAAAACTAAATGTTTTTTGTAGTCTTCTGTTTTTTTACATCTAATGCATTTTGGGAGAATTTGGCCACAAGGTCTACATGCTTGCTTCATACGAATATTATATATCTACCAATGTACTGGGGGTTTGAACCCGGAATGACAATCAATGCCTGCTAAGGTTGTTTGTGGGCAATGTTACCGGAGGTATGATCATCAAGCCTTGAACTGAAGGCTTAGAGTTCATAATGGAACTTACCACTAGGTTGAAATAAAATGTTGATTAAATGGAAAGATTTAGCACTATAAAGATTCATCATTAAAGATATGGTACAATTGAGTTTAGAAGTTACACCATATGTTCTGTAGTAAGGTCGATTGGAAAAATAGGGGTTATGAACCATGTAGTAGAAAATCCCAAAGGAACCATCTATCTGAATGGATCCATATTCAGAAGGAATAGGATAGTTCAAAATCCCAAAGGAACAATCTATCCGAATGAATCGATATTCACGAGTAATAAGATAATTTGCCTTAGAGGGATGTTTACATATACAGGTATACAAATCCTTCTCTTGAGTATGGAAAGAACATCTGGAAAGAGGAAGGGTTCAAAACCCACATTGTAACTAGTTCTAACTCTTCTACAAATCAGAAATTGGTTTACTATCTTTCCTCATCCACAGGGATAGTTTGCTCATGAGCCAACTGGAAACATTTGTTAGAGCCATGAGGTAGGAAACTCAAGCTTGGTTCCGATGGAAGAGGTCTACAAAAAGATCCATCCATCCAGACCGAGGGATGTGGTGCAAGCTATTTGGTAGGGAGTACAACCAGTTATCCTGACCAATATAATTGCAAATTAGAATAGCCATAACATATTGGAACTTCAAAACTCAGAATTTACAAGTTAATTCTCACGTGCATACTGATGACATCAAGTGTTTTGGCAATGTATGATATACTCTGACAATCACAAAATTATTGGAAGATCATTCATCAATCTTAATAACAAGATTATTATGGTTTGCATGTACCCACCATTTGAATGTATGAAGCCTTAATAATAAATAGGGCAAGCATTGTTGGCCTAAGGATTTGTAAAGGCTTTGTTACTTTCTAGTCGATTCATGACATGGGTGGGTAAAGCCAAGACTACATCAATATTACCAGGAATATCTTTACCAAGGAAGACAATAATCTTTCCTGGATCATCAGCACTCGGTAATTGAGCTGCCAGAGGTTTCCCCCAACCAAAGTCAACTTTGAAGACAGGAAAATTATGAGAGCTCGATGCTCGAATACGTGCATTATTGAGGGAGCAACATTCAAACATGGCATCTCGATCGTATACCTACAACCAATGGAGCCAATTATGAAAGGTTTCCTTAGTACAAGAAATCAAAGATCTATGTATACGTTCAGCTGTTGAGGCAAGGTCCTCTTCCTCGAGTTCCACAGATGTTGCGGTGGCAATTGTCCACATAAATGCATTCCCAAAATAGGCTTTTCCTAAGGGTGGGTCAGCTCCTTCTCTCATGTTAACGATCGAAATGAAGCCGACTTTCTTGCCATGCAAATGTTCCCTAGCTTTTGTGGTATGCCGCCATATGTGAGCACATATTATCTCATATGATGTGTTTTGACCACCGACTTTATTTTTCAACCTTGTGATCATGTCTTTAGTGAAGCAGAAAGTGTTCATTTTTACAGAAACTGTTTGACCAATATTTTTGACATCGTCGTCGTCCACATGTTCAAGGTGTATTCTTGCTTTTTCTGGTGATGGGTTCTCAATCTTCAATAAAGAACGTGTATGAACTGGAGGTATGGAAATGGCTTCACCTCTGGCACACTCTGCCCATGAGCTCATGAAGTGCCACAATGAGGTACCATCACAAAGGACATGACTGTGTGCAATCCCAAGTGCAATTCCACCACAATCAAACCTTGAGACCTAAATTTCAATACAAAAGACTAAGAACTTGTCATTGCAATAAGATGGCACTTCATCATACATTAATTAAAGCAGCAATGGAAATTATTAAGAGTTAAACAAATTGAACACCTATCTCATTACCTCACCCATACAACATCACAACTATGAGAACATTGACTTTATTATGCAGCTTTATTTTGATCTATTTTTATTAAAAACAACACAACATTAATCACATAATAATTTTCAGCAAACACTTCAATGGCAGCCTTCAATCACGTTAGCTGATTTCATTGATGGGATAACTAATTTAACACACTAGGGAGGACTTGCTTTCGACATTTATATCACTTTCACAGGAAGAAGATAACTGTCTTATACATAAAGAAAAAGATGATCCACCTTGAACACTAACGTAAGAAAATGAAAGTTTTCATTTGGCACGCTATGTTGGGTGTCAAATATCAGGTGTAGTATTAAAGTCATTTGAATGATTTAAGAGACAAGATTTTCAATTCTTGAACAATGCTTCAATTATTGGTTCTAGTGATCCAAGTACAAGTGCTCGGTGGTTTAAGTTCAAGTATCTTTGTTTAAATACAATATATGTGTTCTAGAAAGTATCTTTAATATACCACTGTAATTCTATGTAGACATGCATGAGGTCTCATGGGCCATACAATGTTTATGCACGTATCTTGCACATAATATAACCACGCCCACCATTTTAGAGAACCTTTTTTTTCTCTTCTTGAATGGAGAACTCATGGCATAATTTCTTCACAGTATGCTACTTGTTTTGGTGCAAGACCTTCATCTAGATATATTTTGTCACACACCCTTGAGTGTCCTTCTCTAGAATAGGGAAGCTTTTTCCTTTCCATATCCATGAAATGGACATTAATGCCTCAAGTCAACTAACATTGGCCAGCCCAATTCTTGTTTCTTTCTAGTGGGTGGCCAATTACTTGAACCTTCCATATATATCCTAATGGCAAAGAAGCAATGAAATACTAAATAGAACAATGATATGTACAATCTTTCCCATATTTGATTAAATATATAGATTCTTACTCTTGGGCGAAGATATCATAACTCTGAACATGTTATAGATTCTCACAATGCACTACACCACCCTTGGGTTAAGCTACCATATCTTTGAACATGTTATGGATTTCTACAGTGCGTCACACCTCTCCTGGGTTAAGCTACCATAACTCATAATGTGTTTCCCCCATTAGTTTTCTCCAAGATTCAGCACAAGCATATGCTTTCTCTTGGGTATGGAGGATTTATTGCATATACTTTGCAAGTTCTCATTTTTTTTACAAATAAGCCCTTTGCATGACTGTAGATCTTGTGATACCTTCTATTTAGCTAATTTAAACTCATTAAGTACTTAAAAGCTTCTTGGCGTTCTTACAGTGTTTCCCTTTGAGACTTTCCAAGGCATATATTTATGAAGCAAGCATTTATTTGTGCATGAGAGAATGACATGAGTAAAACCTTTACATGAGATAAGATGAGCCTTGAGCAAGAAGCAAGAAAGAAAGTGCGCAAAAGGAGTCACAAGACTAGAAAGATGGAAGTTAAGAGAAGAGACGTGCAAAGAGCAGGAAGAATGGAAGAATCTTGCCCAATGCTTTGCTTGCCTCCAATCATTGCCTGTCCAAGTAGCCTGCCCATTGCTTTTGCCTCCAATCATTCCAGTCAATCCAATTCATCAGGCGAAGGAAAGGGCTTAGCAAGAATCTACTGATCTTCTTATGTATGAAGATAAAGATCATCCACCTTGATCATCCACCTTGAACCACTACGGACAGAAACACAAAGGTTGTCCACAAAGGTGGGATGTATTCTATCCACATTACATACACAAAGGTTCTCATAATTCATTAGCTTTTGTGGAAAAGGTGCCATCATTTGTTAATACACTTTTGTGTCCTTGGCATTACATACACAAAGGTTGTCATAATTCATTAACTTTTGTGAAAAAGGTACCATGATTTGTTAATACACTTTTTACGTCCTCGTCAAACTCATGGGATGTTCCTATAATTACTGTTATATTGGTAAAATCCTCCAACCAAAAGATTCAACTTTTGCACACAATGCAATCTTCTCGCACATTGAGTGGAAAGTAATACATCAATCAAAGACTTCCTCCTACACATGCCCAATGAACATTAGAATTATGACTAATGAGCTACAAAATGCATTAGTATTACATCAACATATCTTAATTATCATTAAAATATTGTTCATAAGCTTACAACCTCACACATACACAATCACAACTCAAATGTTTCAAACTCGAAATGGGTAAAGCAAACGATGAACACCATACATTGGCTTAAGGATTGAAAAACATGTCATCACTTTCTAGTCGATGCATAACATGAGTAGGTAGAGGCAAAAGAACTTCGATATTACCATGAATATCGCCACTAGGAAAGAATACAAGTGTTCCTACATCATGCATACTTGGAATTCGACATGCCAAAGGTTTACCCCAACCAAAATTAAGTTTAAAAATAGGAAAATTATGGGAGCTTGATGTTCCAACACGTGCGCCATTGCGTAAAATTCTTTCAAAGATGGCATCACCACCATAGATCTCCACCCAATGGAGCCAACTATGAAATGTTTCGGTATTACAACCACGTATAGATCTGTGTATACGTTGAGCTGTAACGACGAGATCTTCATCCTTGAGCTCCCCTGCCATGGCAACCGCTATGGTGAACATAACTGCATTCCCAAAATAGGCCTTTCCTAAGGGTGGGTCTATTCGTTCTCTCATGTTAACTACTGAAACAAAGCCTACTTTCTTATCATCCAAATGTTCCCTTGCTTTAGATATGTGACGCCATATGTGGGCACAAATAACCTCGTACGCCGTGTTCTCACCACCAACCTGTCTTTTCAAGGATTCCATCATGTCCTTGGTGAAGAGGAATGTGTTCATTTTTATAGAATCCCCTTGCCCCATGTGGTTGTCTTCATCCTCTATATGGGCGAGGTGTAATACAGCTTTCTCTAGGCATGGGTTATCAATCTTCAACAAAGAACGATTATGAATCGGAGGCAATGAGATGGGTTCCCCTCTTGCACACTCGGCCCACGAAACCATGAAGTGCCAAAACGAGTGTCCATCACAAAGTATATGGCTTCGGGAAACCCCAAGTGCAATGCCTCCACACTTGAATCTGGAAATCTGCATTTTAACAAAAAAAGAGAAAATTGAAACTATGGAGAATACATACATACATACATATGTGTGTGGGAGTTGTGTTTGATAGATAGATATCTTTCTAAAATCCACAAGAGACCAATAGCTTTCTATGAGACGGGGACTAGCTCATGGTTATGGTCGAAATGTGTGGGGCCCCATATAGGCCTGAAGGCCCAATGTATGATGTAAGTGTGTAAAGAGAGATCAAAGGTGAGATGTTTGTTCACACCTGGACAATCAATGGAGGTGCAGAGCAATAGTCTTCTGGATCTACACTTGGGGCCAGCTGGGTGAAGAAAGGCTGCCATTGGAAGCCCCAGGATTGCTTGAGATCCATCAATGTTATGTTGCCCTCAACCACGGCCTCCACGAAAGGGACACCTGTGTCATCGCACACCACGTGGAGCCGGCCATCGGCACCTGCATGGAGGCGCCCCGCCAGTGGGTAGAACTCGTCCAATGCGAATCCCAAAGACCTCTTCATGATCTCCTCTTCCATGTCTTCATGATGTCCACCAAAGCCTAGTGTGCGGCTCGCCTCGTAGAAGAGAATTCGACCGAAGTGTGGAGCCTTGGGGCCCATCGTGTCCATGGCCGATAGAAACATTCGTTCCACACGCGATTCGCCATCCTAACTTCCATTGCTGGTTCTCCTTATCCTGTTGCTCGGCCTCACCATCTCTTCCTTCACAACCCGCACTCTTATATCTTGATCAACCTGCACATATGCCATGTCTCTCCCCCCCTACTCTCTCTTTCTCTAATCTCTTGTCTTAGTCTGACACGCCATTTCTTGAGCTTATCAACCATCCATCCATGACTTTTTTCTCTTCCCAATCTTTAAGCTCCATCACTTTCAAGTTATATGTCATATAAAATTGTAGCATTCAAAGGTGGGCTCCACATCCCATGTGACACGATCGGGGTGCGTAAAACTTTTTGCACTTTTTGATTTGGAAACATATAGAAGCCTATTAAGGTATTCGTTCTATTTTATTTGGAGGAATCAACTTCTAGAAGTCCACGAAGACACAAACCAATAAGAGTTCTTCTGGGTTAGGGGGGTAGACGTTTGGCTGCTCAAACTTAAAACTCGTGTCGGCAGAACAAATAGCCATCGATCTGTTTGTTATTTTTTAAGCGAGAGTGTATCACATGCTCAGAGTTGAAGGAACTTGCCAAATTTTACAATTATTCAATTTGGTGTCCCACATAGACTTTGATGTACTTACTATATTTTACATCACATATTCATAGCAAGAATATAATGATCCTATGTATGAAGAAAAAAAACATCCACCTTGAACACTATGGACAGAAACAGACATTATCATGACACATGATGTGTTGGATACAAAATAAAAACGTTGCTAGTTACACTAACAATGGCATATGCAATGTCAACAATGTCGTTTGAATGTTTTACGAAACAACATTTTTTTACTTTTGTCAATGTTCTTGATAAAAAAAACGAATGCTTGCTTGCTACTTTAAATCAAACTTTGCGAGTGCTTGAGACACATATTTACAATTTAGTTCAAATTGTTCAAGCATTTTTACCATAAAACATATGCTCCATTGGTATTAATAAAAAGCCCGGAGGCAGTATACAAATAGTACATAATATTGTTTCATTTCCACCAGTATATCTGAAATGATTCTAGTATTTGTAAAAGCTGTTGGGAAAAAAAACAGCCATAAAACACAACATTGATTCCAGTGATCTGCTACAGATTCCATTTCCTCCGTCTTTCCAATCATATGTGTCAAATTGTTCAAGCATTAACATCGTCCAACATTGGTAGACAAGAAAAGCGTGCCAATATGTCATAAAGTCATCGACATGCAAACTCAATTGGTAGTAGGCACCATATCAAGCAACGCTTTTCAAAACTTAGACAACACGTTGTCTTAGACAATGAGAATGTATAATGTTCAATTGATTGTTTTGACCTGATTTCAATAGTTTTCTTGGATGAATTCCATCGACATTATATTCACAACGTTGTCATAATTCATTAACTTTTGTGAAAAAGGTGCCATGATTTGTTAATACTCGTTTGCTTCCTCGTTGAACTAACGGCTTGTTGGAATATTCCTATATTAAGTGTTATATTGGTAAAATGCCCAAACCAAAAGGTTCAAATTTTGCACACAATGCAATCTTCTTGCACATTGAGTGGAAAGTAATATATCAATCAAAGGCTTCCTCCTACATATGCCCCATCAACATTAGAATTATGTCTAATGAGCTACAAATGCATTAGCATTACATCAACATAGCTTAATTATCATTAAAATATTGTTCATAAGCTTACGACCTCACAAGCAAAACTCAAATGTTTTAAAATCAAAATGGGTAAAGGAACGATGAACACCATTAATTATCTTAAGGATTGACAAACATGTCCTCACTTTGTAGTCGATGAATAACATGAGTAGGTAAAGGCAAAAGAACTTCAATATTACCCGTAATATCGCCACTAGGAAAGAATACAATTTTTCGTACATCATCCATAATTGGAATTCGACATGCCAAAGGTTTACCCCAACCAAAGTTAAGTTTAAAAATTGGAAAGTTATGGGAACTTGATACTCCAATACGTGCACCATTGAATAAACATCCTTCAAAGATGGCACCACCACCATAGATCTCCACCCAATGGAGCCAACTATGAAATGTCTCGCTATTACAACCACGTATAGATCTATGTATACGTTGAGTTGTAACCATGAGATCCTCATCCTTGAGCTCCCCCGTCGTGGCAACCGCTATGGTCAACATAATCGCATTCCCAAAATAGGCTTTTCCTAAGGGTGGGTCTATTCGTTCTCTCATGTGTAACTACCGACACAAATGCTCCCTTGCTTTAGTTGTGTGCCGTAATATGTGGGCACAAATAACTCGTATCCCGTGTTCTCACCACCAGCTTGTCTTTTCAAGGTTTCCATCGTGTTCTTTGTGAGGAGGAATGTGTTCATTTGATAGAACCCCCTTTCCCCAAGTGGTTGTCTTCATCCTCGATATGGTTGAGGTGTATTACAACTTTTTCTAGGGAGGGGTTCACCTCTTGCACACTCAGCCCACAAAACCATGAAGTGCCAATACGAGTGTCCATCACAAAGAATATGTTGGGAATATGGAGCGGAATCGGGATAATTAAAACTTCAAACACAATTAACACTTGATAACCAATAGATGAAACCACAAGACGAAAATGAGAGTACACCAAGATTTTTACGTGGAAAACCCAAAATAGGGAAAAACCACGGGAACCGTAGGTTCCAAACAATTTCACTATAATTTGGATTACAATGAAATACTACCTCACTAGAGGAATGTATCTACTTCAAGGCAACAATTTCGGCTACAATTCTTCACCCGATTGGGTGGATACAACAGTGACCCAAATTATAATTCCTCACCCAATTGGGTGGATAGAAAACCAAATAAAAAAGAAACTAGAAAAACATAAAACGAAGTAACCTGAAACAAGTAGACAGGACAGGTGTTGTTCAATCGTGGTTCTTTGATAGCATGAACAACCCCTCGTAGGTCTCTGTATTTGTGACAGTAGTTCACTCTTCCCCTTGCTCACTCTTTCAATTTCTCTTTCTCTCTCTCTATTTTCTATTTTCGCTCTCTGCACACTCTCAAAAAAAAAATCAGTTTTCGTTCTCTGTTTTCTCTCTCAGAAAAACCAGTTTTTGCTCTCTGTTTTCTTTCTCATAGAAAAAAACAGGTCACGATGTCTCTCCTTTTTCCTTTTCTTCTTTTCTTTGTCCAACGTCTACAAACCTGTGTTCACACTCACACATACAAAAGACACATGCCCAAAAACAACATACAAAAAGAAAAAAGGAGACATACATACATATATATATATATATATATATATATTTAAATACAACTAATTAGTATGAAGTCTATTCAGCGTTCGGCCGACTTAATGTTGTGGGCTCCACTTGAGTGGACAACCCCTCGTAGGTCTCTGTATTTGTGACAGTAGTTCACTCTTCCCCTTGCTCACTCTTTCAATTTCTCTTTCTCTCTCTCTATTTTCTATTTTCGCTCTCTGCACACTCTCAAAAAAAAAATCAGTTTTCGTTCTCTGTTTTCTCTCTCAGAAAAACCAGTTTTTGCTCTCTGTTTTCTTTCTCATAGAAAAAAACAGGTCACGATGTCTCTCCTTTTTCCTTTTCTTCTTTTCTTTGTCCAACGTCTACAAACCTGTGTTCACACTCACACATACAAAAGACACATGCCCAAAAACAACATACAAAAAGAAAAAAGGAGACATACATACATATATATATATATATATATATATATTTAAATACAACTAATTAGTATGAAGTCTATTCAGCGTTCGGCCGACTTAATGTTGTGGGCTCCACTTGAGTGGACAAGCCCCAACAAATTCTCCCCCTCCATCTCAAGTGGGGGGCACAACTAGGTTTGCCTTTTGTTTGCAAACTTCAAGCTTCTCCCTTGACAAACATTTTGTCATCATGTCGGAACCATTCTTGTTTGTGTGAATCTTTTCAATGTGCATTTGCTTTTCTTCAAGCACATATCTAATCCAATGGTATCTAACGTCTATGTGTTTTGACTTAGAGTGAAAGGAAGAATTCTTGCTTAAGTGGATAGCACTTTGGCTATCACAATACAAAATGTACCGTTCTTGGGTCAGCCCCAACTCTTGTAGGAATTTCTTTAGCCATAACAATTCCTTACTAGCTTCTGTGGCAACAATATACTCAGCCTCCGTTGTGGATAATGCCACACATTTTTGCAATCTCGATTGCCAAGAGACCGCTCCCCCTGCAAAGATCATTAGGTAACCAGATGTAGACTTTCTGGAGTCAACATCACTAGCCATATTGGCATCTGTATATCCATCTAATATAGTTTGGTTCTCACCAAATTTTAGACAGACTCTTGAGGTACCCCTCAGATATCGCAGGATCCATTTCACTGCTTCCCAATGATCTTTTCCAAGGTTCGAGAGAAAACAGCTCACTACACCAACTGTGTGAGCAATGTCCGGCCTTGTGCATACCATAGCATACATTAAACTACTGACTACAAAGGCATATGGTATTTGTTTCATTCCTTCTTGCTCTTCATCACTCGTAGGGCATTGAGTTGAGCTAAATTTAAAGTGGCCCGCGAGTGGAGTGTTGACCGGCTTACTCTTAGCCATGTTGAATCTCTCGAGTACCTTCTCAATGTACTTTTCTTGAGACAACCAAAGTCTTTTGCTTAACCTGTCCCTGGTTATCTTCATCCCAAGGATTTGCTTGGCTGGTCCCAAGTCCTTCATGGGAAAAGATTTGCTGAGTTCCTTTTTCAACTTCTCAATCTTGTTGGTGTCTTGACCAACAATCAACATATCATCAACATACAAGAGCAAAATGACAAAATCCCCATCTAGGAATTTCTTAACAAACACACAATGGTCTGTGTTTGTTCTATTATACCCATGGTTCAACATAAAGGAGTCAAACTTTTTGTACCAAAGTCTAGGAGCTTGTTTTAGGCAGTACAAGTTCTTCTTTAACTTGCATACCAGGTTTTCCTTACCTTTGACACCAAACCCTTCGGGTTGATCCATGTAAATCTCTTCTTCCAAATCGCCATGGAGGAAGGCAGTTTTTACATCAAGTTTCTCGATTGAGACTGGCTGCGATCCCAAGTACAACTCTGATCGAGGACATCTTCACCACTGGTGAGAAAATCTCCTCGAAATCAATTCCCTTTTTCTTGCAAAGACTTCATCTCATCACTCATGACATCAAGCCATTCCTCATGATCATTTGCCATAGCTTCTCTAAAGCTTTCTGGCTCTCCTCCATCTGAAAGCATCACATATTCATGTGGGTTGTATCTCGTAGAAGGTCTTCTTTGTCTCATAGACCTTCTAACCTCTTCCTCTTCCAGAGGAGCTGCTGAAATGTCACCTAGAGTATGATGGTCATGATTCTGCCCATCATCATTGTCGGCTGCATCATCAGCCATATCATCATACTCCTCGGTATCTCCCCCATGACCTTTTGTGTCTGGGGTAGGCATTGGGTGTTCAGTGACTGAAAATTCAGGGGTGAGATCCGGCATTTCATTCGGCTCCGGATCTTGTAAGGTCTGATCCTCAAGGAATACCACATCCCTGCTTCTAATGACCTTCTTCTCTACTGGGTCATAAAGTCTATAGCTGAATTCCTCATGGCCGTATCCCAAGAATATGCATGGTTTGCATTTGTCATCAAGCTTGGATCTTTCATCTTTTGGGATGTGAACGTAGGCCCTACAGCCAAATACTCTCAAGTGTTTGTATGACACATCTTTGCCTGTCCAAACCCTCTCGGGAACATCGCCATCCAAGGGGGCTGACGGAGACAGGTTTATGAGGTCAATTGCAGTCCTCATTGCTTCACCCCAAAAGGATTTAGACAATTTTGAGTGGGATAACATACATCTTATCCGCTCACAAATTGTCCTATTCCTCCTCTCAGCCACACCATTGTGCTGAGGTGTTTTCGGGACACTTCTCTCTAGTCTAATACCATGCTCACGACAATATTCCTCAAATCGTCCCTGATATTCACCGTCGTTATCGGCACAGATACATTTCAGCTTTCTTCCAGTTTCTCTTTCCACACTTACATGAAAGTTCCTAAAGATTTCAAACACTTGATCTTTAGACTTTAATGCAAAGCACCACAACTTCCTCGAGAAGTCATCGATAAATGTGGCAAAGTACAATGCTACCCCAAGAGTTCTATCTTTCATATAGCACAAGTCTGTGTGCACCAATTCCAATGGCTAAAATTTTCTTTTGGGGGGCAGATGTTGAAAAGCAACTCTGTGTTGTTTGCCGGGCAAGCAATCAACACAAGTTTCCAAGTGCATCCCTTTTATGTCCGGGAAGATGTTCTTCCTTGCTAGAACATCGAGTCCCTTTTGACTCATGTGCCCAAGTCTCTTATGCCATAGCTCAATCGAGGCATCCTTGTTGGCTACATTTACCTCTCCGCCGGACACCACAGCATGAAGTACATAGAGGGAATTCTGTTTTAGACATTTTGCTAATACTAGCGAGCCTTTGATAAGCTTCCATTTTCCTTCACCAAAGGAATTTGTGTAACCCTCATCATCAAGCTTACCGGCTGAAATAATATTCAGCCGAATGTCTGGCACATGCCTAACATCTTTTAATACTAGTTTGCAACCCATATCCGTGGTCAGAATTATATTTCCTATGCCAACGACCTCAATCACGCCGTGGTTTGCCATTTTGACTTTACCAAAGTCACCACCGGCATATGACGAGAACATTTCCCGATATGGGGTAATGTGGTACGAGGCTCCCGAATCGATAATCCAATCGGTTTCTTGGGATGCTAAGTTGACACAAGCATCATCACACGCGATGATGATATAACCATCACATGCGGCTGTCGTGGAATCATTTTTCTTGTTGTCAATAGTTCCACTCTTTTGGCCCCTCTTTTTCTTCCTACAATCTCTTTCATAGTGGTTTAGACCACCACAGTAGTGACACGTGAAGTCTTTCTTAGAGTCTTTCCTATTTCTAGATTTAGACCTCCCCTTAGAATTATTTCTGTGATTTTGTGGACCCCTACCATGGTTTCTTCCTCTAGAGGAGTTGTTTTCTATGACTAAGGCTTTATGTAGAAGATTCGACTTAAGCATGTCCAATGTTAGGTCTTTTTGTTGTGTTGCAGTCCCAAGCGTCACAACAAGGGTTTCCCAACTATCTGGGAGAGAGCCTAACAATAACAAGGTCAACACCTCATTTGCTAGAGGTATATCTAGAGAGACAGTTTGACTTATAAATCCTTGAAACGTATTAAGATGCTCTGCCATACTAGAGCCATCTTGATACCTAAGTCTTACAAGTTTCCTAAACACGGAGACTCTATTCAAAGCATTTTCGGTCTGAAACATACTCTCGATTTTTCTCCATAACTCGTTTGCTTTGGTTTCATCACAGAAATTGTTATATAGACTCATGTCTATAAAACATCGGATGTATGCAGATGTCTTTAGATGCATAGTGTCCCAGGTTAATGCATCTATTTTCTCGGGTTTGCTCGTACCATGTAGTACGGGCAACCACATGTCCCTCATTTTGGACTTCCAAATGGGGTAGTTGGAACCCGTCAGTTTAATCATCCCGCCTAATGATTCATCCATATTCCAAGTCTTTGCGGAGGTATGAACCTCTGCTCTGATACCACTTGTTGGGAATATGGAGCGGAATCGGGATAATTAAAACTTCAAACACAATTAACACTTGATAACGAATAGATGAAACCACAAGACGAAAATGAGAGTACACCAAGATTTTTACGTGGAAAACCCAAAATAGGGAAAAACCACGGGAACCGTAGGTTCCAAACAATTTCACTATAATTTGGATTACAATGAAATACTACCTCACTAGAGGAATGTATCTACTTCAAGGCAACAACCTCGGCTACAATTCTTCACCCGATTGGGTAGATACAACAATGACCCAAATTATAATTCCTCACCCAATTGGGTGTGGATAGAAAACCAAATAAAAAAGAAACTAGAAAAACATAAAACGAAGAAACATGAAACAAGTAGACAGGACAGGTGTTGTTCAATCGTGGTCTCTGTATTTGTGACAGTAGTTCACTCTTCCCCTTGCTCGCTCTTTCAATTTCTGTTTCTCTCTTTCTATTTTCTATTTTCTCTCTCTGCACACTCTCAAAAAAACAATCAGTTTTCGTTCTCTGTTTTCTCTCTCAGAAAAACCAGTTTTTGCTCTCTGTTTTCTTTCTCACAAAAAAAAACAGGTCACGATGTCTCTCCTTTTTCCTTTTCTTCTTTTCTTTGTCCAACTTCTACAAACCTGTGTTCACACTCACATATACAAAAGACACTTGCCCAAAAACAACATACAAAAAGAAAAAAGGAGACATACATACATATATATATATATTTAAATAGAACTAATTAGTATTAAGTCTATTCGGCATTCGGCCGACATAATGTTGTGGGCTCCACTTGAGTGGACAAGCCCCAACAGAATATGGCTTCGAGAAACCCCAAGTGCAATGCCTCCACGCTTGAATGCCACCACACTCGAAGTGTAGCGCCTTGGGGTACATTGTGTCGATGGGCGACACAAACATTTGTTCCACCACACTTGATTCGTCCTCCCTACTTCCATTGCTGCTTGTACTTCTCCTGCTGCTTGGCCTCATCATCTCTTCCTTCACAACCCATACTCTTATTTCTTGATATACCTACACATATGCCATGTCTCTCCCTCTCCCTGGACCACAACCTCCACAAAAGGGACACCCGTAGCATCGTACACCACGTCGAGCCGGCCATTGGCATCCATGTGGAGGCGTCCCGCGAGCGGGTAGAACTCGTTCAATGCCAACCCCAATGACCTCTTCGTGATGTTTTCCAAGTGTTCGTAATGTCCGCCAAAGCCTAGGGTGGGGCTTGCTTCGTAGAAGAGAATTCGACCATGTCGATCATGTCGATGGCCGACACAAACATTTGTTCCACCACCCTCCATTAGCCCTCCCTACTTCCATTGTTGCTCGGCCTCACCATCTCTTCCTTCACAACCTGCACTCTTATTTCTTGATCTACCTGCACATATTCCATGTCTCTCCCTCTCTTTCTCTAATCGCTTGTTTTGTCTTACACAACATTTCTTGAGCTTATCATCACTTCATCACTTTTTTCTCTTCCCAATCCTTAAGATCCATTTGTTTTAATGGAGGAAGTCATAACTCATAATCTTCAAAGGTGAGGCTCCACTTCCATGTGACAGGGTACTCATCTTGTGTAATAAATATTATAAAATTTGAACTTTTACTTTTGCCGCATCCAATAGGTTTGGGTTGTACATCATGTAGATTTTGAATAACGTACCACTCTTGGAAAATTTACTCTTGACTATGTAATAATCAATCCCATCGCCATAAATGCATACACCGAGATTAGGCAGAATGGATTGATTTCATCGTGGGCATCGTGGTCCGTGGACTTTTTGTATTTTTAATGGAATGACTTCATTATAGCCGCCTAGATATTTTCTTGTACATCATCACGAAGACTTGTTGCACTTGTTGCTCATATAATGGGCTTGGCCGCAAGAACAAAATGGCCCTACATTACAACTTAGCTTTACACGGACTTCTGTTTTTCCGCACAAAACTAAAGGTGTTATAGACAAAACATAAAATTGTTAGTTATAGACAAGTCTACTCATCATGCACATTGACACAACTAGTTCGCTAATTTCACAAATAGTAAGTGTAGTTTTTGAGCTTTGAAAACATCTAGAAGCATATTTAGGTATTCATTCTCCCCTCAAGTTATATTGACATCTATTTTATTTAGACGAAGCTACGTATTTTCCATGTGGAAGCAAATTTGGCTCGCTTATATTATCGAGTAAAATGTTGGTTGAAGATTGAAAATAACTTTTCTAAAGAGATCATGCTCATCATGGGAGTGAAATAAGGATGTGATCTATCACCTACTCTATCTATTTTATTTGTTGGTTAACTAGAAGAGTTCATTCAAGAAGCTTTGGTAGAACGTGAGAAAATTTGGCCTTTTCAACATTTTCACTATCTTAGTTTCAATTTATACATAGGAGGTTCTAGTTTTTGGCCTATTTTAACATAAGTTTCGAAAACTTTTAGGTACAACATGTTACCTCTTTGTGAATGGAATGGCCTATTAGTTAATGTGGGTTTTTCCAAAGTCATGGTAGTAGCCATTGAAAATACAAAAAGTCACCATGTGATTTATATTTTACCATCAAGAGGAGGAAATTGCAACTTCGCCTTTTCAAATATATGAAGAAAATTAATGTTGCCTCAACCATTACTGTGAATTTGAGTTGTCGTTATTTGAGAGAAACCTAGCACGTGGAGATTAGAGCACAAGTATTTGATACATATCTATTGCAAATTGTGTTAAGAGATATTTGATACCTAGTGCTTGACCTAAGGCAATGATCTTACATCAATAATATAGGAAAGAATGACATATAATGACGTGTAAAGAATCGAGTGTGATTCAATCCAGCGGAATAGATTAGAGAGGTGTGTTATATGTGTGTAAAAAAGGAGAGAGGAGAGACACAAGATAGATAGGAAAATAGAATACTCAAGATGTATATTGACATGAGTAGAGAATAGCAAGTACAAGGATAATAACATTACATAGAAGATTAACCGACACTTTACAAAGTACGAGGAGGGTGCTTTATATAAGGTCACCCTCTCACTAAACCATTCACTCACTCTCTAGCAACTATAGAAGCTCATGTGTCATTGTTAAGAGTTTATTACTAATCAATAGACCAAGGAAGAGCAAGAGTTTCTCCCCAAAATGGTGAAGATAAAAATGAAGAGCTCTCAAAACGAAAATGGCGATAGTCTCCCCCAAAATGGCGGTATGTACAAGGGAGAATACGTTGTCATGTTTCGACTTACATTTGATGATCCTTGTAGAGGAGAACCACGCTGGTGCATCAACAAGTGCAGCCAATGACAACTGGATGTTGTACACGGAGGCGGATCGGCCTCGTGGGCGTGGTGGACGAGGCGGGTCGGCTCGCAATGGTAGCGGCTGGCAAGAGAAGGACCGAAGGCACAAAGAACGTGCTAACAACAGTTCCGGACCCTCCACAAGTAGGGGGAGTCAAGGCGGAGCCAGAGGCTGGCAAGCCAAGGCCGACACGGAATGTTGGTACTATGGTAAAAAGGGCCACAGAGAAAGCGAGTGCTGGAAGAAGCACATTGTGTCGATGGGCGACACAAACATTTGTTCCACCACACTCGATTCGTCCTCCCTACTTCCATTGTTGCTTCTACTTCTCCTGCTGCTCAACCTCACCATCTCTTCCTTCACAACCCGCTCTCTTATTTCTTGATCTACTTGCACATATGCCATGTCTCTCCCTCTCTTTCTCTAATCGCTTGTTTTAGTCTTACACGACAGTTCTTGAGGTTATCATCACTACATCACTTTTTTCTTTTCCCAATCCTTAAGATCCATTTGTTTTAATGGAGGAAGTCCTGACTCATAACCTTCAAAGGTGAGGCTCCACTTCCATGTGACAGGGTTATCTTGCGTAATAAATATTATAAAATTTGAACTTTTACTTTTGCCGCATCCAATAGGTTTGGTTTGTACATTATGTAGATTTTGAATAACGTACTCACTCTTGGAAAATATACTCTTGACTATGTAATAATCAATCCCATCGCCATAAATGAATACATCGAGATTAGCCAGAATGGATTGATTTCATCGTGGGCATCGTGGTCCGTGGACTTTTTGTATTTTTAATGGAATGACTTCATTGTAGCCCCCTAGATATTTTCTTGTACATCATCATGAAGACTTGTTGCACTTGTTGCTCATATAGTGGGCTTGGCTGCAAGAACAATATGGCCCTACATTACAACTCAGTTTTACACGGACTTCTATTTTTCCGCACAAAACTACAGGTGTTATAGACAAAACATAAACATGTTAGTTATAGACAAGTCTACTCATCATGCACATTGACAAAACTAGTTCGCTAATTTCACAAATAGTAAGTGTAGTTTTTGAGCTTTGAAAACATCTAGAAGCATATTTAGGTATTCATTCTCCCCTCAAGTTATATTGACATCTATTTTATTTAGAGGAAGCTACTTATTTTCCATGTGGAAACAAATTTGACTCGCTTATATTGTCAAGTAAAATGTTGGTTAAAGATTGAAAATAACGTCTCTAAAGAGATCATGCTCACCATGGGAGTGAAATAAGGATGTGGTTTATCGCCTACTCTATTTGTTTTATTTGTTGGTTAACAAGAAGAGTTCATTCAAGAAACTTTGGTAGAACGCGAGAAAAGTTTGGCTTTTTAACATTTTCACTATCTTACTTTCTATTTATAAATGGGAGGTTCTAGTTTTTGGCCCATTTTAACATAAGTTTCGAAAACTTTTAGGTACAACATGCTACCTCTTTGTGAATGGAATGGCCTATTAGTTAATGTGGGTTTTTCTAAAGTCATGGTAGTAGCCATTGAAAATACAAAAAGTCACCATGTGATTTATTTTACTATCAAGAGGAGGAAATTGCAATCTTCGCCTTTTCAAATACCAAGATTTCAACATAGGTATGAAGAAAATTAACGTTGCCTCAACCATTACTATGAATTTGAGTAGTTGTTACTTGAGAGAAACCTAGCATGTGGAGATTAGAGCACAAGTATTTGATACATATCTGTTGCAATTTGTGTTAAGAGATATTTGATACCTATTGCTTGACCTAAGGCAATGATCCTACATCAACACTATAGGAAAGAATGATATATAATGACGTGTAAAGAATCGAGTGTGATTTTATCCAACGGAATATATTAGAGATGTGTGTTATATGTGTGTGAAAAAGGAGAGAGGAGAGACACAAGATAGATAGGAAAATAGAATACTCAAGATGTATATTGACAATGAGTAGAGAATAGCAAGAACAAGGATAATAGCATTACATAGAAGATTAACCGACACTTTACAAAGTATGAGGAGGGTGCTTTATACAAGGTCACCCTCTCACTAAACCACTCACTCACTCTCTAGCAACTATAGAAGCTCATGTGTCATTGTTAAGAGTTTATTAGTAATTAATAGACCAAGGAAGAGTAAGAGTTTCTCCCCAAAATGGTGAAGATAAAAATGAAGAGCTCTCAAAACGAAAATGGCGATAGTCTCCTCCCAAAAATGAGCCCCCTTGTACTCCTTTTATCCATTTGGATTTAATGCAAAAGGAGTAAGTCTCCTTAAATCATGTAATATTGTCAAATTGGATTCGAATTGTGCATCTCTAGTTAAAGGTCAATTTCTTTAATCACTAAGCCATTAATTCTCTCTTACTTAATATTTATTCTATATCAAAAAATACACAGACTGTTTCCTTCTCTCTCCTACTTTTCATCTCTCCTCTCTCTTTCTTTCCACCCCCCATGATTTTGTGTGCCTCCTTCGCGCCCTTCATTTTCCATTATAAATAGCATGTGCACAAATAATTGCCTGTGTGCATGGACATTGCACATACACATTTTGGCCCTTGTTCATCGACTTTTCCCACGTTCGGTGCGCCACATCACAACACCGGTTGGCTATCACTCCCTCTCAAGCTCGGCAAGTCGTAGATCGAAAGACCAAGCTCAATCGAAACTTGTCAATTCCCAAAGATTTCGTGAAAATGTCAACGGTTTGAAGATTGGTACGAGAGATCATTTTTGACAAGAAAGATCAAGTAAACAAAGCTAGGAGTTTGATATCAATATGTGAGATAATTTGATTCTCGAATCCAAGAGGGAAGAAGAAAAGAAGGAAGAAAAAAAACTAGGAGGGAAAAAATGGGACATATATCCAGCTCCTCGTTGATCCTCCTCCCCAATGTTACTTTGCATGCCCACTTTTAGTTGGATGGCCTCTATTTTTAGTTGCATGGCCTCTGCTTTTAGTTGCATGCTTCCATTTTTAGATGCATGCCTTTTACTTTTAGTTGCATGGCCTTGGCTTTTGGTTGCATGCGATTGTCCGTATAATTCGGCCGAATGACACAATCATCCATAAAGTTTAGCCCGTGCGCAATCCGTATGTACGTCGCAACCAAATCATAGACGTGTCCGCGCGCAAAACTCCCGACCGCGTAGTAGTGTACGCATCCACGCATGCGCGCGTCCTGACTCGACGAGGATGACTCGAAATGTCCTCATGAAATGGATAGAGAAGAAAAATAAGAAGACGAGCGTCTCGAGGGTATACAACGAGTTCAACCAGATGTTTGGTTGTCTCCCCGCCATGGACCAAGTGCTACTTGAGAAAGACAAGAGTTTGTACTTCTTGAAGGTTGTGGATATGAAGGATAGATGAGAGTTGGGGACTCTCCTGGAAGATGATACCCAAGTGAACGGGCTTGTGGCGGACTGGGTTGCGATGAAGCAAGCATGCAACAAGATCGACAGGCATCATCAATGGCTCCATGATATTGACTTGGTAAGACCAAGCGTACAAAAAGCAAAACCATCTAAAGAAGTCGAGACTCCTAAAGAACGCATCCAACATGAAAAGAAGATTGATGATGACTCGAGGACGATGAAGGCCATTTCAAAGGAGGTCAAATGTTTCGGAACATGCGTCGAGTTCGAAACAACGGATGATGGAACCAGCCAAATCGAAGCTTGCATCAATGGAGATAAAGAGAGCGAGGCTAGAGTAATTGAGGATCTAGCTGCTAAAGACGACATCGAGGAGGTGACTTTAAACAAGATAACAAGCGTCGACAACGACCATGGCCAGATTTTCTCCACACATGCTCCAGAGACTTGGGCAATTTGCAGAGGGGCATTCTTGGAACTCATAGAAACTTAGGGGTATTTTGGTGTTCTTCCGTAGTTTCTTCCCTCTTTCAAGAAGCTTTTGTGTAACATTAGTTAATGTAATGGCTTATAAGTTAAGTGCTCAAAATATGTTCAGAAAATGTGGAGTTAAAACATTAGTCCATGGGCTTCACTTGCACTTTTGCGGATTTCGTGGTTTAGGGTTTCACTTGCACTCTTGATGTTTGTTTATCATTCCAAAAATATGGAGGTAACCTTGGGGTTTGGTTTGGTCATTTTGGACATTTTGGTTTTCCTTGAATCATTCAGAAGTGGACATGAAACACTAATTCAAGGGTTTTCATGGTTGTAGATCGATGACATTGTGCGTGCTGCGAAGAGGGCCGTTTCTCTAAGAGCAATGGCATGACCCAATCAACTTCCCAAATTTTGTGATACTTTGTTCCTATGATAAGAGAAATAAATGGAACTTGTTGAGCTTCGATTTTGTTAGCTCTAATACATTTGAATGAGGCTTTTGTTGTTCGTGTTGAAGGTTTTCTTGGGCACGTTTCATGCTATAAAAGAGAAGTCTATAATAATAAAAGTGATGTATATTTTGTTTATACTGCAGTATGAGACTTTTTTTTATCTATAAATTATAGCCACACTAAATATTTAGTTAATAGTTGGAAAAAACTAAATGTTTTTTGTAGTCTTCTGTTTTTTTACATCTAATGCATTTTGGGAGAATTTGGCCACAAGGTCTACATGCTTGCTTCATACGAATATTATATATCTACCAATGTACTGGGGGTTTGAACCCGGAATGACAATCAATGCCTGCTAAGGTTGTTTGTGGGCAATGTTACCGGAGGTATGATCATCAAGCCTTGAACTGAAGGCTTAGAGTTCATAATGGAACTTACCACTAGGTTGAAATAAAATGTTGATTAAATGGAAAGATTTAGCACTATAAAGATTCATCATTAAAGATATGGTACAATTGAGTTTAGAAGTTACACCATATGTTCTGTAGTAAGGTCGATTGGAAAAATAGGGGTTATGAACCATGTAGTAGAAAATCCCAAAGGAACCATCTATCTGAATGGATCCATATTCAGAAGGAATAGGATAGTTCAAAATCCCAAAGGAACAATCTATCCGAATGAATCGATATTCACGAGTAATAAGATAATTTGCCTTAGAGGGATGTTTACATATACAGGTATACAAATCCTTCTCTTGAGTATGGAAAGAACATCTGGAAAGAGGAAGGGTTCAAAACCCACATTGTAACTAGTTCTAACTCTTCTACAAATCAGAAATTGGTTTACTATCTTTCCTCATCCACAGGGATAGTTTGCTCATGAGCCAACTGGAAACATTTGTTAGAGCCATGAGGTAGGAAACTCAAGCTTGGTTCCGATGGAAGAGGTCTACAAAAAGATCCATCCATCCAGACCGAGGGATGTGGTGCAAGCTATTTGGTAGGGAGTACAACCAGTTATCCTGACCAATATAATTGCAAATTAGAATAGCCATAACATATTGGAACTTCAAAACTCAGAATTTACAAGTTAATTCTCACGTGCATACTGATGACATCAAGTGTTTTGGCAATGTATGATATACTCTGACAATCACAAAATTATTGGAAGATCATTCATCAATCTTAATAACAAGATTATTATGGTTTGCATGTACCCACCATTTGAATGTATGAAGCCTTAATAATAAATAGGGCAAGCATTGTTGGCCTAAGGATTTGTAAAGGCTTTGTTACTTTCTAGTCGATTCATGACATGGGTGGGTAAAGCCAAGACTACATCAATATTACCAGGAATATCTTTACCAAGGAAGACAATAATCTTTCCTGGATCATCAGCACTCGGTAATTGAGCTGCCAGAGGTTTCCCCCAACCAAAGTCAACTTTGAAGACAGGAAAATTATGAGAGCTCGATGCTCGAATACGTGCATTATTGAGGGAGCAACATTCAAACATGGCATCTCGATCGTATACCTACAACCAATGGAGCCAATTATGAAAGGTTTCCTTAGTACAAGAAATCAAAGATCTATGTATACGTTCAGCTGTTGAGGCAAGGTCCTCTTCCTCGAGTTCCACAGATGTTGCGGTGGCAATTGTCCACATAAATGCATTCCCAAAATAGGCTTTTCCTAAGGGTGGGTCAGCTCCTTCTCTCATGTTAACGATCGAAATGAAGCCGACTTTCTTGCCATGCAAATGTTCCCTAGCTTTTGTGGTATGCCGCCATATGTGAGCACATATTATCTCATATGATGTGTTTTGACCACCGACTTTATTTTTCAACCTTGTGATCATGTCTTTAGTGAAGCAGAAAGTGTTCATTTTTACAGAAACTGTTTGACCAATATTTTTGACATCGTCGTCGTCCACATGTTCAAGGTGTATTCTTGCTTTTTCTGGTGATGGGTTCTCAATCTTCAATAAAGAACGTGTATGAACTGGAGGTATGGAAATGGCTTCACCTCTGGCACACTCTGCCCATGAGCTCATGAAGTGCCACAATGAGGTACCATCACAAAGGACATGACTGTGTGCAATCCCAAGTGCAATTCCACCACAATCAAACCTTGAGACCTAAATTTCAATACAAAAGACTAAGAACTTGTCATTGCAATAAGATGGCACTTCATCATACATTAATTAAAGCAGCAATGGAAATTATTAAGAGTTAAACAAATTGAACACCTATCTCATTACCTCACCCATACAACATCACAACTATGAGAACATTGACTTTATTATGCAGCTTTATTTTGATCTATTTTTATTAAAAACAACACAACATTAATCACATAATAATTTTCAGCAAACACTTCAATGGCAGCCTTCAATCACGTTAGCTGATTTCATTGATGGGATAACTAATTTAACACACTAGGGAGGACTTGCTTTCGACATTTATATCACTTTCACAGGAAGAAGATAACTGTCTTATACATAAAGAAAAAGATGATCCACCTTGAACACTAACGTAAGAAAATGAAAGTTTTCATTTGGCACGCTATGTTGGGTGTCAAATATCAGGTGTAGTATTAAAGTCATTTGAATGATTTAAGAGACAAGATTTTCAATTCTTGAACAATGCTTCAATTATTGGTTCTAGTGATCCAAGTACAAGTGCTCGGTGGTTTAAGTTCAAGTATCTTTGTTTAAATACAATATATGTGTTCTAGAAAGTATCTTTAATATACCACTGTAATTCTATGTAGACATGCATGAGGTCTCATGGGCCATACAATGTTTATGCACGTATCTTGCACATAATATAACCACGCCCACCATTTTAGAGAACCTTTTTTTTCTCTTCTTGAATGGAGAACTCATGGCATAATTTCTTCACAGTATGCTACTTGTTTTGGTGCAAGACCTTCATCTAGATATATTTTGTCACACACCCTTGAGTGTCCTTCTCTAGAATAGGGAAGCTTTTTCCTTTCCATATCCATGAAATGGACATTAATGCCTCAAGTCAACTAACATTGGCCAGCCCAATTCTTGTTTCTTTCTAGTGGGTGGCCAATTACTTGAACCTTCCATATATATCCTAATGGCAAAGAAGCAATGAAATACTAAATAGAACAATGATATGTACAATCTTTCCCATATTTGATTAAATATATAGATTCTTACTCTTGGGCGAAGATATCATAACTCTGAACATGTTATAGATTCTCACAATGCACTACACCACCCTTGGGTTAAGCTACCATATCTTTGAACATGTTATGGATTTCTACAGTGCGTCACACCTCTCCTGGGTTAAGCTACCATAACTCATAATGTGTTTCCCCCATTAGTTTTCTCCAAGATTCAGCACAAGCATATGCTTTCTCTTGGGTATGGAGGATTTATTGCATATACTTTGCAAGTTCTCATTTTTTTTACAAATAAGCCCTTTGCATGACTGTAGATCTTGTGATACCTTCTATTTAGCTAATTTAAACTCATTAAGTACTTAAAAGCTTCTTGGCGTTCTTACAGTGTTTCCCTTTGAGACTTTCCAAGGCATATATTTATGAAGCAAGCATTTATTTGTGCATGAGAGAATGACATGAGTAAAACCTTTACATGAGATAAGATGAGCCTTGAGCAAGAAGCAAGAAAGAAAGTGCGCAAAAGGAGTCACAAGACTAGAAAGATGGAAGTTAAGAGAAGAGACGTGCAAAGAGCAGGAAGAATGGAAGAAACTTGCCCAATGCTTTGCTTGCCTCCAATCATTGCCTGTCCAAGTAGCCTGCCCATTGCTTTTGCCTCCAATCATTCCAGTCAATCCAATTCATCAGGCGAAGGAAAGGGCTTAGCAAGAATCTACTGATCTTCTTATGTATGAAGATAAAGATCATCCACCTTGATCATCCACCTTGAACCACTACGGACAGAAACACAAAGGTTGTCCACAAAGGTGGGATGTATTCTATCCACATTACATACACAAAGGTTCTCATAATTCATTAGCTTTTGTGGAAAAGGTGCCATCATTTGTTAATACACTTTTGTGTCCTTGGCATTACATACACAAAGGTTGTCATAATTCATTAACTTTTGTGAAAAAGGTACCATGATTTGTTAATACACTTTTTACGTCCTCGTCAAACTCATGGGATGTTCCTATAATTACTGTTATATTGGTAAAATCCTCCAACCAAAAGATTCAACTTTTGCACACAATGCAATCTTCTCGCACATTGAGTGGAAAGTAATACATCAATCAAAGACTTCCTCCTACACATGCCCAATGAACATTAGAATTATGACTAATGAGCTACAAAATGCATTAGTATTACATCAACATATCTTAATTATCATTAAAATATTGTTCATAAGCTTACAACCTCACACATACACAATCACAACTCAAATGTTTCAAACTCGAAATGGGTAAAGCAAACGATGAACACCATAAATTGGCTTACGGATTGAAAAACATGTCATCACTTTCTAGTCGATGCATAACATGAGTAGGTAGAGGCAAAAGAACTTCGATATTACCATGAATATCGCCACTAGGAAAGAATACAAGTGTTCCTACATCATGCATACTTGGAATTCGACATGCCAAAGGTTTACCCCAACCAAAATTAAGTTTAAAAATAGGAAAATTATGGGAGCTTGATGTTCCAACACGTGCGCCATTGCGTAAAATTCTTTCAAAGATGGCATCACCGCCATAGATCTCCACCCAATGGAGCCAACTATGAAATGTTTCGGTATTACAACCACGTATAGATCTGTGTATACGTTGAGCTGTAACGACGAGATCTTCATCCTTGAGCTCCCCTGCCATGGCAACCGCTATGGTGAACATAACTGCATTCCCAAAATAGGCCTTTCCTAAGGGTGGGTCTATTCGTTCTCTCATGTTAACTACTGAAACAAAGCCTACTTTCTTATCATCCAAATGTTCCCTTGCTTTAGATATGTGGCGCCATATGTGGGCACAAATAACCTCGTACGCCGTGTTCTCACCACCAACCTGTCTTTTCAAGGATTCCATCATGTCCTTGGTGAAGAGGAATGTGTTCATTTTTATAGAATCCCCTTGCCCCATGTGGTTGTCTTCATCCTCTATATGGGCGAGGTGTAATACAGCTTTCTCTAGGCATGGGTTATCAATCTTCAACAAAGAACGATTATGAATCGGAGGCAATGAGATGGGTTCCCCTCTTGCACACTCGGCCCACGAAACCATGAAGTGCCAAAACGAGTGTCCATCACAAAGTATATGGCTTCGGGAAACCCCAAGTGCAATGCCTCCACACTTGAATCTGGAAATCTGAATTTTAACAAAAAAAGAGAAAATTGAAACTATGGAGAATACATACATACATACATATGTGTGTGGGAGTTGTGTTTGATAGATAGATATCTTTCTAAAATCCACAAGAGACCAATAGCTTTCTATGAGACGGGGACTAGCTCATGGTTATGGTCGAAATGTGTGGGTCCCCATATAGGCCTGAAGGCCCAATGTATGATGTAAGTGTGTAAAGAGAGATCAAAGGTGAGATGTTTGTTCACACCTGGACAATCAATGGAGGTGCAGAGCAATAGTCTTCTGGATCTACACTTGGGGCCAGCTGGGTGAAGAAAGGTTGCCATTGGAAGCCCCAGGATTGCTTGAGATCCATCAATGTTATGTTGCCCTCAACCACGGCCTCCACGAAAGGGACACCTGTGTCATCGCACACCACGTGGAGCCGGCCATCGGCACCTGCATGGAGGCGCCCCGCCAGTGGGTAGAACTCGTCCAATGCGAATCCCAAAGACCTCTTCATGATCTCCTCTTCCATGTCTTCATGATGTCCACCAAAGCCTAGTGTGCGGCTCGCCTCGTAGAAGAGAATTCGACCGAAGTGTGGAGCCTTGGGGCCCATCGTGTCCATGGCCGATAGAAACATTCGTTCCACACGCGATTCGCCATCCCAACTTCCATTGCTGGTTCTCCTTATCCTGTTGCTCGGCCTCACCATCTCTTCCTTCACAACCCGCACTCTTATATCTTGATCAACCTGCACATATGCCATGTCTCTCCCCCCCTACTCTCTCTTTCTCTAATCTCTTGTCTTAGTCTGACACGCCATTTCTTGAGCTTATCAACGATCCATCCATGACTTTTTTCTCTTCCCAATCTTTAAGCTCCATCACTTTCAAGTTATATGTCATATAAAATTGTAGCATTCAAAGGTGGGCTCCACATCCCATGTGACACGATCGCGGTGCGTAAAACTTTTTGCACTTTTTGATTTGGAAACATATAGAAGCCTATTAAGGTATTCGTTCTATTTTATTTGGAGGAATCAACTTCTAGAAGTCCACGAAGACACAAACCAATAAGAGTTCTTCTGGGTTAGGGGGGTAGATGTTTGGCCGCTCAAACTTAAAACTCGTGTCGGCAGAACAAATGGCCATCGATCTGTTTGTTATTTTTTAAGCGAGAGTGTATCACATGCTCAGAGTTGAAGGAACTTGCCAAATTTTACAATTATTCAATTTGGTGTCCCACATAGACTTCGATGTACTTACTATATTTTACATCACATATTCATAGCAAGAATATAATGATCCTATGTATGAAGAAAAAAAACATCCACCTTGAACACTATGGACAGAAACGGACATTATCATGACACATGATGTGTTGGATACAAAATAAAAACGTTGCTAGTTACACTAACAATGGCATATTTACGAAACAACATTTTTTTACTTTTGTAAATGTTCTTGATAAAAAAAACGAATGCTTGCTTGCTACTTTAAATCAAACTTTGCGATTGCTTGAGACACATATTTACAATTTAGTTCAAATTGTTCAAGCATTAACATCGTCCAACATTGGTAGTCAAGAAAAGCGTGCCAATATGTCATAAAGTCATCGACATGCAAACTCAATTGGTAGTAGGCACCATATCAAGCAACGCTTTTCAAAACTTAGACAACACGTTGTCTTAGACAATGAGAATGTATAATGTTCAATTGATTGTTTTGACCTGATTTCAATAGTTTTCTTGGATGAATTCCATCGACATTATATTCACAACGTTGTCATAATTCATTAACTTTTGTGAAAAAGGTGCCATGATTTGTTAATACTCGTTTGCTTCCTCGTTGAACTAACGGCTTGTTGGAATATTCCTATATTAAGTGTTATATTGGTAAAATGCCCAAACCAAAAGGTTCAAATTTTGCACACAATGCAATCTTCTTGCACATTGAGTGGAAAGTAATATATCAATCAAAGGCTTCCTCCTACATATGCCCCATCAACATTAGAATTATGTCTAATGAGCTACAAATGCATTAGCATTACATCAACATAGCTTAATTATCATTAAAATATTGTTCATAAGCTTACGACCTCACAAGCAAAACTCAAATGTTTTAAAATCAAAATGGGTAAAGGAACGATGAACACCATTAATTATCTTAAGGATTGACAAACATGTCCTCACTTTGTAGTCGATGAATAACATGAGTAGGTAAAGGCAAAAGAACTTCAATATTACCCGTAATATCGCCACTAGGAAAGAATACAATTTTTCGTACATCATCCATAATTGGAATTCGACATGCCAAAGGTTTACCCCAACCAAAGTTAAGTTTAAAAATTGGAAAGTTATGGGAACTTGATACTCCAATACGTGCACCATTGAATAAACATCCTTCAAAGATGGCACCACCACCATAGATCTCCACCCAATGGAGCCAACTATGAAATGTCTCGCTATTACAACCACGTATAGATCTATGTATACGTTGAGTTGTAACCATGAGATCCTCATCCTTGAGCTCCCCCGTCGTGGCAACCGCTATGGTCAACATAATCGCATTCCCAAAATAGGCTTTTCCTAAGGGTGGGTCTATTCGTTCTCTCATGTGTAACTACCGACACAAATGCTCCCTTGCTTTAGTTGTGTGCCGTAATATGTGGGCACAAATAACTCGTATCCCGTGTTCTCACCACCAGCTTGTCTTTTCAAGGTTTCCATCGTGTTCTTTGTGAGGAGGAATGTGTTCATTTGATAGAACCCCCTTTCCCCAAGTGGTTGTCTTCATCCTCGATATGGTTGAGGTGTATTACAACTTTTTCTAGGGAGGGGTTCACCTCTTGCACACTCAGCCCACAAAACCATGAAGTGCCAATACGAGTGTCCATCACAAAGAATATGTTGGGAATATGGAGCGGAATCGGGATAATTAAAACTTCAAACACAATTAACACTTGATAACCAATAGATGAAACCACAAGACGAAAATGAGAGTACACCAAGATTTTTACGTGGAAAACCCAAAATAGGGAAAAACCACGGGAACCGTAGGTTCCAAACAATTTCACTATAATTTGGATTACAATGAAATACTACCTCACTAGAGGAATGTATCTACTTCAAGGCAACAATTTCGGCTACAATTCTTCACCCGATTGGGTGGATACAACAGTGACCCAAATTATAATTCCTCACCCAATTGGGTGGATAGAAAACCAAATAAAAAAGAAACTAGAAAAACATAAAACGAAGTAACCTGAAACAAGTAGACAGGACAGGTGTTGTTCAATCGTGGTTCTTTGATAGCATGAACAACCCCTCGTAGGTCTCTGTATTTGTGACAGTAGTTCACTCTTCCCCTTGCTCACTCTTTCAATTTCTCTTTCTCTCTCTCTATTTTCTATTTTCGCTCTCTGCACACTCTCAAAAAAAAAATCAGTTTTCGTTCTCTGTTTTCTCTCTCAGAAAAACCAGTTTTTGCTCTCTGTTTTCTTTCTCATAGAAAAAAACAGGTCACGATGTCTCTCCTTTTTCCTTTTCTTCTTTTCTTTGTCCAACGTCTACAAACCTGTGTTCACACTCACACATACAAAAGACACATGCCCAAAAACAACATACAAAAAGAAAAAAGGAGACATACATACATATATATATATATATATATATATATTTAAATACAACTAATTAGTATGAAGTCTATTCAGCGTTCGGCCGACTTAATGTTGTGGGCTCCACTTGAGTGGACAACCCCTCGTAGGTCTCTGTATTTGTGACAGTAGTTCACTCTTCCCCTTGCTCACTCTTTCAATTTCTCTTTCTCTCTCTCTATTTTCTATTTTCGCTCTCTGCACACTCTCAAAAAAAAAATCAGTTTTCGTTCTCTGTTTTCTCTCTCAGAAAAACCAGTTTTTGCTCTCTGTTTTCTTTCTCATAGAAAAAAACAGGTCACGATGTCTCTCCTTTTTCCTTTTCTTCTTTTCTTTGTCCAACGTCTACAAACCTGTGTTCACACTCACACATACAAAAGACACATGCCCAAAAACAACATACAAAAAGAAAAAAGGAGACATACATACATATATATATATATATATATATTTAAATACAACTAATTAGTATGAAGTCTATTCAGCGTTCGGCCGACTTAATGTTGTGGGCTCCACTTGAGTGGACAAGCCCCAACAAATTCTCCCCCTCCATCTCAAGTGGGGGGCACAACTAGGTTTGCCTTTTGTTTGCAAACTTCAAGCTTCTCCCTTGACAAACATTTTGTCATCATGTCGGAACCATTCTTGTTTGTGTGAATCTTTTCAATGTGCATTTGCTTTTCTTCAAGCACATCTCTAATCCAATGGTATCTAACGTCTATGTGTTTTGACTTAGAGTGAAAGGAAGAATTCTTGCTTAAGTGGATAGCACTTTGGCTATCACAATACAAAATGTACCGTTCTTGGGTCAGCCCCAACTCTTGTAGGAATTTCTTTAGCCATAACAATTCCTTACTAGCTTCTGTGGCAGCAATATACTCAGCCTCCGTTGTGGATAATGCCACACATTTTTGCAATCTCGATTGCCAAGAGACCGCTCCCCCTGCAAAGATCATTAGGTAACCAGATGTAGACTTTCTGGAGTCAACATCACTAGCCATATTGGCATCTGTATATCCATCTAATATAGTTTGGTTCTCACCAAATTTTAGACAGACTCTTGAGGTACCCCTCAGATATCGCAGGATCCATTTCACTGCTTCCCAATGATCTTTTCCAAGGTTCGAGAGAAAACAGCTCACTACACCAACTGTGTGAGCAATGTCCGGCCTCGTGCATACCATAGCATACATTAAACTACTGACTGCAAAGGCATATGGTATTTGTTTCATTCCTTCTTGCTCTTCATCACTCGTAGGGCATTGAATTGAGCTAAATTTAAAGTGGCCCGCGAGTGGAGTGTTGACCGGCTTACTCTTAGCCATGTTGAATCTCTCGAGTACCTTCTCAATGTACTTTTCTTGAGACAACCAAAGTCTTTTGCTTGACTTGTCCCTGGTTATCTTCATCCCAAGGATTTGCTTGGCTGGTCCCAAGTCCTTCATGGGAAAAGATTTGTTGAGTTCCTTTTTCAACTTCTCAATCTTGTTGGTGTCTTGACCAACAATCAACATATCATCAACATACAAGAGCAAAATGACAAAATCCCCATCTAGGAATTTCTTAACAAACACACAATGGTCTGTGTTTGTTCTATTATACCCATGGTTCAACATAAAGGAGTCAAACTTTTTGTACCAAAGTCTAGGAGCTTGTTTTAGGCAGTACAAGTTCTTCTTTAACTTGCATACCAGGTTTTCCTTACCTTTGACACCAAACCCTTCGGGTTGATCCATGTAAATCTCTTCTTCCAAATCGCCATGGAGGAAGGCAGTTTTTACATCAAGTTTCTCGATTGAGACTGGCTGCGATCCCAAGTACAACTCTGATCGAGGACATCTTCACCACTGGTGAGAAAATCTCCTCGAAATCAATTCCCTTTTTCTTGCAAAGACTTCATCTCATCACTCATGACATCAAGCCATTCCTCATGATCATTTGCCATAGCTTCTCTAAAGCTTTCTGGCTCTCCTCCATCTGAAAGCATCACATATTCATGTGGGTTGTATCTCGTAGAAGGTCTTCTTTGTCTCATAGACCTTCTAACCTCTTCCTCTTCCGAAGGAGCTGCTGAAATGTCACCTAGAGTATGATGGTCATGATTCTGCCCATCATCATTGTCGGCTGCATCATCAGCCATATCATCATACTCCTCGGTATCTCCCCCATGACCTTGTGTGTCTGGGGTAGGCATTGGGTGTTCAGTGACTGAAAAATCAGGGGTGAGATCCGGCATTTCATTCGGCTCCGGATCTTGTTAGGTCTGATCCTCAAGGAATACCACATCCCTGCTTCTAATGACCTTCTTCTCTATTGGGTCATAAAGTCTATAGCTGAATTCCTCATGGCCGTATCCCAAGAATATGCATGGTTTGCATTTGTCATCAAGCTTGGATCTTTCATCTTTTGGGATGTGAACGTAGGCCCTACAGCCAAATACTCTCAAGTGTTTGTATGACACATCTTTGCCTGTCCAAACCCTCTCGGGAACATCCCCATCCAAGGGGGCTGACGGAGACAGGTTTATGAGGTCAATTGCAGTCCTCATTGCTTCACCCCAAAAGGATTTAGGCAATTTTGAGTGGGATAACATACATCTTATCCGCTCACAAATTGTCCTATTCGTCCTCTCAGCCACACCATTATGCTGAGGTGTTTTCGGGACACTTCTCTCTAGTCTAATACCATGCTCACGACAATATTCCTCAAATCGTCCCTGATATTCACCGTCGTTATCGGCACAGATACATTTCAGCTTTCTTCCAGTTTCTCTTTCCACACTTACATGAAAGTTCCTAAAGATTTCAAACACTTGATCTTTAGACTTTAATGCAAAGCACCACAACTTCCTCGAGAAGTCATCGATAAATGTGGCAAAGTACAATGCTCCCCCAAGAGTTCTATCTTTCATATAGCACAAGTCTGTGTGCACCAATTCCAATGGCTAAAATTTTCTTTTGGGGGGCAGATGTTGAAAAGCAACTCTGTGTTGTTTGCCGGCCAAGCAATCAGCACAAGTTTCCAAGTGCATCCCTTTTATGTCCGGCAAGATGTTCTTCCTTGCTAGAACATCGAGTCCCTTTTGACTCTTGTGCCCAAGTCTCTTATGCCATAGCTCAATCGAGGCATCCTTGTTGGCTACATTTACCTCTCCGCCGGACACCACAGCATGAAGTACATAGAGGGAATTCTGTTTTAGACATTTTGCTAATACTAGCGAGCCTTTGATAAGCTTCCATTTTCCTTCACCAAAGGAATTTGTGTAACCCTCATCATCAAGCTTACCGGCTGAAATAATATTCAGCCGAATGTCTGGCACATGCCTAACATCTTTTAATACTAGTTTGCAACCCATATCCGTGGTCAGAATTATATTTCCTATGCCAACGACCTCAATCACGCCGTGGTTTGCCATTTTGACTTTACCAAAGTCACCACCGGCATATGACGAGAACATTTCCCGATATGGGGTAATGTGGTACGAGGATCCCGAATCGATAATCCAATCGGTTTCTTGGGATGCTAAGTTGACACAAGCATCATCACACGCGATGATGATATCACCATCACATGCGGCTGTCGTGGAATCATTTTTCTTGTTGTCAGTAGTTCCACTCTTTTCGCCCCTCTTTTTCTTCCTACAATCTCTTTCATAGTGGTTTAGACCACCACAGTAGTGACACGTAAAGTCTTTCTTAGAGTCTTTCCTATTTCTAGATTTAGACCTCCCCTTGAAATTATTTCTGTGATTTTGTGGACCCCTACCATGGTTTCTTCCTCTAGAGGAGTTGTTTTCTATGACTAAGGCTTTATGATCAAAGTTGGACTCGTGCTCCTTTCATCGTGCTTCTTCATGTAGAAGATTCGACTTAAGCATGTCCAATGTTAGGTCTTTTTGTTGTGTTGCAGTCCCAAGCGTCACAACAAGGGTTTCCCAACTATCTGGGAGAGAGCCTAACAATAACAAGGTCAACACCTCATTTGCTAGAGGTATATCTAGAGAGACAGTTTGACTTATAAATCCTTGAAACGTATTAAGATGCTCTGCCATACTAGAGCCATCTTGATACCTAAGTCTTACAAGTTTCCTAAACACGGAGACTCTATTCAAAGCATTTTTGGTCTGAAACATACTCTCGATTTTTCTCCATAACTCGTTTGCTTTGGTTTCATCACAGAAATTGTTATATAGATTCATGTCTATAAAACATCGGATGTATGCAAATGTCTTTAGATGCATAGCGTCCCAGGTTAATGCATCTATTTTCTCGGGTTTGCTCGTACCATGTAGTACGGGCAACCACATGTCCCTCATTTTGGACTTCCAAATGGGGTAGTTGGTCCCGTCAGTTTAATCATCCCGCCTAATGATTCATCCATATTCCAAGTCTTTGCGGAGGTATGAACCTCTGCTCTGATACCACTTGTTGGGAATATGGAGCGGAATCAGGATAATTAAAACTTCAAACACAATTAACACTTGATAACCAATAGATGAAACCACAAGACGAAAATGAGAGTACACCAAGATTTTTACGTGGAAAACCCAAAATAGGGAAAAACCACGGGAACTGTAGGTTCCAAACAATTTCACTATAATTTGGATTACAATGAAATACTACCTCACTAGAGGAATGTATCTACTTCAAGGCAACAACCTCGGCTACAATTCTTCACCCGATTGGGTGAATACAACAATGACCCAAATTATAATTCCTCACCCAATTGGGTGTGGATAGAAAACCAAATAAAAAAGAAACTAGAAAAACATAAAACGAAGAAACCTGAAACAAGTAGACAGGACAGGTGTTGTTCAATCGTGGTCTCTGTATTTGTGACAGTAGTTCACTCTTCCCCTTGCTCGCTCTTTCAATTTCTGTTTCTCTCTCTCTATTTTCTGTTTTCGCTCTCTGCACACTCTCAAAAAAACAATCAGTTTTCGTTCTCTGTTTTCTCTCTCAGAAAAACCAGTTTTTGCTCTCTTTTTTCTTTCTCACAAAAAAAAAACAGGTCACGATGTCTCTCCTTTTTCCTTTTCTTCTTTTCTTTGTCTAACTTCTACAAACCTGTGTTCACACTCACACATACAAAAGACACTTGCCCAAAAACAACATACAAAAAGAAAAAAGGAGACATACATACATATATATATATATTTAAATACAACTAATTAGTATTAAGTCTATTCGGCGTTCGGCCGACTTAATGTTGTGGGCTCCACTTGAGTGGACAAGCCCCAACAGAATATGGCTTCGAGAAACCCCAAGTGCAATGCCTCCACGATTGAATGCCACCACACTCGAAGTGTAGCGCCTTGGGGTACATTGTGTCGATGGGCGACACAAACATTTGTTCCACCACACTCGATTCGTCCTCCCTACTTCCATTGTTGCTTGCACTTCTCCTACTGCTCGGCCTCATCATCTCTTCCTTCACAACCCATACTCTTATTTCTTGATATACCTGCACATATGCCAAGTCTCTCCCTCTCCCTGGACCACAACCTCCACAAAAGGGACACCCGTAGCATCGTACACCACGTGGAGCCGGCCATTGGCATCCATGTGGAGGCGTCCCGCGAGCGGGTAGAACTCGTTCAATGCCAACCCCAATGACCTCTTCATGATGTTTTCCAAGTGTTCGTGATGTCCGCCAAAGCCTAGGGTGGGGCTTGCTTCGTAGAAGAGAATTCGACCATGTCGATCATGTCGATGGCCGACACAAACATTTGTTCCACCACCCTCGATTCGCCCTCCCTACTTCCATTGTTGCTTAGCCTCACCATCTCTTCCTTCACAACCTGCACTCTTATTTCTTGATCTACCTGCACATATTCCATGTCTCTCCCTCTCTTTCTCTAATCGCTTGTTTTGTCTTACACAACATTTCTTGAGCTTATCATCACTTCATCACTTTTTTCTCTTCCCAATCCTTAAGATCCATTTGTTTTAATGGAGGAAGTCATAACTCATAATCTTCAAAGGTGAGGCTCCACTTCCATGTGACAGGGTACTCATCTTGTGTAATAAATATTATAAAATTTGAACTTTTACTTTTGCTGCATCCAATAGGTTTGGGTTGTACATTATGTAGATTTTGAATAACGTACCACTCTTGGAAAATATACTCTTGACTATGTAATAATCAATCCCATCGCCATAAACGCATACACCGAGATTAGGCAGAATGGATTGATTTCATCGTGGGCATCATGTTCCGTGGACTTTTTGTATTTTTAATGGAATGACTTCATTGTAGCCCCCTAGATATTTTCTTGTACATCATCACGAAGACTTATTGCACTTGTTGCTCATATAGTGGGCTTGGCCGCAAGAACAAAATGGCCCTACATTACAACTCAGCTTTACACGGACTTCTGTTTTTCCGCACAAAACTAAAGGTGTTATAGACAAAACATAAACATGTTAGTTATAGACAAGTCTACTCATCATGCACATTGACAAAACTAGTTCGCTAATTTCACAAATAGTAAGTGTAGTTTTTGAGCTTTCAAAACATCTAGAAGCATATTTAGGTATTCATTCTCCCCTCAAGTTATATTGACATCTATTTTATTTAGAGGAAGCTACTTATTTTCCATATGGAAACAAATTTGACTCGCTTATATTGTCAAGTAAAATGTTGGTTGAAGATTGAAAATAACGTCTCTAAAGAGATCATGCTCACCATGGGAGTGAAATAAGGATGCGGTTTATCGCCTACTCTATTTGTTTTATTTGTTGGTTAACAAGAAGAGTTCATTCAAGAAACTTTGGTAGAACGCGAGAAAAGTTTGGCTTTTTAACATTTTCACTATCTTACTTTCTATTTATAAATGGGAGGTTCTAGTTTTTGGCCCATTTTAACATAAGTTTCGAAAACTTTTAGGTACAACATGCTACCTCTTTGTGAATGGAATGGCCTATTAGTTAATGTGGGTTTTTCTAAAGTCATGGTAGTAGCCATTGAAATTACAAAAAGTCACCATGTGATTTATTTTACTATCAAGAGGAGGAAATTGCAATCTTCGCCTTTTCAAATACCAAGATTTCAACATAGGTATGAAGAAAATTAACGTTGCCTCAACCATTACTATGAATTTGAGTAGTTGTTACTTGAGAGAAACCTAGCATGTGGAGATTAGAGCACAAGTATTTGATACATATCTGTTGCAATTTGTGTTAAGAGATATTTGATACCTATTGCTTGACCTAAGGCAATGATCCTACATCAACACTATAGGAAAGAATGATATATAATGACGTGTAAAGAATCGAGTGTGATTTTATCCAACGGAATATATTAGAGATGTGTGTTATATGTCTGTGAAAAAGGAGAGAGGAGAGACACAAGATAGATAGGAAAATAGAATACTCAAGATGTATATTGACAATGAGTAGAGAATACCAAGAACAAGGATAATAGCATTACATAGAAGATTAACCGACACTTTACAAAGTATGAGGAGGGTGCTTTATATAAGGTCACCCTCTCACTAAACCACTCACTCACTCTCTAGCAACTATAGAAGCTCATGTGTCATTGTTAAGAGTTTATTAGTAATTAATAGACCAAGGAAGAGTAAGAGTTTCTCCCCAAAATGGTGAAGATAAAAATGAAGAGCTCTCAAAACGAAAATGGCGATAGTCTCCTCCCAAAAATGAGCCCCCTTGTACTCCTTTTATCCATTTGGATTTAATGCAAAAGGAGTAAGTCTCCTTAAATCATGTAATATTGTCAAATTGGATTCGATTTGTGCATCTCTAGTTAAAGGTCAATTTCTCTAATCACTAAGCCATTAATTCTCTCTTACTTAATATTTATTCTATATCAAAAAATACACAGACTGTTTCCTTCTCTCTCCTACTTTTCATCTCTCCTCTCTCTTTCTTTCCACCCCCCATGATTTTGTGTGCCTCCTTCGCGCCCTTCATTTTCCATTATAATGTGCATGTGCACAAATAATGGCCTGTGTGCATGGACATTGCACATACACATTTTGGCCCTTGTTCATCGACTTTTCCCACGTTCGGTGCGCCACATCACAACACCGGTCGGCTATCACTCCCTCTCAAGCTCGGCAAGTCGTAGATCGAAAGACCAAGCTCAATCGAAACTTGTCAATTCCCAAAGATTTCGTGAAGATGTCAACGGTTTGAAGATTGGTACTAATATGTTGAAGGTCGACATCCCCTGCAATGAAACGTTCTCGAATGAAGTGGTAGTGCACCTCGATATCCGTTGTTCGAGCATGGAATAATGGCTTCCGAGCCAAATGGATGCGGCTAAAATTGTCATAATAGATCAGGACTAGCTCGTTGATGGAGACGCCAAGGTCTTTCAAAATTTGCTGAAGCCATACGACTTCATATTCAACCACAACCATGCCCCTATATTCAGCCTCCGTGCTCGAAAGTGCGATGGTCGGCGACTTCTTGCTACTCCATGAGATGGGTCCACTATCGAGAGAGAAGACAGACCGTGAAGTCGATCGTTGGTAGGCGTTGTAGTCGGTCTAGTCGGCACTCAGTCATCCCGAACTTGTATAACAAGTTGAGGATGTAGTGCCATTGGGAGATCATGATCCAAACGAGTGTCCGATTTACTTCTATGTCGAGGAAGTAATGGAGGTCTTGCATGTCTTATGACTAGATCATCCATGTATAGCTAGATTCTCTCCTCTTATGACTAGATCATCCACGTACAGGATGATGGCAATCGGGCTTTTAGAATCGCTTCGTATATAAAGGGATGAGGTCCGATTTTGACATTCGAAGGCTGATTTAATGAAGATACTAAGTAATCGTCAAATGCCAAGCACGTGGTGCTTGCTTGAAACCATACAACGCCTTCTTGAGTCAACAAACTATGGTCGGATGGTTGGTCGATTTGAAACTTGGGTGGTTGGATCATGAAGACCTCCTCTTCTACTTCTTCTTGAAGAAAGACATTCTTTACGTTATCGTGAAGATTTTTGGCAACGGTGTGAAAATTGCATGGAACGTACAAAATCAAGTGTGGTTCTTCACACGAGACATGAAACAATAATAAAGAAGATATTATTTTAGATTAGCTTAATATCTTGGTACGGGAAGATGGAGGTCTTCAAGAGCTTTCGAATACTTTTTACTACATAAGAAACAGACATCTAAGTGTCAAGTTATGTGGGTATAAAGTTTTGCAAAAGAAAAAAAAGAGAAAAATAAAACTATGAAATATCCCACATAGATAGGAAGAGTTTAGGCTCGAGCTATATAAGCAGATTGAGATCCATCATATTTCATCTATGTCTTAAGAGCACATAAGAAAAAGTTGGACTTGAGCCACTTTTGTCTAGATGGACATATGTGGCTAAGTCGCCAGACGTGGCTAAGTGCCCAAACTGGCTGGTGAAGAAACTCAAACCGGCCGATCGGACGCATCCCGCAATCGGTGATCGGATGGAGTCGGCAACCATCGATTAGATGGAGCCGACAATCAGCAATCGGTGATCGGACGGAATTGATGACAAAACTGGCAACGGAGCCGGTGACCCGACGATGGAATCGGTGATGGAGTCGGCGATCGGTGACTCGGCAATCCGGTGAGGTTTTGGCCAACCAAAACCAATGGCAACCGGTGACGGATCCGGTAACGAACAGTGATGCCATTCGGTGACGGAATTGGTGACCCAACATCTGGCATCCGGCGACCTCAGGATGCGGACCAAACCGGCTCGGGATGCGGACCGAACTGGGCCAAATCGAATGAATGCAAATCGGTCGGGTCAGTTGATCGCGGTGCATGGCGTTTTAAAGATATTTGGTCTGAAAGCCAAATAGTATTTTGTGCATAAAAGAAAAAGATGTAAGCAAGACTCGAACTTAACACCTCCAACATAAAAAGCAATAAGTTTACCATTAAGCCAAACCATTTCTTTAGAGATTATATTTTTATCATTATAGTTTTACATGTAAATTCTCATGTGTGAGAACTTAGATGATGACATGGCAAGCATGCATTGCGTGCATGTCTTGCACCCTCACATGCACCATATGCATGGCGGCATCTATAAAAGAGTGGAGGAATCAAGCAAAAGGGGGATTTTTTTATCAAGCAAGCTTTGTACTTTATATCAAAATTAATATTAAGAAGAAAATTCATTATTCAATTGATGTATTAATCTTGTTCTTCAAATCTAAAGTCCAGCCTAAAATCTTAATATCTCTCTCAATCTAAAGTCAAGCGTTCTATTTTATCTCAATCTCTCTGTCAATCTATCTTAAATCCTTTCTCGCTAAAGTTAGTGCGTACTTCGAGTCCTTCCGGTCCAGAACCCCGACGGTTTCGCCTCACGATCCGCTCGTAGTGACCGATCTTCACGACATAATTAAGTGGGGAACAATAAGGAACGAAACTATTTGGGACCCAATGGGTAAGAACCATTTTTGGTGTTAATAAACTTCTATGTATAACGTCTATTTATGTCTTCTCTTCATCTTGGTGTGTGTGTTGTCTCTATTTTTCTGTTAGGGTTTCGGTGTCATCTATGTGCGTGCGTAGGTGGTGTGTTCGGTTGTGGCAGGCGGCGTGCGAGCTGTATGCGCCTCCCCTGAGCTCCTGTTTGTTGGTTGTCAGTGCTCCATGGTCTGGTATGTCTCTATGTGTGGGTGTTGGCTTCTGTCGCTTGCGAAGAGCCCGCACGCTAGGTGGTTCGTTGGCAGGTTCCCCTCCTTGGCGCACAAGACCCAACACGGTTCAGCAAGCCCGTGCACTCCCTGAAGGCGGCTTGGGTCAGGAGGCAATCGTTCTGGAAGAGGCGTTGTCGTGAAAATCCGTCACTATGTGCAGATCGTGAGACGGAACCGTCGGGGTTCTGGACTAGAAAGATTTAGAGCAACATGTACAACAAACACAAGCAAGTTTTAAGCATAAGACAAGTGGGAGAGACAAATCATTAGTTTATTGCAAAAGAAAATCGATTCTTTATAATTTCAGAATCGTGTTACCATGGGTTGGGTATGGAAATGGGAGATTAATTTTTCAAAGAAAGGAGCCAACAACCATGCAAGGAGTGGTCCGATATGAATACGAGAGATCATTTTTGACAAGAAAGATCAAGTAAACAAAGCTAGGAGTTTGATATCAATATGTGAGATAATTTGTTTCTCGAATCCAACAGGGAAGAAGAAAAGAAGGAAGCAAAAAAACTAGGAGGGAAAAAATGGGACATATATCCAGCTCCTCGTTGATCCTCCTCCCCAATGTTACTTTGCATGCCCACTTTTAGTTGGATGGCCTCTATTTTTAGTTGCATGGCCTCTGCTTTTAGTTGCATGCTTCCATTTTTAGATGCATGCCTTTTACTTTTAGTTGCATGGCCTTGGCTTTTGGTTGCATGCGATTGTCCGTATAATTCGGCCAAATGACACAATCATCCATAAAGTTTAGCCCGTGCGCAATCCGTATGTACGTCGCAACCAAATCATAGACGTGTCCGCGCGCAAAACTCCCGACCGCGTAGTAGTGTACGCATCCACGCATGCGCGCGTCCTGACTCGACGAGGATGACTCGAAATGTCCTCATGAAATGGATAGAGAAGAAAAATAAGAAGACGAGCGTCTCGAGGGTATACAACGAGTTCAACCAGATGTTTGGTTGTCTCCCCGCCATGGACCAAGTGCTACTTGAGAAAGACAAGAGTTTGTACTTCTTGAAGGCTGTGGATATGAAGGATAGATGAGAGTTGGGGACTCTCCTCGAAGATGATACCCAAGCGAACGGGCTTGTGGCGGACTGGGTTGCGATGAAGCAAGCATGCAACAAGATCGACAGGCATCATCAATGGCTCCATGATATTGACTTGGTAAGACCAAGCGTAGAAAAAGCAAAACCATCTAAAGAAGTCGAGACTCCTAAAGAACGCATCCAACATGAAAAGAAGATTGATGATGACTCGAGGACGATGAAGGTCATTGATGATCTATTTTTATTAAAAACAACACAACATTAATCACATAATAATTTTCAGCAAACACTTCAATGGCAGCCTTCAATCACGTTAGCCGATTTCATTGATGGGATAACTAATTTAACATACTGTGGAGGACTTGCTTTCGACATTTATATCACTTTCACAGCAAGAAGATAACTGTCTAATACATAAAGAAAAAGATGATCCACCTTGAACACTAACGTAAGAAAATGAAAGTTTTCATTTGGCACGCTATGTTGGGAGTCAAATATCACATGTAGTATGAAAGTCATTTGAATGATTTAAGAGACAAAATTTTCAATTCTTGAACAATGCTTCAATTATTGGTTCTAGTGATCCAAGTACAAGTGCTCGGTGGTTTAAGTTCAAGTATCTTTGTTTAAATACAATATATGTGTTCTAGAAAGTATCTTTAATATACCACTGTAATTCTATGTAGACATGCATGAGGTCTCATGGGCCATACAATGTTATGCACGTATCTTGCACATAATATAACCACACCCACCATTTTAGAGAACCTTTTTTTTCTCTTCTTGAATGGAGAACTCATGGCATAATTTCTTCACAGTATGCTACTTGTTTTGGTGCAAGACCTTCATCTAGATATATTTTGTCACAAACCCTTGAGTGTCCTTCTCTAGAATAGGGAAGCTTTTTCCTTTCCATATCCATGAAATGGACATTAATGCCTCAAGTCAACTAACATTGGCCTGCCCAATTCTTGTTTCTTTCTAGTGGGTGGCCAATTACTTGAACCTTCCATATATATCCTAATGGCAAAGAAGCAATGAAATACTAAATAGAACAATGATATGTACAATCTTTCCCATATTTGATTAAATATATAGATTCTTACTCTTGGGCGAAGATATCATAACTCTGAACATGTTATAGATTCTCACAATGCACTACACCACCCTTGGGTTAAGCTACCATATCTTTGAACATGTTATGGATTTCTACAGTGCGTCACACCTCTCTTGGGTTAAGCTACCATAACTCATAATGTGTTTCCCCCATTAGTTTTCTCCAAGATTCAGCACAAGCATATGCTTTCTCTTGGGTATGGAGGATTTATTGCATATACTTTGCAAGTTCTCATTTTTTTTACAAATAAGCCTTTTGCATGACTGTAGATCTTGTGATGCCTTCTATTTAGCTAATTTAAACTCATTAAGTACTTAAAAGCTTCTTGGCGTTCTTACGGTGTTTCCCTTTGAGACTTTGCAAGGCATATATTTATGAAGCAAGCATTTATTTGTGCATGAGAGAATGACATGAGTAAAACATTTACATGAGATAAGATGAGCCTTGAGCAAGAAGCAAGAAAGAAAGTGCGCAAAAGGAGTCACAAGACTAGAAAGATGGAAGTTAAGAGAAGAGACGTGCAAAGAGCAGGAAGAATGTTGGAAGAATGAGATAGGTGTTGAGTTAGATGAGATGGAGACTATGGATTAATATGAACAAGACTATGGATGAATACAAGATTACAAATGTAAGAAATGAGATGACTACCCCATGACCAGCTTCGACCTTATTGAGTGGAGACTATGGATTAATATGAAGAAGACTATGGATGAATATACGATTACATATCTAAGAAATGAGATGACTAACCCATGACCAGGTTGATATTATTGAGTGGAGACTATGGATTAATACACAATTCCATATCTAAGACATGAGATGACTACCCCATGACTGGCTTTGATCTACTAATGTTCCATAAATGAATTCCCCTTCTTTTATACCATTTAGACTTTCGCTTTCTGCGGATCACTAATTTACAGGCCTCAACATTGAGCATACAGAACCATGGAGAAATCCGACATTCAAAAAAGTACTGAGATCTAATCCATATTACTCCACATTATATATGTACATCGATACATATTAACACAAAGTTTCAAAAAATGCATCCAACCATGTCTTTTTATCTGGTGTTCCTTTCCGAAAGCTTTAAAAAGTGAATAGAGTGAGAGATGGAGACGGAGATGGAGATGGAGATTCACACCTGAATGCACAAGGGGGGGGCTGTGAGGTACTGTGTGTTGTCGATCCATGGGCTGAGGCAGTGGAAGAACTTGCCGAATGCTTTGCTCTGCCTCCAATCATTCCAGTCAATCCGATTCATCAGGCGAAGGACTTTAAATTTAAGGTTATATCGATTCGGTGCACCATGTAGTAGACTTCGACATCCTTTTCACGTGTTCTTAGCAAGAACCTATTGATCTTCTTACTAATGAAGAAAAAGATCATCTACCTTGAAACACTCTACAGACAAAAACACGCCTTTGTCATGACCCATGTTGCGTTGTTGCTCCGCACCATATCAAGCAACTCTTTTCACAACTTCGACAGCATGATGTCTTAGACAGTGAGAATGTTTAATGTTCGATTCATTGTTTTGACAAGATTTCAATATTTTTGTTGGATGTTTTCTATCCACATTGTATACACAAAAGTTGTCATAATTCATTAGCTTTTGTGGAAAAGGTGCCATCATTTGTTAATACACTTTTGTGTCCTTGGCATTATATATACAAAGGTTGTCATAATTCATTAACTTTTGTGAAAAAGGTACCATGATTTGTTAATACACTTTTTACGTCCTTGTCAAATTGATGGGATGTTCCTATAATTAGTGTTATATTGGTAAAATCCCCAAACCAAAAGATTCCACTTTTCCACACAACACAATCTTCTTGCACATTGAGTGGAAAGTAATATATCAATCAAAGAGTTCCACCTACATGTGCCCAATGAACATTAGAATTATGACTAGTAATGAGCTACAAATGCATTAGTATTACATAAACATAGCTTAATTATCATTAAAATATTGTTCATAAGCTTACAATCTCACATATACAAAATCACAACTCAAATGTTTTAAACTTGAAATGGGTAAAGGAACGAAGAACACCATAAATTGGCTTAGGATTGCCAAACATGTCATCACTTTCTAGTTGATGCATAACATGAGTAGGTTGAGGCAAAAGAACTTCAATATTACGATGAATATCACCACGAGGAAAGAATACAATTTTTCCTACATTATGCATACTTGGAATTCGACATGCCAAAGGTTAACCCTAACCAAAGTTAAGTTTTAAAATAGGAAAGTTATGGGAGCTTGATGTTCCAATACATGCATTATTGCGTAAAATTCTTTCAAAGATGGCATCACCACCATAGATCTCCACCCAATGGAGCCAACTATGAAATGTTTTGCTTTTTACAATTGCGTATAGATTTGTGTATATGTTGACCTGTAACCACGAGATCCTCATCCTTGAGCTCCCTCGCCGTGGCAACAACTATGGTCAACATAACCGCATTCCCAAAATAGGCCTTTCCTAAAGGTGGCTCTATTTGTTCTCTCATGTTAACTATCGAAACAAAACCTACTTTCTTATCATCCAAATGTTCCCTTGCTTTAGATGTGTGACGCCATATGTGGGCATAAATAACCTCGTACGCCGTGTTCTCACCACCAACCTGTCTTTGCAAGGATTCCATCATGTCCTTGGTGAAGAGGAATGTGTTCATTTTGATAGAACCCCCTGCCATGTGGTTGTCTTCATCCTCGATATGGGTGAGGTGTAGTACAACTTTCTCTAGGCATGGGTCATCAATCTTCAACAAAGAATGATTATGAATCGGAAACCATGAGTGGGCAATGAGATGGGTTCACCTCTTGTACACTCAGCCCACGAAACCATGAAGTGCCAAACAAGTGGCCATCACAAAGGACATGGCTTCACACTTGAATATGGAAATCTGAATTTTAACAAACAAAAAGAAAATTGAAACTATGGAGAATAGACACATATGTATGTGGGAGGTGTGTTTAATAGATAGATAGATAGATTAGATAGATATCTTTTAACATCCACAAGAGACCAATAGCTTTCTACGAGACGGGGCCTAGCTCATGGTTATGGTCGAATTTGTGGGGCCCAGTAAAGGCCCGAAGACCCAAAGTATGATGTAAGTGTGTAAAGGGAGATCAAAGGTGAGATGTTTGTTCACACCTTGACAATCAATGGGGCTGCAGAGCAATGGTCTTCTGAATCTACACTTGGGGCCAGCTGGGTGAAGAAAGGCTGCCGTTGGAAGCCCCAGTATTGCTTGAGATCCACCAATGTTTTGTTGCCCTCAATCACGGCCTCCACGAAAGGGACACTCGTGTCGTCGCACACCACGTGGAGCCGGCCATTGGCATCCGCATGGAGGCGCCCCACAAGTGGGTAGAACTTGTCCAATGCCAATCCCAAAGACCTCTTCATGATCTCCTCTTCCATGCTTCCATGATGTCCACCAAAGCCTAGTGTGGGGTTCGCCTTGTAGAAGAGAATTCGACCGAAGTGTGGAGCCTTGGGGCCCATCGTGTCCATGGCCGACAGAAACATTCGTTCCACACGCGATTCGCCGATCCCTACTTCCATTGCTGCTTCTCCTTTATCCTGCTGCTCGGCCTCACCATCTCTTCCTTCACAACCCGCACTCTTATATCTTGATCAACCTGCACATATCCCATGTCTCTCCCTCCCTACTCTCTCTTTCTCTAATCGCTTGTCTTAGTCTTACACACCATTTCTTGAGCTTATCATCCATCCATCACTTTTTTCTCTCTTCCCAATCCTTGAGCTCCATCACTTTCAAGGTAGGTGGTCATATAAAATTGTAGCATTCAAAGGTGGGCTCCACATCCCATATTTTTTATTTGGAAACATCTAGAAGCCTATTTAGGTATTCGTTCTCCCCTCAAGTTATGTATATTGACATCTATTTGATTTGGAGGAATCAACTTCTGCCCATTGAAGACACAAACCAAGGTTCAAACTTTAAACTCGTGTCGGTAGGACAAATAGCCATCGATCTGTTTGTTACTTTTTAAGTGAGAGTGTACCACATGCTCATAGTCGAAGGAACTTGCCAATGCATGCCTGCACTAATTTTAGTCAATCAAATTCATCGGTGTTTGAATTTAATTTTACAATTATTCAATTTGGTGTCCCACATAGACTTCAATGTAGTTACTATATTTTACATCACATATTCATAGCAAGAATATAATGATCCTATGTATGAAGAAAAAGATCATCCACCTTGAACACTAAGGACAGAAACGAACAATATCATGACACATGATGTGTTGGATACAAAATAAAAATGTTGCTAGTTACAGTAACTATGGCATATGCAATATCAACATTGTCGTTTGAATGTTTTACGAAACAACTTTTTTTTTACACTCGCTAATGTTATACTTGATTGGAGTTCTTGATAAAAAAAACGAATGCTTGATTGCTACTTTAAATCGAACTTTGCGAGTGCTTGATACACATATTTACAATTTAGTTGAAATTGTTCTAGAATTAACACTGCCCAACATTGGTAGACAAAAGAAAAGTGTGCCAGTATGTCATAAGGTCATCGATATGCAAACTAAATTGGCAGTATGCACCATATCAAGCAACACTTTTCAAAACATTGACACCATGTTGTCTTAGACAATGAGAATGTATATTGTACAATTGATTGTTTCGACCTGATTTCAATATTTTTGTTGGATGAATTCTATCCACTTTATATACACAACGTTGTCATAATTGATTAACATTTGTGAAAAAGGTGCCATGATTTGTTAATACTCATTTGCTTCCTCGTCAAACTACTGGCTTGTTGGAATATTCCTATTAAGTGTTATATTGGTAAAATCCCCAAACCATAATATTCAACTTTTGCACACAATGCAACCTTCTCGCACATTGAGTGGAAAGTAATATATCAATCAAAGATTTCATATGCCCAATGAACATTAGAATTATGACTACTGAGCTACAAATGCATTAGTATTACATCAACATAGCTTAATCATCATTAAAATATTGTTCATAAGCTTACAATCTCACATATACACAAGCAAAACTCAAATGTTTTAAACTCGAAATGGGTAAAGGAACGATAAACACCATAAATTGGCTTAAGGATTGACAAACATGTCATCTCTTTCTAGTCGATGCATAACATGAGTAGGTAGAGGCAAAAGAACTTCAATATTACCATGAATATCGCCACCTGGAAAGAATACAATTTTTCCTACATCATCCATTCTTGGAATTCGACATGCCAAAGGTTTACCCCAACCAAAGTTAAGTTTAAAAATAGGAAAGTTATGGGAGCTTGATGCTCCAATACGTGCACCATTGGGTAAACATCTTTCAAAGATGGCACCACCACCATAGATCTCCACCCAATGGAGCCAACTATGAAATGTCTCACTATTACAAGCACGTATAGATTTATGTATACGTTTAGCTGTAACCACGAGATCCTCATCCTTGAGCTCCCCCGTCGTGGCAACCGCTATGGTCAACATAATCGCATTCCCAAAATAGGCTTTTCCTAAGGGTGGGTTTATTCGTTCTCTCATGTTAACTACCGAAACAAAGCCTACTTTCTTATCATGCAAATGTTCCCTTGCTTTAGTTGTGTGCCGCCATATGTGGGCACAAATAACCTCGTACGTCGTGTTCTCACCACCAACCTGTCTTTTCAAGGTTTCCAGCGTGTTCTTTGTGAAGAGGAATGTGTTCATTTTGATAGAACCCCCTTGCCCCAATTGGTTGTCTTCATCCTCGATATGGTCGAGGTGTATTACAGCTTTTTCTAGGGATGGGTTATCAATCTTCAACAATGAACGATTATGAATCGGATGCAATGAGATGGGTTCACCTCTTGCACACTCGGCCCACGAAACCATGAAGTGCCAAAACGAGTGTCCATCACAAAGGATATGGCTTCGAGAAACCCCAAGTGCAATGCCTCCACACTTGAATGTGGAAATCTGAATTTTCACAAACAAAGAGAAAATTGAAACTATGGGGAATACATACATATGTGTGTGTGAGGGGTGTTGTATAGATAGATTAGATAAATATCTTTTTAACATCCACCAGAGACTATTAGCCATCTACGAGACAGGGACTAGCTCATGGTGATGATCTAACTTGTGGGGCCTCGTAAATCCCATAAGGCCCAAAGTATGTTATAAGTGTGTAAAGAGAGATCAAAGGCGAGATTTCGTTCACACCTGGACAATCAAGGGGGGTGCAGAGCAATAATCTTCTGGATCTACACTTGGGGCTAGTTGGGTGAAGAAAGGTTGCCATTGGAATCCGCCCGATCGCCTGAGATCCGCCAATGTCACGTTGCCCTCGACCATAGCCTCCACGAAAGGGACACCCGTGTCGTTGCACACCATGTGGAGCCGGCCATTGGCATCCATGTGGAAGCGTCCCGCGAGCGGGTAGAACTCGTCCAAGGCCAACCCCAATGACCTCTTCATGATGTTGTCCATGCGTTCGTGATGTCCCCCGAAGCCTAGGGTGGGGCTCGCCTCGTAGAAGAGAATTCGACCAAAGTGTGGAGCCTTGGGGCCGATCATGTCGATGGACGACACAAACATTTGTTCCACCACACTCGATTCGCCCTCCCTACTTCCATTGCTGCTTCTACTTATCCTGCTGCTCGGCTTCACCATCTCTTCCTTCACAACCCGCACTCTTATATCTTGATCAACCTGCACATATGCCATGTCTCTCCCTCCTTCCCTCCTTCCCTCTCTTTCTCTAATAGCTTTTTTTAGCCTTACACAACATTTCTTGAGCTTATCATCACTGCATCACTTTTCTCTCTTCCCAATCCTTAAGATCCATTGGTTTTAACATTTAATGGGGGAGGTCATAACCTTCAAAGGTGGGGCTCCACTCCCATGTGACACGGTCATGTTGTGTAATAAATATTGTAAAATTTGAACTTATACTTTTGCTGCATCCAATACAATACGTTTGGGTTGTACATTATGTAGATTTGAATAAAGTACACACTCTTGGAAAATATACTCTTCACTATCTAATAATTAATCCCATCGCCCTAAATGCATACACCGAGATTAGGCAGTATGGATTGATTTCATCGTGGGCATCCACCGAGATATTAGGTTTGTATGGAATGACTTCATTGTAGCCCCCCACATATTTTCTTGAACATCATCACGAAGACTTGTTGCTCATATAGTCGGCTTGGCCGCAAGAACAATATGCCCCTACATTACAAGTTACAACTCAGTTTTACACAGACTTCTGTTTTTCCACACAAAACTAAAGGTGTTATAGACAAAACATAAACATGGTAGTGATAGACAAGTCTGCTCATCATGCACATTGACACAACTAGTTGGCTAATTTCACAAATAGTAAGTGTAGTTTTTGAGCTTTGAAAACATCTAGAAGCATATTTAGGTATTCATTCTCCCCTCAAGTTATATTGACATCTATTTTATTTAGACGAAGCTACTTATTTTCCATGTGGAAGCAAATTTGGCTCGCTTATATTATCGAGTAAAATGTTGGTTGAAGATTGAAAATAACTTTTCTAAAGAGATCATGCTCACCATGGGAGTGAAATAAGGATGTGATCTATCACCTACTCTATCTATTTTATTTGTTGGTTAACTAGAAGAGTTCATTCAAGAAGCTTTGGTAGAACGTGAGAAAATTTGGCCTTTTCAACATTTTCACTATCTTAGTTTCAATTTATACATAGGAGGTTCTAGTTTTTGGCCTATTTTAACATAAGTTTCGAAAACTTTTAGGTACAACATGTTACCTCTTTGTGAATGGAATGGCCTATTAGTTAATGTGGGTTTTTCCAAAGTCATGGTAGTAGCCATTGAAAATACAAAAAGTCACCATGTGATTTATATTTTACCATCAAGAGGTGGAAATTGCAACTTCGCCTTTTCAAATACAAGGATTTCAACATAGGTATGAAGAAAATTAACGTTGGCTCAATTGTTTTTTGAATTTGAGTTGTCGTTATTTGAGAGAAACCTAGCACCTGGAGATTAGAGCACAAGTATTTGATACATATCTGTTGCAAATTGTGTTAAGATATATTTGATACCTAGTGCTTGACCTAAGGCAATGATCCTACATCAACACTATAGGAAAGAGTGACGCGTAAAGAATCAAGTGTGATTCTATCCAGTGGAATAGATTAGAGAGGTGTGTTATGTGTGTGTAAAAAAGGAGAGAGGAGAGACACAAGATAGATAGGAAAATAGAATACTCAAGATGTATATTGACATGAGTAGAGAATAGCAAGTACAAGGATAATAACATTACATAGAAGATTAACCGGCACTTTACAAAGTATGAGGAGGGTGCTTTATATAAGGTCACCCTCTCACTAAACCACTCACTCACTCTCTAGCAACTATAGAAGCTCATGTGTCATTGTTAAGAGTTTATTACTAATCAATAGACCAAACTAAGTAAAAGAAGGAAAATAGATTGGATGGAAGAACCCGTTCCACCCGACCACCCCCGAGCTATGATCTAGACATAACTGACCTACCACTGACGTACCATACCGCCGGATATTAGGATGGGTGGAACGGGTTCTTCTATCCAATCTATTTTCCTTCTTTTACTTAGTTTGGTCTATTGATTAGTAATAGACTCTTAACAGTCATGGGGAATGTAGGAACTCATTAGTTATGTGTCATAGAATATGATTCTATGACACATAGTTAATGTTAGAAAGTAATGGTGACCCTCATACTCCTTTTATACATTTAGATTTAATGCAAAAGGAGTAAGTCTCCTTAAATCATGTTATACTATCAAATTGGATACGAACCGTGCATCTCTAGTTAGAGGTCAATTTCTCTAATCACTAAGCCATTAATTCTCTCTTACTTAATATTTATACGACACATATTTCCTTCTTTCTCCTACTTTTCATCTCTCCTCTCTCTTACTTTCAACCCCCCACGATTTTGTGTGCCTCCTTCGCACCCTTCATTTTCCATTTTAATGTGCATGTGCACAAATAATCGCCTTTGTGTGCATGCACATTGCACATAGACATTTTGGCCCTTGTTCATCGGCTTTTTCCACATTCAATGCACCACATCACGACACTGGTCGACTATCACTCCCTCTCAAGCTTGGCAAGTCGTAGATTGAAAGACCAAGCTCAATCGAAACGTGTCGATTCCCAAAGCTTTCGTGAAGATGTCGACCGTTTGAAGATTGGTACTGATATGTTGAAGGTCGACATCCCCTGCAATGACACGTTCTCGAATGATGTGGTAGTGCACCTCGATATCCGTTGTCCGAACATGGAATACTGGGTTCCAAGCCAAATGGATGCGGCTAAAATTGTGACAATAGATCAGGACTAACTCGTTGATGCAGACGCCAAGGTCTTTCAGAATTTGCTTAAGCCATACGGCTTCATATTCAGCCACAACCGCACCCATGTATTTGGTCTCCGTACTCGAAAGTGCGATGGTCGGCGACTTCTTACTACTCCATGAGATAGCTCCACTACCGAGAGAGAAGATGGACCCTGCAGTCAATCATCGGTAGGCGTTGTAGCCGGCCTAGTCGGCACTCAGTCATCCCAAACTTGTATAACAAGTTGAGGATATAGTGTCGTTGGGAGATCATGATCCAGACAGGTGTCCAACTTACTTTTATGTCGAGGAAGTAATGGAGCTCTTGCATGTCTTTTATTTCGAATCTGTTGGACAGGAGGGATTTGACCTTAGTGATGTCGGCTAAATTCTGTCCTCTTATGACTAGATCATTCATGTATAGGATGATGACAATCGGGCTTTCAGAATCGCTTCTTATATAAGGGGATGAGGTCCGATTTTGACATTCGAAGGTTGATTTCGTGAAGATACTCAGTAATCGTCAAATGCCAAGCATGTGGTGCTTGCTTCAAACCATACAACGGCTTCTTGAGTTAGCAAACTACGGTCAGATGGTTGGTCAATTCACAACTCGGTTGGTTGGATCATGAAGACCTCCTCTTCTACTTCTTCTTGAAGAAAGACATTCTTTACGTCCATCTAGTGGAGGTGCCACCATTTTGCCATTGCAAGTTCAATCACAATTCGAACAATTCGCTTTCTTGTGAGGTGAGTGAGGGACGAGATCGCATGTCTTGTTCTTATTGAGAGCTTGCATCTCCTCGTTTATCACTTTGATCCATCGAGGATCTTTAGCGGCTTCAGAAAAACTTTTCGGTTCTCGAATAGTCGCCACCTTCATCATAAAGGCATAATGGTACACCATATAGTCGTTCTAACCGAATCGGCTGGCGATGTTCTTCTCACAGGTGGAGTGTCAGAGTTTTTCATTGGCTATGGCAATGGCTTTCTTTACACCAAGTGTCCTCATGATAGGTACATCAAAGGCACCGAGCTCACTATTGTGTGAGTGAGTTTATTTGTTGTCATTAGATTGATCATCTTCATATTCCAGTAGTTTTTTCCTTCCTTTCTCGGAGGCTCTACTAAGCCTAGTCGTGATCGGGCTTTGTTCTATTAGATACCACGATCGACCGGCATCTTGTGTCTCTTGGTCGGGTGGGGCCAGAGTGGAATTTGATTCTAGTTCATACCATGATGTCGACTCGTCGAAAACGACGTCTCGACTCGAACTTTTCGGGTAGAAGGATTATAACACTTGTACCCATTTTCTTCGAGTGAGTACCCTACAAAGATACATTTCTTCGACTTAAGATCGAACTTCTGTCACTTCTCGTCGGGAATATGTACATAAGCAATTGAGTTGAATATCCTGATGTGAGAAAAATCTAGCTTCTTCCCAAAACATTTCTCATGGGGTGTGATGTCGTGCACTCTTGATGTTGTGCACTGATTCATGAGGTATACGGTTGTGGTTGCTGCTTCTGCCCAGTACGACTTTGGTAGGTTTTTCTCATGCCACCTCCAATATGTGCCGATTTTTCCTTCGGCTACTCCATTTTGTTGAGGTGTGTGTCGACAGATAAATTCTTGTCGAATTCCTTCTTTGCGGAGATGAATCGAAAAATCATCGGAAAAGTACTCTATTCCTCCGTCCGACCGTAGGCATCTAACATGCCAACCAGTTTCCTTTTCGACTTCACTTTTGAATTTTTGGAAGTGTGCGAACACTTCACTTTTCTGCCTCATGGAGAAGATCCAAGTGTGCCTAGAGAAGTCATGTATAAAGGTGACATAGTATAAACATCCTCTGAATGTTCCCGTCTAAGTAGGTCCCCACACATTTGTCAACTGGATTACGTCCAGTAGGCCTTTGCTCACATTCCTCTCTTTCGGTAATAGTTGCCGATGTTGCTTGCCGAATTAGCATGCATCACATACTCCATTGATATCCTTCTCTTTAAATGTAGGGAGTCCGATGACGACTTACTTTTGATCGCATCACCTTGAGCTTTTGGAGGTTGATGGGGCCGATTCTTTTATTCCATAGCTCTATATCAGCGTCGACTTTATGGCCCATTTCGAACATGGATGATTTTACCTCATTGTCGTGAAGATTTTCGACAACAGTGTGAAAAACATGTGGAAAGGAGAAAACTGAAAAGGGTTCACTTTCACGCTTCTCTCATTGTTTTTCTCAGTGAGTTATCCCACATATATGTGCAACTAATACAACTCTGTCTATATAAATACTAGCTTATCTCATATATATAAATATGTGTGTGTGTGTGTGTGTGTGTGTGTGTACTCGTTTAAAATTTGGTCGACTACCGTTTGACCAAATCCCATTTCGGCTTTTCGGTCGATTTCGGCCAGCCCACTCTTGTTTTGGCTTTCTGACCAATTTTGGCAGCCGACTCCCATTTCGGCTTTTTTGGCCAACCAACTCTTGTTTTGGCTTTCTGACCAATTTCGGCAACCGACTCCCATTTCGGCTTTTTCGGTCAATTTCGGCCAACCGACTCTCATTTCAACTTTTCGACCGACTCCCCCACAAGGAGGGACAATCTTACATAACACAATTAACTTACCATAAGTCATTTCTTTAAAAAATTGTATTCTCATCATTATACTTTTTCATATGTAAATTCTCATACATAAGAGCTTGAATGAATGACATGGTTATCATGCATCACATGTAATGCATGAGTGCCAAATGGCACATCGCATGCATTGTATGCATGTCTTGCACCCTCACATGCATCATATGCATGGGGGCATCTATAAAAGAGTGGAGGAAAAAGATTCAAAGGATGAATCAATTAATGAGAAAAAAGCTATGTACTGAATCAAGAAATTAATAATAAGAAATCTAATTATCTTATTGGTGATGTATTCTGTCTCTCAAAATTGAAATCTCAATCTCAATCTCTCTCTCTCAATGTGTATCATAATTGGAATCTCCATCTCTCAATCCCTCTATCTCTAACTTAAATACTTTCTTGATAAAGCTAGTACAACCTTCAAATCCTTCCGGTCCCGGACCTCGGCGGTCCCGCTTCATTTCCAAACACACAAGGATTTCCTTGACATCTTTCTTGGTGAACCCGACGTAAAGAAGTGGTAGGAAGGATCAAGATGAGGATCGACTGATACTTTGAGATGGCATCCTCAAGCAATCAAGCGGGAAAGCTCGAAAGAATGATGATAATCTTCGAACAAATGATGAGATCTCGGGACAACGATGCAAGCGCAGAGAAGGCCGTCAACCACGTTGTGGAGGTCGAGGGTCAATTTGATGGAAGGAACATTACGAAGTTCCTTGATGTATACAAAAGGGAGATGAATCAAAGGAACATGTCTGAAGCACGTCAAATATCAAGTTTCAAGCAAGTTCTCAATTCGCAAAACCATTCTTTGTGAGATGTCATGTGATTTACGGCGCCGGAGTCGACAAACCATACATCTTCTGAATTAGAGGTGCTAGTGTCAAATATGACTGTATAATGGACGTATTCACATTGTCCCATTAAACACACTAGGTTTAGGCTATTTATGTAAATAGTGGAAAGCACAACTTATTGCCTTGAGTCGGTTAGTATTTAAACTAACATTTGTAATGTAGTTTGTTGGCTGTTCATTTTATACATTATGTCATTGTAACTTTGAGAGTAATACTTCTCTTTGTCTTTCTTCTTGATCTTGTCTTATGATTCAGGTGTCTTGTGTTCATAATATGTTCCTTTGTATCATCTGAATATCTTCATCTCTAAGACTGTTGAGTTTGCTCCGCATCCTGACGGTCGTTTCCAGCATTTGGCATCAAAGCTTGGTGTTTCTTGATCCTACAGCTGGTTGTCTTCTTGTCCTCATCAGGACTTCCTCTCTAGTACCTTCTATTAAATTACTTGATAGAATAGATTCTAAGATTTCAGTCCGACTGAAATCTCTCAATCATCAACTTCAACAAGTTCACCCTTCTGAAGGAGAAACACCTAGAAAACCGGTACTTCGCTAAGCTAAATCAAGTCTCTTGAAGTAGGTCAGTCGGCTGTACTTTGCCTTCATGATTGTAGCCACTTGAACTGAGGTCTTTCCATCGATTCAACCGTAAATCGTGCTTCATTAAGTTAGATGGCAATCGACAAGGCCATCCGGTGTTGCCAACTCGCTCATCGTAACTACTTCAAGTAGATTCAATCCCAAGAACAATCCCCATCCGTGCTTCATTCTATTAGACAACATTTAGGAAGACCAGTCTGATCAGTCCCTCTCATTGTAGGCACTCAAAGCAGGATCCGCCCGGAAAATGGCACATAATTTGTGATCGGCCATTGAAACCGGCAATCAAAATCGGATTGATAGTTAACTATGCTCAATTCAGCTAGGCGATATTCGGGAAGACCAATTGGCTCTATCCCTACACTCACTGTAGCCACTCCGAGCAAGTTTAGTACCCAACTGTCATCCAAAATCCAATGGGAACTCGATGGAATCCCTCTTTCAACGGGAACATGATGCAGTGCATCGGGTTCCTGTTGAAGGAGGGTGGCTTTCAACGGGAACACGATGCACTGCATCGAGTTCTCGATGCAAAAATAAACAAAATTAAAATGGAATCTTTAGAGAATCTTAAAAAACAGTTAAAAGCAAATACCTAGCAATTTTCTTTCTCTTGTTCATGTTGCTGATGTGAACTCGAGTTGATCAAAGAGGCGAAAATGGAGGGTTTGGGATGGCTATGTGCTCTTGGGCTTCTTGAATGCGATAATGGCAATGAGAAGATGACTTTCCTTTATGTATTTTTATTTATTTTTAAAATTTTATTTTTAACTGTGACTTATTATAGTATAAAATTTTGAGCTATTTTCGACTTAGTTGAGGTTAGTTAGCCTTAGTCGAGATGTCCTCAACCTCGAGTAAAAATTCTCTATTCTCCATTGAGCCTTTTAAATTATCTGATAACTCTTTATTCTCTATGGAGGAATATAACTATATAAATAATAAACAGTGCCATGTAGAGTCCAACGATGATGTTGGGCAAAGTTCAAAATCGCATTTTTCGATCGAGCCTTTTAACTTAGGTAGACTACGAAATAATAAAGTAGTTACGGATCATGAGTATTCTAGTTTATGTAATGTTGAATAGGATTGTGTCAATAAGCCTCTGAATTTTCGAAGAGTTCTCGACAAGTGAGTGTTGAAAGATATAATTTTTTGTGTTCAGATCGCCAAATTGCATTTGATATATGCAAGCCATGTTGTGGGAATCTTTGTCTTTCAAATTTTGGAAAGGCAAACTTGAGGGGGTTGCGACAGAAGTATTTGTCAATTAATGGTTGTCACATTCTAGACCCGAACCTCTGACTTTTAACACACACAGTACATTGTGTTGTGTTAACCATATAGAAACTCTTGTGAATTGTCCACATGGATTGTGAACTTCGAGAATATTCTAGGCGTTAGTATATTCTAGAATTATTCTGTGGTATATTCTAAACGGGTATATTCTCGAGATATTTCTCGAGTATATTCTAGGGATATTCAATCTCGGAAATTGTATAAATACTTGTAACATCCTTGGTCCCTTCAAGGGATTCAACACCAATCATTGACACATGAATCTAGTATTCTCGTTTCGTCTCATCTTTGTCTCCTTGATCTTTATTTCTGCCTTCATGCCCTCATGTCGCTCACAACATCTAGAGTTCCTAGCCTCGTCACATCTAGCTCCAAGTTCATCCGTCGCTCGTAGCCCCATCATCTGTGCTCCGTCCTAGTCCACGCTTGGTGTGTCCATGACAGTTTGAATCCCTTCCAATTGGGAGCACCACCCGTCTTCGTCATTGCCTTTGCTTTTAGAGTTATCATCATCACCATCCTTGCTTCCGGAGTTACCATCGTCAACATCCTTATCTTTGACATCATCATTTTCAGCACCTCTTCGCCCAACCATCGTCGTCATCAACACTACTTGTCATCATTTTTAGGTATCATTTTGCATCACGGTTTTGGTGGTGAGTGCTTTCGATCGCTCACCTTCCCAGTTCAGGTGGGGGTCACAACCGCTCACTTTCTTGGTGGGGATCAGATCATCGCTTGCTTGCACTCCGTTTTCATTTTAATTCAAGTCTCGTGTCACTTTCCATTGGCGATGACCGATCTTGATCGCTCACCTTCTTGTTCCGATGGGGGTCATAACCACTCACTTTCCTGGTGGGGATCGGATCATCACTCGCTTGCACTCCATTTTCATTTCAGTTCAAGTTTCACTCCACTTTCCTTTTGCGAGGATCGCTTTGATCGCTCACCTTCCTAGTTTTTGGTGGGGTTACAACCACTCACTTTCGGGGTGGGGATCAAATCGTTGCTCAGTTACATTCCATTTTTCATTTCGGTCTACATTTCACTCCACTCTCTTTTGACAAGGATCGATTTCGATCGCACACCTTCTAATTTCGGTGGGTTATCACAACCACTCACTTTCCTTGTGTGGATCGCATCAATTTCTCACTAGCGTTGCCGTTTGTGCCATGTTTTGGGTCAACCTCGACTATTTACCCTCTCATAATAGAAGAAGTCGAGTTGACCGCGTCACTTGCACTCCTTCACCTATTAGTGTTCCAGTCTCCGGTGAGGGCCACATGGTCGCTCACTCCCGTTTGTGTTCTAGTCTTTGGTGAGGGTTGCATGGTCGACCACTCTCGTTCGTGTTCCATTCTCCGGTGAGGACCGCACGTGGTCGCTCATTCCAACTATTGTTCGTGTTCCAGATCCCGACAAGGACCGACATGGTTGCTCATGCCCGTTGTTGTTGTTGTTCATGTTCCAGTTCTCAGTGAGGATCACACATGATCGCTCATGCCCATTGGTGTTCGTGCTCCCCCTGAGGACCGCACATGGTCGCTCATGCTCGTTGGTGTTCAATACCTCGTGTTGTGGAAGGGCTACTCCTTTTCTACGATTTACAAAATACTTTGGAGGTGGTCTAAGACTTTCATTAACAATATTCCCTTAAGGCGACGACCGATTTGGGAAGGCGACATAACTATTACCATTTAAAACCTTATTCCGGACCGGTTCCGAACAGGTGTCGGTTGGCACCGTTTTGTACTCAGCACCGGTGATCTATATAAAGGCGCGGTTACAATGTAAAACTTTGACGGATAATTAATAGAGCTTCTTGTTTTATCTTCAAGTGTTGATTACCGTTCTGTACTAATTGTTCTATCGTACGCGTGTATCAATCTAATGCCATATTGCTAAATACCCAATTAAGTCTTATTAATCGTTGTGTCTTAAGTTATCTCGCCGTAACACCCCTTTAGTAAAGTGTCTTCCGTAAACACCTTGTGTTAAGCCATTGTCTGGCCCTAAGGAGTAACACAGTTTTTGTCGACCACTAAGGCGACCCCCCTTTGAAGAAGACGAAGTCGAAGACTACTACACGGCAAAGACATGGCAACGACGAAATATGCAAGAAATCAAATGGACGACGTGCAGGAAATGGTGATGGTGGTTGAAAGCCATTGAGGAATGCAACAAGGTGATGTTGTGCGCAAGGAAAATGAAGAATGTTACATGGTGATGATCTGCAAGAAATGGAATTGACGACAATGTGCAACAAATGGCGACCATGATGTGCATAAGAAGCAGGAAATGGTAGATTGATGATTGATTGTCGGAACGATTGTGCAACGAACTAACAAGGAATGGAAGCAACATGTGGGAGTGTACGAGAAATGGGAATGAAAATGCCAAATTCATTGTTGCACGATTTTTCTACGAGCTAAGGTCTTTTCGAGTGTGTTTTGTTGGTTTTTCTTCGGTCTATTTGGCATAGATCTAATTGCAAAAGAGAAGAGAAAGCAACGAGAAGGATGGGGTCCAAAGAAAAAAACAGAAAGGCGACCAGAAGGAACAGAGATACGAGACAGAAAAGAAACAGACAAACAACTGGAACGAACAGCGGCCAAGAAGAGTGACGACCAGATAGCAACCAAGAAGACGCCCACAGAGCCAGAGAAGATGAACAAAGATGGGAGCAGCTGAACCGACTGCTAGAAAACCGGCCAGTACGGACCGGAACGAGCCGGACTAAGATGGTTCAATGGCTAGAACAACGACATCGACAGAGGAGAGGCTGGAGAAGCGCCGGCCGGAGACCTACCGAAGACCGGTCGGAGTGGCTGAACGGCGCCGGAACAGAGGCGGCCAGACCGGACGACGCCAGACAACGACGAAGATGGAGACAGACTGACAGTAGTTCAAGCGGTCGGATAGGCCGGAGAGTGACCGGACAGGAGAAACTGGAGCGGTTGGAGTGGCCAGACAGCAGTCGAAGCGGCAGCCGGGACAATGACCGGATAGCCAAAGTCTGAACAGTAGCGGCCAAAGGAGCGGCGATGAAAAGGAGACAGAAACGAAGAACAAGGACGAAGAACGAGAAGGAGAAGGAGAAAGAGAAGAACAAGAAGAAAAGAATGTCAAAAGAAGGAGAAGAAGCAGAGTTTAACACCAAGAAGATGGAAGAAGGAAGCACGCGAGAGAAGAATACTAGAGAACACAGAGAAAGAGACGTTGAAGAAGAAGAAATCAAGAAGAAGAAGAAGAAGAAGGAAGGAATCGAAGGAGACAATCTGACAGACAGATAGAAAGGAGGGAAACGACAGAAGCAAGAGAAAAAGAAAGGAAACAAGAAAAGGAAAAAGAGGTAAAAAGAGAATGATAAGGGGCATTCGAGGAGTTTTGAAAACCCCAGAGCATCCGAAGAATTTCGAAAAACATGATGGCATTGTCAAAATTTTAAAAAATCAAAGGGCACCTACGAAATGTTAAAAACTCATGAACCTAAAAGAAATGGACGTGATCCACACACAATTCACAAGATACAAAGAAGAACACACATACACACAACGTCTTTTTGGCGACCCGAATGATGTTACCAAAGTTTGTGAGCTGACAGAATGAGAATGTTTGTGTCGATGAAGATTCGCTGACCGACGAAGATGTTTGAGTCAAGTACTCCGATCGAGGGAGTCAATTGTTGAGAGGACCGATGGAAATTCCGGTCGAAGAAAATTTATGATCAAGGCATGTGGGATCGACGTGCAAGGCACTCTCCCACGGGCGTGCCATCTTGTGTTACCGTACGAGATGTACGGATGATTGATAATTGTGATAAGTGAGGGTGAAAGATGTAATGTGTGGATATGTATGTGTGACTTTATACGATTATGAGTGCGAATGTAAGTGTGAGTGTGGTAGATACAAAGAGGTGTGAGTAAGTGACTAGGTGTGAATGCCAAGGGTGCTTGCACCCTTGTGGATCTACCCCTTTGTACCTATTTAACCCCTTATGGGGAATGAATGAATACAATAACAACCATTTCTCTCTCAATCTCTCTCTCCCTCTCTCTCTTCCCTCCCCTTAACATTGAACCCCCTTGGGAGGGGGGTGGTGCCATTCTAGGCACCACCCCCCACCCCGCAATGCTTCTCAATGCTTGTCAACATCTTCATGATCTCTCTCACCATCATACCATTCACCATCTCCACCATTCCACAATGCTTATCTCCATCATCACACCCATCATTATAATTATGCTATCATAATCGTCATCCCTAACCCTAAAACCATACAACACCTTTGTAACAGTAACAGGGGGGATAATGTCACATTCTAGACTCGAACCTTTGACCTTTAACACACATAGTACATTGTGTTTTATTAACCATATAAAAACTCTTGTGAATTGTCCACACGGATTGTGAACTTGTATATATTGTAGAGTCTATTGTATAGTACATTCGAGAATATTCTAGTCGTTAGTATATTCTAGAATTATTCTGTGGTATATTCTAAACGGGTATATTCTTGAGATATTTCTCGAGTATATTCTAGAGATATTCAATCTCGGAAATTGTATAAATACTTGTAACATCCTTGGTCCCTTTCAAGGGATTCAACACCAGTCATTGAAACATGAATCTAGTATTCTCGTTTTGTCTCATCTCTGTCTCCTTGATCTTTATTTCTATCTTCATGCCTTCATGTCGCTCACAACATCTACAGTTCTTAGCCTCGTCACATCTAGCTCCAAATTCATCCATCGCTCGTAGCCCCATCATCTGTGCTACGTCCTAGTGCATGCTTGGTGTGTCCGTGACAATGGCGACGAAGAAGATACTTTCTTGATTTCACATATGCAACTTGTTGAGGACCACACGGCAGTTTCAAGTTCTCTGCATGTGGAATATTACCTTTCACTTAGTATGAAGGGTTGTCGAGTAGCTTTCAAGATTTCTTATAGCATTGGTAACATGAGGCTCTAGAGAATTCAACATCGCTTAGTAAAGGTATTGTGGGTACCTTTCAACAATAAAGAAAATTTTGGATGTAAGGGTCTGATTAGGCAACATGTCGTTCAATGGATGGAGATATATTTCTCGAAGCAATCTGACGTTATGCCCACCACTGGAAGATTACATTTCTCAGATAACTTCACTCGTTGTGAGGTGTACCAAGCATATAAGGGTGACATGTTATTAGAAAGTGTACCTTACATACAATATCGGCATTTTAATCGATTATGGAGATTGAAGTTTAACAATGTGATCATACCCCATAAGGCCCGAATGGTTGTTTGTTCTATATGTGCAAGTTTAAAAAGCATGGCAAAGAGTGGGACAACAGATGAAGAAATAAACAATTATAATAATTTATTAAAAGAACATTGAGAAAGTCAAGCGTTGGAAAGATCTAAAGTTATGCACCATCGTCAAAAAGCGCTTCAATCACCGAAAAGGTATATGTGCTTGATTATAGGTGGGATGGATCAAAAGAAAACTTGTTTGCTACACTTTCATAGGTTGCCCAAGGATATTGGAGATGAATGCCTAATGCAGATGGACTTAGTAGGTTGTCTTCTATATTGTCAGACAATAAGGCCTCAAGTGTTCCTAACTTATCCAAATATCCACAACGACCCTAATCTTACAGTAACAGTCATGCAAAGAGTTTTGCAGACTTGGCAAGGTTTACACCTGCCAGTACTATGCGTGCAACTAGACAACACGGCGAGATAAAACAAGAACTCGATTGTGTTTGGTTATTTAAGCATGTTAGTAGACATGGGTATTTTCAAAAAGATTAAGGTCAACTTCTTACTAGTTTGTCACACACATGATCACATAGATCAAATGTTTAGTAGGTTCTCGAAGAAATTAGTGAGATGTGATGCTTTCACACTTCCTATGTTTCCAAAGTTGCCCGCAAAAGGTTTGAGAGAATCTTTGACTGACTTAAGTGAATTGCCAAAGTTAACAAAGATTGAACCAAAGAGCACTAAACAAATTGAATTTTTACAAAAGTAGGGTCAAAATGATGGCAAGGATAGAAAGGAACCATGATATCAGCGTGGAGTTTTCAGAACAAGGTGTATTGATTGCTTGGATTAGAAAAATGTTGCTCAATATGTGTATGTTTTGGTTGTCTTAGGTCATCATGTATTCTCGTTGGGCATGTTAGATATTCCCAAGGTTGATCCATACAACAATATAGCAGATGCTCTGATGGATATGTATCAAAATATGGGAGATGCATTGACATTACAATATGGTGGATCTTATGGTCATAATAATATTTTTCTTGAGAGGTATGGAAGGGAAACCCTCACTTTGGGAGCTAGATTCTGATTATTCGTTACACGTTGGGCGTAATGGGGACGATTCACATGCATCTGATGCTTGGTATAAGAAGTTGCTTTCAGGTGTGGACTTAACTAAGGACTTCTTTTTAGCTACACATACCCAATTATGCAAAGCTTACAAAGGAATATGCTTGTTGATGAAGCTGAGAGGATGCCATATGAAAACATGTTTGTTTGGAATTATTTTGTATGTTGTAGTTTATATGCCTTTTTTAAAACTAATGGAAGGATATTTTGTTTTGAAAAAAAAAACTTGGATGATAGTGAAGGGTTAAATATTGAAGGATCATATACATATTGGTTATTGGTTGGTCATTGTCTTCTCATACAACAAGTCATGACCATGAGAACAAATTTCAAAATGTAATTGACTAACAAATACATGTCCAATAAAATCAAAGCTAGTACAAGAGCAATTAATATTCCCATTGTATCTTTGTTCAATTGTTAGGGATATAGACTTTTAACAACCAAGCATCACTCATTAATTGGCCTTACATAAAAAAGACTTGAACTACTCATAATTCTTCACTTGCTATTTTCAACACTATATGTTTGTACATACTTAAATATCTCTCCTTAAGCCCTCGTTCCTTAACCTTGCTAGCAATACATTTCATAAATAAGTGTGCACGTACAACCATGTAACCTCGTGAAGAGTGAACATTGACTTTGATATGCAATAAGTATAAGTTCTCACGTTGTTCAGAATGTGACTTATAGCAATAGTGATTCTTACTAAAGTATAATCATGATTGTTGTAAAGTTATTGGACTAGGTAAGGCATTGGCAAAGTAAGTTGTCGACATGAAATTAATGGAGGTCACCTTTGTCAAGTAGTTTCCATCATGCGTCCATCTTTACATTCATTAATATTCAAATGTTTTATTGTCCTTTGCTCCATGTTTATCCTTAAATACATATTTCCGGTTTTCGAGAAAATAACATTTTCAAGATAATTCCTTGGATGAAATCTCTTACATGCATATTAAAGTCATTGACAATTTTTCTACTTTTCTTACAATTTGCAAACCACGAAATGGAATTCTACAGCATGGGCAAAACATAAAGCATACTTTTCATGAGATAATTTTGCCCACCAAGAGGTGAGAATTGTCTTTCAATTATGTTTAGATAAGGACAAGTTTTAACAAGCTGTCCTAATTCTCGTGGTAACCTTCAAAAGGTGCATTCCTAAGTAATGTCAATATATACATAATATAGTATTAGAAACTATTTTGGGAAATTTACCCTTATATTCCCATCTCAAATATCAAGATTGACCTTCACCCCATGTACAATGCTTAGAGCTTATATGCTTGCAAGAAAAGAGTTTGTATTCTTAGAAGTATGGGAATAGGAAGTGTTACAAATGAAACACATATTACCTAGATATCTACATGGGAAATTGCATACAAACAAATATGATCATATATTCTATTTACCTTATTTGTGTCACTTTTTGCTATAGGGTTTCTTCAGCCTTTTGTTCTTGTCTCCATTCCATTTTGCAAAGAATTAATGATTTTTTTTTATTTTTTTTTCCCAAAAAAACTCCTTCCATTAGTTATAAAATTTTATAAATGAGACGATTATGTACAAATCCTTGAAGGGACGTGATAGTTCCATCTTATGTGGATGCCCACTGACTCAAGAAAGGAAGAGGACGACCATTGTTGGATGAAAGCTATTCATTGTCTTTCAACTCCCTCGAAGCCGCCCTTAAGGCCATCATATTGGCTCTTCAGAGTGGCTACAATTTCACTCCATATCTCTTGCAGTAACCTTGTTGGATGTGTAGTTTGGTTGGAGAAGACTCGCCTACATAGTTGTTTCCATAGAATCCAAAGAGTTATTGGGTTGACCAATTCCAACACCTCTTGAGATTTGTCATTAAGAGGAGTGGAGTGGACATCGCCGCTAGAGGAGAAAAGGACTTCTTGTGCTTTTATCACCAAAGTCATCCCCTCCTCCTGATGCTCGTATCTGCCAATTGCGGCCTGCCATGATAGCCAACATATATTTCCCCACTTGATTGAGCCTTGCACTTGACATAATTGCAACATGCAGCCAATCCCCCACCATATTCGATGGGACGTTGGGCAATCCCACAGAGCGTGTCATATTGATTCTACTGCATGTGGGACTCTACACAATTAGGAGAGCTAAGGTTCCCATGTTGCCATGCTCCCACCGGTAGAATTAATGATTTTCAATAGATTACATATAAACTTATACAAGTATTCCTCTTGAAGTAATGTAGTAAAGTCGTTAAGGGAACTAGGATATTCACTAAACTTTGGGAATGGTGTGCAATTACATTGTCACAACAATTCTATGTTGTTGAAGAGGTGGATTAATGAGGGCCGACATTCCCCCAACACTGTAGAGTAGAAACGAGACACCAGGGAGAGAGATTATATTAATCCTTCATATGGATTTATCCATTACAATCAGTATCATTTCAAAGGTGTCTTCAACGAATAATTTAGAGGATAGCATACAACATTAAATACAGTTGTTCACGTATTACAACATGGAATATTCCCACACCTTGGATCTCTATCTATTGTGTACACAATGCACAGTGCACATTACTTCTTTAGTAGTCAGTCACTTATTATTAATAATAGTACTATGGGATAACTATTGACGAACTTAACAAGCTCCATAATATATTGTAACTATACTAAATGTTCTACTATGCGGATACATATGATCTTATAGCTATTTGGGTGGGGAACACCTTGGCACACCCATAGGACAACTTCCATTAGGTGCACTAACCTACAACATATAATTGTAACTTCTTTCAATACCCTTTTGGAAAGCTCGTGCCTTTCTCAAGTATTATTCCTAAGAATCACTTTGAGGTTGTTTTGCAAGGACATGCCACCATTTTCGCTTTTGTGGGCGAGGTGGGCGAGAGCAATTGTCAATCACTCTTAAGCTACTAACAATTAAATTAAATGTTAAAAACAAGTTTGAGTGCACTCTATCAATTATTCGCATGTAAAAGATAAGACTTGGTACTTAAAAAATATTAGATTTACTAAACTTTTTTTTCCATTTAGAGATACTACTTTAGTATTTTTTTTTATCTTTGGCTTGCCCGAAGGCTACAACTCACACAAAGTCATGTTTTATTAGCAGTACATAGTCCATCAGGGGGTGTATTGAATGGTACGAGTGAGATACATGCACAAGATGACCTCTAGGAGATATGATGAGACTCGCACCACGTTCCATCATGCAACTTGTAGACATGCTACATTTTAGCTTCTTCATCGTCAAAACCGTCATTGTTGACACCGTCACCATCTTCGTTGTCGTCACTTACGGGCACAAACCGCCCTTCACCGTCACCATATGCGTCATCGCCACTTACGGGCACAAACCTCCCTTTTTAGGTACCACATGTATGTTGGTGCGGGGAGACTCCAACCTCCAACCTAGCGATTGGACTGTCCCCCCATTACCATTACACCAACACATCACGGGTTAGATTTACTAAACTTCCCATGCACTTGATAGAAGAATGGAGTAAGAAATCACCGACTACCCCAAGCTTATGTTAGTTCATCATGAAATAATTACAAGTTATATATTAGACAAGGTTTAGGTTCTCAACTTATGATTGAGAGAGAGAGGCTTTAACTCTAAGGACATATAGGTTTGTCCTCCTTCATTAAGTAAATTGCACCCATGTCCCTTTCATAATTTGAGGACATATAGGTTTGTAAACACTACATCTATATCCCCTTTACAATGTCAAAGTCTCAATCTCCATCTATTAACCTACTTCTAGGATTCGTTCTTGAGTGTATCCTTAGAACAAAGCATAGAATGCGAGATGTCTTGCATATAGTTAACAATAGAACTCAAAGGTCCACCAAAATGACTAGTCATGGTTCATGGTTTCGAGATTGGTCAACACCCGATCTAACTCGACAATGTAGATATGAGTGATGACACGATTCATTCAATCAACAACAATGGGCCTTGGAAGCGCATAAAGAATATAATGCATGCTCCCACTATCACAAAAAAAAATGTGTTTGTTGAATATATAGTGGAGTAAGGCACAAAGTTAGGTCAACACCCGATCTAACTCAACAATGTATATATGAGTGATGACACGATTCATTCAATCAACAACAATGGGCCTTGGAATTGCATAAAGAATATAATGCATGCTCCCACTATCACAAAAAAAAATGTGTTTGTTGAATATATAGTGGAGTAAGGCACAAAGTTTGGTCCAACAACTACCATTCTTTCATTGAAAACCTCAAGGATAGAGATTGTTCATTCTTTACGGCAAGAAGGTAAAACACATCACATATAAGGAAAAAATTCATCTAAAACATTGAAATGTATCACAAGTGGATTTGCCACATCAACCAATAGAAGTTCTAGAACATCAGAGTCATTGTGAGACCCCCAATTTTCAAAGAAAATACTTGGACTATGTGAAGTAAGCAAGCAACATTGTCATTCATTTTCACAAGAACAAAATGTAAGTTGTGGAATTTTGGATGTCATTCACTTGGATGTTAGAGAACCTACTTAGCGGTCAACATTTTTGACAAATAAAGGTGGCATTTATGATCATTATGATCATATGCAGGTCTTCCCTACATGGTTAAAGGGTGAAGAGTTCACATATCTTTTGCACATTGAAGAGTATGGTGGAAAAAGAGACAGAGTGGTAGATTTAGTGCCTCAAGTCTAATAATGGATGAGAAAACTTCTTAATGAATTCACGAAATTTTTGCCATCTATGACATTGGTAAATATAGGCAGATCATTGGCACCTAGATGTATGCAATTATAAGCCTCCCTCACCTTATCTATACTACTAGAATCTTGAGCTAATTCATGCAAATATTTTAAATTATGCACCTTGATAATGCCAAAAGAGCAATTTGGTACTTCAAAGGAACTAAGGATCATGATATATTCTATGAAAATAGTTCAAATCTTATTTCAAGGCTATATTAATGACAATTGGGTAGGTAGATCAACATATTGATTATCTACATGGGTTTCACATTTTCATGAGGGAGTGGTTCCTTCTCCAAGAGCATAACGAAACAAGCTAATGTGGCCTTGTCAAGCAAAAAGTCAAGATATAGGGGTATTATGGCTATCGCTTGGGAAATTGTGTGGCTTAAGTAGATCTTGAAGGACTTCAATGTCTAGACTCTAGATCATCAAACAAGTGTTGTTTCCTTATGAAAACCTCAATAATACAAAACCGGAGCAAAGTTTATTATCGTGAACAAAACACATTGCATGTAGTATCATGATTCACTACATTCACAAGTAGCTTAGTTCAACATATTGACAATCAACATGGGCTTGTTAAGGATATACTTAATGTCAAGGATCAACTTAATGTCCCCTTGTCAAGCACAAAGTCAAAAATATTGTGCCATTGTGGTTATCGTTGGTGAAATCAGGTGATTTAAACATATCTTGAAAGACTTCAATGTCTACATCATCAAATGAATGCCAATTCTTTATAACAACTTCAATAATGTACAATTTGCACAAAGTTTAGCATTTCTTTTGTCCATAAAAGAATATCCGTCCATTAGTTAAGAAAAGTCATGCCGGCTATAACATACAAAGTAGGTGGAAAGGAAGCCAAGATACATCCAAAACCTGTTATGAAACTCAATGGTCGGCAAAAGATCCTTCCCTTAAATTGGCTGAGATAAATCTATATACATCAAAAGGAGCTAAGAACAACCAACAAGGGAATCATGCATGAACAAAGCACATTGAAACACAGTACTAGGATTCAATACATTCACTAGTAAATCATAAGTAGAGGAGATGTGAATCTCCAAAATATCTACATTGATAATCAAAGGATATACTTACTAATGAGCAAATAAGCTACGACAAGTTTCAAAGGCACCTGGCTAATCTTGAGGGGGAGTGAAGAAGTAGAGTATGAAATACAAGCTCGTTGTAGAAATGATTGTATAAAATGGTTATGCTTGAAGGGGTATGTTAAGAATCAAGCTCAACCATACTTTGTGTGTGAACACACTTGTTGGAAAGCAAGTGTGGAAGTTTGACTTATGAAGTGCTAGAAAGCATGTGTGAATATATCTTTGGTATTGAATGCAATGGATCTTATATGGTATCCTACTTCTAATTTCATTGGAACTTTGTCATTTCGTGTAACCATTATTCTATTACTATAAAGGTTGTGTTATTATTGAAGCATGTGCCCCCAAAACAATCCAAAGTTGTAAAATGTCAAGGAAACCACACTTGTTCTATTAACTCTTTACTTCCATTTCATTAGCAGTGTTAGAAGTATGAAAGTTCGAATTTATGTATGTGTGAATAACATATAGAAAATGTGAATAATTATTGAAAGGAAAATGTTATGGGCAAAATCCAATTTGGTGCCGAAATAAATCCTATTAATCTTTCTAAAAAGTTGGGTTATCATGTATTTATTTTTTGTAAAAGAAACTACATTAGTAATAAGAATTTTGTCAATGTTGTATAAGGAATTAAGTATGTACAGGTAATTACCCTTGTTTGTTAAGCCAAGGTTAAGTTCTAGCTATCGCTTAAATAATCATCGTTGTGTAGAGTATAACCACTTCACCTTATCAATTTAAAACGCCTATAAAATATACATTTGTCTCATAAGCTTCCTCTGCATTAAAACAAACGAGTAGAACACAACAGAACCAAGACGAGACTAAATTAAACATAAGGGGGGACACTCAATATACACTTGTCTCATACGCCTATAAATTAAAACATTTGGACTTCCAAATATGCGAAATCGTAATACGACTTGCCAATTGCTATATTTCAATTCTACCAATCGCTATTTTTGGATTCCAAGGTATGTTTGTTTTTTGCACCACACCCTGTCCCAAAGAAATAACATTAGACCAATTGCTATATTTCAATTTTGCCAATCGCTATTTGTGGATTCAAGTGTATGCTTGTTTTTTGCACCATCACTATGGCTCAGAGAAATAACATTAGCAACATCCTCCTTTATATGACATTGGTTGCTCTTGTAAAACTACGCACGATACCACCCCCTATGTATACATTGCTTTGTGGATAGACTTGTATTAATAGTTTTACGATTTGTTTCCATATGTCTAACCATCTATGGCAAAATCATTGTGCATGTTTTGGCGAGCTTGTGTGCATATAATGTATCTAATCATATTTCCATTCCATGTTGTGTGCTTATGTTGAACAATGCTTACCTTACTAAGTGTCAACATGGAGTTGAGGATACCACATTTTCCTACTACATCCATTTCTAAGCCAAGGAAAATACTCTTCAAAAGAAGATTTTGTGACATTCAGATTTTGTTCTAGCAAGTCTTCCTCCCTAACAAAATGTAAGACTATATTTCTCAAAAGTTTGAAGTTCTAAACAATCTCTACATATGTTGTTACGGGCATGACCATATAATATCCCATGGTAAGATTGTATTGTAGTATTCTATACACATGGATAAAGTGTGAGAGTTAATCGAGAGTGTAAAGAAGGGAGGATTACTTTTAATCCGAGGGATTGAGACAACCCATTAAGGCCAAGTGTGATCTGACCTTGGGGCCTTAGGTCTGGCTATAAATATGAGGCCAAGCTACCCTCATTTGGGATCTTTTGGCTATGTCGAGACTCTAACCTCATGGTGATCAAACTCTTGTAGTGAGTGTGCCAGTACCAGGTATGACTCGATGCCATGGCGATAGTATGGGACGCCATCAAGGCTCGAATCCGTATTGATCCCTTCACTCAGGGGTGGTCGGGTGGATACCCTTATTTCTCTCTCCTCTCTTTATATCTATCTATTATTTCCTTATCTCATGCTTACATTAGGATTAAGCTCTAACATATGTGGTAATTAAAAAGGTAATTGAAACTATAATATAACCTTATATTACTACATTGCAAATTAGACAATAAAATGATAAAACCCACCCAAGTTACACGATAGAAACAAAAGGCTTTGTTAGCATTAGAAGTACGAGAGTGACACGACATGCATACATACAAAGGAAATCACTTAACTAACTTAAAGAGTCAGGCGAGAAGTCGTATGGACGTGGTATAAACTAAATAATCTTGCTATATTAAAGAGGTATAAATCTAAGGAACCTTGCATCTAGTCCAACTACTATATTATGAACCTTAATGTTGAAATATTTGAATACAATTTTTTAGTGATCAATCTATGTGACACGTCATCAAGTTCGGATTGAAATCATAATGACTAGTCTTCTCCATGGGGTTTTGCTCTCCATGTAAACCATGTCTTTGTATAATGCATATTTGTCCCAAATATCCAACCTATGACATCGAGTAGGAGAAGAGTAAATTGTAAGATCAAAAGTGCTTACCTCAATAAAGTATAGATGATAATAGGAGGGAAGCGACACATGAGAAGAGTAGAGCAATAGTAAACAAGGTGGGAGAAGAGAAGAGAAACAATTGAGTTATGTGAGGGTGGTAGGAATACGGAAACAACTGTTTTTTGGTTTTATAAAAAAACTCATATAGTGTAGAGCATTTGTAGACGAAAGTAGTTATTGACATATTAGATATCATATATATATATATATTTATATAAAACTTGCCTATAGTTATGAGTCATGACAATCTTATTAAAAACTTATGCATTGACTTTGAATAGTTTAATTGATTGTTTTGTCAATAACAAACAAGCAAAATTGGCTAAAAACTTCATTCACATACATCAAAACACAACACTCTTTTGGGAGCAATCTGCACTATGGACACAAGAGAAAGGTGTGTAAGGATGGATAGGGCATGCATGAAAATGTGGGAAAAGCAAGTTTCTATGTGATTGAAGGTAGGCCATAGAGTAGAGTGAGACACAAAGAATCACAAACTTGTTGGGGGCAAATATACATCAATAGAGTCAATAGGCCCTAGTTAACACTCATAAAAAATTCAATTTATACTAGGATTAATAATAGTCCACTATACCACTTATAATAGTATTGATAGATAATAAAGTGTACATTTGGAATAATTAAAAAAACTGGGGTATCTTGGTAGTCCTTAAAAAACTTTAGGGTTATTTGGTTATTTGTATAAAAGCTAGGGGTATTATGATGTTTGCCCACGTCCTTTCCCATTCGTTAACTACTATGACATTGGAAATGATTTCCACCCTAGAAATATTTTATGCTATTTTTCTACCACCGATGACCATGTCAATTTTTGTGTGGAAAAGACTTTGCACTATACATGCCGATTGGCACAGAAACACAAATGGAACAAAGAGAGAATCTTATAAATATTTCAAAGCACTGCAACTCGGTTACGATTGAAAGATGACCTATTGGAGATGTATGCTCATTGTCATGTTAAGCAACTAGGTATTAATAAACGGATGGCTTGAGCATGCCAAACTTTGTTGAATCAACTAAAGTAGCCTTTTATACATTGACATACTAACCCTAATGATAACTTTCACACATTACATTATTAAATCGACCGTCTACCTAGTTGACCAATCAAAGGTATTTTGTTGATGTTTGTTGGCACCCATACGTCCAATGTAATGTGAAAAAACATATTTCTTAGGTTATAGAAAATTGTCTATGACGCATTGAAGCCTTTACAAATATACCTTTGGTTGAATCTTGACAATTATATGGAAGAACATGAATCATGGTTCACACATATGTGATCATCTTTTTTGTGTAGAAGTTACTGTGCTATGTCATTGAATAAATATACCTCGTAGGAGTATCACTTTCCTTACATTTAATAGCTTTCTTATTGTGATAAATTATAATGTTGATGAGGGGACATATCATTTTGCTTCTTCGCATACTCCGAAAATAGCAATGGCCTACAGCTATAAAATTTTGTTGTAATGCGCATTAAATTGCACACTAAACATTAGAAACATCGCTTATGCCCAATGTGACTTTGTGGAATCGAAGTAGTACGAGACAATTGTACGGTTGCCACATTTGGAATCTTTACCCATATAATGTAATGATAAACAAGCAAGTGTCAACATTGTTACATATGGTGCAGTGCCAACTTTGAAATTATGGAGCAATAGTAAAATGCGTACTTTATAAATTATTCTAGAAAGGGTGTGCACTACACTTAGTGGAAAAACCTCACATGTGGCAATGTGCTATCATTTTCTAAATGAAATGTAGCCCTGAAAGTTACGGTTGCATCAATGTTCATCCGTGTGGGCCTTCTTTATGTTTGCAAGCAAAGGTAAGCTCTAAAAAGCAAATAATAATTCACCTAAAATGTTGGGAAGAACCATGATTCACGACAAAGTAAAAGTATAGATGCCTCTGATGCAAGGTACCCTACCCATGTCTTCTCGACATTTCAAAATATCCCAAAAAGTTTCACTTATGAGCACCATATAAGATGGAACATGCGAACATCGCATAAGAGACTTTGTATTTTGGAACAAAATATTGTCTTTAGATGTTGAAACAAAACACAAGCTTCATTCTTGAGAGATGCCTATATTCACATGGGTGGTTGGTGTAGTTAAGTTCTTTTGGTGACAACAATAGTTGTACAAATCGAGCAAGAATCATCTTCATTCAACCAACTATCAAGTAGTTCAAAACTTCACAAGTTACCTAATTTGTTGATTGCTTCTTTTTGAGCGGTCCCCAAATGACAAATCTCAATTTCCATAAATACCCACATTTTTTTCTTAGTTTGAAATAAAACACAAATCTCAATCATTTGTTTCCTTTTCGTTTTATGTTTTGCCACTAACTTATTGACATATTGCATATCGTCTCTTGCAATACATTATACAAGTAGATTCTAGAGTAAAGGGGTGAATGGTATGAAAATTCTTCATGTTTGACATTGAATCTTAGCTCACACGAGCACAATCCTTGAGCACGACATAAGTAAGCTAGAAAAAGGTTGGCTTCGATTTTTGGATAAAAGAGTTTAAGGAATTGTAAACCAATCATGATTCAAAGGTCAAAGCATATTAACAATTGTTTATTTACATACATTATTAGTGTTGATTTGTAAAAGCATCAATACATTGTTGATTTTTAAACCATTTCTTTTAGACGTGAGGCCCATCTATATCCAATGAACCAAGAATAAAATCCAACCAAACCAATGTCATGAACACCAAACGAGACTCAGGCGAGTATTCTAGCTTCTTAGATGATAAAGAGATAATGTAAGTTAATAGGATAGTGTACAAATATAGAGAAGAACAAGAATAGATTATCAAAGAAACGAAAATGGAAGGCCATTCAAGGTTACAAAACATTATGCATGTTTGCTTTGATTGAAAAAGAATTGAAAGGAGGCTCGTATGAAATGTTTGATCAAAAGGTGAACTTTATTCTAAGGTGTGCATGCATTATTTCTTGCTTTATGAAAAAACGCCTTGAGATGAAGAAATCTTTTGAAAAAGCGAATAGAATATTTCCATGTGTACTATTTTGTTTAATCGTGTGCTCAGAAGATATGTAAGAAACTGATTTTTATTGTTTTGTATCATACAACAACTTCCCTAGTACTAAGTGTCGTAATTGCATAACATGTGCACTTGGAGATTACAAATGGTGAAACGGGTATATAATGGAACGCATGCAATGTTCTCGTGTAAGGAAATATTGGAAAAAGGGCAAAGTGTGAACATGACAACCCATGATTGGTGAAAGCCATGGTTTCATCTAATTAAATGGTGAAATAACATGCACTACTAATGAGTGCAAGGAGCACCATTGAGTCGATAATATTCATAGTTCTTATATGGCACATGTAAAACAAATGAATTTTTTGTGGTTAACGATGGGGGATGATGATATTCAAAAGTGGGGTAAGATATCTAAACAATGGTTCCAACATGCTATGTTTGAGAGATGGGTCCTTTAGGCAAAACCATATGATGGAGGAGAAATTCTCCCCATGCCCCTATAAAATCTAGTCAAAATCAAGGTAAGTTAGGGTTAAGAGCAACAACAATCCATGTGGCCAAAGTATGAGAACTATGTGACTAGCATGAGCAAGTTGACTAATTCACACAAATGCAAGGAGAATGGAGAAGAGTTCAAAGTATGTGGGAAGTAAAATTATATAGGGAACAATAATCACGTTGTTTACTAGAGGCACATATGTTATTGTTTTGAGAGGGCTATGCCATGCAATATGTAGTTTAGAAACCTCATGAATGATGTATCCCCTCGAAAACATTTGAGGATTTGGGGATTCGGGGAGGGACTTACTATACAATGTCTTATCACGATGGCAATCGGTATGACCATAATGCATCCACAAAGGGTGGGGAGGCATGCAAATTTGTTACTGGTTGCTAGATTAGAAATACTATAGGACATGTACATGCACACACCAAGACACAAGGCGAAACAAAGATTCACATGCTTGCTCTAACGTTTGAGGATTGTAAGGGAGAGGAAGGAGACAAAAGATAAGATATGTGACTAGTCATTACTACGTAGCTATGGAGAAGGTGAAATAATAGGAATCGGCATTAGAATGGGTTGGGGAGAGAGAGAGAGAGAGAGAAAGAAAGATATATTAACGTCTTCTAAGGCCAAACGATAAACACGTGTTACATGGGACATTACGAACAAGGAAATGCCATAGAAATGGGCGATTCTTGCCAAAAGACCCACTCGAGTTTTTGACAGTGCGCGAAGAAGGCTCTCGCGCTCGGGACTATGAACTAACCAATGTGGGGGATTTATATCTGGGGTTGAGCTCGTAAGGGAAGGGAATTGAGGGTACGCGAGCCAAATGTCGGGCCGGGAGTCCACGATGAATTGGCCGGCCCAGCTCTTCTTCTCTTCTCTTGTCTTTTGCTCTTTCTCTTGCTCTTTGCTCTTTTAACTTTCCCATTCATTGGGGTCTTGGCTTGGGCTGTGTGGTCCATGAAGAAGCTCAACAAAATCTGACACAAGCCTATTTACCTCTCTCTATAGAGCTTAATTATACTAGGAAGAAAAATAAAATCGGAGAGAGAGAGAGAGAGCACTAAAAAAATGGCATAAATAAATATATATGGAAATTGGGGGGGGGGGGTTATCTTATCTATCTACAGTACATATTTATTTATTTATATACACATATTTTAAAGGAATACATATACGTAATAAATAAATAAATATACGAACACACATAAATACAGGAAATAAATATGATTGTAAATTTATGGTGAAAATAAGAGAGCAAAGACATACATACATACATAGACATGACATACCAGAATAAAATTACAAATTAAAATACAAAACATAAAAATAAAAGTAAACAAACATTTTTATAGAGACAGATAAACAGAGGTGTAAATATTAATTTGTTTTTTTTGCTTTTTTCTTTATTATTATTATTATTATTATTATGAGCTCCTCCTGTCTTTGGTTTTTCTTCACAGAATCAGATGAAGCCTCCCATCATTTCTTTCTCTGCACAGAACAGAGCAGAACAGAACAGAGCAAAAACAGAGCAAAAACAGAGCAGGTCTGAGCTGTTTGCTGCTGCAGCTGCTATGTCTATTTCTGGACCCCCCCCACCCCCCATAGCTTCTTCTCCCATTTGTTTATTAGTTTTATTCATTCATTGATTTTCCATACCCTCTTTTTTTGGTCACCTCTCTCTTTCCTTTGCACCCACTGTCATTTCCATATCCTCCTCCTCCTCCTCCTCCTTTCTTCTTCTTCTTCTTCTTCTTCTTCCCATCTATCTATCTATTCATTCCATCCTATTTATTTAAGGCTCATCTCAACAGTCTCCATCCTTGCCTCTGATCAGACACCAAAGGAGAAGACAAGGAAAATTTCAAGTAAATGCTTGCATTTAGGGCTTCCAGGAAGCTTTCTTTAATATTGGATGAGCTTTGGTCATTTCCTATTCAGCGCAATCAGAAATCGGGAAGAACGGAAGTAGCCCTAGAATTTTGGCTGCAATTTTTCATGCATTGAAAGCTCTAGCAGAAACACTAACCCTAATCTTGCAGGTAATTATGTCCTTTTTTTTTATTAAAGCCTTTGCTACATTTACAAGAAGTAGCAATCCTGAACAAAATATTATTTGCTTTTCATTATGCCAATTTCGTGGTTGTAAGGTAGAAAACCCTGAAAAGAAATTCATGTTGAGCTTCATAATTTAGGGATTCTGCCACTAAGGGGACATGCAAACCTTGATTTTTTTCTGCATGTCGAATCAGGGAAAAGAAAACCCTAAATTTAATCTGCATTCCCCCCATTTTCTGATATATTATCTTCATATTTTGTAAATGATACTTATCAGATATTCATAGTTTAGTTTCCCGTGTGATTGGAACAAGGAAGCAATATCCTAACTTCTTTTGTCCATGTTGAAACTTAAAATTTAGGATTTTCCCTGCTAATTAGGTGTTCCGAAACTTAGTATTTTCTGCTTAAACTTTAAATTGGTCAGTAGTTTTTCTCCCCTCGAAAAGCTCTAGCATTTCTAGCTATACAAAACTTGCAACATCTGTTAGTTACGATAAATTATTGAATCAGAAAGAATAACAAAACCCTCAATACCACTGCAACTTCAAACTCTATCATCAAATCATCTCTTCTACTTATTCCATCTCTTTTTGTCGATTTTCCATGTCTACATAGATTGGAGATACAATGGAAACAGTGGTAATGGTGCATTCCAAGAGCCCGAACATGGATACTTTTCACAAACAAAACACAGTCCATAGCTTCAAATCATTACACAAAGCTGCAGCTGTAGTAGCATCAGAGGCATGGCCTACTACGTACAATGAGAAATCCATCGTCTTCGAGAGTGACAGAGCCGAAAATTCAAAGGGTGATGATATCAGTGGGAAGTCGAGCAGTGACATGAGCGAGAGGTCTAATGGCGACATCAGTGAGACCTCAAACTGTGGCACCAGTGAGAAATCAAATGGTGACATTGGTGAGAGACATGTTCTTCCATCTTCCGATGTCAGTGACAAGTCAAATGGTGGCACAAGCAAGAATCTCCTCAATCCTGATGACTTCTTCTGTGATGCCACACCATTGTCAGGTACATTTGCTGCCATCGGCCGAGAAGCATCGGCTGATATGAGTGAGTCCCCGAAAATGACTAGCGATTCCTCGTTGAAGCTCCACATCATGGAAGCTCTCATTTCGAGTGTCTTCTCGACTGTGTCTTCACTTAAGAATGCATTTGTTCACCTCCATTCAGTATATATCCCATATGATTCTGAGAAATCTCGCCTTGCAAATGACACTGTGATCGCTGAGCTCAATAAATTCTCCGAGCTCAAACAAATCTATCGAGCCCGAATGGCCGCCATTAGCTCCCCTCATAATATAAACGAAGAAGACCTTGTAAAGACAAAAACCTCGGTAATATCTCCTTATGATTGGATCATGGAGAGCTTTCGGGCCGAGATCCAAGTCAAAGACAGGATCATCCGAGACTTGAAGGAAACGCTAGGGCACACCACAATCAAGAGGGAGAAGCTTGAGAAGAAGGTGAAAAAGCTCGAGCAAAGGCTATTATCTCTGAGAGAACCCACCCTCAAAATCTCTGATAGTAGAACTTCTTTATCCTTGGGCCCATCTCCTCAGTTGCTTGAATCTATGGTTTTAGGAGCTTCTGAAGCCTTGAAGAACTTTGCAAAGCTCTTGATATCGTTGATGAAGAGGGCCCAATGGAGTTTAGAATCAGCTGCAAATTCAATTGAGCCCAACATTGACTATGCACGAGAAACCCACAAGAAGTTTGTGTTCGAATCCTACATTTCCAAGCGAATGCTCAACAACTTTGAAAGAGAGGACCTTGGCGTCCATGATGATGATGATGATGAAAAATCGTCTTGTTATAGAAGCCAAGAAGTGTGTTTCAAGGAATTTGAAGAGTGTAGAACTAGAGATCCTTCAGAAATGGTCATGGCAAAACCAGAATGTGATTTTGGGAAGTATTGTCTCAAGAGGTTTGTAGAACTCATTCATCCAAAGATGGAAGAATCATTCTTTGGGAACCTCAAGCATAGGGAACAAGTGTGCAACGGCATTCACCCTAACACGCAATTCTATCAGAGCTTTGTCGAGCTCGCAAAGTCCATGTGGATGTTGCATAAGTTGGCCTTCTCATTTCGGCCCGGACGAGCTCAGATCTTTGAGGTTAAGAGAGATACAAATTTCTCTCCTCTCTATATGGAAAGCATAGTGCAAATGGTCGGTATCAGTGTTACCGATACAATACCCATGGTGGGATTCACGGTGATGCCTGGCTTTCGTGTGCACAATACCATCATTAAATGCCAAGTTTATCTCACGGGGCTCCTTACAAGTAGTGTTACTAAACCTAAAATAGATGTTTCAGAGTCTCCTTAGACCCTAAACCCTAATACTGTGCTCAATATATATGCTAGGTATGAGACATTCCTCATACATTGATATACTAATAGAAGTGTTCCAAACCCTAAATTGTCATCAATATATGTGTGTGCGTGCGAAGAATCAGATATGGCAATATGCTACATGATAATACAAGCAAAAATGGTAGTTGTAAACCCTAAAACCCTTTCAATAGTTCTCAATATAATCATATATCCATGTGTATAACAAGTGAGATATCAAGGCCATGCCAAGTGGCCTTGATTGGGTTATTGTATTCCTCATCTTATCTCTATTGTTTTCTCTAGTCACAGTTTAAGGAGAGACTTTGGAACACAAATCCTAAATCTGAAGATTGTAGTGATGTATATATACACGCACACGCACGCACGCACGCACGCATAATGAGGACATCATATTGAGATATCTAGAGGGTTATTGAATCACATACCTCTTTTGATCCCTTATATTGGGTCTTTATTTAGGAGAATCATATTGAGATAGCTAAAGTGTTATTGAATCAGAAACCTTCTTTGATCCCTTATATCGGGTCCTTATTTAGAAGAGTCACTATGACACCCTAAATGCCTGATAGATACATACGCACACGTTATAACATCATAGTAAGTCACTCTAATATTATTTCTTTGTCAGTTTCTGATTTTGATAAGAGTGCATTTCCGTACCTTACATTGTTTCTTCTTCTATTATCATTATTGCATAGTGTTAGCTGATTATATGATGTGCACGCTCACACATACGTGTATATATATACATATGTATAAAGGGACTGTCATCTCCCTCCACTCTTATCTTCTTAGACATAATAGTCTCTAGTGCCTAAAAGCAATCAGCAAGGCTAGGATTGCCCAAATACAATACAACACCAACATATTCAAGCAATGGTTTTGTTTTGTAAACTTGAACTTCATCAAACCTTACTGTGGAAATTTAAAGTTTGGGTTCAAATTACCATTCATATACACAATGAGTTTAGAAAAATGCTTTTTATGTAGCATTCTAAGGTGCTGAACCTTAAACCATTATCTTTGGCAAAGTGGTGTGTATAGGTAACACTCCCTCCATATCATTGTGTCTAACCCTACAACCCATATCATATGGGTCAATCTGTATTTAGGGTGGTAGGTAGTTTAGCAAAATTCAAATGGAGGGAATATACACAAGCTTAGATCAAGTGTGTCCTCACTTTTTACTTCTCACAAAAACGTCAAAATAATCAAGTGATGAGATTTGTACTAATGCCACTACCAATCTTAGACAATGAGCTAAAGCTAAACTTTGATATATCCATACTATTTAAGCTCGGACAATAAGTATTACAAAACTCTCCAAAAAAATTTAGCTTTTGCTCCCTAGAAGCATGACAACCCATCACAAGCATGCCCACTGTAGATCTAATGGGTTGATGTCAATATCTTGTGTTTCAAAAATATAGACAAACGATTGCCAATGCTTTAATGATAAGAGACATGAGAATAACACAAATGGTTCCGCTATCTACAGTGATACCCCTAAGTTTCCCAAAAATTACCCCAATGTTTAAGCAAAATTACCAAAATACTCCTTGCTAATTCAATTTAAATGGCACAATTAATTAGAGATTATGACCACTGATTATGGACTCTCATTTGTTAATAAAAAATGAGCGTGATAATATAGATATTTTAGTGCTCACACTCAATATAGTAGTTAATTGTGATCTGGGCTCCAATTAACACTCGTAATATTTAGGAGTATTACAAGTATCGACAAAAACATCTCTTGCCCTTAGAAGCGAGTGTTATTACAATTAATTTGATTGGAAACCAAATACGTGCACTTGAGTGCACAGATGCAATAAGATTTTCTTTAAAATAATCTACTCCCTTTTTTGCAAGAAGAGTAAATATTGATAAAAACATGTTCTCCATTATGTAGCTGGTCTTGAAGTTGAAGTTGGTATTGAAGGATATCCTAAGAGTGCTCGAGCAAGGGGTGGTACATGTGCATGACATAGAATAATGTGTGAATACCTCTTTGAAGAGGTATTGGAGACTCGCTAATAAGATAACCTCAATGAGGACTCCCATAATTTGAGTTACATTATTGTGTTCTGTTTCTGTCAATCTCAATCTCTGATGTGCTTCTCCCCTGTAAATTTACTTTGCTTGTTGCTCATGTTCGAGAGAATCTTAAATGCATATTCCTAGGGATGTTGCATGTGAAAGAATCCAATGGCTTTAAAGTTTCCTTTTTGCAATAAATAACCACTTTACTAGGCTTCCTCATTTCCTATAACGAAATGATTCCTCTCTTTCTCCACATTTGATGTGAGCTATGTGTCCAAAGAAAAATTGGCCTCTTTAGTTAAGAGATCTATATGTCTCCCTTGTTCTTTCTGTAAATATATGTTCGGACCAAGGAGTTCGGTTGTTTTTACAGAGTTGTATCACAATTGCTTTGTGAGCTTTACAGCTTGGATAACGTTTAAATTGATTTTTTGGCTAGCAATGTTGATAAAACACAAATTTGTAGTGACATTTTATCTGAATATACGTAAGTTATTGACAAAAATCCAAAATAATTCTGGTAGGAAAGTAGAGAGAACCTATAGCTATCCTTCAGGGCCTCAAAGCCAATGCAAGGCCAACCTTTGCTTGTTTATCCAAGGCTTTTGAATCAACTTCAGCTGAAAGCAATACCGTTGATTTTGGCCTCCATTCATGTTGTATAAGACCTGCTACCATACCATAATTGTTCACTCTTCACAATAGTCAGAGCATCCAACGCATAAGAACTTCCAATAGCGAAAGTATTCTCATTCTTAGACAACTTGTGTGCTATTTCCGCCACCGCCATTTTATTAGAGCTGAGGTTCTGAACATAAGAAGCTTTCACTGTATCACATTTATCCATTCTGCATGACATCAGAAAACATATATAGACCGGATGATGTAATGAATGTAATGTATAGGAAAATATCCCGAACTACAACTGCTTTTTTCACAAAATTGCCAAATGAAAGTTATTTTGGGAATTCTGTGAAACAATATAGGTATTTCAGTAAATTTCCCTACTGAATGTTAGATTATATTGGAGTCAAATGGAGGTCATACAAGAGAACAGAAGCAGTGAAATCAGGTTGAAAGATACAGACACCCGTATTGTACTTAGTTAGCAATCCTGTATTTGTGTCAAAAGCCACTTCACCACTTTATTTGTGTCAAAAGTCACTTCACCACCGATAACGAATTTTCCATTACCAAATGCACCATTCACTTCTACTACAGGACAGCTGTCATGCCAATACTACATTGAAGACTAGCATAGCATGATCATGGAGATATTGCACCTCCATCTAGAAACAACACATAGAAATGTTAAAACAACAATTATAGCAGAAACATCTGGAAACACTGCATACCTTTCCTGAATTTGGATCTGGGATTGTAAAACTGAATGGATCTTCAGACCTGGGGTGATTTCATCCACTGTGACTGTTGTGAATATCTAGTGCAGCTTCAAGATATTAATATAACACTCTTCTATATAAGTTAACTGGATATCTGATTCGTAAAGAATCTAACTCTGGCAGAGTTGAGAGTTGAGTATGCGGAAGCAAAGTGCCTGTTTAAGAGTGGGTGTGTGCGGAAAAGATGAAATCAGAGAGAATAACCAGAAAATAAGAAAATATACAGTACGGGGATGGACAGCTTATGCACCGAAGAGAAAACTATATTAATTAACTAAAGATCATCAACAACACAATGGGCCAAGGGGGTTTTATACACAAGTCCTCAAAGGACTGCCACATTAAATGTGTTGGTGGAATTTAATCAAGAGATATCCACTCAAGTACGATTTTGTCATAAGAATATGTGACATTCTTTGACCACATTCACTCTTAACAACTACACAGATTACAATAAAGTGTGCTCACACACTTTTTCACACATTGTGCTTTTCTTCATAGCACATGTTTACACAAGTTGAGCTTGATTCTCAACATGATTTCCTTTTCTATTAATAAAGAATACCTAATTTCACTATCTCCCTCCAGCAGTAAGTACCAGGCATAACTAACATCCACAAGCATTCCATACCAGCCACATGGATATACAATCTACTACGTCCTGTCCCTGCCCCCTCTCCAATGTCCACAAGGGGTATCCCACACATCCATTCGCATATTGAGCTCGACAGAGCTAAAAATGATAACAAGTATTCAAAAATCTTAACCTTGACTTGCACATCATTGAGAATAACACGGCCAATAAACCTTACTCCAGGTCCAATACAAGCATTTGCTGAGATACAGAGTTTTGGGCCAAGCTGTCCTCCAAAAGATATCTCTCTTCCTCTCTCCCTCACTCTCTCTGCAAAGGCTTATTCTGGTGGTAAATGCATAGTTTTACTAGCTAAGAGACTTGGGTTCATTCGAAGCTATTTTGCTAGATCCTAGTGAATGTATGGGCTAAGCACATGACCTCCTAATCATTGCCAAACAAACATTTATCAATTCACATGGTCTTGACTACTGAGACAATTAAATACAGCCTTTCCCAAATACGCAAGGCATGAAATAATGTATTATGTGATGCAAAAACATCTATTCTCATCTCAGTAGTCCATGACAATAAAAATGGACTGAAATTTTAAGAAAATAGAAATACAAACAAAAAGCAGAAGAATAAAAAATACGAATGAGAAATAGAATTATACGCGTGAGTTTGTGTCTAGCTTTATATCTGTTGTTACATTCCTTTTCTTGAGCTTTGTCACAATATCACCAAAAAATAAATCTCCTTTTTTAACTCCAGTTGTGGTAAATGTCTGTAAACAAAACTCTCTCTCTCTCTCTCTCTCTCTCATAATTCCTCATACATATAAGCACATTTTGAATAAGTACATTCCCATATACATAAGTACAGGCCTACATGTCGTATGTTGTTGCATACAGAAATACAGATTTACATATCGTGTTCTACTGATAAACATGCATGCATGCAAACATGATTTTAAAAGTTACTCCAAAAAATAAATATGTTTCACATATTCTAACTTTTAAGACATGAAACTAAAGAGACTACCCTCATAGCAATATTAAATTTCTTAGAAACCATTAGCGTTCATTATAATCCTCGAGTCTAAAAGAACTATTAGCAGTAAAGAAATGCAACAAACCAATCCTGTCTCTGACTCTGTAGTGATTGTGATTTTATGGTCTTGATGATAATCTTTGTACAGTAGATCTGGAAAAGAAGAAACAGATGAATTATCCCCATTAGAAAATTCAGACACCAAATTGGCAGATTTAAACAGGAACTTCCTAAAGCAGTTATAAAAATAAATAAAGAGCTTCCTAAATATAGAAAAAATAAACAAATGGAAATACTAACATGTGTCTTCACATACATATGATCAATTTTAAAATGCTGTTTTGTGGTACCACACTATTTACCTTTCACAGCCTTGACCTTCAAGCCAATTAATAAACAAAGCGCCTAGAAATGCATATATCCTTGCTCTCTAAAATTATTTGACGTCGCATTATAATAGACTGGACATTATCACACAGTTTATATATAGATAATAATGCTTTAGACAACCATTACAAGGACAGAGTGAGTTGTCAGGAATTATACATGAAAGTGCCTCACCCAAAGAAACAAGGGCGTTGAAGACAATAATATATTGAATCTGTCTCTGGATGAGCAGTTTGCACTGGATCACAATCTTCTAAAGAAAGAAGACATCATTCAAATGCTAGAATTGGTTGACTAACACAATTTATGGTTCTTGGGATCAAATTGTGACAAAGGAAGCTTACTGACCTGCAACTGTAATGCTTGTTTATTGAAAAAAAAATGTTTTCTTTTCTAAGATATACAACTCAAATAATAAATTAGCCCTTGAAAGACCATATAGAACTTCAAGAACAAAAAATATAGAGACAAGAAGACAGTTCTATATGTACTCACCTTTAAGGTCAAGGCTGTGAACAAATGTTTCAGAACAAATTAAGGTCCTATTAAATGATAATAGGTTCTCCAAAAAGATATAGAAAAAAAATCAACAGATCTACAATCTTTCAGAATTAAGACCAAATATTCCAGCTTAAGCAGCTATGAGCACTTTTGAGTTAAATTCTGTCTCTTGTGAAAAATAAACATGATTGAAAATCAGTGGATACAGTATAACCTACTTGATTGAGACTGGGTTATGCTAAAAACAATATGTACTCACCTTTACTCTTCTTGCCAATGTCAGAAAACAATCCTAGTCTCTTTCCCATCTTCTCAAAACTACATAAAACAGAATATTCCAGCTTAAAAAGCAGAGCAGTAGAAAAAGCATAGAAGAGATTTCAGAATGCACATATACAATATACAAAATAACAATGTACATATATAATTCATGAACTATTACTTGTCCCCCGACATTCTTTGTTGGTATGAAAATCACATCAAAACAATAAAGTTCAATCAAAGTTCCTCGGTCCCTATGCATTGCACACATAAATTTCCTGGGTCCCCTAACATTTATATGCTTGACAGTCTTCACAGTTTACTATCAGTATTCTGAATGGTGTCCTCAACCACAATTCAATGCAGAAATCCGGTTCTTGATCTGTATGTCTCTCTCATAGTTTGCCCGAAAGGAAACATAATTGTGCAATGTGAAGTTTCTTCACCTTCAATGTTCTGCCAGAGATTTTTCTTCTTCCTCAAATTCTTCTATTTTGTTCTTATGGTTTCCCTCCCTAGGCTATCTTATTACACTGTTTGGATGTGCATGTATGAGAATGATGCACCTCTAAAGCATAACATTCTTTCTTCTCTGGATCGCATTATATGATAAAGTGTTTACTCTTTCTTTTCAGGGGAATTTTCTATCAAATGTAAATTTTCAGTCAGTTTCTTAACATGCCAAGAATGCATGAATCTGAATTTCAAGGTTATCATTCCTTATTCAGAAACTCTCTCTATTGCCTTCTTCCTTGCATTCTCCCATCTTGCCTAATGTTCACATTCATGCTCACATTGATCATATGCTACCTTCGCATACTGAGAAACTTAATTTTACATAGAATAAATCAATTGAAAACAAGGACTAACACAGCTTAGATTGCTTCATAATGCATGTTACGATGCTCATACAATATCTTCCCACGGCAGTTTAAAAGTGGAATTTTTTTATCGTTACGGAATTCATTGAAAACTATAAGTACTGGTTATAATGCTCATGTTCATGCTACCTTAACAATTAATATTGGCATTTAACTAGACTGGTGGACATAATGTTCACAGTTCTGCATTTCCTTGCAGATGAAAAACTGATTTGTTTTGCATTTGGCTGAATCCATTAGAAACCAAAAGTAACAAAACTGAGATTTTGCTTGAAACACGCTCCATTGGAAGCAAAGGAGATATTTCGATACAATGTGATATTTGATTCCAATCAATGATGCAATGCAAGGAAAAGGAATAAACGGAGCTCAAAACCGTTTCTATATTTATCATCACCAGAATGACGACACGCTGAATGAACTGAAAGAATGCCACGAGGAAAGAAAGAGAAGAAAAGAAGCGATTGAAGAAGACGAGACGGAGGACTTCAGATGAGAACCTGAAGAGAAGCAGCAGCAAACGAATGAAGAGATCGATCCTTCTGCTCCTCGGAGGTTTCAGAAGAACCAGAAGAAGGAAAATGAGTGTCCGAATCAGCAAAGGAAAATCAAAAGAGGTGAAGAGGAGGAGGAGGAGGAGGAGGAGGAAATCAAATGCTCAGGTTTCACACCTGGGCGCCCATTTTACGTTGCTTTCAATAGCAATGGGCCCGGTTCCGGTTCGGTTCGGTTTCTTGGCCTTCAAACCAAACCAAACCAAACCATTTATTCATAATAAAAACCGAACCAAACACACACATACAAACTCCCTTTTTCATCAACGTGTAAGGTGCTTTATCTTCACCTCATACATAGTTATCACACTTGTTGATCACATTAAATTTCGTCACAACTTTTCACTCTTCCGCTCGTGGCCTTCACTAGTCTTGAACTAATTCTGTCGTAATCTCACACGTAACCACTAGCATTATTATTAATCTCGAGTTTCTTCTCCACTGAAGGTTTTTTTCGCAATGTCATCATATCACAACTCGATAAAGATGGGGTGGTTCATGGTTCACACATTATATTGCATATGTTGCATCAAACTTTATTACAATATTCAGCGTGGAAGAAGGAAACTACACTCATCGTACAACCCATAGCTTTGTCCACCTCTCTAGTATTGGTTGAATGCAACTTAGCTCACATTCTCTTCAATGTGTGATGGGTCGTGGGCGTGGGGGGTACAAGTGAGGAAAGTCATTGACTATGTATGTGTATTTTGCCTTAAACATTCTAACACGATGTGTCTTATGAGGGTTCCTATACACTCCAATAGATGTACTTTTAGACTCTCCATTCATTGGTTGTCAATATCATGATGGTGCATGCACCTATCATTTTCTCTATCCGATCACGTTAGTCCCTTTCTAACATTAATTTACCTACCCTTCACTTATGTTTTGTAAATATTAGTGGCCTACCCTCATCTACATCATGTGTACATAACAAAATACCGTCCACAAATAAATGGAGTGTATGCTTTGAGTTTAGGCTTCAAAATAATTGGAGAAGTTGTTATATGTCGGAAAATCAATGCAACCAAAGCTATTATATTAATTGTGGATGGGAAGTGACGCTAATGTCAATCCCATGGTAACATTGGTTTTGCTTCATGGAGTAGAAGTGTGGGGACACACTATCCCTCTTAATGCATGGAATGAGACTGAGAATACCTAGAATATGTTATTATGGAGAATTGGGAGTGGATTGGACAAGAGTGCTTGTGCAATCACTCTCGATCCTCTAGTTTCGCGACCCTATCCTCGTGATGCGTGGTTTCCCCGTTCAATAGAGAACATGCTTATATGTTTTTATGTGTACTTTTAAAGCTCTTCTTAGAGTTTAATTAGTCTCTTAATAAAGATCCATCATCCGACATCCCAACCATTGCTTCCACGTGGCTTATTTCATACTCGCTTCGATGTGATAGGGAACATTGGGGCCTCAATTATGTGACCAATCAAATATGCACATTTTGCCCCAATGCTCATATGTATTTTGATACAACGCTTTGTTGTTGATCAATTTAACTGTGTTTTCTAACATATTCAACCCGACCCAATCATCACATGAATTTTGTTCATTAATAAAGTTCTTGAACATTGAGAAAATGTGTAATCTCAATCGAGACGTTTATTAGTAAAGGTCTTGAACATTGTGAGTCATTTGTACAAAGAGATCTATTTTTAGGACTATAATCGTAACCATAGTTCTCTAATCTTAGGGTTAATTGTGGGCTAATTCATTGAGAACGGAAAGTAAGGATTGAGTTATTTTCAATCCTACTATGGGAGATAACTTTAGAGTGTGTCATTACTTTATCGTTCATAATAGTGCAATAGGTATGAGATAGATAAACAATGGCCTAAGGTTTAACCTATATAAGAAGGCTAGCTACATTCATGAAGGGGTTCATCTTTATAATTTTGATAAAGATTGTGACAATGCGGCAAAGCTCTAGATTCATACATGTGGGCCTATTTTTGCTTCAACCCCACGGTATGATCCGTGTCTAAATTTAGTGGTATAGAACACTAGAGTGTAGTGGGAACTCAAATCCATCTCTTGCCTTCACCATGAGGTGGTCTAAAGTTCCTTGTTCATTAATTTCTTGTTACTTTTGCTTAATGTTAGCTACATTCATGAAGGGGTTCATCTTTATAATTTTGATAAAGATTGTGACAATGCGGCAAAGCTCTAGATTCATACATGTGGGCCTATTTTTGCTTCAACCCCACGGTATGATCCGTGTCTAAATTTAGTGGTATAGAACACTAGAGTGTAGTGGGAACTCAAATCCATCTCTTGCCTTCACCATGAGGTGGTCTAAAGTTCTTTGTTCATTAATTTATTGTTACTTTTGCTTAATGTTAGTCTACACCTTATAGACAAATAACTTTCACCCTATTTGTGTCTCGAGCTATTACATCATCCACTGCACAGAATATTATATCAAACACTCAATACAAACAAGTTCTCTTGTAAACAATATTGATTGCATCTTCCACGTCTTTTCTATAACTAGAATTTGTGAGAAAACCAAATATATTTTATGGTTGATGTGTCTCGAGCTATTACATCCTCCACTCCACTAAATATTATATCAAACACTCAATACGAACAAGTTCTCTTGTAAACAATATTGATTGCATCTTTCACGTCTTTTCTATAACTAGAAATTGTGAGAAAACCAAAAATATTTTATGGTTGATAACTTTCACCCTATTTGTGTCTCGAGCTATTACATCCTCTATTGCACAAAATATTATATCAAACACTCAATACAAATCAGTTCTCTTGTAAACAATATTGATTGCATCTTTCACGTCTTTTCTATAACTAGAATTTGTGAGAAACCAAAATATATTTTATGGTTGACATTTTAGAAACTCGTTAGGTTGCCCACTTTGCCATTCACCTATTGAGACTCTGAGGCATTGTCTGTGGGATTGCCCTCAAGCTCAAAAGGTATGGGATAGAGTGACTCGCCTCCTTACGACATGTGAAGTGGAAGGAACAACATCGTCGAGTGTTGCGGCATGGCTTGATCACTCCGTTGATAGGTGGATGGACACCTTCAATGCGGATAGTTGGTGCTACGTATGCATGAGAGGCAAAATCGCCAAGATTCGATTTGAGAGAGGCTTGCAATCCGCATCCCCTAGGTTCTCAGACATTTGGATGCTGATCGTAGGCTTCACCCAGTGGTATGTATGGAAAGCGCGTTGCCTAAAAGTCTTTCAGGATCTGGTCTAGCCCCCAGAGGAAGTGATCATGGACATATGGTTTGCGCTTATCAGTTGCCTACGAGGGCAATTAGACGAGGTTTGCAGCCATTCCACTGAAGTGGTTACTGCTCGTTTGCGCTTTTGGCAGAAATGGCGGAACACGCCAATGTGACACAAGGAGGAAGTGGCCCGTGGTGGAACTACCAGTCCCCACGCTGGCTGTTTCCGTCTCACTTACCACCCTCCCTTCGTTGTCGACCCCAGGAGTTGTCTCGTGCTAGCCATCACTGAAGGGCATTGTTTTTAGCTATAGGTACTTACATTAAGTAGTCCGTCCGAAAGGCGATGTAACTAGTCTCATTTTCTTGAACTTGATCGGAGAGAGATTCCCCGATCTATGTTTAAGCCTCCTTGTACAATCTCTTTGTAATAATCCTTCCTAACTAATGGGAAAGTAGCTTCATTTTGGAAAAAAAAAATGAACATCTAGCGCATGTATATGATATTATTATATGCAAATAACATTCTCAATAAACAATATTAATAGTTAAATATATGTATGTTTAACATGCAATTCTATTATATTTTTAGGACCATGTAGGCATTTAGAATGTCTCTTTCATTTGCAAGTAGTGATCCCATTTTAATGTTATGATATTGGGACTTTCATCTATATTGCATCATTCAAGTAACGTATATATTTACGTTTGACTTTAGGATTAATGCTAATTTGCACTTGCACATTTTTATTTTATTTATAAAAAGATATCCTGTCATTAGTATAAACATTTTACAAGATTTTAAACCTCTATGTGATCGGCAAGGGAAACAACCATTTCGGCGGCTGAAAATGTCAATAAGGAGTGTCGTAATTGGCTGTCTTGAATGGAGTAGTTGACCAGATAATAAGAAACTCATGCCGTTGAGCAATTTTAGCCTCATAATCTCCAACTATACCATCCCATTGACCCTTCAAAGTATGAACTATGTCTAACCAAATATTTGAAACCACTTCAATTGGTGGTGTTTTACGTTGATGGAAAACGAGAGAGCACCAAGCCTTCTAGATGTGACATACAATGGTACTACTCAATATCTCCATACTGGCTGGACTTCCTTCCGTACTCCTGAAAACTGTAATGACAGCAATGGTAGTGTATGAACACTTCCATATCTAGTGTAAAACCCATGGTCCATAGATTCGGTGTCATAATGGAACGCATTGCACTTGCACATTTCAAATAATATTATAGCGAGTTTTATTGAGCCAAAAACATTGGCAAAGTGATCAAATTTTTTCTCTTTGATATGCGGGCTTCGTGACCACTTGCAACATATTAATGATAGCTTAAAAAGCACTTTCCCAAAAGTGTGTTCCATGAAACTATGCAGCCATACCAAGAGCTTGCTTAAAATTGTATAAATACTTTATGCAGAGCACCCATGAGCGAATCGAATAATTAGACATTAGTCAACATAAAACTCCCTTATTATTTAATAAATTGTTGCATTGGAAAGTTTCCTTTTAGTGCTTTAAATTAGCATATTGTCTTTGTGTTCTAATCGGTTTTTAAGTTCTCAACAATAATCAATATTTAAGACTTTAGCCATACATTGCATCAACATGGACACGAGAATGTGTGAGTTTTCATCATAAGTTTTTTGTGCAAACAATTTTAGGTCTTTGAAGTTCTCGTTAGCAATCAATGAAAACCCACGTGATTGGAGCCCCCTTTCTCCTAAATTTTAAAATCTATGGAAATGTGTGTTTGAGGTTGGTGTTTATGTATGGCACAATTTGTCTACATTAAGATAAGATTCACTTCTTTTTGTCTTGTAATGAATGTATAGTTATCACATCGTGAGATATTAGGATGTTTGGAAAATTGCAAATTAGTTTATTGTCATTGTTCTTACATTAACATATTTTGCATTCAATATATACACCCCGATTCACAATTACAAAACTTAGAATTCTCATGTGGCTTGCTAAGCTTTTATTTTCTCCTTTGACATGCAAGATGTCTTGTAAGATATGAGTTGTAAATGATTCCTTTGTACATTCTTAACTAATGGAAGTAGATGTTTTTTTGAAAAATAAATAAAAATAAATTCATATTTTCTTGTAATCTCATTGTGCAACCACGAGAAAAGAAACATGTAAACTCCAAAAATGTGATTAGATGTTTTGTCAATGAGAGAGCTACTCTGCAAAACGCGCATACCAACTTTATCACCAAGTTCTAATTTCATAAAACAACTAGTAACATCTCCACTTTATTCAATAATACATACACACATAAGACAAATTCACAAATACATACAAACTTCTGTGTGTTTTCATACGCGAACTTAGTAAAAAAGGACAAAGTTTATTGGGATCACTCTCAATCATAAGAAAGTTCATGATCACACTATTGCTTCTCCAACCTCTAAAAGGATGACAAACATAAAAAAGCATCCTAAAAAAGGTGTACTGTGTAATAGATAAATCCCTAAAAAAACGCGCCCAACAATATGTATTCGGGCCAATACTGAATGGCTAGACAACCTGATTATACTTGGGACTAGGTACTTAATAACAATATGGTGTTTCATGGCTTATATACCAATCATGTTATCACCGTAGTTTGATCTTCTTATTCATCATGCCTTGTCGATATCACATCCACACGAGAACTTGTATTTTATCTCTCTCTCTCTCTCTCTCTCACACACACACACACACATATATATATATCCTAGTAGGTGTAGTTTGAAATCCTAAAGGTTATGACGAACAAGAAGTTGTCATCAAGGAAGAAAAAGACAAAATTTTGCAAGGATCAAGATTACGATGAAATGAATCAATAAGGCTCTTTATCCCATCATTCTAGGAGATCCATGTTTACGAACGCAAACATGCCATTCTCAAGTCTTACACGAAAAAGTATCAAAAAAATATGGGCAATATAGACAAGTGAACTTGGTACATGGTACAAAGCTTGGGATAAGTGACAAGTTGACTCCCTTGTAGCAACAAAAGAACTGAAAAATGTCGAGAGAGTTTCACAAAGGTAGAGAAAAGGAGGAGAATGGATAAGAGCGAGGGGATAACAAGGCAAGGACAAGAAGACTTTTTATCATGGTTAACAAGCCTATATAAATGCTTGAGATATCCTACAAACACGAACAGTTAATTGCATCCAACAACTTTCATTAATGTTGAGATCGCGACGATAACCTACACCGATTTCAAAAGCTTGCGATGGTGGCGATTCTCTCTCCGTGGTGGAAAAGGAGCAGCAGGCATGGGCTGGTTGCGCGACCCTTGGAGTGGATTCAGATCGGATCATATCATCACATCGATTTGGTGTATCGAGAGTAGTTTTTTTGGTGGCGTGCGAGTCTTGAAGGCATGCATGCATGTATGCATGCAAGTATGTATGTATCATATGTGTGTGTATGTATGTATGTATGTATGAATCCATCTCTCTATTTCTCTGTCTCTCCCTCTCTCTGTCTCTCTCTCTCTCTCACACACACACACACACACAACACACACAGAGTGTGTGTGTTTCTTCTTTTTGTCTTTTTTGCAGTTGTGTGTCACAACTTCTTCTTCTTCTGCTTTGCTTGCTTTAGAGAGAAGAAGATATTTCTAACTTTGAAAGGTTCAATTCCCTCCCCATCTCTCTTCTCTCCCCTCCTACCTTTACCTTTTTTTTCCCTCCTTTCCTCCACCCACCCACCCCACCCACACACACACACACACACGCTCCCTGTCTCTCCTCCTTTCTCTGTTTTACTCCCCCCCCTTCTCAATCTTATCACCTCCTTCCCATCGCCCCTACCCCTCCCCCCCAATTTCAGCACCAAAGCCACCAATTCTGAAGCAAACTCGAACCTAAGCAGGGATAATCATCAGTAGTTTTAATTTTTTTTTTTAATTTTTTTTTTTAATTTTTTTTTTGTGATGGATCAGATCGGTTAGGCCATTATTGTAAGTGGGTACTTGCTCTCTTCTCGAGATTCTATGCAATTCTGAGCTGAGGAAAAAGAAAAGCTTGACCTCCCAGCCGTAGGCATTGAGGAAAAATATGAGTATTCTAGTCTTGACGGGATCAAATAGAAAGCTTCTTGAATTGCACTGGATTCACAACTTTGTAGAATTTGTTCCTTACTCTGTTCCAATTTGAAAGATTTTAGGGCTGAAAGCTAAGTACAGGGAAAAATTGCCCTCTTGCGGAGTGTCAGAGGAGCTTCCAGTCTGTATTGTCTCCTCTGATTACTCCGTAGAGGATATTGCCAGGTAATCTATCCAAATCTCTCTTCGTTATGTGTATGTTGTGCTATGCTTTGTTTTGGCCTTTCCTTTGTAGCACAAGCTAAATAAGTTTTTTTACACGAAACATTGCATTCTGTGAGGAGACTCCAAAATTGAAATAATCTTCTCTCATTACACTAAGTTATCTGTACATATTTGAAATTTATGTATGTAGTTTTCCAAGTTTCAGCATTTCTTTGAGTTTCCTTTTTGTGATATTCGAAAAAATAAATGCTCTGTTTGAAGCCCAAAAGTTCTCGGAAATTCTCTCCACCAGTGTCTGGTAAAGAATTGTTTGCATTATTGGCCAAGTTCCCTTCTTAGTCAAGCACGAGAAAATATCACAAATTAGGTTGAAATTTAGCTGAAAATTGATATGCGTCTACCTGATTTTATTTACTTTATGAATATCAACCTCAAAATTTTCACATTATTATCTGAAGAATCAAAAGGTGTAATGTCCAGAAACTTTACCACAGGTATAGGACATTTCATCATCAGTTAGCTTTACTTCTTGTAGGTAGAGGGAGGTGATGAATAAGTATGCCATGGGCAATTCTAAACAAGTGTAAGGAACTTTGAGAAATTCCTATTTTAGCCATCATTGCCAACAAACATACACAATGAAATTGAAAAATTGTGACCCTGTACGTCTTACATCTCCTGAGTATTAACCTCTCACATCATACAGAATCTGTATAAGTAAATTAGAAGGCCATATTTGTTGAGATTGAATGTGGCCAGTCATATATCTCACTGAAGGCGTCCTTTATCAGATCACAGTATCCTACACACGGCATCACCATGATTAATGATATCTTCACATTGCATATTCCGCAGTTCTATATGGTCATGTTTTAAAGGAAAGTTTTTTTTACTCAGAGATCATATATGCTAATGCGTAATTCAGATGTCATATGCGGCTGGATGTCTGCATGAGCCCAAAGAAATCTACCTCATCTCAGTAGTTTTTCTTTTCTGCTGGGCATTAATGCTTATTTTGTAGGCGATTTTGAAAAAATGTGTTGTCCGTGTATTGATGCAGCAAATTTTCTTTGCCTGAAAAGTTCCTTGTGTTGATGCAGAAGCTTTGTCTGGGGAGGATTAATGCCAGGAATATATGATTAGTGGTGACTCAGAAAAAAACCCAAAGAATATATGGCTCCAGGAAGTAGGTCATCAGATTATCCAGTTATAATATCTAAGGCTGCTGAAGCGGACTGGTCTTATCATGGTGATGATTGGTCAAAGAAATCTTCAATCAAGCTGGACTCTGGTAACAATGTGTTTGGTCTAGCTAAGAACACAAACTTCTTGTCAGGTTCGTGGATTGCATCTCCCGGGCAATCTTCGTTTGCACCATCCGATTTAATGGGTGGTATCACAAATGGGTATCATGGGGATCTTGAAGATAGATTATCATCGTTCTTACAAGACAAGTGTAAGCTATCCATTTTGTTCTTTTGTTTGCAAATTACTGTGCTTTTCATGTCGTTGTTGATGCACCTTTTACAGATTCCCAAGATATTTTTTGTGAGACTACTTCACTATCATATCATAAGCACATGCACATACATGCATTTGCAATCTAGATGAAACAGCTCTTCACTTATGATATGTTTTGACATTTTAACCTCTATGTCTTTCAGTGAGCTTATCGGCTCCAGACACTACTGCCATTGGAGGATCAAGGATTAATATGCAATCAATCAAGAACCAGCAGTTCGAAATTTCAGGTTTTGAGTGGCAGACTATCAGCAGTTTACTTCCAAGTGACGATGAATTTTTCTCCAGTGTGGTTACTGATCAGGATGGCAGTAACACAGCTAATTTCATAGGCGAGAACGAGGAGTTGGACCTTTTTAGTAGTGGAGGTGGTATGGAGCTGGAAGGTGAAGCCCAAGATCTAAGCAGAGACTTAAAAAAAGGTGTTGACTCCCTTTCTGTAGGCGGAACACCCTCTGGTATAGGAGAGCATCCCTTTGGTGAGCACCCTTCAAGAACTCTTTTTGTAAGGAACATAAACAGCAGCGTTGAAGATTCTGAGCTGCGAACCTTATTCGAGGTATAATTGCAAAAAATTAGAAAAGAGAAACGATAAAAGAAAATTTGTTATGTGAAAAACTTACATGGGGATTTTTTTCCATAATCAGCAATATGGTGATATTCGTACACTGTACACTGCTTGCAAACATCGTGGTTTTGTCATGATATCCTATTATGATATCAGGGCCGCTAGAAGTGCTTTGCGAGCTCTTCAGAATAAAGCTTTGCGACGCCGGAAACTGGACATACATTTCTCTATACCCAAGGTGCACCGTGTTAAAATGAGACATAGTTATTAGAAGTAATCTGTCAAGTTATGTGGTTGAAATCTAAGTTATCTTGAGATAGTTTGGTATAATGTTCAACTTGACAGAAGGACTAACTTGAATACTCACAATCACAAATGCACCTACTTCTATCCGCTAATCTTTGTTTATTTATATGATATTCTACAGGATAACCCGTCTGACAAAGATGTGAACCAAGGGACACTAGTTGTTTTTAATCTTGATGCATCAGTATCTAATGATGACCTTTTGCAAATATTTGGGGTTTATGGTGAGGTTAAAGAGGTAAGTAATGACGTGCATGACTTCAAAATAAGTTTATGATGAATGGATTGTTATGGTCTTATTTTTAATTCTGCATTTTCCTGTCTTTCACAGATCCGTGAAACACCACACAAACGACATCACAAATTTATAGAGTTCTATGATGTAAGATCTGCTGAAGCAGCTCTTAGAGCATTAAATAGGTGTGACATCGCAGGCAAACGTATTAAACTGGAACCTAGTAGGCCAGGAGGTGTGCGCAAAAGGTACATTTCATGCTGAAAACTCCTCAAATTCATTCTTTGGAAAAATTCTTATCTTTATTTTGAATAGTCTTATGCAGCACTTGACACATGAATTGGAACAAGAGGAAAGTTCTAATGCTAGCTCTCCAGTTACTACCAAGTCTTCGTCAGGTTTGAGTGACTTGTTTCCTTTCATGGTTAATCTTTCAATCTGGATGTGTAGGGCATGAACGTGCATTCACTCGATGAAACACTTTAGATTATACACTTTTGATGTGAGTATATATATTGATTTTGTATGTGCATAAACCTTGCAGTTCATGATAGTTCTTTCACTGAAAACATGCAATCAGTTAAAGCTTCAAATTCTTTGGGCTATACGGGGCGTGGTATGAATCCAGCATCCTATGGTTGGCCAAACACTTTCTCTGAATTTGGTCATGGCCTTGTGGAAGCTGTGCAACATAGCTCTGCAACAACTATTTCAGCACTGAGAGCCCAAATGATTTCGAATAATCTGACAAAAATGGGCATATCCAATTTCAACAACGTGCCATTGCTTCGATCGCCAAATGGAGGCAAATGCCATACCATCTCACGTGAAATTTAAATTACGATCCAGAAATCTGTAGTCTGAATGCTCATTCATATTTTTGGCTGGATGCTTACCAGGTCTTTTGCCAGCTTCACTGCAAGCATGCTCACTAGAGAGTTTACCAGTCACTGGGCTTCTAGGGAACAATCTGAATTCTTTATACCATAAAGATATTTCAGCTGCACAGTCTTTGGGTGTCAGTGGATTTGTTAATCATTTTCCATTTGTGGATGTTAACCCAAACAATGGGTCTAGTCCATCAGCATATCATCATCATCATCCAGTGGGCTCTGCTCCTGTAGCACCATTTCCCATTTTAGATCAACGTCAGACATTTTTTAGGGAATCCTTTGAAACACCTCTCTCAGTAAACAGTGGATCCCTTGGAGTAGTATTTGGAAGGAAGAATTCAATGGAACCTCAGTTCTCAAGCAGTCTTGGTCGTGTTATGCCAAATACCATATTGGGTAATGGATTTGTGGACCATACTGTTTATCCTAACCTATGGCTGATGTCACAACAGCCCAAAGGGAGCTCAACTTCAAAGCCAGCAGTTGATGCAGCTTCTGATTGGGGTGGGATGGAACGTGGTAGTAGAAGCCGTAAAACTGATAATCCACTGGCACAACATGATAGAAAACAGTATGAGCTGGACATTGAGAAGATACTGCAAGGAGGAGACATACGCACCACTCTCATGATCAAAAATATACCAAACAAGTATGATTCTCAGCAATTAGTTTGAATCTTGTTTGTTCTTCAAACTTGAAGCTTGGAAACCATAATGTAGAAATGGAACACTGTTGGGGTCAGAAATTTGAGTTCTAAGCGGTTTGTGGTTATACACAGGTATACATCAAAGATGCTGTTGGCTGCCATAGATGAGCAACACAAAGGGACATATGATTTTATTTACCTTCCTATTGACTTTAAGGTTTGATTGGATTTTTACTCCATAATTTCTTTAGAAAGTATGAAATGTTGAAGAAACCCATAATCTCAATGTTGAATCTCTTTCTCTTTGCAGAATAAATGCAATGTTGGTTATGCTTTTATCAATATGACAGAACCTTCAAAGATTGTCTCCTTTTACCAGGTCTTTGTTGATTTCTATCTACTGCTCAATTATAGAGTTATATGCTAGTATGTTGTTTTGACCCAATGGTTTATTTTCTCAGGCATTTAATGGTAAAAGATGGGAAAAATTCAACAGTGAAAAGGTGGCTTCATTAGCCTATGCACGAATACAAGGAAAATCAGCCCTGGTTGCTCATTTTCAGAATTCAAGCCTGATGAACGAGGATAAACGATGCCGACCTATTCTTTTCCACTCAGGAGGTCCTAATATAGGAGACCAGGTTTTCTTCAGCATTTATGCTGCTTTGTTTGGGACAAACACCAAAATGTCCAATTCTGTTGTGTTATTTCCCAGAATACCCTCAAGCCATGAAAAATTACCTCCGTACAATATTTACAACTACGAATGGGTGTCCTGGTAATTCTTTAGTGACTAAGGGTATTCTGGAAAATATCCAAAAGAATATTTCGATGTTTTTCCCATGTTTCTATGTGGGCATCCAGGAGAATTACTTTCTTTCTGCCCCTTCTATCTGCTCTTTGGTGTGTACCTCTGTAGAAATGGAAATAAGTAACACTTTGGTGTTTGCTTCTTGAAGGAGGCTTTTCCGGTAGGACCAAATCCTCGAATGCGCTTGGGCAAGACTCGTGGAGGTGCTGGTGTTAATCAAGGCATCTCTATTAACAATAGTAACAAAGACAAAGTGAATCTTGGGTTTTAATATTAACCCAGGGAAATCATGGAGCAGTTAACACCACCTCCCTTTCTTCTCTACGAAAAGTAGGAAAGTTATCCTTGAGGTGCATTGTGTTTGTGCTCTAGTTTGTCTGTGAAGTATTGATGTGGGAGCGACTCATGGAAGCATAAGCAGTCTTATGAAACAAAATCAAGAGTTTGCTTTTGCTGCCAGTTTTTTCTTGCACCTGACTCAAAACTTACCATTCAATAAACAATTCCAAACTTGAACATGTTGCGGCTGCAGCTGAATATATATCTGAGAGTTGGAGGAGGATATTAATTTCTGATTTGGAAGAGTGTACCAGTGATTTATTTGCGGCGTTCCATTGACACATTTTGGCGAATCACAAACTCACATAATCTAACATTGAAGAGCATCACGTGACTTGTTAACTGTACAGTTATATATGCCCATACTAATGAGGAACCTGTATCTTATTATTATTCTTAACAATTAAGGGGATATCTTATGCTGTATTTGATACTGACATTCTTATTGATTCTAGCCGGAAGCCAATATTGTTTGCCTTCATTTCAGAGGCATTTCATGTCTATTCTTTGTACAAAATTCATGATATGGGAAGTACTGATTCCATTCTTTAAGCATCTGGCTGACTTGGAGTTGTTGTGCATTTCTTGCTTCAGCTATTTAAGCATGAGAATATTAGTATCATGATGAGCTGCTTTCCAAATTCCTTTATATGCTAATATGCATTGTAGATTTGTTTTGCAAAGGTGATTATATATTGTATGTCTTACTTTGTTCATAGCATGAATTTCCATCCTGATTAGCATACTTCAATAAAAAAGTCCACTGTTATCCTCGATTGTTTTGAATGGTAATTAAGTGTTGAACCTTTGCCTTTTCCTTTCTATACTATTTATTATTGAAGAGGCAATGGCTGCAACGGAGTAGAATAGCTTGACACGAGACTTAATCAACTTCTCTATCTTTGCCAAATCAATATCTTTGGCAAAATCCCTTTAAATGGTAATGATGCAAGGCAATAGAATGGGTGTTGATGATGCAGGCTTTATATAGGGTGTCACTTAGGTGGGCACTACCCTATGGGTTTTTCTCACAAATCAACATGTGCAAAGCATGTGACTCATGATACCTTGGGTGCTCATGTAAGAGGGTTGTAAAATGAAGCAGTCTTGTAATATTGCATTGAGAGGGACCAATAATGAGCCATTTTGCTACCACATGACATTTGAGAATTGATCTAGGTGACACGGGATAGCCATTTCACTACCATTAGGTATTAGAGATTGATTTAGGTTCATTAAGCAACAATTTCTAGATGATGGCAATCTAAGTTGTAGTAGGAGGAAAGGAGATATTGCAGCTATCCTCCTCCTGCCATGAGATTTAAAGTGACAATCTTCCCTTCATTTGAGCAACATATTGACATTGGTTCCTTGTTCTTTGCATTGGGTATTAAAGATTTTCAAGGGTCAATAGTGAGGAATATCTTTGTGTTTGGGAGAAGAAACACACACCAGTTTCTTATCTCTCTCTCTCTCTCTCTCTCTCTCTCTAGGTTCCCAGATCCCCATGTTCTCTAGACAATCATGCTAACCATGTTTGTGCTCATAAAGAAACTCTTGTGGTCCTATCTATACATTATACTACGATCACATGCATTTGACCATATTTTCCCAACTTTAAATTGTTGACAATGGGCACCATCTAAATGCTCATGCATGAATTTGTTGAGTACAATTCTTATTTATCCCTACATTCAATGCTGTTCAACAAAATGTGTGCAAATGGTCTAGGTGCTTTTGTTTTTCCTTGGGGAGCCCGTAATTAACACAATACCATCCACATATGGAGCACAAATTTGGAGTTTGTAAGTTTGACATCCTTTTTATCAAATTGATCCATATACAAAGTTGAAATCCATGAAACTTTCTCATAATTGGTCACAATTCCTCATTATATTGTACCTACGTTCCACACACCGTGTTGTTGTCAATTTTCATGTACATAACTTCACTCTTGCTACACATTCTCATTTGTGTGTTCCTAGTGTGTGCGTCAAAGTCCCTTAACTTGAACAACAAACATGGTTGCAAACCTTATCACATTGTCATTGTTGGGATTGATAGGATGATTAGTATAGTATATCTTCTATATCTTGATGAAAATCTCCCCAAAATTTGTCTTTTTTTGGAAGCTAATTTGTTTTACAATTGCATTCAAAATACTCCAATGAAAAAACAATCTAAAATCGATTGTATTTATATCATAAGCATAATTTTGAAAACCATTTCTCAAAGCTTCTATACTTTAGTGTAAGTACAAAATAATTGTTAGAAGTACACATACTTTGTATTGGAAAATAACTGCACATTCCTTACAAAGAGCCAAGCAAACAAACTTTTGTACACTACATTTACTTAATTGAAATGAAGTTATGTACACTACATTTAAATGTGAAGAAGAGCAAAATATTAAACAATCGAGTTTAGAGGTCATACGGGAGTTTGGATACAAGCAAAACGTAAATGGATATTAACGGGTAAGGCACACACAGAGAGCATTTTATGTGTCGGGACGGGGTTGCTGTCTATTTGACATGATCCAATGGTGGAGAAACGTCTCTACCAAGGGTATCTCTCTCTCTCTCTCTCTCTCTCTCTCTCTCTCTCTCTTTGTGTGTGTGTTCTAGTCAATGAGTAACGAGGAAGTCTAGACATACGAGTGTACTCACAATAAAATAAAATTAGGCGAGGGATCGCACATGCACATGTATGTATTATGTATATGTGTGATACATGTGTCATAATAAGTTTACAACAATGGTCTCATGGCCACCATGAAGAGAAAGTTTATGTGTTTGAGTAAGAGGTTCAAACTTAGTATTTCCAGTATCCCCTGTTCTTCCCTACATGGCTGAAGGGAAAAGGAGGAAGAAGAAGAAGAAGAAGAAGAAGAAGCAGACATGAGGAGGAAGAGGAGGAAGAAGAAGAAGACATGAAGAGGGATAAGAAGAAGACATGAAGAAGGCTCATGAAGGTATACATGGAAAACTCCAGAAGCTGGGAGAGGGTACTGCCCTTGTGGCTACCCTCAAGGTTCATGCAAAACAAAAAGACCTCGATAAAGTCATCGCGATTCACAGCGACATCCTCGAAGGAGGACTACTTGACGAAAACGTATACATTGCCAGTACTCTGATGAGTGTTTACATAAAATGTGGTGTAATTGCAAAGGCGGAGGAAGTGTTCTTCAGCAATCTTTGTCTTAGGGATGTCATATCGTGGAATACTATCATGTCTGGATATGCCCAACATGGTCATGGTGTGGCAACATTGCATTGTTTTGAAAGGATGCAATGTGAGGCCCTGTTGCCGAGTTCGGTAACCTTTGTTTGTGTCTTAAAAGCTTGTGGTAGCACTGGAGAATCTTGTTTGGCATTAGCCAAACAAATACATACCAAAATTGCAATAGAAAGATTGCAAAGAACAAATGTTCTGGTTGGGACTGCCATGGTGGATATGTATGCAAAATGTGGCGACCTTGTGAAAGCAAGACAAGTATTTGATGACCTTTCACTGGTTTGGGATGTGGCCTCTTGGAACACAATAATCTCTGCATATGCCCAACATGAGTATGCTGAAGAAGCATTCAAGTGTTTTCAATCAATGCAAAAAAATGGTTTCTCTCCTAATGCTGTCACATATGTTTGTATACTGAAGGCTTGTGGTAGCATCAGTTTAGCTGATAAGGGGAAAGAAATACATTCTGAAATTGTTAGAGAGGGCTGGTTGAAAACAAACACCGTGCTTGGGACTGCATTGGTGGATATGTATGGCAGGTGTGGTAAAGTAGAAAACGCACAGGAGGCGTTTGATCAGGTTAGGATGCATGACGTGGTTTGTTGGAATGTACTCATTGCAGGCTATGTGCAACATGGATATGGAGAAAGAGCAGTTCAAGCTTTTCACCAAATTCATCTAGAGGGCCTCTTTCCAAATCAAGTTACTTGTGTGTATATCTTGAATGCATGTGGCAGTATAACATCGATCCATAAGGGCAAAGAAATGCATGCAATTGTTACTAAGCAAGGATTTTTAGAGAGGGATATTCCAATTGGCAATGCATTGGTTGATATGTATGCTAAATGCCGTGCAATAACTGAAGCACAAAATGTTTTCGATGAACTTCGTGTTCAAGATGTGGTTGCATGGTCTGCCCTCATTGCTGGATATATGCAACACAAACAAGGTGATAAAGCATTGCATTGTTTTGAGGAGATGCAGCGTGAAGGTGTTTCACCAAATACGATCACTTTGGTTTCCGTATTGAGAGCTTGTGGCAGCTTACAAGCATCAAATAAGGGTCAAGAAATACATGCTTATGTAATCAAAGAAGGGTTGTTTGACATCTCTGTTGGCAATGCTTTGATAGATATGTATGCGAAATGTTCCATGCTTACAAAAGCCCTAGAAGTGTTTGATGAACTTCCAGTTCAGGACTTAGTCTCTTGGAACACAATCATTCAACTTTATGCTAATGGTGTTTATGGGCAGGCAGCAGTAAACTGTTTTGAAATGATGCAACTTCAGGGCCTTTCTCCGGATGCTTTTACTTTTGTTTCTGTGCTGAAAGCATGTGCAAGTATAGGAGAACTCACCAGGGGAAAACAGTTACATGCTGAGATCATGAGAGAAGGGCTGGGAAACGATGTGTTGCTTGGCACAGCATTGGTGGACATGTATGTCAAATGTGGTGCAGTAGCAAAAGCTCAAGAAACCTTCAGTCACATTCCAAATACAGATGTAGTTTTGATCAATGCGTTGATAGCAGGATATGCTCAGCATGGCTATAATGAGGAAGCTCTGAAGTGTTTTGAAAGGATGCATTGTGAGGGCGTTTCTCCAAATGCACTCACCTATATTTGTATGTTGAAAGCTTGTGGCAGATTAAGAGAAATTCAGCAAGGGAAGGTAATACATGCTAAGGTTGTCAGTGAAGGGTTATCTCAAGTAAGTGTATTGGTTAGCAATGCGTTGTTGGATATGTATCCCAAATGTGGGGAGCTGACGAAAGTGCAAGAGGTATTCAACAAGCTTCCAGTTCGAGACATAATGTCTTGGAACACAATGATTGCAGGATATGTCGAAAATGAACATGATGAGGAAGCATTAAACCTTTTTGAGCAAATGCAATGCGAAGGATTCTCTCCCGATGATTCCACTTTGCTTTATGCCTTGAAAGCATGTAGCAATGTAGGGGCAATAGACAAGGGCAAAGAAATACATGCTGATATTATCAAAGCGGGGTTGTTAGAGAAAGATGTTTTGTATGGAAATGCATTGCTTGATATGTATAGTAAATGTGGGGCTCCTTCCAAAGCTCAAGAAGTGTTTGACGAGCTTAAGATTCGGGATGTAGTCTCATGGACGGCATTAATGGCTGGATATGCGCAGGTGGGAAAGGAGGATATCGTTATCAACATATTCAACAAAATGATGAGGGATGGCGTGGAGCCGGACTTGGTTACTTTCACAGTTGTGCTTAATGCATGTACACACTCAGGCTTGGTGGATAGCGGTCAGTTGTGTTTTATAAGTATGAGGTTAGACTATGGGATCATCCCAACTTTAGAACACCAAACTTGCATGGTTGACCTTTTTACTAGGGCAGGGAATATCGATAAAGCAATGACAATGATTATGACGATGCCAGTGTTGGATTATCTGCCAATGTGGATTTCTCTCTTGGGTGCTTGTCAAAGAGGGCAGAGTGTGGAACTTGGAAGACTAGCTTTTGAGCATGCAATGAAATTGGATGACACCTATGCCTCAGCTTATATTTCTATGAGTAATGTTTATGCATCTGCTAGAACTTGAACACAATTCATTTTTTGTGGGTTTTTTCACCTCATATTGAGGGTTTCCTACTAACATAACTGTATTACAAGAATAATAACTTGTGTACACATTAAGGATCCAATGTCTTGGCATATATCCCTACATGATAACTAATTGACATGACATACATACATCGATCGAAGGAAAATATCGTTTTTTTCTAGCCATTTAATTATAGTATATCATAGCAATCTTGTTGAGGTACTACTTCTGTATAGATATGCTTAGGTGTCTTGAAAAATACAAAAAGGACTATGATAACATTATCTTTCCAATGTTATTCAGACATGGATGTAACCACATGTAGCTAAGTAACAACAGATACTTGCCATTTGTCAAGAAGAGGATCAAGAAGAGATAGGCAAGTCCATGTTATGATGATAAACATAGTTCAAATATCTATAAAACATTAGTCTATATTTATTCATCCACATAATTAAAATTTCTTGAAAGAAAAAATTGTCTAGTTCATTTAATCAATGCCATAGTGGTTAACAAATTTCCTCTTTAGAATTTTCTTTCGAATGTGGTACCAGTATAGACATGTCTCAAGTTTATAAATCCCACATGTTCTCAGATTTGATATTAGGATTTAAAACTGTAGAACTTCCACATGTTTGCCTTTCTGACATTGTTCATGCCCTCATGGACGAAGTTGATTGTAAACACTTACATTAGGCTCTAATGACCATAGATTGGGTCCAACGAGCAAAAAAAACAAATACATTTAGTGTAATTTTGGACAAAAAAATACATTTAGTGTATTGTGACCATACATTGGGCACTTGGGTTCACACCTTTGGTTAACATACCAGAATGGAAGGAAGGGAAATGGCATCTCTGTGTGAATCCCATGGTGTGGAAGGGAAGGCCATGGAATCTCTCTCTCTGTCTCTCATCGAATCGATGCGTCCCTTTGGCGGAAAAGAGACATAAAGCGGGAAACACAGAGAAAATGAATGTGTGTGTGAGAGAGAGAGAGACAGAGAGACAGAGAGAGTGGATTAAGTGTAATTGATTGGATTTGGATAGTCCTGCTTTTGCGCACTTTCTGCGCTGTTTTTATTTCTTTTATTATCGTTCTGTTGTGATTCCTAACACTCATATCCGTTTGATTAAAAAAAGCAGCAGGTTCAATCGCACAGGATAAAAACAACAAGATTATATACACTACTCTGTCTTGCAAGTAAGTCTTGTTTCTTAATTAAAATACACACACACGCATAAAAAAGCACCCAAATCTAAATCTGCAGTCTATAAAAGAGAAGAAGAAGAAGAAAATGGCACCGGGATCCGTAACAGATCAACAATGCGGAGTATGTTGGTCAAAATCTTCTCTTTCTTATCTCTAATTCAAATTCTGAGATGTGGTTTCAATGTTTGTGGGTGATTGAATGCGTTTTTATTCAGTTTTTCTATCTCAATTCGGAAATTTGGGTTGAAGTGCAATAGAGCCTTAACTGTTATTTTTTTCTAGCTCAATCCTGGCATATTTTCATTAAATTCAGAGAGATTCAGTGCACTTATTTATTTATTTATTCCAAATGAATTCAACTCTGGAAATTTTGGATTCTATGTGATAGGGAAATTTGTACATGCCTTTTTTTTTTGTTAATTCGATTCTGGCAGATCAAGTGTTTTTCTTTTCTTTTTCTGTTTTACGTTAAATTCTGAAATATACCGTGAAATCTTCTGGCATTTTAATCGCTTCTTTTTTTCTACTCGATGATGAAATTTGGATTGCAATGTTGGGGTGTGAAGTCACTTACTTGTATGTGTGGTGCAGTATTCAAAACCACTGCATGTGACGATGCTATTGTGTATATATTGTAATGCGCGCAGGCGTTGTGCATGTGCAATATCTGTGAATGCGGCCTCCACAAATGTCCGTCGAAGCACACATCAACAGCCATCCATTATCCATCGGATTTGGGATCTGAGTACAGGCAAACGTTCGTCGCCTGGCCCCGTCAGCGACGCGCCCCATGCCGCACAGAGGCTGCAGGGTCGGCAAAGGATGGGACCAAGTTTGTGGGCATCACGACAAACATGGTGGATTATGCGCCCAAAAAGATGCCGACCCGCGCAGCGCCGGCACGAGACCCATCTGCGAATCATAACAACAACTGCATCGGCGATGGTGGTCAGCATCCGTTAGACAGCAGAACGACTTACAATGGCACTTTCTGGGACAAATCCAAGCAGCTACCCCGACGCATAATGCCAACGCATGGTTCCATTAACACTACCTCCAGTGCCCCTTTCTATGGGGAGACGACTCATCATGCCGACTTTGGTCCCAAGCCAATGCCCAAACGCGCACTACCTGCTGTTAATACCACTGGTTGTAACTCTTCTTCCAATGTCGCTGAACTCGGTGCTAAGTTCAATGGGGAAACAACATACCATGACACATACAAGAAATGGCCACTTGCAGCTCGTAGGGGTGACGTTAAGAAGAACCCTGAACCAGCCACTAAATTTAGTGGAGAGACCATGTATCACACCGACTTTAAAGCTCCCAAACTACCAAAACGATGCCCTGTCCTCTCCCGCCGTCCACCATCTTTTGTTGATGGTGATCACATGGTCTATGAAGAGAAATAGCCTAATAGAATTAATAGATGAATTGTTAAAACAAACTACGGGTTCCTTTATTGTCTATCGATATAAGTGTTGGGAGCAAACAAGACATCTTGCAAAATAACCTAATAAGTCACCGTGAATAGCCATATCAATTATGAAGTAACATATCTTAAAATTGACTAGAGGTTGAATGTCTGTCATGGTGGTTAGGTTACAAGTAGTCGGAGCCATCCAGACATGACACACAATGTGATGCAACCCCTGCCTCTTATTTATTGTTGAATGAATTAACCTAATATAAGAGGAGCCTCGACGTCCCATTTATGCTTTAATGGGATTTGATTTTCAAATCAGAACTTCATTTATTTAGGCACTCTCACTATTCTGTTAAACTAGGGAAATGGAAAATAAAGTTACTTATTAGTAATTACTGTAAATCTTCAGGGCTCTCATCCAGAATTTAGAACAAAAGTATGAAACTTTGACAATTACCTTAATGCCCTTAAAAATCATTTATGATCAGTTTTACTGAATTGAATCACCAAATTCTAGCTAAGTGACTGTAACTTGATGGGACACTCAAATTTTTTACCTATCGGATAGTCATGTATCCATTTCAAGGAAATATTGCAATTCTTCTTGATATTTAAGATATGGATTTCTTCAACTGGTTATGTATGGTTGATCGCACAGAATGTATGGTACTGTTGAGTCACATATGAAGATACAACAATGTACTGCAAACAGAGTCAACATATGAGGATACAATAATGTATTGCAAACAGTTGAATAGCCAGTTAAACATCTGTCTCTCTTGGTTGTAACCATTTATTCTAGTACCTAAAACAAGTTGTCTTCGCTTAAAGTAGACTGAAGATCTTTTTTTTCGAAGTTACACATATGCACAATCATTCCTATCAGGGTGAATGCTTACATTTTTTCTGTTTACCTTACCTTGAGATGAATAAGAAACCTGTTATATTTGTAAAATATCACCCATATTATTGCCTTTGAGCATGGAAATTGCCCAAAAACTACTTAATGAGAAGAGTTTGTCACATAAGCTCCTATTTTTCTTGTATTAATTGACAGAATGTGTAGATAGTGCATTAACATGGACTTTTCTATATTACTTCATGAGAATCTCTCACATAACAGTCATAGTTTGTTTAGCAAAAACAATGTGTTAATGAATTAACTGAATTATGGCCATGTGAATGTGTGCATATATTGTGTATAACAGCTTGTCCATGCCCAATATTTCAGCTAAACCTGTGCATGGTTTTCTCTCTTTTCAGCTGTATGATTTCCATCTCTTCTCTGTAAAATTACAGAAGTTTTATGTACTAATAAAGCCTCAATGGCAAGGGAAAGGCATTATCCTTAGTACTAACAAAAAATCACTCTTTAACACATTCAAGTAACAAGTTTCCTCTGAAACACCAAGGATGTCGACTTTGCCAAACATATGAGCATGATTTCACCTTGAACAAAATTTACTTGATGCAATGGCTTATGGATTCAGAAATGAGAGAGAGTAAGAGTGTTGCTCTACAATTTAAATGCATTTAATGTCATCTTGAGTCATTGCAAACACATATCTTTTAAATTGAGCACAAAATACAAGGAATTATCTTGTTATTCTCATTGCCATTATCCCGGGATATCGTAAATACCTGGACATTCATCATGTTGGGTCTATGAAGAGCTTTCTTGCAGGCCCGAAATCATAGCCTTCCAATGAAAATACCTCTATATCATTGATGTGTATAGCATGCCCGAAATCAAAGATGGTATGCATGAATGAGCCAAACATGGAGAAGTTGAGTGTAACAACTACATAGAGATGGCACCCTTGTTGCCCATACAATGTGCAAGTTGTTTGCTCCTAGATGCATGATGGAACATAATTGCTTCTATGCATAATAACATAGTATAACAATGTGTTGAATAAGTGGGCGATGAAAATTTCCGTTAGTGAATAAGGGGACAATTTCTCATGTATTATCTTCTAAACAACCTGAATATAAACATTGGTAAACAAACTATGTTCAAAGAAAGAAATCACGGTTGCAACAATTAAGTCATTTCTTTATTTCTATACATAGGTTAGTTGTAAAGCACTCGTCTTGTAAATCTAAGGCATTGGATACAATCTTATGTGGGACCATAAATTTGAATTTTACTCGATTTCGTTTCATACTTGGGTAGTTGGGCAATAGTCTAAACCACTTCTTCAAATTGCACATTTGGTTAGTGTTCTACAAATACTTTGGTCCAACCTTATTGCACATACATTTTTGCGACCAACCAATCACTTGTTGCCATGTCAGTGCCATGTGAGCTAGCTATCTTTTGCACTTAGTGAAGATTACTCGCAATCAATCAATTGCCTTTGTGTTGGCTGCACCAAAAGCTACCTTCAATCACTTAACACCTTTTCCACATGGAGTCTATAAATTGTCTCCATAGTAACCATTGTTGTCCCTATAACATTTCTCCCAAAATAGTTCGCAAAAGCCAACTATTCTTGCACATCTCCTCATAGCTATCCTCACGGATTGTTTTTTGCATAAGCCTAATTTCATACAAATATGCCAAGATTCAGCAATATTTAAAAGAGTGATTGCTTCACCTTAGTGAGTCCCAGGCCAAAATCTAAATAATACACTACACATCAACCACTATTGGAAACAATGAATCAACCACAAGACTCAATTTTGCCAAGAGATAATAAGAGACCGGATGTTTGAACCTTCGAGGAAACCTTCCTTTGCCGATAACAGACCAAATATGCTATATATTCCGAGAGAGCTTCATGAACCCGACCAAGTGACAACCTATCAACAAAGATTGCTAGTTCCAATGAGTTCCAAGAATAGTCGCCGGAAAGCGATCTTTCCGAGAGACTCAAGAGAGAACTGAATGGAGCTTACCAACCTCGCCTCGCAGGACTTAATTAGTTTTAAGAGGAGGTACTAAGAAAAAGGGCTTTGAAACTATGCACATCCAGCATAGAGAATGTAGATTTCTGTGTGGAGACTTGAGGACAATGCATAGAAGAAGATGAAGAAGAAGAAGAAGAAGAAAGCCAACAGCTTTCTATGGCTAGCCATTACCACAAACCTCATGATGATGCCACAACTTATATAGCTCTATTGAAGGCATGTCTTCCCAAAAAAGAGCTGGACAACTGCAAGAGAATACATGCTGAAATCACTAGAAACGGGCTCCTAGAGAAAAACGCATGTGTTGGAAGCACCTTGGTCAATGTTTATGCCAAATGTGGGGCACTTTCCAAAGCACGAGATGTGTTCGATCAGATTTGTGTGAAGGATGTGGTGTCCTGGACTGCATTGATCTCAGGATATGCAAAGCAAGGACAAGGTAATGAAGCATTGCATTGTTTTGATATGATGGTTCACGATGGTATCTCGCCAAATTCGGTCACATTCCTTGCTATCTTAAAAGCATGTGGTAGTATAGGATCTCTTGAAAAGGGGGAAGAAATGCATGGTCATGTCATCAAAGAGGGTTTGTTAGGAAAAGATATCTTGCTTGGCTCAGCGGTGGTTGATATGTATACCAAATGTGGTGCAATGTCAAAAGCACAAGAAGTGTTCGATCAGCTTCCAATTCAGGATGTGGTTTGTTGGAATGCATTAATTTCAGGATATGCCCAACATGGTCCTGGTGAGGAAGCATTGAGTTGTTTTGATCGGATGCAACGCCAAGGTGTTTCCCCTGATGTCGTCACATTCGTTTGCATCTTGAAAGCATGTTGTAGCATCCGAGCATTTGAAAAAGGAAAAGAAATACATGCTGAGATATTGAAAGAAGGTTTGCTTGAAAAACATGTTCTCGTTGGCAATGCACTAGTGAATATGTATACTAAATGTGGAGAACTTGCTAAAGCACAAGAAGTGTTTGATGGGCTTCCAAACTTGAATATAGTCTCTTGGAATGCCTTCATTGCAGGATATGCCCAACATGGATATGGAGATGAAGTATTGAACCATTACATCAACATGAGAAACCAAGGATTCTGTCCGGATGCAGTCACCTTTGTTTGCGTCTTGAAAGCATGCGGTGGTTTAGGAAAATTAGAAAAGGGAAAGGAAATACATGCTGAGGTTATTGAACACGATTGTTTAGGAAAAAATATGTTCATTGCCACTGGGCTAGTTGATATGTATGCAAAATGTGGCGAGATTTCAAAAGCACAAGAAGTATTTGATGAATTTACAATACAAGAGGTGGTATCTTGTAATGCATTGATTGCAGGATGTATCCAATATGGACATGATGAAAACGCACTACAGTGCTTTATACGGATGCAACATGAAGCTCTCTTCCCAGATGCCTATACATTTGCTTGTATTCTGAAATGTTGTGGAAGCATAGGTTCCATTGATAAAGGCAAAGAAATACATGCCAAGATTATCAAAGAAGAGATATTGATGAAAAGTGCATTGATTGGCACTGCATTGGTGGATATGTATGCAAAGTGTGGTGTGCTTACTGAGGCACAAAAAGTATTTGATCAACTTCAAATCCATGATATCGTGTCTTGGACGTCACTAATCACAGGGTATACCCAACATGAGTGCATTGAAGAGGCATTGAACTGTTATGAAGAGATGCAGCATGATGGCATCTCTCCAGATCCTATCATTTTTGTTTGTATTCTGAAAGCTTGCAGTAGCATAGGAGCAATTGGAAAAGGTAAACAAATACACGGAGAGATGGTTAGGCAGGGTTTTCTAGACAGGGGTAATTTGGTTGGAAATGCATTGGTTGATATGTATGCCAAATGTGGCGTGCTTACAAAAGCACAAGAAACATTCGATGATCTTTTGTGTCAAGATGTATTCACTTGGAATGCAATAATCTCAGGCTATTCCGAACATGGGCATTATGAAAAGGCATTAAATTGTTTCCTACAAATGCAAAACGAGGGGTTGTTGGCAGATGCATCTATCTTTTGCAGCATCTTAAAGGCATGTACAACTTTTGGAGCAATTGAAAAGGGTAAAGAAATACATGCTCAGGTTCTGACGGAAGGGAGGTTACTGGAAAAAGACAGTTTGATTGGCAATGCATTGATGGATATGTACATAAAATGGTGTTCCCTCTCAAAAGCACAAGAAGTGCTTGATAGTCTTGTAAGTAGAGATATAGTCCCTTGGAACACCATGATTGCTGGGTATGTTCAACATGGAGATGGTGAAGAGGCACTAACTTGTTTCGAGAAAATGCCAAAGGATGACCTCGTAGCCAATCCATTCACTTTTGTTTGCATTTTAAAAGCTTGTGGCTCCATAGGAGCACTTGATAAGGGTAGAGAAATACATGTTGAGATTGTGCGGAGACACTTACTAGATATGTCCCTCAGCACTGCATTAGTTGAAATGTATGCAAGATGTGGCTCTCTTGTCAAGGCGCAACAAGTATTTGATGAGCTTCTGGTTCGGGACGTGGTTTCTTGGACAATTCTCCTTGCAGGGTTTGCACATATTGGCAATGATGTATTTGTTATTCACCAATGGGAGAATATGTTAAGAGAGGGTATTGAGCCAGATGAGGTCACATTTACTGTTCTTTTTAATGTATGTAGCCACTCTGGCCAACCAGACAAGGCCCAGATGTACTTTGAAACAATGATCACATACTACAATATAATCCCAACCCTAGAGCATTACACTTGCATGGTAGACCTTTTCAGCCGTGCGAGACACTTTGACAAGGCTATTGTACTCATCAGAAGCATGCCTATTCATGATTATATTCCTATATGGACTGTTCTCTTGGGTGCTTGTCAACAATGTGGAAATCTGGAACTAGGAAATTATGCCTTTGAACATGCCATGCAATTGGATGAGAAGTATGCCACAGCATATATTTGTATGAGTAACATTTATGCAACTATGACAATACAAGAAGATTGAAGTTAAAAGAGGGCATAAAGCATGACGAATAGACACTTCAAGGTATGAAGATTAACATCGATGTTAAGTGTGCATAAAGAGAGCCAAGCCATAGTTTGTGAACTCTGTAAATGCAACATGTACGTTATGGAAAGAATGTGGTGTAGAGAAAAGCACACTAACATAGGTACTCTTTTCTCGAAAAATAGAACAAAATTCCAAGTATAACAAAGTATGATATATTACCTTGTCCAGTTCAACCAAACGATTGAGAAAAATGGAAATGTGAGTAGTTACGTTCATGCTTACAATCATATGAAATATACACACCTGAGCTGTTTTGCATAAATGAAAAAACATATGAAGACTCAATAACTCTGTAGACATTAAACCTATACAAGATATTAAGCTTGTTGATCATCAAGAAGTTGAAAACAACAATATAGAAGTGAAAGTCTGGATTAAACGATAGATGCTACACTTCAAATGCTAATCCGTTTTCATGCTCAATAGTTGTTTTATCTGAGCTTGTGCGAATATGACAGTAATGGTCTCTAAGTTATGTGTGGGTGAATTATAGCTTAGATGTATGCCACAAAGTGCATGGACTACGTTGATCTTCTCATTATAGACGGAGTTTGGTAAATACCATTGCTTATAGATTTATTATATCCTTCACTTTCCTTTAACAGACTGTCGAAGTCCCATTTGCTGATCCAATTTCTCAACAAAGGGATATAGAAACAACACTCGTATCTGGGCAAATGGAGCAGTTTTCTGTCAGATAATGGAATTCAAATGTTCGAATATATATATATATATATATGTATATGTATATATATAATTCTAGTGGTTGTGTATTTATTTATTTTATTGTGATCTCTTGATATATATATACTGCAGCCGTGTCCGATCTAAGGAGTAGCGTTTGTACAGCACATTAGGTTGAATACTTTTTGCGACACTACAAGAGTCTCATAGAAAATAGGGTGGAGGATTCGTAGATCTTGTAACCTGCTAGGTATAGCATGATGAACAAGTTTCATCGAATCCATCCGGTGCATAACAGAAACAAAATCTCAACGCATTGATTGACTCATGAGTGCAAGGCGAAAATACACATATATAATAACCAGAGTAGACTATATATTCGATTCATACATGTTTGGTAACCATTCCTCTGCTTGAGCTTCTTGCTCACTACTGCCCTCCGACTCGTCGAGGGCTAAATTAGGAGAAGGCTATAAAGGAAGGAGTTGTCACATGGTGAGATCATGGAGTCAAGCTTAAATTAATCCACAAAGTTTGAAAAACTGCTTCATTTCATGCGTTGGGGAGAAGCCCATGAAAGATATGTAATGGCACCAGAGTCCGTGAATAATTTGTACGGTACCCTAAACCACACCTCATGAATGAAGCGAGAGACTGCACCGATCGTGGCCCTACTAAAGGTTTGTGCTCAACAAAAAGATCTGAATAAAGGAAATAAGATCCATTCTGATATAATAATAAGGCATGGTTTACTTCACAAAGACATTTGCATCGGTAGTGCTTTAGTGAATGTGTATGCAAGATGTGGCTACCTTCCAAAGGCGCAACAAGTGTTTGATGAGTTGCGAACCCGAGATACTGTCTCTTGGAATGCTTTGATCGCAGGATATGCTCAACATGAGAAAGGAGAAGAAGCGCTTCGACATTTCAGTCGGATGCAAAATGAAGGTCTCTCTCCTAATTCGGTTACTTTTCTCAGCATCTTAAAAGCATGTGGAAGCATGGGATCGGTCGATATTAAAGGCGAGGAAATGCATGCTAAGATTCTTAAACAGGGGTTATTTGCAAATGACGTTTGTCTTGGAAATGCATTGGTTGACATGTATGCCAGATGTGGTGCATTAACTAAAGCACATCGAGTGTTTAATGAGCTTCCGATTCGAGATACAGTAAGCTGGAATGCACTCATATCAGGATATGCCCAACATAGACATGATGAGGAAGCTCTAACCTATTTTGATAGGATGAAGGGAGAAGGATACACTCCAAATGCATTTACTTTTGTTTCTATCCTGAAAGCATGTGGTAGCATAAAAGCAACAGAAAAAGGAACGGCAATTTATGCTGAGATTATGCGAGCGGTGCCCTTAATGGAAACGAATGTTTTGGTTGGTGCTGCTTTGATCAATATGTATTCCAAATGTGATGCCATCATGAAAGCACAGGAAATATTCGATCGACTTGCTTTCCGGAATGTGGTATCATCGAATGCATTAATTGCAGGATATGTCCAAAATGAACTTGGAGAAGAAGCACTCAAATGCTTTGAATGTATGCGGTATGAGGGAATTCACCCTAACTCGGTAACTTTTCTTTCCGTCGCGAAAGCATGTAGTATCATGGGAGCAGCTGGAAAGGGCATTGAAGTACACAAAGAGATTATAAGAGAAGGTCTTTCAGAAATAGGTAGGCTAGGCAATGCATTGGTGGATATGTATGCAAAATGTGGTCTACTTCCAAAAGCAAAAGAGGTTTTTGAGAAACTTAATGTACGTGATGTGGTTGCATGGACTTCATTAATTTCAGGTTATGCCCAATTAGGGAATGCAGACATTGTTGTTACATTATTCGATAGCATGATTAGAGAAGAAGTAAAGCCAAGTTTGGTGACATTTACGGTTGTTCTTAATGCATGTAGTCATGGAGGTCTATTGGATAAGGGCCCATATTACTTTGACATTATGAGCAATGAGTATGGCTTTGTGCCAACTTTGGAGCATCACACTTGTATGATTGATCTTTTTGGTAGAGCCGGCCACTTTGACGAGGCATTAACCTTGATCAACAGGATGCCGATATCAGATTATATAGAAGTGTGGACAACATTGTTGGGTGCTTGTAGAAAATGGGGAAATGTTAAGCTTGGAAGGATGGCCTTTGAACATGCAATACGGCTCGACAAAAAATGCATCTCAGTTTATATTTGTATGTGGAATATTTATGTAGCTGCTCGAATGCATGGTCATGCAAACAACATTGAAGCCATGAGGATACAAAATGGAGCAGGCAAGAATCAAGATGTTGTTGTTAATCTCATTCATGAATTCAAATGAGGTGAGGATCTAAATGAATATGCACAAGGCATGATATAATTACTTTATAAAGTGTAATTTTTTGGACATAGGGGTAATTTGGTAAATTTGGAACTTTCAGGGGCATTCTGGTAAATAGATGAACTTCCAGGGGTATCTTGGTACTTTTCCCTATAAACTATGATATCCAAATAATGGGCACTGAAAAGGGTGCTTGTTTATTAAGAAGAGGGCTTCTTGGAAAGAAGAGAAATGGGAAAATCACATCTACACATTCACAAATTCATGGCTTAAGGTGGTTTTTTTGAACTTTTTCACATAATGAGAGACACTCCATACATTTGGCCACTTGCCGAAAATCAAAATGGGGACTACATGTGAGCATTTGAGATAAGGGACCATATTTGATGAGTTGGAGTTGTGGGCTAGTTGATGTGCTAAGTATGGGCCTCCTTATGACATTGGGGCTAAGGTCAAGTTTAATGCATGGTGAAAGGAAACTTACGGTATTGACATGGTCGCATCGCATTAATCCAAAAACAAAAGAGTTGGTGGTTGGGGCTTCTGAGGGTATCATGCTAGATATCGAAAAATTTGACACACAGGTCTCAGGAATGGTGTGAATTGGGAGTTGAACGAGTGTGTAATCTTATTGTAACTTTAGATTTTTCAACCTAACCCACTTCGAATGTCTTCGTGAACATTAAATTACTTTTTTTGTAGTATTTATCGCTAAAAGATATCCATCCACCTTTCCTTAAATGTACCCTAAAGATTTGGTTGTAAAGCCATTCTACGAAAGTGTCCCATCTTTCATCAATAGTTTTGTAATATTTTGGAAATGCTTTCAAAATGTGAACGCAAATGTGTTAGAAGGAATGTTTCAACAAGATGAAGAAGAAAACAAGCCAAACCTTACCAAGTTATAGATCATAGTTTTCCATATATAATCAAAAGAATGAAAAGGGTTAAATATAGAAAACTTCCATTTATATCACAAAGGGGAGAAATTTGATCAAGTTCTTTAATGTCCATGAAAGTCTTTCAGAATTAGGAAGACAACTGAACAACTTAAGACGAAATAATAGAAGCGGAAAGGTAGCAACACAAGTTCTTCTATTGAGAGATTTGTTTGGCAAATCAAAACTAGAAAGGCCAAGACATATAGATAGGATCATAACATGTGCAAGTTGCCAATGTTGTTACTTGGAAGAGATTAAGATATCTATCTCGAATGAATTTTGCCAAATAGAAACGCAACTCATCCAAGTTGCTTCACCATCACATGCAGATAGTGGGCAAAAAGGTGAAAAGAAATTTAAGGCTCACTCTTTTTTCAAGGAAGTCAATGTTGGACATGTCAAACATCTTAGATTGCCTTTCATGTGGACACCCTGTTCTTTCCATCATCTCACTTGGAAGCTTTTGTTGGTCACCTTTATTTTAAGGTTCCTAGAAAAATCATATGTTGTATAGATGCTATAACTTTTATGCTTTGTTTTCTTTTTCTTTCTTTAGATACTAAAAACCAACTTTCTAAGCTACCAAGTAAATATATCCATTCAAATTTAGTGAAATTGTGACCTAAACACATTATTCATGCTGAATAGGGTTATCTCATCTAAAACAAGGCCAATATGGAGCCATTCAAGCCATTTGTTTGCATCTAGTAGGTTTGACCAATTTCTTTGAGTTTTGAGCTTAGACAATGCTTTACATTCTTGAAAAACTCTGGCAAAGTAGACATCCACTTGAAAGGAGGCCTGACAAAAAGGAAGCATAAATGGCTCCCTTATTGTTGCTAGAACTTTGTTAGAGAGAGAGAGAGAGAGAGAGAGAGAGAGAGAGAGAGAGAGAGAGATTTTAATAGATCATAATATTACATGTTGTTAAGAAATTATATAATAATAATAATGAAACAAACAAAAATCTCTATTCCTAACAACATGTGGTTTTATGGGAGTTGAACTCATTGACTTGTTGTTTATATTCTATTGAAGTTTGGATGGGTCATTAGGCAAGTTGCAACATCATCCTAGAAGACGTGGATTGTGAAAGTGAATGAATGAATATGTATATATTATACTTAAATCCCTTGAAATGACAATACTACGTATGAGAGAGAAGTTAAAAAAGGGTATGTTTTAAATTGGTATTATCGTGCAAGTTGGGGGGGGGGGGGAGGGTAGTTCACTTGGTGTAGGATGTGTGGTCATCCATACACACACACAAACAAACAAACACACGGCTAAAGTGTTGTTATAGTTGTTGCTATTGATGCCAGTCATAAATTATGTTGTGTGGATAGATAACTATGCAAATGCGTCATTCATGACTCAAATTTATTTCTTTTATTAACTACCATTTGATATAGTCAATATTTGGAGAGAGAGAGAGAGAGAGAGAGAGAGAGAGATAAGCATGGGCTGCCAAAAATGTTCCCTTCTTCTTCTGCTTCTTCTCACATTTTCCTTGTGCAACTTGTTACGAACCTGTAAGTTTGCTCCACGTCTTGCTAAGGATAACCCAAAACCCATTCATCGAATGTCAAACGATATAGGGCATAGGCCACACTTCTTGACTCTTTGAACTCAAGGCCCTTACATGTTACACTTACTCATTCACATTTGAGGATTTTACTTTTCCACATGGCTTGCTTAGTGCCACTATGAAAGTGATATCTCCTTTGATGATTTTCTTGGTTGATGACGTCCTTGCATATTGTCCCTTCCTTGTCATGATTATTGGGGTCTTACCCTTCAAACTTAATTTTTTTACTTACCCATGTGGCTTCCACAATTCCTTTGGGAAAGCGAAAATTTCATTAGAGCTTTTGTTGTTTGATGACATCCTAGATTGACCCGGAGCCCTTACAAGTTACAATCGCAAGGTCTTACTCATTACTAATGACCGAAACTTTTTTACGTAGCCATGTGGGCGCTCATTATGCCCATTGTAAAAGTGATAATTCCATGTGTGTTTTCATTGGAAAACAAGGTTGACAATGACATCATTTTATAGATCAACTTGATTAGACGCCGATCTTCCATGCTTGCCTTTGGCATGTCCTACACATTTTATCATTCCTTGCAAGTGACATGTGATTGCTAGTGTGTACATTCGTCTTGGTTTCCAAAATGAAGCATCAATATGGGTATGTTGTCACAAGGATATCGATAATTCTTCTTCACTTGGTGATATTTTTCAATTATTAACCTTTGTTGTTGATATTACCTTTCACTATGTACGGTAAAAAGATCATTACTAATTAGGGTCCACAAATTGAACAATAATTTGGGGTAGACTATGTCCAAAACGTGTATATAATTTGCTATAGTATGTAAAGTTTATATCCCATCTTGTCAAGGTTCACATCAACACTCCCTACTCTAACTGCTTTTAGAAAAAAGAAAACCATCGTACATTTCTACTCACTTACCCCTAAAGCCATAAAACATGCACAAACTACGTTTCTTTTTTCCTATTGCACATACTGGGCTACATTATGGCTGTGTTTATTTTGCAACTTTGATAGAAATGCACGTGGAAAATTACAGGTTGGAAACCCACATATCAAATTCCTTGCTTATTTGTATTTGCCCCATTGCTTGACATTGTTGATCTGATTAAGGTTTCTCTAGACAATGGACATGATGCATTGATACTTCAATGGATATCATGCTTGAAACTTGTGATTTCACTATTAATGTCCAAACTTTGGGGTCCCATTAGTCAAAGACTCTAATGAAGGCTATAAAGTATAAAGGACCTTTGAAATCTATGGATTGGTTGAAATACTAGATCCTTTCACTTTCTTCCACTACAATAACATTTACAATTACCATGATATAACTTGAGCAATAAGTTTCTATCCATTGGCATATGGATTATCCGTTTGATCATTGTGGAACATGTTTACTTCATACATACACACAATATTCTATGCTATTTTTGACTCAAAGTTTAATGTGATAATCTGCACTTTGCATTCAGAACATCTTTAAACATGATTTATGAGCCAAATTAGAATATGAATATGAAATAGTGTTGTTACAAATACATTACCTAAAAACCATCGTAACATTTGGAATCAAGTGGATTATTGGCGTTCCATATGTACTATACTTGTACCACATGGGTCATAAGCTACAAACTACATTTGATTCATCGGAGTTGATATCATTATGATAAACACTTAAAACAATATGCAAGTTGCTTTTGTCTCGCTCTTTGGAAGATGAGAGGCTTAAAATACATTAAATGCCCAACTACCACATTGGAAAGAGAGTAGAAAGGAGCTTATACTTAAAATATTTTTGAATCAAGTCGTTATCACCAAGTCCCATCCATAGACTCTCCTTGAGCAATACTCGGAGCATCCCTTGGACGCTACCATTGAGACACAAAAAAGCGTACAACTTTTTACAACCAATAATGTACAAAAATATCCCCTCTGCTTGTTTCGAATGAAATGGTTCTAAAGGTGAAGTTTCAAAATATTGTTTCTCCTTACAAGTCATGACAATGCAATAGGTCCCAAGTTGACATAAGAGGAAACAATCATGTGAAGTGATGGCATTCAACTTACATCCCCAACTAAAGAATAGCATCATTCGCCCTCATCTCACCCACCCTTGTTGTCCTAGAACCCAAGGAGGCTTGATGTTTGATGCATAGGCAAAAAGACTTGATGAAGATTGTGTGAATATCCCACTGGAGAAATCTGTGTGACCTTAGGTGCAGTGGCATGGATTCCCTATGCATAAATATCAACTTTTTCAAAAAAAGAGAAATAATGTGGATTATCACATAATGAACATCCAATAGGGAAGCAAGATCTAAAACAGTTTGATGATTTCATGCAAGTTCCACACTCTCCCTTAATGATGGAGATTGATTTATTATGCAATAGAACCTTCTATATCTTTTTCACTTGTTTCGGAAACAATATGCAACAAATTCACGTCTTGTTATTCAAGTTAGTGTTACATCGTCGCCAACTCTAAAAAGTGTTCAAGTCTTTCTACAACAATCTAGAATTACAGAACAAGACATTCAGACCCTTTTATATTTTAGGCATGATCGACCTAGTTTGCAAAAGAGGATCTAACGATAAGCCTTTGAAAATGTTCAATGTTTATTTGGTTGATACCATAACCGGTGGTGGTAGTAGTGAAGAATAGATAACATTCATATGCATGGATGGGTTCCCCCTAGTCAATTGGGTTTTATTAATCAAAGATACCCCAATTGGATCTTGAAACCACAACTTTGTAACAAACCACTTATTCCACTCAAACAAAATATTCTCCCTCGAAAATACACTTAGCAAAGTCTACAACAAGGTACATCGAGACTCATCCTATAAACTGTCATAGATGTGCAACAACATGGTCAACACGTGTCTTAGGAGATAGCATCAATGGGGAGCTTTGCCAAGAGCTTTTCTACAATAATCCATTAGAGTCCAAGCATAGATTAATTATTGGGACCAACTTCAAGGCCTCATTTATCATGAGCCTCTAGAAAATCTTGCTTATCTTACTTGAAAAGTCAATCAATTTTGAGCCACTCCAATGAGATTCCCGAAGGCGAGAGTTCCCCATGTGACCAACAACATAAATAAACATTAACACCAAGCTTTTTCTTCTCTCACAAGATTAACGAAATGAACCAAACGTGTATGTCCGTCAATGCTCACCTCTCTTTCGGCAAAACATCAAGGTGCCACTTCAAAAGGGGAATTTGTTTGTCGAGTTACATTAGTGCACATACGGAAGAAAATGAGTGGATAATTATGGCTATGTACACCAATTTACAAGTTCTCTTGGTGGGTGTGTAGGAGGTGGACATAACATTCCTACCATTTACATACTATTCATTCTCTTAGGCCAAGCAACAACGAAGATTGGTTTGAGGGGTAGCAAGTTAAGTTGTGTTATATAGTAGTAGAATGTTATGTGCTCACACTGATATAGATGAGCATTATTGATTTTGAGCTTTAATTTAGTGCAGAGCCTCCATAAACAAATGTAATTCCATTACCATTTTTGTATTAAAGAAAAAATGTTTTGGGTGATCATATGTTATGGTACAAGGGTTTTGATCACAAAAGCCTTAAAATCTTCTCAACTCATGTGAAAGAATCTGGAAGATGGATCATTTCTTCTTCTTCTTTTTTCTGTTCTTTTCTTTTTTTTACAAGGGGGAACTTGTTGGAACCAAATCTAATAATAATTACCTCATAGAATCGTTGGCCCCATTATAGTTACTGTTACACAAAGATGACTTACATTTCTTAGAGCAACTTTCACTAGATGTTTGGGAATTCGCATCATCGAATGCCCTCTTGTTATCATTCGAGAGCGATTGTTTCTCACGGCAATGTGGTGAGTAGTCTCGGCCGGCTTCTTCTTCTACTACTTCTTCTTCCCCATCATAATCTTCTTCTTCTTCTTCTTCTTCATTAGGCCTAGCAATATTGCCATGGGTCTTGACATCAACACCAAAGAGCCTCAACCCCACTCTCGAAGTCGTCGATGTCGAGTTCGAAGATATGAGGTCTATGCCATTGTTGTTAGACAACTCCAATTTCCCTTCCAGGTGACTTACTAAGGTCCCACCGGCTCTGAGGCCATGACGAGAATTAGTGTCCGAGGTGAAGTGATCCTTGCCTGGCCTTAGGGACGACCCTAGCTCTTCGCAAGATATGCTCGAAGTTCGGCCCGACCCCGACAATCGGGCCGTATGTTCACCATGCTCTTCATGCTGATTCCGCATCATGCCGGGACCTTCGATACCACCAAAGGGTTGCCGGAAGAACTGCCCTTGCCCGAGAGCGAGAGCTTCGGGGCTGATAAGTCCACTCGTACTATCACCGCCATCTCTAGCCATAGCCTTCTTCTGATGCATGGTCATGCTAGAATTAGCAATCATGTCCTCCCTCTTGAGGAGGTATAAGTCATGAGGTGCATGAACAGTAACATAGCTAGGGTGATGTGCCATTGCTTGATGATCCCTGCTAACCACTTCACCACCGTATTGCTCCGGCCCGAGGGATGATGATGACGATGGCCTCAATCGATTCTTCGGGAGTGCTTGTTGCAAGCCTAGATTGAAGTCCAGGTTGCTCGCATCGGAATGTGATGATTGGCAAGCACTCCTAGCATGACTAGCAGAGTTGGAGACCAAACCACCATTCATTGGAACCATACCCGGTTGGGCATGGGCATGAAGATGATGCATATTATGATGTGCTAAAGGCACAGGCAGGTGCATCCTAGATGATGCAGGATGATGAATGAGCTGTACATGATGATGACGATGCATCATCCCCATGGCATGATCGCTTGGAGGGGCCGCGAACAGACCACCACCACCACCACCACCACAAGAAGTGGCCGTGATGGTGACAGGCCGCCTCCGGCAATTGATATACAGGCTCCCGACACTCGGGCTCGGGCCCGTGCCTCGCTCGAACGAGACCACGTCCCCCGCCTCGAGCTTCTTCTCCTTCACGAACCCGCTCCACCCCTTGGTGAACACGTAGCTCTGGCTGCTGCCCCAGTACGAGTAGCGGAAGCGCCACATCTTGCCCGAAGAGTCCTCCAAGCTCAGCATGAGACCTTTGGCATTGGTGCTGCTGTTGAGCGGGAAGCAGCGCTCCGCGTGTTGCTTCGGGATGACCAGCCGGTTCAGCTTCCCGACATCGCTCGGGGTGAGGCTCTTGTCGAACAGATGCTCCCTGTGTGGATCCGATTTCACCCGATTAAGGCTACTGGATGGCCCCTGCTGATGATTATGATGATAATTGAAATGGTTCCGTTTGGTATCATCACCGGAGGGAACCCTAATCCCAGCAGCATCTACAGATTGGCGATTATATTCATTACGCAGATCGAGCATCTGGCCCGCGCGATCCGAGCTACCATTGTAGCTGCCGGCGGCCCCCGATGCACTGTGGCTCTCTTTCCTCTTCTGCTCCAGCTCTTCCTCGTAAGTGTGGCGGCGGAGCATGTCCACGACCCTCTCCTTGCTATAGCTCTTCAAGAACACCTCTTCATTGATGAGATCCTCGTGGCCCTCCTTGGCATTGCCGCCGGGGTGATGATCCGCCGGCTTGAAATTCGTGACCGCGTCTTTGCCTCGGTACTTCAGAGCCGCCCGATCGTACGCACGGGCGGCTTCTTCTTCCTTGTTGAAAGTGCCTAGCCAGATCCTCTGGTTTTTGTCATAGATTTGAGCTCCCCAGCGGCCATTGGGTTGAGGGACAACCCCTTTGAACTGGGAGGAGACCTTCATCACCGTCTCCAGCATGTTGTGGCAAGAATTAGGTTGCAGGACATGGCTCTGCTGATTGGTACCATGGATTAGGCTCGAAGCAGCTCGGGCCACAGAAGCCCTAGACATATCTTCGGATGATGATGAGACGGTACTGACTACTCGGCCGACGCCCGATCCTCCCCCTCCTGCTCGGCCATGGAATAAGGCATGAGGGAGAAGGTTCATAGCAGTGTTCTGATGGGAACTGGTGAAGGCGATGGCAGTAGTCAGTTTGAGCTCCTGTGAAATACCGGTGGTGCTGGGGCTGTCCATGTTGGCTTGGATTAATGGGGTTCGATTGAATGGCTGATGATGCTCGTTAAGCTCTGCGAGTTGGGGCGTGATGAGCTGCAGAGGATGAGACTTGTTGGCCTGAACTACTCCTCCATCTCCACATCGTTCATGCAGGATGGAGAATCTGTGGGTTTTGGAGGCTAGGGTTGTTAGCTCAATCCTGCTGCTGCTGTTATCCATGATGTCCAATTCATCTGCATCCACCACATCCTCCTCCTGATCTTCATCATCATCATCACCACCACCACCACCACCATCATCGTCTTTACTAGAAAGCTTCTCGTCTTCTTCACTAGATCCTTGACAGACCTTGGAGCCTGCACACACACACACACACAAAAAAAACAGACCCGACCCGATCCGTTCAGACGTGATCGAAAAAAGGAGATGGGAAGGAGCGAACGAAGACAAAAGAGCAAATTCATGAAGATCAATGAGGCCAGAGAATAGAACAAAAAAAAAAAAGAAAAAAAAAGAAAAAGAAAGGAACAAGATCAAAGAGCAAGAGATCCTGAAGATCGAAAGCACTCACTGGAAGAGAAGGTTTCACAGTCAGAGGAGGCGGCCATGACAGCAGCAGCAGTAGCAGTGGCGGTGGCGGTGGCGGTGGCGATGGCGAAAGCAGCTGTAGGGGCGGTGGTGAGGGCATCATCGACGGTTGCAGTGGCATCCTCATCCTCATCCTCATTCTCCTCGCAAGAATAGACAGAGCATACTGCTGCTGCTGCTGCTGCTGCTGCATTATTCGCAGGAGAGATCATGGGGAGGAGCTTCTTTACTTCTTGCGACTGGCCATTCTTGTGCAGAGCTTGGCCCAGTAGCGATGGTGTGGATGAAGAAGAAGAAGAAGAAGAAGAAGAGGAAGGAGGGGCGGTTAACAGAGTGAAGCTCCAAGTGGAGGAGGTAGTGATGTTAGGAGGAGGAGGCGGGGGAGGAGGTGGAGATCTGGAGGAAGGAATCATCATCATCATCATCATCGTGTCATGTGCCATATCCACCTGCAGGGTTTCATGAAACAAGACAGCATCATCAGAAACAAAAACAAAACAAAACAAAAAAACAGTGATCTTACAAAAAAAAAAGCCAATGTAATGGATTAGAGTTAAATACAAAAGCGAAAGAAAAGGGAAGGGAGAGAGATTATTGCATGGATTTATTTATTTTATTTTTTTTGGGGGGGGGAGGGAGGGAAAGAAAGGGCCATTGAAGCTCCGATCAAAAGGAATAAAAGAAAGGAGAGGAGAAAGAGTAGTAGTAGTAGTAAGGATGGATGGATGGATGGATGGATGGATGCATGCATGCAGCCTAACCATTGGATTGGATTGGATTGGATTGGGTGTGTTTTTGTTCCTTGGTTTGGGCTTGGCTTTGATCCTTCTTTGCTTTGGTTTTTTGCCTTCTGCCAAAAGAAAGAAAGCAGTTCGTTGATGAAAGGAGCAGGAGTAGAGAGTGTGTAGAGTGTGTGGTGGTAGAGATATGTAATTAGGTGGGCGGAGTAGAACAGAGCAAGCTAAGAAAGAATGACAGAGAGAGAGAGAGAGAGAGAGAGAGAGAAGGGAGGGTTGTGGAGATGATAAATAGATGGATGGATTGATAGATAGATAGATTAGATTAGATAAATATTATATATATGTATATATATATTATGAAAGAGAGAAAAGCCAGGATAAAGAGAGAGAGAGAGAGAGAGAGAGAGTGAGTGTGTGTGTGTGTGTGTGAGGGGGGTTATAACTTATAAGTAAAGAAGAAGGAATTAAAAGAGGCAGGGAAAAAGAAAAACAGAGAGAAATTAGAGGTCCTCCTTCCTTCCTGTTTGGAGGAGGGAGGGAGGGAGGGGGCTGTGTTTGTGTTTGTGTTTGTGTTTGCATGAATAATAATATATGGGTGAAATATAACTATAATTGGGGGGTCCAACAGGAGAGGCTGCTTATGAGCGTGTGTGTGTGTGTGTGTGTGTTAGAGAGAGAGAGAGATGTATGAGATGGATGGACAGACACGACCCCCCCCCCTCTCTCTCTCTCTCGTAATTTCCCACCCCTAGCTCAAAAAAGAGGCATTTTTGAAACATGTTCACTCAATACCGCCACCACAGACACAGACAGACAAGAGAATATGAGAGAGACAGCAGGTGGGGGGGGGGAAGGGAAACCTCTCTCTCTCTCTCTCTCTCTCTCTCTCTCTCTCTCTCTCTCTCTCTCTATCTCTACCCCACACACACACACACAGGCAGGCAGGCAGGCAGCAGAGAGAGAGAGAGAGAGAGAAGGTGACTTAAGACACCCCCTGCTCCACACACACACACACACACAGGGAGAGAGCCTGACATCCTTGCTCTTCTTCTTCTTCTTCTTTCTTCTTCTTCTTCTTTTTCATTTTGTTTTTTGTCTTTATTGTTTTGTAACATTCATAGTATGAAACCATACGTGCATTTTTGCATTCGCGAATGCGAATATGGTAAACACCCTCGAAGAATGATCAATACCACATATACTTTTGGATTCTAACTATTTATTTTGAGGTAAATAAAAACTTAAATAAAAATTTTAAAAAAGGGAAAAAATAAAAAAAAACACAAGAATGTTTAAAATAACATTCGTCATTCGTCATTCGTTTTCCTAGACGAACACGAATTTTACGTACTATCTATCATCTATGGAACTTTTGTTTTAAGAAGAAGAAGAAGAAAGAAATGAGCGCAAAGCAAGCAAGCAAGCAAGCACCAACCAACCAACATATCGCATCCCAAATCAAGTATGTATACATAACATATTATGTATGTATGTAAATTTTACACACGCATTCTTTATTTCTTTATTTTTTGTGGAAATTGATATATTTTAGATATGTATTTGTGCGCTTCCTTTGTTTGGTTGCACTTTGCTTCTCTCTCTCTTCGTGTGGTGTGTATGTGTGTGTGTAGGTGTAGGTGTGTGTGTATATATATAGAAAGCAGGAGTTTTGGGAACCTCGTGATTTCTAGAGAGATAAAGACAAACACACATACATACATACATACAGCCCAATCTGTACGATCTTTGGAACACGTTTCTCTCTCTCTCTCTCTCTCTCTCTCTTCACTTTTTGGGTATTTTTCTTTGTTTTTTAGATCTTTGACGTCTTTCCAAATTCCAAGCAAAGCAAAGCAAATCAAGACTCATGGCAAACCCCCCCCCCCCCAAAACAAAACCAAAAATAAATACAATTGCTTCCTCCTCAAACCAATCCAAATGGCAAACACACATTACTTCCTCCTCTTGATTGTTTTTTTTTGTTGCTCTGCAAGCAAGCAGAGTATTAGTGTGTACTATGTTACCCCGATTATTCGATCACCTCTCTGTTACGCCATAGATATCTATCTCTTAATTTACTAGATGTCACTCCTAGATTGTAAGGGTTGTTGAACCCATAACCCTCGTGCCTCCATTGGGCAGCCTTACCAATAGAACTACATCCATCCGGACTCTCTCTATTTACCCTTTCCTCTTTTGCACACTAGGATGCCAACTCCCTACATTTATCCGGCGCTTGTCAGCGAAACACACACACACGTTGTATAATCTCATCACAAAAATTCTCTCCCCCATCCCCCCCCCCAATAGAACATGTTGTTCCCTTGATTTCCGGTACCTCGAATTCCTCGCATTTATTTATCATTCCCTATCAATGCATGGACTCGAAGCGCGAGGCGCTTGATCGAGTAAGTGCCTTTGGTAACATGGTACATGCTCCCAATTGAATGCCCCTGATAGAAAGCAATCGTTTGGAAATTTCCACATGCCTTCCTTCCTTCTCCTTGTTATCTATTTCTTTCCCCTTCACCTTTTACAATAACTAATAAGATGACAATCGCAACTTGTGTATGAATTAATTTGTTGTGATTGCATCGATCGTTTGTAAAATCTAGAAATAGTGATGGGACCAACAAATCGTGTACTTATAATGACCTAGTGTGTACATCTGCCCATAAATATAATTAATGCTAAAATTCTACCATGACTTTCGGAGGGTCACAAGTGCAGTAAGTAATATGCAGTGGTTTGGACCCATTCAAAAGTCTCTTCTGATGGTCGACATAACATTATACAACTACACTCCAGTTTATTTGTTGCAAAGGAGGTCTCATATGCTTGTTGACATTATGGCCTCGTGCTTTGCAACTTGGTGCTCTCATTTTCCAATGACGCAGAGATCGTTTAAGGACAAAAAACTTCGCAAAACTTTTGTTCTTATCTACATTATTTGAAAAAATTTCGAAATTTAACACACATCTGACTCGCCTCTTAGTATCGTTGCTTTAAAACATCAAAGTGTACATTATCACATATTGCAATTGGGGCATTCCAAATATACTAAGGAAACCACATATTATAATCTAGATTCTATACCATGCAAAAAGGTGGATCTATCTTATAAATACTAAATCATTATATTTCAAGTGTTATTTAATAGTTCCATGTTCTCTTCATGCCTATGACCCTAAAGTACTTGGTAGTTAGATATGTATATATCTAGAGTATCAACTTGCCCTTTTGCGCACCTCCATTATTGCATCTTTTGCTTAAAAACTATACATTTTCTTTTCCTTCATGCTTTGTACTCGGGTATCCTTTAAAAAAATGTAGGGCAAGGCATATATTATGATATGTTGCATGTTTTCATCATTTATCAATAACTTGTTTAGTGGATTTTGATTGGCTACAGGTAATCGCTCCTTGATTGTCATTGGATTGCCTCTCTTAAATATCGAGCATGGTGACCTTTTATATAGTGTGCATATAGTTGGAGCATGTATGATGGCATATCATTGGCTAAAAGAGTCCTATATTTTTGGCAAAGAAAATGTGAATCTTTTACTTTCCATGATTTTTACACACATGAGCTTGCTTTTGCAACAAGAAGACATGACGTTATTTTTTATGTGATTTTTAATGGCCAAAAAGTGTTTTCGCTTACAAGCCTACACGATGAATACATGAACAAATTTAATTGTATTGTTAACACATTCAAAGGAGGAAAAATAAAAACAATCGGCCCCACCACCGCCATAGGGTGTTCACGAATCCTTCCTTATGACTCCACACATTTCAGTCGTCTTTGAAGATGACATGGAGGTTGTCTTATTGATTCTAAGTCGGAACACTTGGTGAAACCTTCCTTGTTACAAAAATGCAAAGAAGTATCTTTCATCAAATACAAAAACGAAAAACGTGTTTTCTTGTTATTTCATCCAATACAAAAAAAAACGTTCCATCGAAAAATGAAATGTGGTTAAGTGAATTATGGCATAGATTTGAGTCAAAGTTGTTGCGTCTCTTAATGGTAGTTGTCTGAAGTTGATTACACTACACAACCACGATGTGTTGACATTATCAAGATTGGAATTTATGCAATTACTCATCCCTTTCCTCAATTCAAAGTGATATCCTTTAATAATGGTTAGCTCCTTGTCCAGAAATTGGTTTAAAGAAGTATGTTTTGACATTTTCCTCTCTCTCAATTTAGTCCCTCTAAATTTAAAGAAGTGACATCAAGCAGTAGAAAAACAATTTAGTCCCTCTCTAGAATACGTTTGTTGGCTACATGACTCTTGAGTTCATTTACATCTTTTATGATAACATGTAGTTCCCTTTATTTACTCTGGTAAAGACATTGAATCAATCTTAAAAATGGAAGAAGTTATATCCAAGTGAGCACTCTTCATTCATTCATCACGTGTTGTATGACATGTAAATGTTTCGCAAGGAAACAAAATCGGTATTAAAGATGAGTAACTATCATAAGTTCTTGGAATCCCTTACGGTATGAATTAAAGGGATGTGACCTTCCTTCCTCTTTTCATAATTCTCCCTTTCCTTTTTATAGTAATGATCCAATCTCTACATGTGCTTCACCACTTACGTTCATGCCTCTCGTTTGTGAAGAGAGTCAAAGTGAAAAAGAGTTTGGAGGTTAATATCAGTTCTTTTAAAAGAAAACTTGTTGCTTTCTTAGATGCCCAAACAAATGGAAAAGTAAGTCTTCTCAAAATATCGTCATCTAGACCTAAGAACCATAGGATTATTTTGCACACCCAAGTTTTCGAAGAATTTTATTTTTTGCAATGTTTTTAAATTTCGATTTGAGATTTCTAGTAGGTTTTAATTATTTTCAATATGCATAGACCAAGACTTCACTCTCCAAGCACATCTGGTCGCAATTTGGGAAAGGTACGTAGTTTGTCAAACAAAGCATGAATCCCACTTTAAGCTCAAAATCGCTTTCTATATTTCTCAGCTGAATATTGGAAAAACTCATTATAACCTCCATAGAAGTTTGGGATAGATACAATGTTTATTTGACACAGAGATTAAAACATTCATAAGACTTTAATCGAATATGTACATCTCTTTACCCCATCTTATCAATCCAATTGCAACACACAAGTTAATCATAATACTTTTGACAATACATATTCCCTTTCTAACTCTTTAGTTTATTGTGGAATGCAGCGAAATATGGCACACTTCAAATTTTATGTGTCATCGTTACGCCTTGATTAAGAGAATATCAACTTCAACTTTAAAGTGTACAATTGTGGTTTCGTTTGACTATGTTTACCACCCCCTTTTTAACGACATATTGACCCGAACTCAATTATACAAACTTGAGTATGTTTGGTAAATTAAGGTAATAGCACAAATACTTTTTGGAATGGTGTTCTTTTGTAGCACAATTAACTCTTAACTTTGAATTGATCCTCAAAATCTAAGCAGGTGATGATCAATGGTAAATGCCTTGAAATTGCCTCCTCGACATGAACTAGAAAGTCAATGCAATATTTTTTCATAAGGAGGAGGTAGATTTACAATAAATGTTCATTGATTGTATTCTTTTAATGGACCGTGAAGTGCATAAGCATTGGTGAACACTTTCACGAGAATGAGAAATCCTATTGGAACAAGTTCATTGACGAGACATTTTTCATGTTACATGGGAGTTGCATATCCCTTTTTATAGTTGTTATTCATGGTTAATATTCAATATCAACCGATTTTATTTAGGCCCTCCCTTTCATATTATCACATTATGTGGCACCTAATTAATTAATGTTACTTTTTGGTACTAGCATGGAAAATGACCTTCGCCTATAGCTTTATGGAGAATTTAATTTATATTCTAAAATAATCATGGGTGGGTATAACCAAGAACAAATGAGGAAATATCTTTACAGGTGTTACATATCAAATCTGACACAATGAGTTTGCTAATGCAAGTTCATCCAAAGAGGCTTTCTAAATACCATAGGTTTTACCACACCCAAATCACTTTGAAGAAAGTCATTGGAGGTAGATTGTGAAGGCCATATAGAATAATGGAGAGTCATCCTCTTGTATTACACACTTTATAATTTTAATGTAATGCATACTAACTGTGAACTTGTGTAACAAACAATAAGCCTACCTATAAAGTTGTACTTGAGGTTATATAGTGTTGATCACATCGTCGTATGGTCAAAGCAAAGTGCCACTATTTTTAGCCAATGAGCTTTGAGCCTTCTCTACGAAGATACGTATGTCAAAGGGACTTTCCAAATTCCTCAACATTGCATTGAGTTCAAAGGAAGTTAGGGAAGAAGATGGGATCATCTTGGTTGCTCGAGATGGACCACAAGAGTCTGCTATTCATCATGATACAAAGAAGTTCATGTGACATGATTGACTTGTAAGTTGGTCCCAATGTTGTTAGAGATGACCTCAAGGTGGCATTGACCGCGTTTCACTATATGTGTGGGAATATGTAGGTATGCCTAGGATACATTTAGTATATACAAGTGGAGCATAATGCTCGATATGGATTTTCTTCATAGCTCGTGTATTAGTTGGATCATTCTTCAATGGTTTTTCAATTAGCTGTATGTTTGTCATACATGTTTAGTGCATGAAGCAAAAGTAGTAGGGGCATGGTTTTGAAATCTCAAACCTAGTGAATTGCCCCATGTATTGAAGATGTTTTTCGATTGTCATTCGTTTGTAAAATAATGGAAACAACTTGGAAGCTTTTATAAGTAGAACGTTTGAAGAGATATGATGGTGAGCTTACATGGTCAAATAAGCATGCACTTCTTCATTTCTTATTATTAGTCTCCAATATAATTAATTTCACATTACATAAACATCCACTTGATTCACAACATAAATTACCAAAAAGAAGCTTGCACTCATATTCTTTTTTGTGTACATTTACTCCTAATAATAAGTAAAATGGCCAACTTGCAACTTCTTGCCCCCCCCCCCCCACCTTCCTCCATCGTTCTATATTTCTATCTCCTCCCTTAAAGAGCCATTTAAAGGTTGAGTTCACATTGTGGAGTGGACCCCTCTCTCTCGATTGTACGAACGTCTCTCTCACTATTAAACAAGTACTTTGGGAGTGGAGTAATTGTAATTCGGTCATGCTTAAGAAATTATTCACTTTTGCACACACCGACATTACGACAACTCCACAAGATGTCTTATCTTTTGGCCTCATTGATCAATTTGGCCTCTTTAGAGACGTTGATATACTTCTTCTCTTCAAGAATATTGATCTATTTGGCCATATTTTGCCTTTAAGACAATATTGAACCTATCTATCTTTGAGATATTCAATGGCATGTTTATCTATACAATGTTTTTAAGGCAAATTTATAGATGGATGAGTAGTTATGGAAGAATAAATGCTTCCAAGTAGTACATATGACTACAATGTATACGATTAGCAATTTTTGTTTTGATTTCGGTAAGGTATTTTTTTCTCTTTGCCTCTTGGTACTCCTAATGTCCATAAAATTATTTGTACATATCGCTCTCACAACGTTGTACTATGCATGTCGTGTAGGGTAATAAAATGTGAAATGATAATGATCCTATGAAGTTTTTCGCATTCGTTATGGAATAAGAGAAATTTGGTCCATGATGTTTTCAATAGAAAGAATGCATATCATGTTTGAGTTCCAAATACATAGTAGAAGCATAGTAGAAAGAGATTAAATATTTGGGAAAAATAATGTACATTAAGAAACTATGAAGTAACTAAAACAAGCATCTCTTGCTTAAAACATGGATGATGTATAAAAAGATAATAGATGGTAAAGTGAAGTGGAATTATCAACCACCACGGTGGCTGTTCCCTCCAAGTGTACCAAACATGTAGATGGGTGCTGCCATGAGGAGTGAATGGAAGACATCTATGCTGAATTCTATTTTGTATGAGGCTCACGTGGAGAATATGCGTCCGAGTAATGCTATACACATCGAATGATGTGATGCTTTGGAGTTTTTTTTTTTGGTGTTTCATCTACACATTGTTTTCCTTTGACATGCAAGATGTCGTGTAAGATATGAGTTGTAAATTATCCTTTGTACATTGCTTAACTAATGGAAGTAGTTTTTTTTTTTAAAAAGAAAGAAAGATAGAAAACACAAAATTTCCTATTAGCAATCTTTCGCATATGGTATGTTAGCACAAAGTTGCTTGTGAAGCCAAGGTGTGAAGGAATACTGTCAACAGGAATCTCAATCGGCATTCGTGACATTTTTCATGTAACTACCTGAAGAGTATCACTATTTTAGGTAGTTTCATGTTTTTGGATACTATAAGGCACCCTTGACCCAACCTCATTGGTGGGTAACCATAAAACCTCTTCCTTGTAAGCACATTATAACACATCTATTTGTATTCACAATGATGAAATATTGTTGTGATAATATCATACAAAAACTTTGAATGTGACAATATAGAATATAATACTAGATGTCATTCCCTATCATGCAAGCTTGATTTGTAGAACAAAGCATAAATATTAACCTAGATAGGTTTTAGAATTACCATGCAAAATGTTCTCAAGTTATAAACATTGTGAAGATCAAGTCAATGGAGTTATAGAAACATTCTTGTGGTATGTCAATCTCTATACTTAATTTCACTTGCATTTTTCTTGTAAAGACTAGCATGTCTATGAAGAATTGTGTTATTCTAATTCACTAGCAAAAGTCTATGAGAGGATTCAGTCACATAATGAATTCACAGTAACACTTAAGAGTGACTTGATATTGACATGGACACTTATTAGTTCTCAACTGGAACAAGAATATCAAAATGGGTGTTTAGAAACCTTGAAAGTGATCCTCTTTTCTTTTGAAAATGTGACTCATCATATATAGGACATTTGCACAACTAGCAAGCTAGGGACATTCCTTTGTGCCTAGTAGACAATTCCCATGTGATGGTGAAGAATTCCTCTGTTGTGGGTATTTAAAACTTGCAATCCATAATTACCTCTATACCATAATTCTTTGCTTGAGTTTTACGTTGAATATTGAAAATAGAGGATGCTTGGTCATTGTAAATGTGGTGGTATATTGGATGCACGTACAGTTTGTCAAGGATTAGATGACCCAAAGGTGGTAGCTAGATATGTTGAATATGAACATGATGAGGAAGATTGATTTGCTTTGAGCATATGCAAATTCATGGCATGCTTCAACTATTGAGGAAGTGCTCAATCAAGTTTATCAAACGAAGGATTCATGGTTAGCTAGTAGCCATTGTCTTACGCAAGACAGGTTGGGGAAAAATAATCACTTCCTTTCCATCATTTTGTATTTTGTGGCTGATATACTTTTTAAAACTAATGGAAGGATATGCTTTCTAAAAACAAAAACTTGCAATCCATATAAGGGAAATTTGGTCATTTCTAAAGAATGGCTTCTTTTTGTTAGATAATCATACATCATGGGACAAACACAACCAAATGCTAGCACAATCAGGAATATTTTAGGCTCATTCGAATCATACTTCAAGTGCTCCTCAATAATAAAAAAGTGCTCAAGATTGTCTTCCAATTATTTGTCAATGTGAAGTGTAACTTTTAGTATACCAAATTGAACATACTATTGCTACATGATGGTTGTTGATATGTTAAACTCAATATCAATTCTATGTTGATGCTAGAAAACTAACTCCTTGGATGTCCATATGCTTTCTAACACAAACCATATTGCCCGTTTAGTCAATTTAGAATATGATTGGAATAAGAGCTAGTCAATTAGGGTACTTGTTTAGTATTGATTATGTTTGTAGCTTAGTCTTTATAGTTAAAATCAACGCTTTGTTTCAGCAATGTCATTCAAAAAAATGTCAATGTCATTTCTCCTAATGCAATAACATTCATTTCCATCCTGAAAGCATGTGGCAACACTGGAGCAATAATTGAAGGCATCAAGATTCATGATGAGATTGAGACAAGGAGGGACTTGTTAGAGAAGAATATTGTGCTTGGCACTGTGCTTGTGGATATGTATGTGAAATGTGAGATTTTTTCTGCGAACTCCTTTGCTGGCTTTTTTCTGGAGGTTGGACTATGCATCTTGTGGAATTGGAGAATGGAAGGTTCACAAAGTGCTCAAAGGGCATCTTGTCCAAGATGTAGTCTCGTGGTCTACATTAATTTCAGGACATACCCAACAAGGGCAAGATCTTGAAGCACTAAAGTGTTTTGAATGTATGCCAAGTAAGAGTCTTTTTCCTGATGTGATCTCATTCATTTGCATTTTGAAGGCTTGTGTAAACATAGAAGCTCTATACAAGGGTAAACAAATGCATAATATGATTCTCAACTCAAGGTTGCTGAAAAATGATTTTATGCTTGGAAATACCTTAGTGAATATGTATGCCAAATGTGGAGAGTTTGTAAATCTCAAAAAGTGCTTTAAGAGCTCGAGATATAGTCTCTTGGAATCCACTTATTGGTTTAAAGGCTTGTGGAAACATAGGAGCTCTATACAAGGGTAAACAAATGCATAATATGATTCTCAGGTCAAGGTTGCCAAAAAATGATTTTATGCTTGGAAATACTTTATTGAATATGTATGTCAAATGTGGAGAGTTTGTAAAATCTCAGAAAGTGCTTCAAGAGCTTCCTATTCGAGATATAGTCTCTTGGAATACACTTATTGGTGAGTATGCTAAATAGGGTCAAGGCCACAAAGTTGGACCGTTTTAAATAGATTCAAAATGATGGCATTGCCCCAGATACTGTCATATATTTTTTGCTTACTTGCAAAAGCACAAGAGGATATGTAGAGAACGGCCAAGATAAAGAATCATTGAATTATGTTCAGTTTATGCAATATCAAGGTAATGTGGAATTGGGTTTTGTGAAGAAACTCTTAATTTTGTTGAGCATCTGCAAATGGAGGGGTTTAATATGATGACATTTTCTGGTATGTTGAAAGCATGTGGCAACATGGGAGATATACAGAAAAGAACAACTTCCATGTTCAAATGTCCTTGCAAAACATGGAGGTCACAGAAACAAGTGCCCTTATTGAGAAGCATGATTGAAGCTTAACAACTCTCTGCCATAAGACAAGCAAGAAGTCTTTTTGAATGGTCTTCGAGATATGCTTGAAACGTAGAAACTGTGCAGAAAACATTTACCACAATTATGGTTTCAAATATCATCACATGGAATGCACTCAAAAGAGGCTATAGAGACTATGGATATGCTGAGGAGGTGTTGTATTAGTTTTGAACAGATGCAAGACAATATATGTATATTGTTTCCTTTAATTTTAATATCAATGGAGGATTTTTTTTTATGGAGGAAAAATAAAAATAAAAATAAAAATATCAATGTCATTGGTTATAAATCTATTTGGAGGAGAAAACTACTACCATGTGCATGATCTCAAATTAAAACCATTATAATGGGCACAAAATCAAAACCAATACTTATATTTGTACCTCCAAACTTAATGTAAGGAGTTGAAGCTTTACTACTATCATTTAAATTTCAAGCAATAATTGGGACGAACCTAAGATGTCTAAAGCCGCTTATATGATGTAGGAGGGCATTGAACTATTCATTGTGCTTTTGCAAACAAATAATGCCCTTCTTTATTTATACATTTCATAGAGCCAAAATATTTGTCGTGAAGTACATAATTGCGCCAAAATGCCATTCTTTTGTGCTGTGAGTAGATTACATTCTTACATTTAACCCCTTCACACCGAATATGATTTGTTTTCACTTTGAAAGACCTTCGAGAACATGTATTTCATTATAATCTTCGTCACATATTTTATGTATGTATTGTTACAATTCTCTTTGAACATAATCAACAAATCAACAAAAAACTAAAAATTGTACTTCTTTGCTTATAGTTTAATGCACTTACTATATTGTTGACATTTTCTTGGCTTTAAAAGCCCACCCTATTGTATTTTATGTATGTATTGTTACAATTCTCTTTGAACATAATCAACAAATCAACAAAAAACTAAAAATTGTACTTCTTTGCTTATAGTTTAATGCACTTACTATATTGTTGACATTTTCTTGGCTTTAAAAGCCCACCCTATTGTATAAGACAATACCTTGGTTGTTGAACTTGAATGATCAATGCCAAGCATAATATAATTGCATTCCTATCAAATCAAGTTGTGATAGAGACGAAATAAACGACAATATCAAGAGAAGGAACTTTCCTATAGAAGACAACAAGGTGTATGTACTATTAGGACATTCGAGCGAAATAATTCAATTCCTTTTGTGAAAACCTTGATAAGTATGAAAAAATGAGAGAACCTGATGATGCATGAAAACTACATTTGTTAGATTCAACAATGTTTAGGGTATTAACTTTGTTGAACAAGCAAGGAAGGGGGGGAGAGGGGATCCCACATTCAATGTGATCAAAGTCCACGATGCGCTGGTGCAATAACTAATGCTTAATGTGTTCAAATTCTCAGAAATTTATTCACATTCGATATAAAATGCCCTTACACGTCTTTTATTTAACACTTATTTGCATTGATTTTTTCCCTTTAACGAGATAGAATATAAACACCAACTATATTATGATCCCCAAGTTATAATAAGCAATTGATGTAAAGATTAACGAAAATAATGGATTAAGGATACTTTTCCAAACTAGAGGAAGGGACATATACCACTAAATATAGCCTTCACATTACACCTTTAGACAAACAATGTATTTGAAACACAAGGCATTTGCCTTGCCATGACAATATCTTTAGTGTCTTTGTGTTGTCACATTGAAGGGTAGTGAGACCTCTTCATATAATTGAACTCATTAGGTTCCCAAATCGCCATGTGTCCAAAATCCTTATCCTAAAAATTGTTTTCCCACTTATCCTACTTCTAAATCCATTAAAATTAGCATTAAAAATTGGCTGCTATAGCTATGCCAAAAACACATACGAATGTCTATCAATACATAACTAGGCCAATGGAAACTCAAGTGAAATCGAAAGAGATGCAAACCACCACTCCATAAAGTTATGGGAGTGTGTGGCCGATAATGATAGTCCTATGGTTCCCTTATTCATAACTATTCTTGAAAATCTCTCTCTCTCTCTCTCTCTCTCTCTCTCTCTCTCACACACACACACACACACAATATGCACATAGTTATAATTTTAGTATTATAAAATCAGTTTGAGATTGTGCAAATTATTAGATGGCTCTTAGAATATTAAGCTCTCCCTCAAAATGTTTTTCCTAATATAGGTCATATCAACCTTGGAGTACAATAATGTATCTATCTCTTTATAGGGTCTTACGAGAGCTCAAACTTATATGCCAAAGTAAAGGATGTTGAGGCAATTATCTAGCCAAGCTTAAGATGCTAGCAACAAAATACAAAAGACACTAGCACGAAAATCCTTATGCGTGCCATTCTTAAGGAGGATATGGAATCATTGTCTCATAAATGTGGTCACTGTCAAGTGGAATGAAGATACCAAGTATAGGAAATGGCAATTCTAATATACTCAAATAAACCCAAGGGTTCATGATCTTGAAATTGACGGAGAACGTATAGAGAAGATTATCAATACACTCTTCCCTAATAAAGGGAGATGTGGATGAGGAACATCTCACACCATGGGCTATTCGGAAATCGTTCTCACAATCAATTTCCTAATACATCAAACCCCAAGTTGGATACCCGTATGATCTCTCAGACACAATCAATTTCCTCTCGAGTCTCAGACACAAACGTATGATCTCTATCAAGGGTAGAATTGACATTACCCGTAATCGGAGGAGTATTTCTTAAGTTTGTTTCCTAAAATATACCCTTCTAATGCCTTCTAGGAATTATAAGTACATTTATGGGGTGAAAGATTGCATGGATAAAATTTGGCCACATTCCTTCAAAAAAATTGTTGTTAATTTCTTCCAACACTAAAGTGATTATAGACATTTAATCTCATAACTGGTAAGTTTTCATTCATTTACTTCCCACTACTGGTCCTAATTATCCCTCAAACCAAAGTAATTACATGTGAGCTATAATTAGAGAAAAGAGGGAACTCCTTGGGAAATTCGAAGATTTTAAGCCATTATGACTTGCCATATTCACATAGAATAAAATGTTGTGCCTAATGAAATTGTTTGTATCCATAAAGAGAAAATAATGTTATGTTGTCCTTCAAAGTTAAGTACATTTCATGATTAGTGGTAAAGCAATGTAATTGTCACCCCCTTAATTCAATTAATAAGGATGTGGTTTATACCTTGTGACTTTATGTGAACATCCTTTTGTGAAAAGGTTTTATTTGGAAATGTATGACCAACTAATTCTTTATTTTGTATTGTTATGATTTGATGTGGCTGCGAATCACGATCTTTCTTTATTCAACATAATCTATTTAACGTATGTAGCATCTTATTTCGAAACTATGGATCTCAAGTAGTACTTGTATGTATTATTTCCCACGGTTTTGTAGAAGTGTTCAACGGATGCCGTAAAGTGGGTACAAAAGAGTCACAAATTTCTATTTTTGTAATGCTTTTTTGCCAATACATATTGCAAATGAGTTTTAAGGTTTCCAGACTATCATACAAACTTGTGAGTAAGAAAACATCTCATTTGTAATAAATTTTTTATCACTTATTAACTTGAGGTGAATCTTTGTATTAACAATTTAGCAAACTATAATAGCCAATACCACTTAATTATATTCTAATCAAACATGAGGTAAAGCTAGTATCATGATATATAACAATGTTACATTGCACTTTTCGTCTGCCGGGGAATCTTTCATATTTATATAGAAGGTTAATGCAAGTGGGTGTCGAAATTTGATTAATCATTCAATTCAACCACGATATAGACATTTCTCGATTAGAAAAGAATATAAGATCATATGCTATATCTCTTTAACGCATTTTAATTCAAACCTTGGGGGTCATTTATTGCCTTTCAAGGGGCTCATAGTTGCTTTTGATCAGGTCAATCAAACTCTATCCAACAACATACATATGTTATATTCTCTTAGAATCTACAAACAAGAAAATGGTGTTGCTTGAATATGAAGAAGAAATGTGCATAAACTATTGTATAGAGATCACAACTTGAATGGTCTTGAAAAGTACATGTGACATGGAAAAGAGTTGATGATTAACATGAAAGAAAATGCATGCAAAAGCATAGTTGATATCATCGTTGACATTTGTTTGTGGGCTCCCTATATTATGTCATTCAATTGGATGCAACGAAAACTTTAAACAAAATACCACATCAATAAACATTTGCAAGACCTAAGATGTTGCATGCACATGTAGACTCTAATCTTGACTATATAGGCTACTTGACACTATTGTGACACTATACAGAAGGCGAACTACATGCTCAATATCCATGATGTACATGATAGGCAATCATATCTTGAGGGACCATGTGGAATTTCTACTTTGCATCTCACTCCATGTTTTGATTTATTTTCATGATGAGAGAGATATAACTTGCATAGATAGGACCAAAGATCTACTATAGCTTACATAGAGAAGTATAAATCATATGACACTTTAAGATCCCAATATGACATAGAGAACCAATATACATATACATATAATGATACTCAGGAGGTAATACACAAACATCGTATGTTATTTTTTTTCCCAAAAAGATTTCCTTCATTAGTATTAAGAAAAGTGCCAGAGGGCTACAAAAATGTAAAATTTGAGAGTATTATATACAAAAGAAATGGTCAGGACAAGGACCAAGGGTGTTGATATCTCCATAACGGTCCTTTAGAGGAGACTGTGAACAGAGGCAAGTTCCTCCATAATTGCAGTAATTTTTTCCTTTTCTTCAGAACAACATCTGAAGAGCCTGGCATATTGTCATATTGCCCCCGCACAACCGCCAATAAGCTCCCCCATAATTCCGACAATATATTTGAGAGAAGAGGAATTATGGACTCATATCGTCTTTTACAAAGATACTTCCATAATATCCATAATGTAATTATAGATATTGTTTTCCATACATGGGTTGCACACATTTGCTTATGAGGTTGTTGAAAAGGGGAGACAGTAATTAGATGTCTGTGGATGACTGTCATAGCCTCCGGAGCATCATTTGCTTCATACAACAGGAGACTGGAATGGAGAACCCCCCATACCGCTGATCCCCAAGAGAAGAGGCAGCCTACAGAGAATAAAGAGATAACTTTATTCCATACATGTTGGGCTACTGAGCATGACTAGAGAGCATGCTTGGTAGTTTCCTGCATGTCTTCGCAATAACAACATTGTCTAAGACTAGTTGCCACATCTCTTTTCAATGACTGACCTACTGGTAGTGCTACATGTAGTAAAAGCCATCTAAAGAGAATATATTTGGTTGGTCCCTTGAAAGATCAAATCCATGTCCAATATGCCTTCAAATGAGTATGTTTTTAATATGAAATCTCGATGAATAAAGACGCATACACCTAAAATTTGTAAAGAAATATTATTTGATCTATTAACATTGGACACCCTTTAAAAGTGGAGTGTGACATTGCACGATTGTGCACATAAGTAAGCAAAAAGTCTTAAAACAACTACTTATTGTGAGATCATGTACAGAAGCAAGCAAAAAGTCTTAGATAAGGAACTTCTGAATGACGTGGTGATGTCGTTATATTATGTACCTTTTATGTTGCATCTAGCTCATTTGGGATCAATGCACTCAAGTTATTGCTCTAGCTTTGCTTTCATTTGTTTTGAAAACTTCATCCTCTTGGTGCCGGACATCAACAAACTTCCTTCCAAGATCCTCATTCCTGGAAAAAACGGATTGTGGTTTGAACAACGCATAGAAGTGATCGGTGCACCAGGGCAATGTTTTGCATGAAATTTTTTTGGCCATTTCAGAAAGAATTGCCCCATGAGAGGCACTAAAGATCCCGCCAAGGAGACCCGAGAAGATCATGGCACCATAGGCCATGAGAAGCCCCCCCCACCACGACCCGATAAGGCTGCGATGGAATGGCGAGTGGTGGGAAAAACCCATGCCCGCCGCAAAACTCCACAAGCACAAAATCCTCCATCACCTTTTAGCCCCAATCAATTTGATCTACTGCAAGAGCTCCCCCATAGATGAACACTCCCCTAGTTCTTTCTTAAGCCCTAAGGAACGGCCTAAGGTGACACCAAGCACACAAGAGAAAATCCTCGTTAAAGCTTACAAAACAGGAAAGTGACGAAGGATAAGTCATGCTAAGACCTTAATGCGGAGCTTGCGCGGAACTACACCCACCGGAGAAGCAACAAATCAAGGTAGAAGTTGGAATATCACGCCTCAAATCATAGTCTTCCCAGACACAAATGAGTGTGATACCTCTAGTCAGGACCTTGAACGACACCCACAAAACATCTTGAAATGGCTAGGTATCGGGCATAAGACAGTGGAAAAAATAAGGGTACATGTATCGGCAATACACAATAATGGAGTATCAACGACCTCAATCTCCTTTCCACTCTTGCTACCAGCACAAGAAGACTGGTCCAAATCCAAGATTAACGATATGCTATGTAGACAAGCAACATGTTTTGTAACAAAAATAAGAGACAAAGACCTCACGAACAAACTGTCAGGAACTACGCGCTCCCGATGAACAACGCTCGGCCACAACCAAGCTTAGAATCAAACACAGAAAACGGGAATGAATGCACGACACAATGGAGAGAAGAGTACACAGGATGTTTATGTGGAAAACCCAAACACGAGACAAACCATGGCAGTCCACTGACTGCTAACTATCACTATGTAACAATATACAATAGATGAACACAGAGGCAATGGCCTCTTGTTCACTGTCTTCGCCACAGGCGGCGGTTACAACAGAGATATGAACTCTTTCTCTCTTTCTCTTTCTCTCTCTCTCTTTGTACACTGTTGCGCTCTAATCTTGCGCCAACAAGAATGACAACAATAACATTACTAAGTTTGCCCTAAGTCATATTTATACTAATATGACTTTTCGGCTATTTACAAATATAGCCCCGATGGACTCTCAGAAACATATTTACGAATATGTCCCTTCATCCGGTGAGCACTCCTCACCGGGCCTGCATCATCCGGCGCTTGCCGGGCACATGTCATCCGGTTCTCACCGGGTCTTCACCATCCGGCTCTTGCCGGGTACTCGTCATCCGGTTCTCATCGGGTCTTCCGTTGTCGGGTACTCGTCATCCGGTTCTCACCGGGTCTTCTGTTGCCGGGTACTTGTCATTTGGTTCTCACCGGGTCTTCCGTAGCCGGGTACTTGTCATCTGGTTCTCACCGGGTCTTCCGTAGCCGGGTACTCCACATCCGGTTTCGGCCTCGGCCGAGTTTGCTCATCAGTACTGTTCTTCTCACTTCCCATCTGGAGGGACCTGTTTCCTAACACAAACTAAAGAGGCATTGGAATAACACTGAATTCTAGTGCACCATGGATGAAGAGGAACCTCATCTTTGCCACATCCACCTGCGAACTATTATAGACACCCATCTAAATCTAGGCTTTTTCTATTTCTATGAGAAGGAGGAAGGGGTGATTGAAGCTCACCAGATAGCCCACAAACTCTAGGAATGGATTTGGACCATCATCCCATCAGTGAAAATGATGGGATGTCTAAATGGTGAGTGCCCTCCACTCACGTCCTGTTGTGCAAAGCATCAGGAACAACTGGTAATCTCCCACCCTATTCCATGAGTATGAACATTGTAACATGGAATGTCCAAGGACTCAGGAGTCGACTAGACCACCAAAACAGATGGAAACTGAGAGGGGATCTTGAGGAATATATATTAGGGGGTTCTGCTGACATAATCATGTTGCAGGAACACCACCTCGATAGTACTCGCTCAAAGGAAGTCAAAGACCTTCTACCAGGATCATGGCAAACTATTTGGGAGCCAGCAATAGGGGAGGATGGAAATCATGGTGGTATTTGCACTTTGATTCGGGAACATCTAGCCCAAGGCTTAATACATCAAGAATCACTTATACTTGGTAGGGCACATTTTTGCACGCTGGCCATCCAAGGGTAACACTGGAATTTCATGAATGTTTATGCTCCAAATAGTAGCACAGAAAGGGCAACATTCTAGGAGCGCATTTGCCTACAAGTAGTAGGTGCGGAGGATTGGTACATTGGAGGGGATTTTAATATGATTGAATCCCTTCACGATAGTTCTAGCAACAATCCCATAATTATACAAGGAAGGGACCGAAAACAATGGGAGAAATTATGTCTACACCTTAACTTGAGAGATCTATGGCACTCAGAAAACTTTCAATGAAAAAGGGACTCACTCTTATTCTCTCGATCAGATGGGCGAAATAGTGGACCCACCCTATCTCGCATTGACCGCATTTATGTAGGCGAGGCCCTAGAAGCGAAGGGAGGGTGGTGCCGCATAACTCCAGGCATGACATTCTCCGACCATTACCCGGTAATTGGTCACTTTCAATTACACCGAAAGTGGGGCCCATTTCAACCTTGAATCCCGCACACCATCTACTTAGTCACAGAGGTGAAGGATCAACTCGTCAACCAATGGTCATTACCTGTCAATGCCTCATTAGCATCTGACAAACTTCTAGCTAAATTAACAAGAGCTTCAACTCTACTGCACAAGATTGTCAAGACCAGAAGCAAGGATGCTCAAGAAAAGCAACAGAGGACAAACCGGGGACTAATAGCCTTACAATGAATCCAACAGAGATACCCGACATGTAGTTGGATTGCGGGATAGGTTGTCATGGCCAAACATGAACTCATCATGGTAGAAAAGACAATCTATGACATGGAGTTTCATGGAAGCATGGCTCGATGGATTCGAGTAGGGGACAAATTCACAAAGGAATTCTTCCGATCCAAGGGACCAAGACACGCTAGAACAATGATGTGTAGCCTCAACCGAGAGGATGGAATGACAATTGAGGATGGCGACGAAATGAGGAATATTGCCACAAGTTACTACAAGCGCCTACTTACCGAAGATAATATGGCCACAAGGGAGGACACACGAGAAGATATTATCGTCCAGACCATACTTGAGAAAGTCACGACGGAAATGAATACATGGCTCATGCGTCCCTTATCAAACATCGAGATATGGGAGGCCCTCTCCGATTTGGATGCAGATAGTTGCCCCGGAATTGATGGCCTCAATCCTCACTTTTTCACGTGCCTTTGGGACACTATTAAAGAAGACCTCCTCTAGGCATATGAGGAGATCATCACCTTTGGAAACATGCCGGAGGAATTTGGACATGGGATGATACATCTCATTCCTAAAAGTGGTGGGAGTGCCAACAACATTAGTAAGTGGTGGCCCATCACTCTTCTCAATACTGTCTATAAGTTGCTTGCAAAAACTGTGGCATGCCGCTTAGCACCACTTCTTCCTCAACTCATTCATCCGTCCCAGACAAGTTTCGTTAGAAATCAGAGCATCCTAGACAACCTTTTCTCGTTTTGGGAAGCAGTGGCCATTGCCAAGCGTTGTCGTGAAGATTTTCGGCAATAGTGTGAAAATCCCATAAAACGTATGAAATCGAGTATGAATCACATAGTACAATAATTGTGAAGATAACATTTTAAATAGATTTAATATCTAAGTAGAAAATGATGGAGGTTTCGAATGCACTTTATTACATGAGAAACAGACAACTAAATGTCAAGATATGAGGGTATAAAGTTTGTGAAAGGAAAAGAGAAAATTGTGAGATATCCCACATAGGCACGACAAATACAGCTCTCATCATATATAAGGTGGAGCAAAAGATATTATCTTTGTGTCTATGTGTGGAGCATAGAGAGTTCAAGGTAACTTGAACTAAGAGTGGAGGTGGGCTAGCTACTCGTAAAGGGTTTTGGCCAACCAAAACCGGACCGGCGATGGAGCCGGTGATCCGACGACAATCCGGCGACGGCATCCGGTGACTAGATAAATAAATATATATACATATTTACATATACAAGGAGGGCAAGTAAGGATTCAAACCTTGCACCTCCAAGTTAGGAGTCAATTGGCTTACCATTAAGCCATGCTATTTAGTTGAAATTATATTTCTATCATTTACTTTTACATGTAAATTCTCATACATGAGAGCTAAAATGAGTGACATGGTTATCATGCACCACATGTAATACATAAGCGCCAAATGGCAAACATGCAATTTATGCATGTCTTGTACCCTCACATGCATCATATGCATGAGAGCATCTATAAAAGAGGGAAGGGGGAGGAGAAAAAACACGGTTTTTTTTATTATGAAATTAAGAAGAAGAAATTCGTTATCAAATTGATGGTGTAACTTGTTTCTTAAATCCAAAGATAAAAAGTTCAATCGATCTTTCTCAATCGTTTAATCTCAACTTCTCTCTTTCCCAATCTATCTTAAGTACTTTCTCGCCAAAGCTTGTATCGACTCTAAATCCTTTCGGTCCAGAACCCCGGTGGTTCCGCCTCACGATCCGCGCGTAGTGACGGATCTTCACGACAGCGTACCAACAACAAGGTAGTTGTGGTGCTCCTAGATTTTGAGAAAGCATATGACAGGGTATGTTGGAACTTTCTAGAAAGTGTGATGGGGAAACTCGGCTTTCAAGAGTCATGGATCCAAGGCATTGCAGGACTTTATAGGAACGCTAACAATTGTGTTTCATTAGCAGGTGAAAGGGGCCCCTTCTTCCGACTATCGCGGTCTGTACGACAAGGATGCCCACTAGCTCCATCCTTATTTCTATTCTACGCCGAAGCACTCTCTAGTTTTCTCAACTCGCGACAACTAAACCTACGTGGTCTTTGTGTGCCACATTCTCACCAAAGCCTCCTGGATATAGAATTCGCAGATGACACTGCAGTCTACCTACAAGGGGACTTGGAATTTAATCTACAAAAGCTAGAAAGTGGTTTAGACGTATTTTGCAAGAGATCCAATGCCATGATCAATTGGCACAAATCATGTGCAATATGGCTTTCTCCTTAAGCACATCCTGCATGGCACCCTCACATCCCGCGTTCAAGTGGATCAATCAAGGAGCGAGCACCAAATATTTGGGTTTCCAAATTGGGTTCAACATACCTCCGGAGACTATAATTGCACCAATTATTCACTCCATTCGGCAAAAGTTGATACATTGGAGTTCGAAAAAACTCTCGCTAGCAGGGCGCATCATAGTGGCAAATCAGGTATTACTCGCAACAGCATGGTACAACCTATCATGTTGGACAATTTCCAAGGAAAGTATACACTAGATTCAGCGATTGGTACGCAACTATATTTGTTCTAGTAAGGAAGATCATGCAACTCGGGCCAAGGTGGCATTGCCTATATTCACATCACCTAAGTCAAGAGGAGGATTGGGTCTTATCGATCCCCTCTCACAATCAAAAGCCCTACTTGCCAATTTTGTGGTGCGAGGACTCCAACCGGGGAATCCTCGGGGAATGATTGCTGGAAAATGTTGTTGCGGTTACGTTTCGCTTACTTTAACCCAAAAAAAGGGGCCAATTGGGACCCCCAAACTGAATGGATTCTAAACATGGAGCTCAAACCTAGTTTCTCCCGCCAATTGGAGGATAGATTCAGTGCATCCATGTGGAAGGCATGGTGTGACATTAGATGAGGGCTCAAGTACGATCAACCAAACTCTGAACCTGCTTGGCTCAGTCAACATATCCTATGGAACCCATGTATCAGAGATGAATCTAATCAACTAATTTGATCAAGTAAGGGGTTGTCATGGGGATACATTGCGGAAGGTCCAGGAAAAAGTATAGAATGTTAGAGACAGTTTATGTCATTGCCAATACAAGACCAAGCCAACATACTTCATGGAATCAGGGGCAGATGGGCTATAAGATATGAAATCATTAACGTTTTACTGATTAGGGAAGCTGCTAATCAAAGGACAACAATAGAAAAATGGATAAGCTATGAGGAGGAGGGCTCTTTGCTCCCAAGAGGTAAGGAAACACTAGACAGGATCGCAAGCTCTGAATTGCAAGACAATGAGACACCAACACAGAATAAGGCAATTCGAGTACTAGCGTATACTGGGCATAAATGGATTGTAGATCTTGATCCTATCAAAGTACAACTAGATTGGCACATATGTACTCACGAAAATACATGGCTATGTAAGGTTAGTTGGGACCCTTTGCAATGGACATGGCATGATCCTTACGCGGGGCAAGGAAGCAAACCCATCCCTTTCTTCCAATTCACAACTAGATTGGGTCGCCATATTCTAGCTACTCAAACTGCCCGAGAGTCGGCTGTTACAAAGGTCTGGCACACATATTATGTTCCTCACACAATTATCACCAAGTTTTGGAAAAAAATCTGGAAACAACAACATGCACGACGAATTATCACCTTCCAATGGCTATTAATACATAGGGCACTACCGGTTGGTGCATGGCAACGTTGGAACCTTAGCTCTCCTAATTGTGTAGTGTGCCCAAATGCAATAGAATCAATCCGACATGCTCTGTGGGAATGCCTAGAGTCCTATCAAATATGGTAGGGGGGTGGCCGCTTATTGCAATTATGCCAGGTGCAAGGCTTAATTAAGTGGGGCAATATATGTTGGCTATCATGGTAGGTCCCAATTGATAGATACGAGCATCAGGAGGAGGGGGTGGTTTTGGTGATAAAAGCACAAGAAGTTTTTTTCTCCACCATCGACAATGTCCACTCAACTCCTATCAATGCCAAATCTCAAGTGGTGTTGGAATTGGTCAACCCAATAACTCTTTGGACTCTATGGAAACAACGGTGTAGACGGGTCTTCTCCCACCAAACCGCGCAACCAATAGTGTTAATGCAAGAGATATGGAGTGAAGTTGTAGCCACTCTAAAAAGCCAATATGATGGCCTCAAGGGCGACTCCGATGGAGTTGAAAGACAACGACTAGCCTTCATCCAGCAATGGTCGACCTCCCCATTTATTGAGTCGATGGGCATCCACATAAGATGGACCTATCGCGTCCCTATAGGGATTTGTATATATTAATCTCATATGTAAAATTTTATAACTAATGGAAAGAGTTTTTTTTTTTTGAAAAAAAGAGAAGAAAAGAAAACTTTATCCTCTACCATAGGACCTAGACGCTTGTTGTTTTAGCCCTTATGAGTTGTGAAAGGATTGAAAAGTGGTACAAATGGTGGTTCCAAAATCCCAATACTCGATATTGTGCATAGGAGTTTGGACTACTAAACACTAAAGGTATTGGTTGTGCTTAAGATACTATAATATTGAAAATACATGATAGCAAACCCAAAGAGCTTCTCTCCAAATTTAAAATTCTCTATATTATAACAACCTTGATTTTGGTCACAAAATTATGAATTCAAACTTTGCTAACATCTGATACAACTTCAATAGCTCCCAATATATTAACGATGGCATATGAAATTAGACATGTCGAGGATGTGGATATACTTATATTGATATGTTTGTTTAATGCAAATAGAAGAAGAAATGTTGGACAAGTCATGTAAATTGTCTTTTGCTATATTAAAGATGTTACTAGCTCGAAGTTGAAATTTTGAAAGGGAAAAACACCCAAATAGCCCTATGTTTTAAAAAATTGACAGAAGTAGTTCTCTTTATTAGTAAAAATTTGCACTCCATGTGGGCATTTTGGTAATCTTTGCAATACTAGGAATATTTTGTAAATACCCAATTAGTTTAGCATTTTATGCAATGGAAGGAATTAAGAGTTGGATGTGAAGTTGATGGTTTAGGAAATATGGATGGATTGTATTATATGCAAAACCAAGAGCTTTGTGTATCTGGGGTGATGAATACATGCAAAACATTTATGCTTAAGAAAGAGAGCTTTGTTGTGGAGAGGAGGACTTGGCTCCCTTTCTCTAAAGATTCGCTATAACTATCAAAATGATGATCAAACATGCAAACATTGGATAGGAGTTATGATCTCACAATTTTGTTTCCAAAGTGTTGTGTATCTAAACAATAGGGGGTTTATGGCTTCGGAGAAGTGAGTTATGTTACGCACAACCAATATAAAGTTGGTGTTGGTCCAAGATATGTTACACAAAGTGATAAATGTGGTAGCCAAAAAGTGTTTGGGGTGTTTCAAATTATGTAACTTTTTCAAGCATCACAAGTAATTGGTCTAGAAGTTGTGTATATAATGCAATAAGCTTGGACTAGAGGCGAGCAACTAACTAGATGGAAACTAATATGGAGGAACCTTTTAGTGTTTTTTTAATAAGTTGAAACATGAAGTATAAAGGGGCATTGGATGGTGGAATCTTATTAGATAAAGAAAAACCTAAAAATAAAAACAGAAAAGCCTCAATCAATGAGGGAACTGATGGCTAGAGACTAATCAAAACATGGCCTTATAATTTATAGATTGATAGCCACCTTTCGGGACCAATTCTTATAATTAGGGAATGGTGTTTTCAACTAGATTCCATCTTCATGATTATCAATAGATAATTAATTAGCGGAGTTTGATAGAATGTAAAAAATGGCATGTGCTTACCTATTTTAACATGTGCCAACCACTCAATAAATATCTCCCTATGCCCCGGCCCCTCACTTGCAACTTGCAAGTTACACTTCACCGATGTTTGCATTGAGGACAATCATTCACCGTCACAGGTGCAAGGAAAACATGCTTGTCACGGGTTGTACTCGTTTTAGTACAAAGTGGAATGAACTTTGTGTGAGGATGCATCACAATTGATGGAAAAATTGTTTATATATTGATTCCAGCCATCAAGAAGGAACAAGTCAAACTTGAAGGTTTCTTGGAACAAGTACAATATTTGTCACCTTGTTTGGATACTCCAAATATCAATTATGAGCATTTTTTTTTCCATTATTGCTACATTATTCAAGGGTTTTGTGTTATGTTTTATGATCCAATCATTTTCTACTGTGCTAGAGGACCACATAAGCGAAACATGAACATGTTGAGATGATCTTAGGAATCTATTTTTAGGACCACATGACTATGAATTTAAGATGATACGCCACAAATGTAAAAGGGTTGCATGTGAATATGATTGGCTAAATGCCCTTAGAATTGACCTTGTCGACCGACCCCGTGGACAATTAGAACTTTACATCCATAGAAGTGTTATAATATTAAAAGTCATTCACCCAACAACTCACCCTAAGTTCTAACCCGGTTAGTATCAATAAACATAAAACTTTATTTATGAACATCCATTTAAATATAGTGTTAGCTTAAGGTTTTCAAGGCCTTTGGCACTACACATGTGCATTTCATACACACAAGAGTTCTGGACACACTTACTTTAACAAACTCCTTTATTTAACCTTATTGGATATAAACAACCAAAGGATTCTTGAGTAAAATAACACAAACTAACTTTGATTGCTCTTGAGGAAGAAACCCTAATAAATGGATAAATAAAAAGATAAAACTTGAAATTTAGAGCATTAAATGTCCAATTGTCCAATTATAGACACTTATTACACCCCACCTCTCATCTCAATAGAATATTCATACTCTTATGGGTTTCATTGTTCGATAAATACGTATTAGCTAGAATCCAACACCAAACTTAGGATTTTGGCTATTGCTTTGATTGTAACACCGCCACTAAGCTCCTAGCGTTTGCCCCATTCTAGAAAGATAGAAGTTAAGCTCCTCATGTGGGAAGTCTTGCTCATACGGACATGATTTCTTGCTATCCATTTTCACCAATCAAAGACTAGTTGTCTACCACATGTTCTCTATATAAGACTAGTCATAATAGTATGCATGATATTTAGAACCATTCTCAAATATTAAATGTACCACACACCACCCACTTCTATATTATACAATTGATTGATTTGCTCTAACCCTCTCCCACCCCCAAACTAGTTCACGTCTATATTGTACAATCGATTGATTTGCTCTAACCCTTTCCCACCCTCAAACTAGTTCAAAGTTTTTATCTACAAATCAACAACTAAAATATCTTAGAGAAGTTTACTTGTTCTTCATATAAATATAGATTGTTACTCGATATTTAAGAACAAATTCTTTTCCAATATCATTTTCTTGTTACAAGTAGCTCATACATTAGTAATGGAAAGTAGGTATGTGATTGTTAATGTGAATGTCATTCAATTCACAACTTTGAATTGTACTTCATATTTTACTATACATGGATGAATTTTATTATCTTCTTTGACGGTCAAATTTTTTGACCTATGAGGCAAAAAATATAATGTTTTCACATCATACATGTGATAAATTTGTGCACAGATTGGGTTGGATTCGAAGATGTACGTAAAACATAGTCTGATGTTATCAAAGGCACAACATTGTATCAAAATGTGATACTAGATTTTTGAACTCATTCAGGGCAAAATGTGCATGTTCAGCAAATCTCATAACATGTGTCCTAACATCTTGTCTTTTATTGGAGTGAGTGCGAACAATTGGACCAACTCTAATATTTATTGTGTGTGTGTGTGTGTGTGTGTGTGAGAGAGAGAGAGAGAGAGAGAGAGAGAGAGAGAGAGAGAGAGAGAGAGAGAGAGAGAGAGAGAGTTAGGCACAATCTTGGTCATTTCATGTATGTCTTATACTTGCCACTATAACACAAAACGTCTGGTATCACTTTTTTTTTAAATCATTGCTACCATGGACCAAAAAAACTTTGCATTCTGTTTTGTAACCACTTCGATGTTTGTTGTGGAGACTAAGGGATAAAATGGGGATCCCATGGGTTGTCTACAACTATATAGCAACTATTTATCACTTGGGGGAAACTAGAAAATTAAACTTATCTACACATATGATGGTTCTTAGATTTTTGTTGTTGCAATACATTATGTTTGCAGTTGCACACACAATCATGGATATCTACAATCCAATATTCTATTGTGAAAGAAGGTGCAACACATGGGAGAACAACCATTAAGGCATTGTGGTGACATTTACATAATGGAAGTATTCCTCTTAAAATTCTACGTTCTTCTTGCGCTCAACACTTCTTTGTGTCTTTGCGTGAAGTACTCTCTTTACTTGTCTATGCACCACCATCATTTAGTAGAAAGCATTATTATTCATTCCAAAAGGAGTTACTCTTATCTTGTGAATGAATATATTGTCATAAAACATAGAGATTACATACTCACCTTAATCGCTTGTTTTGCTTGAGGGTCAAAGAGGTAGGATATATAGTTGATACTCGATCTTAAAAATTTTGGACTTCGTTGGAACACAACAATTACTATGCATCCCACCCAATAGTGGGTTTATTTGCAAACAACTTTAATGTAGAACATTGGTGCAAAGTTGTCCACCTATACAAACATAAGAGCTAGTACTTCTCCATTTGTTTCTGATACCATGGGTTTATTGACATTTATGGGGTCTCGCTTAGTTTTTACGCAAGATTACTAAATTCTTGGTCCATGCTCCATTGAGTCTCTTTGATGGCTATTATTTATGATAGAATAAGAATAGACGGTATGTAACTCTAAGTATGGATAGTGGAAGATCTTGAAATATAGTTGAAGGTCCTTTACCTAACAAAATAGAAGAGGAACTATGGATTGATTGATATGAAGAAGCAACATGCATTCGTAAGAGTAGATGGATCTCTAGGCACAAACTATGAAGTTGACATCTCCCTCGCACTCATGTGAATATTGGATGAAAACACAATTAACCACAATAAATTCTTTGGTCATCTTTAAGAGCAACTTGATGAGTTCGATATAGGAATTGACAAGAAGTTTGGAGGATACCTAGGGAAGTTTTTGTTAGACAAATGCAAGAAGTGGCATAATGCACACATGAGATCGTGATAGTGTGGATTGAAGAGGCAAAAGCTTCAATCAGTAGGAATCCAACATCCTACAACTACAAGAAGATTTAGCAAATATATAGTAGATGATTCCTATTAACAATTCCATGACTTGTTGTCATGTTAACAATGGCACACAAGGTGAATTGCCTCTAAATAATGCATGTTCAACAAATTTAGCTAATTCATATTTATGCAAAAATCATGTAAACATAAATCAATGGAAGATGTCAATATTGAATAACATCTCGTATTTATATGAAGCATTGCAAATACAAGTAGGGTAACAAGCTAAAAATTTTACTTATAAGAAATTAGATAAAGATAAATAATTAGGAACACTTTTTTTTTCTCCAAACGACATATCCTTCCATTAGTTTTAAAAAGGCATATCAATTACAAAATACAAAATAGATGGAAAGGAAGCGATAGTTCTTCCCAAGCCTGTCTTGTGTGACCCAATGGCTAGCCATGGATTCTTTGTTTGATAGCAATGATTGAGCACTTGCTCAAATTTCCCATTCTCAGCATATCCTGCAATTAGTGCACTCCAAGAAACCTATTCTTGGACTGAAAGCCTATTAAATACTACTTGTGCCTCAACAAGTGACCCACATTTAGCATACATATGTACTAATGTATTGCCAATGAAATAATCTCTTTCAACATATTTTTGTACAATGTCCTTGTGAATTTCATTGCTTGCTAATGTAGCTCTAATGTTGTTGTTGGGAATTCAGTCCCTCCAGATGGGATCTGGAGGAGTCGGATTATACGAACCAAAGGAAGGGGCCGGATCATACGTATCTGGATGAATCTAGTGTGAACCAGATCCAGGGACATATCTGTAAATATGTTTCTAGAGGGCTTGTCATGGCTATATTTGTAAATAGTCCTAAAGTCATATGAGTGTAAATATGACTTGGGGAAACCACTTGAAGTAGTTGTAAGAGTTGTTGTTATGACTATTGTAAAAGACAAAAAGACAAAGAGAGAGAGAGAGAGAGAGATACATAAAGCTTTTCTGTTATAATCACCGATTGGCGAAGACATAGAGCTCGAGGTCGTTGCCTCCGAGTCTCGGTTGGTATCCTCTTCTTATAGTGATAGTTGGAGTCCATGTGCTCCCGTAGTTTTTCCCCCATTTAGGGTTTTCCACGTTAACATCCGGTGTCGTCTCATTCTGTGTAAGTGCATTAGTCTTATTTTCATTTCTTGCTTTCTTCCATTGAGTGTTTAAGACTCGGTTGTGTCCGAGCCCCATTCTGCACAAATTGGTATCAAAGCAAGGTTCTAAACCTTGAAGAAAATGGAAGAGTCATTTGGAAGCATGTTCAAGCTCACCGGCTCCAACTATCCTGTGTGGAAGTCGAAGATGAGGGACATGCTCGTGGTCAAAGATCTTTGGTTGCCGAAGCAGTTTGGAGACAAGAGGCCGGACAAGATCGATGCCACGACGTGGAAGGTGATGCATATGAAGACAACAACATACATTCGGTGCTTCATCGACATGAGCCTGTACAAAAACTTTAATGAAGAAAGTAAGACACATGTGCTTTGGGAGAAAATTGGCACCATGCTAGAGAGCAAGAACGTCGTAAATCGGGTTTCGGTATTCCGGAAGTTAGTGAGACTCCGGTACCAAGATAGATCCAGCATGCCGGAGCACATGAATGCATTCCAGGGGCTCATAAACAAAACAACCTCATTGGAAGTACCTCTAGTCGACGAGGTACTTGCGTTGTTCCTGCTCGGTTCTCTCCTGGATAGTTGGGAGACGCTAGTTGTCACTTTGGGCAACACCGGGCCGGAAGGAAAACAGTTGTCCCTAGCAAGGGTAAAATCGAGCTTGCTAGATGAAGAAGCTCGTCGGAAGGACCGAGAGTTTGGAACCGATCTTACAGCCTTGGTCACGGACTATGATGATAACCGGGGAAGAGGCCAAAATCGGAGTCCCCAAAACCGAGACAAATCGGGGACAAGGTCGAAGTCGAGGGGAAGGCCCACTTGCTTTTATAGCGGAAAGTCGGGGCACTTCCAGACAAATTGCCGACACTTTAGGAAATCCAAAGGGGGAGTTGACTTTTCGGAACCGAAGAACATTTCGGAAAGAAAAGGAACGTCTGTGATCGCGACAAGTGAGGAAGAACTGTTGCTAATCACCAAGGAGAGTGAGTTGCATCTTGTCAATGACGAGACACCATGGGTGGTCGACTCCGGAACTTCGTTCCATCTTACCCCCAATTGGAATTGCTTCTCATTGTATAGAGCCAGATATCACAGTTCTGTTTGGATGCGAAACGAAGGTGCATGCCGAATTATCGGCATAGGAGACGTGTGGTTGACTACGTCAACCGGGTGCAAGTTGCTATTGAAGGATGTCTGACACGTTCCAAAGGTTTGGTTGAACCTGACATCAACCGATCGGCTGGATGATGAAGGCTACATGCTTAACATTCGGAACGGAGTCATGAAGTTTTGCAAAGGGAGCCTGATCGTGGCCCGAGCCCAGAATATCAACACACTATACCCGATGCATGCTCGGATATGCCGGGAAGAAGAAGTGAACGTGTCATCCGACAATGCTGGTGAGCTGTGGCACAAGAGGTTGTGTCACATGAGCCATAAAGGGATGAGAAGACTTGCTGAAGATAACCTCATTCTGGGGGTGAAAGACGTACATCTTGACAAGTGCACTGATTGCTTGGCTGGCAAGCAAATCCGAACCTCTTTCTGGCCAAGACCACCAATGACACAAAATGCCCCATTGGAACTTGTGCATACCAATGTATGCCAAGTGGACATGAAGTCACATTTCGGATCGTAGTACTTCGTGACGTTCATAGACGATCATAGCCAGAAGTTGTGGGTCTCGCCATTGAAGACGAAGGACCAGGTATTATCCGTCTTCAAGGAATTCCACGCGAGAGTGGAAAGGGAAACCGGTCGGAAGTTGAAGGCGGTTCAAGCGGACAACAGAGGAGAATACCGGGGGTAATTCGAGGTGTGTTGTTGGTCGAAGGGAATCCGGCTCGAATTCACCATGCCAAAGACACCAGAGCTAAACGGATTGGCCGAAAGGATGAACCAGACCATAATGGAGAGAGTCCGGAACATGCTAGCACATGCAAAGTTACCCAAGCCGTTTTGGGTTGAGGCGTTGATGACAACGACCTATGTGATAAACAGATCACCTTCAGTGCCCTTGGAAGGAGACTCACTGTAGAAAGTATGGACCGGTAAAGACGTGTCTTACTGTCATCTAAAGTTGTTTGGTTGTCTCGCTTACGTGCATGTTGCAAAGGACAAGGGAGCAAAGTTTGATCCGAAGTCCAGGCCATGCATATTCCTTGGATACGGCGATGATGAGTTTGGATACCGAGTGTGGGACATGGTTGACACGAAGGTTGTTGAGAATCAAGCTCAACATAGTCCAACGTGTGAACACACCTTTTGAGAATCTATGATTACTCCAAGGTCAAGAATCACACCACTACTCTCTACACATTAACTATGTGCCATAGAATCATATTCTATGACACATAACTAATGAGTTACATATTCCCCATGACTATGAGTCTTCACATTCTCCAAGAGAGAGAGTGGTTGTTGTAGTTAGTTAATGAAGAGAGAGGGTGACTATATATAAAGCACCCTCCTCACACTTCATACTATGTCGGTTGTGACTCCTTCTTATGCTACATTTTGTAATTCTTATTCTACTTGTCAAATATACATCTTCTTCTTGAGTATTCCTTTTTCTATCTATCTTGTGTTCTCTCATCTCTCCTCTAATTCCTCTCACACATACACATAACACACATCTCTTCCGCTACACAAGACTCATACCCGATTCTTTACATGGTATCAGAGCGATTTGGTAGCTCGATCTAGCCCACTCGCCTCTTCGTGATCGTGCGTTGTGCTCTACGCCAACGTTCAAGAAGAACCGGCTCATCGCTATCATAGTACCACTACATAGCTCGTGTTCGAGAGAGAAAGAAAAGAAGAAAGGAACCTTAATCGACAATGAATGCTCAAATGGGGAGCGCTCTCCCTAGTGAGAAGTTGAATTGAAATAACTTCGCATCTAGGAGTACAAGATGCACCAATACCTTGTCGGCCAAGGCTATTGGGGTTACATCAAAGGAGCACAAGAAAACCGACCCGACCCGAAAGACGCCGACTATGCAACATGGGAGCAAGCAGCAAGCCAAGTGATGTATTTCTTGGCGACATGTGTTCACGACCACATGCTCGGGTACATTCGAGAAGCCGAGATGCCAAAGAAAGCGTGAGAGAATCTACGAAAGATTTTCGCCGCCAACACAACCGCGAGAAAGCTTCGTGATTGTGCGTTGTGCTCTACGTCGACGTTCGCCTCTTCGTGATCGTGCGTTGTGCTCTACGCCGACGTTCAAGAAGAACCGGCTCATCGCTATCATAGTACCACTACATAGCTCGTGTTCGAGAGAGAAAGAAAAGAAGAAAGGAACCTTAATCGACAATGAATGCTCAAATGGGGAGCGCTCTCCCTAGTGAGAAGTTGAATTGAAATAACTTCGCATCTGGGAGTACAAGATGCACCAATACCTTGTCGGCCAAGGCTATTGGGGCTACATCAAAGGAGCACAAGAAAACCGACCCGACCCGAAAGACGCCGACTATGCAACATGGGAGCAAGCAGCAAGCCAAGTGATGTATTGCTTGGCGACATGTGTTCACGACCACATGCTCGGGTACATTCGAGAAGCCGAGATGCCAAAGAAAGCGTGAGAGAATCTACGAAAGATTTTCGCCGCCAACACAACCGCGAGAAAGCTTCAACTCTGCCAAGAGTTGAACAACATCTAAAAAAGGGATATGTCCATCACAAGCCACACCTTGAATATCAAGGAGCTTTGCGACTCGCTTAGCTCGATAAGCGTCAATATGGAGGATGACGAAATGGTGCAAATATGCCTCGGTGGCCTTGCACCACGGTTCGGCGCAATGCGGACCGTCGTACTAGCACGAGAGAATCCACCCTCCTTCTTCGATCTTCAATCCATGTTGTTGGTCGAAGAAAATCATGTTCGAACAAAGAGCAATGCCTCGGAAGGCCACATGCTCTACACTCATTCGGATAAAGGAAGAGGACGGGGCCGTGCAAGAAGAGGCCAATTTGGCCAAGGACGAGGCAAACGAGGCCCAATTACGAAAACAAGATGGAGGCCATCAAGGAACCTTCAAAAGAAGGGGGAGCCACCATTCTAGTCCGAGCTGACAAAACTCGGTCGAATGCGAATATTGCGGAAAAATCGGTCACCGCAAAGAAGAATGTCATAAGAAGATAGGCGAGTCGGCTTCCACTAGCCGACAACTCACCAACTACGCCACCAACTTTGACTATGACGATCGTGGCGGAATGTTCCTGATGAGACATAGAGCAAATTCTATGTCGGCTTCTACTTCAACTAGTGCCTCGGGTCCGGAAGAGGTATGGTTCGTCGACTCCGGTGCCTCGAACGATATGACATCTCATCAAGAATGGTTCCGAGAACTTCGAGAGCTGGAACGACCCGGCTATGTCGAAACCGGAGACGACACTTCGGCAATGTTCTGTTTGGAGAAAAAGGTAAGCAAACTTACATTAAAAATGTCTTGCATCTACCAACTATCACGAAGAATTTGGTCTCCGTCGGCCAAATTGTAGAGCAAGGAATGCAAGTTCGATTTAATCAAGGCGGTTGCTTCATCGAAAAAAAGGGCTGACTCATCGCACGCGGACGAAGAGAGCGCCAAATGTTCATTCTCGACTCGAACGAGATGAAATTGGCCATGTTTGCAAAAGGCACGAAAGCTGAGTCCAACATAGAGTTATGACACAAGCGGATTGGCCATATCAACCTTCAAAAGCTCAAGGCGATGCAATCGAAAGGAGTCATGATTGAACTCCCGACCTTCAAAGAGAGAGAGATTGAAGGCGTATGTGCGGCTTGCCAATTCGGCAAGCAACATTGGCATCCATTTCCGAAGGAGAGGAATGTAAGCAAAGGCGTACTCAACGTAATTCATTCCGATGTATGAGGACCGGCTCAAACGGGGACATTCGGCGGATGCTGATAATACGTGACCTTTATCGACGACTTCTCTAGGCACACTTGGATCTACCCGATGCGGCGAAAGAGCGAAGTGTTTGGACACTTCCAAAAATTCAAGAGTGGAGTCGAAAAAGCTACGAGTCGACACGTATGGTGCCTTCGATTGGATGGAGGCAAGGAATATTTCTCAGATGAGTTTATGGCATATCTACGGAAAGAAGGAATTCAACAAGAGTTTTCGTGTCCACATACGCCACAACAAAACGAAGTGGCCGAACGAAAGAATCGGCACATCCTCGAAGTGGCACGGGCCATGATGAACGAATAGCACGTGCCGAAGTCGTACTGGGCAAAAGCGGCTAACACGGCCGTATACCTCATGAATCGGTGTACGACATCGGGTGTGCACGAACTTACTCCGCACAAGAAGTTTTTTGGAGTGAAGTCGGACCTATCGCATATTCGGATACTCGGCTCCATTGCGTACGTGCACATCCCCGATGAGAAGCGACAAAAGCTCGACCCGAAGTCGGAGAAATGTATCCTCATAGGAAACTCATTGGAGCAAAAGGGGTACAAGTGCTATAACCCCTCAACTCGAAAATCTCGAGTAAGTCGAGACGTCGTTTTTTATGAGTTCACATCTTGGTATGCACTAGAGACAACTTCGACTTCGATTCCACTCGACCCCAATTCCACCGAAATAGAGATAGAAGCCGAAGATCGGCTCACACGCATGTTCGAAGAAAGCCCAATTACGACAAAGCTTAGTGGGCCACAAGAGCCCCCGAGCGATCCGAGCACATCTCGGCCAAGTCCAAAGCTGGACAAAGGGAAGGCGAAAATGCCGGAGTATGAAAATCATCATTTCGACAACATCGAATCGACTCACTCCCTCCATAGTGAGTTCGAAGGCCTTGACATCCGGACAAATGGAGTGAAGAAAGCCTTAGAATCCGCAAACAAGAAGCTCCGACGATCCACCCGTGAAAAGAACCTCGTAAGCCGATCCAGCTACGATGAGTACATGGCGTACCATTACACATTTATGATGAAGGTGGCAACAGTACGGGAGCCGGAAACCTTTTCCGAAGCCGCGATGGATCGAAGCAATGAACGAGGAGATGCATGCACTACACAAGAACAAGACATGGGATCTCGTTCCCCACTCACCGCACAAGAAGGCAATTGGTTGCAGATGGATCTACAAGGTGAAGTATAATGCCGGAGGATTCGTCAACCGCTACAAAGCTCGACTCGTAGAGAAAGGATACGCACAACCACATGGAGTCGACTATGAAGAAACCTTTGCCCCCGTGGCAAAAATGACGATGGTGCGGACCGTGATCACACTTGCAGCGGCAAAAGGGTGGCACCTCCACCAAATGGACGTCAAGAACGCCTTTCTTCAAGGCGAATTAGAAGAGGAGGTGTACATGGTACAACCACCCGGCTTCGAATTGCTTACTCATCCGAAAGTCGTGTGTTGACTCAAGAAGCCACTCTACAGCCTCAAGCAAGCACCGCGTGCTTGGCATTCGAAGATTATGCAATATCTTCATCAAATCGGCTTTCGACACGACTCTAGAAGTCTACATACGACATGACTCTAGAAGCCTAATTGTCATCATCATATACATGGATGATCTGGTCATTGGAGGTGAAAGTCTAGTCGACATCAACAAGGTCAAGTCCCCCCTCTCCGGAAAATTCGAGATGATGGACATGAAGGAGCTCCATTACTTCCTTGGCATCGAAGTAATTTAGATTCCGACCAACATCATGATCTCTCAACGACACTACATCCTCAACTTGTTATACAAGTTCGGGATGATTGAGTGCAAATTGGTCGTTACGCCTCTCGATCGAAACCTCAAACTAGATGCTGACTCTGGCACAAATGAGTGCGGGCCGACCCAATATTGTCACCTGATCGGGAGCCTCATCTATCTCACGATCACTCGACCCGACCTTAGCTATCCATTCGGACTCCTTAGACCATTCAGGCAAACTCCGCGAGATATCCATTTCGATTGCGCTAAGCGAGTATTACGATACGTCAGCGGCACAATGGATTACGGCGTTCTCTACGCATCGGCCACACCAATACGACTCAAAGGGTACACACACGCGGATTGGGCAGGCTACAAAGTTGATCGACGATCAACCTCCTTATTTATCTTCTCGCTCAGTAGCGGAGCAATATCTTGGAGTAGTAAGAAGCAGCCTACTATCACACTTTCGAGTACGGAGGCCGAATACAAGAGTGCAGTCGTAGCTGCATGTGAAGCCGTATGGCTCAAGAGGATTTTGAAGGATCTAGGCGTTCCCATCAAGGATCCGACTCCCATTTACTGTGACAACATGAGTAGTATATATCTGGCTCAGAACCCGGTGTTCCATGCACGCACAAAGCATATTGAAGTGCACTATCACTTCATTCGAGAGCGTGTTCAGGCCGGAGATGTCGATCTTCTACACATCAACACGAATCTTTAGACAACCGACGTCTTTACTAAGGCCCTAGGAGCCGACAAGCTTCGGCAATTCATGTTAGACCTCGGATTGACGATCCCTAACTTTCCAAGATTGAGGGGGAGTACAAGCGAGAACCGGATACCATCTGAACCGAGTACAAGCCGAAGCGGACATCAATCAAAAGGAACTGACCCGACCTCAGCTTGAGGGGGCGTGTTGAGAATCAAGCTCAACATAGTCCAACGTGTGAACACACCTTTTGAGAATCTATGATTACTCAAAGGTCAAGAGTCACACCACTACTCTCTACACATTAACTACATTGTGTCATAGAATCATATTCTATGACACATAACTAATGAGTTACATATTCCCCATGACTATGAGTCTTCACATTCCCCAAGAGAGAGAGTGGTTTTTGTAGTTAGTTAATGAAGAGAGAGGGTGATTATATATAAAGCACCCTCCTCACACTTCATACTAAGTCGGTTGTGACTCCTTGTTATGCTACATTTTGTAATTCTTATTCTACTTGTGAAATATACACCTTCTTCTTGAGTATTCCTTTTTCTTTCTATCTTGTGTTCTCTCATCTCTCCTCTAATTCCTCTCACACATACACATAACACACATCTCTTCCGCTACACAAGATTCATACCCGATTCTTTACACCAAGGCTTTCGTGAAGATGTCAATCGTCAACAGATTCGTGCTAATGTACCGTAGGTCAATATCTCCTACCAAAACACGTTCTCATATGAAGTGGTAGTGCACTTGAATGTCCTTGGTCTGAGCGTGGAAGACTAGGTTGTGGGCCAGGTGGATGTTGCAACTCATGTTGTCACAATACAGGAAAATCAGATCCTTAATGGGAACACCCAGATCCTTCAATAGTCTCTTCAGCCAAATGGCTTCGCATGCGGTAATGGTTCCACCCTTGTATTCAGCCGTTGTGCTCGACAATGCGATTGTCGACTGCTTCTTACTGCTCCACGCAATTGCTCTGCTACCGAGAGTGAATACGAACCCTAACGTCGATCGTCGGTTTGCTTTATAACCGGCCCAATCAGCATCGGTATATCCTTCAAGTTGAATCGAAGTGCTCAATTTGTAAAGAATGCTGAAATCCATCGTCCCACTCACATATCGTAACACTTGCTTAGCACAATCCTGATGAATGTTTCGAGGTGTCTGCATAAACTAGCTAAGGAGGCCGACAGGGTAACTGAGGTCAGGCTAAGTAATAGTGAGGTAAATTAAACTGTCGACCAATTGATGGTACTTGGTCGGTTCGCATTCGGAAGTTCCAGAGTCGGCCTCAAGCTTTTGGTTACGATCGAGAGGGGTAGCCATGGGCTTACACTCTGTCATCCCAAATTTGAATAGAAGATTGAGAATGTAATGTCTTTGGGAGATCAGGATGTCGTCGGGGGTCCGAATTACTTCTATTCCTAGAAAGTAATGGAGTTCCTTCATATCAGTCATTTCGAATCGGCTGGAGAATAGTCGTTTGGTATGTTCGATGTCCTCTGGAATCGTTCCGGACGAACAGAGAATTATCGGACATAGACATTTTAAAGCCGATTTGGTGAAGATATTGTGTTGTCTTCGAGTGCCATGCTCTCGGTGCTTCCTTGAGACCGTAGAGAGGCTTTTTAAGTCGGCAGACAGCAGTCGGATGTGTACTCGACTCGAAACTAAGTGGTTGCACCATGTACACCTCTTCGTCTAACTCGCCTTGTAGGAAAGAGTTCTTTACATCCATTTGGTGGAGGTGCCGCCCTTTTGTTGCTGCAAGCACAATCACGGTTCAAATGGTAGTCATCTTTGTCACCGGGGCAAAGGTCTCTTCGTAATCGATCCCGTGTGTCTGTGCATATCATTTCGCCACAAGTCGAGCCTTATATCGATTGACAATGCCGTCGGCATTGTGCTTCACCTTGAATATCCATTGGCATCCGATTGCCTTGTGATGGGGTGAAGAAGGAACGAGATCCCAGGTCTCGTTTTTGGAGAGCGCTTGCATCTCCACATTCATCGCTTCGACCCATCATGGGTCCTTGACGGCTTCAGAAAACATTTCCGGCTCTCGAACTGTTCCCACTTTCATCATAAAAGCATAATGATATGCCATGTAGTCATTGTAACCGATTCGGCTGACTGCATTCTTTTCTTGGGTGGAACAACGCAGTGGTTCATTGGTCTTTGTGTGCACTTTCTTGGCTCTTGATGTGACCGACAAATCTAAGCCATTAAACTCACTGTCAGGTGAGTGTTCCGATTCGATTCCTTCCGAGTCTACGTACTTAGGCATTTTGGCCTTCCCTTTGTCCATCTTCGGACTTGGCTGCAACGTGCTTTGGTCGCTCAGGGGCTCCTTTGGTCCACTCAACCTGGTTGAGATTGGACTCTCTTCGGATGTGAGCCTTAATCGGTTGTCCTCCTCCGAGTCTATATTGAAATTGGTTTCGATTGGATTATCGGATGGAGGCGAGTCGATCGAATACCAGGATGCCAATTCTTCGAATACGACATCCCTACTCAATCGTACCTTTTTGGTGTATGGGTTGAAGCACTTGTACCCCACAAGGATACACTTTTCGATTTCGGATCAAGCTTTTGCCACTTTCCATTGGGAATGTGTACGAATGCAATTGAGTTGAATATCCGGACGTGGGACAAGTTTGGCTTCTTTCTGTAAAACTTTTAATGGGGGGTGATATCATGCACTCCGGATGTCGTGCACTAGTTCATTAGATAGACAATCGTGTTTGCCGCTTCAACCCAATACAATTTCGGCAGGTTCTTTTCGTTCATTATTGCTCTCACCACCTCCAATATATGCCGATTTTTACGTTCGGCTACTCCGTTTTGTTGAGGTGTGTGTTGGCACGAGAATTCTTGGCAAATTCCTTCCTTTCGAAGGTACGTTGTAAATTCGTCCAACAAATATTCCTTGCCCCCATCCGATCGAAGGTAGCAAACATGCCGACCGGTTGCCTTCTCAACTTCATTCTTGAACTTTTTGAAGTATCTGAACACTTCGCTCTTTTGCCGCATAGGGTAAATCCAAGTATGCCTAGAGAAGTCGTTGATGAACATCACATAGTAACGACAACCCCAAATATTGTTGTCTAGGTCGGTTCCCATACATCTTAATGAACTACATCCAAAGTCCCTTTGCTCACGTTCCTCTCTTTCGGGAACGGTTGTCGATGTTGTTTGCTAAATTGACAAGCGTTGCATATACCTGCCATCTCCTTCTCGATAAAAGTCGAGAGTTCGATGACGACTCCTTTCGACTGCATCCCTTTAAGTTTTTGGAGATTGATGTGGCCGATTCGTTTATGCCACAGCTCTATGTCGGTGTCAGCTTTCCGGCCCTTGGCATACATAACCGATTTCATCGCATGCAAGTCGAGGTTGAACATTCGGCCTTCTCTTTGACTGCGAGCGATAATTCGGCCTTCCTTTTCAATGAGGCACCCTCCATCGTTGAACCAAACTTGCATGCCTTGTTCCACAATCTAGCCGATCGAGACCAGATTCTTCGTTATTGTCGGAACATGCCAGACATTTTTTATGTAGGTCTCATTCCCGTCTTTACCGAATGGGACATTGCCGACATGTTGAATGGGGTGTATTGTGTCATCCTAGGTTTCAACATAGTCGAGTCTGATGGGTTTTCAGAGTTCTCGAAACCAAACTGCATGGGACGTCATGTGATTCGATGCACTCGAATAGACAAACCAAACATCTTCGGGACGGGAGGTGCTAGTCGAGCACGATTCCATCATCGAGTTTGCTCTGTGTTGCATCAGAAACATTCCGCCACAATCTTCATAGTTGGAATTCGAGGTGTAATTACTGAGCTATCACTTTTTCGACACTTTGCCTCATAGTGGTTGAATTTGCCACAATATCCACACTGAACAAAGTTGTTTTGTTGGGTGGGTCTCGCATTATTTCTCCCCCTTCTACCCGAGGCTCCACCTTGCGAGTTTGTGGTTTCTTGCCGGTAGTAGAAGTTGTGCTCATGGGACTGCCCTTGATAGTGTCGGCCTTGGCTGAATCAACCTCTTCTGCCACCACCTTGTCCTCTTCCTCCATCCGAGTTCGAATAGAGCATGTTTGCACATTGCTCCTCGCTCGGACGTGATTCTCCTCGACTAGTAACATTGATCGAAGATCGAAGAAGGAGGGAGGACTCTCTCGTGTGAGAACGGGCGACCTTATTGCATCAAACCGAGGTGCCAAGCCTCTGAGGCATATCTCCACCATTTTATCGTCATCAATACTGACATTGTTCGACCCGAGGATATCGCACAACTCCTTGATTTTCAAGGTGTAGTTGATGATTAACATGTCTCTCTGTTGAATATTGTTCAACTTCTGACGGAGTTGAAGTTTGCGAGCAGTTGTATTGGCCGCGAAGATTTTCTTGAGGTTCCCCCATGCCTCCTTCGGTGTTTTTGCCTCTCGAATGTAGCTGAGCATGTGATCATGTATGCATGATGCAAGGCAATACAACACACAGCTCGCAGCCTACTCCCATGCTAGGTAGTCGACATGTGTTGGGTTGGGTTGCGTTTCTTGTGCTCCTTCGATGTAGCCCTAATAGTTTGGTCGACAAACTATTGGTGCATCTTGTACTCCCAAGATGCAAAGTTGTTTCTATCGACCTTTTCGGTAGGAAGAGCGCTTCCCATCTAGGTGTTCATGTTGACTCTTGTCTATGATATGAATTGTGTAGAGGCTGCTACTACAATCGGCCAGTTCGTCGTGAACGTAGGCTTTAACACAACACATGTGAATAGGCTCGGATCAGATTACCAATCGCTCAGATACCATGTAAAGAACCGAGAGAGAGAGAGAGAGAGAGAGAGAGAGAGAGAGAGTGTGTGTGTGTGTGTGTGTGTGTGTGTGTGTGTGTGTGAGAGAGAGAGAGAGAGAGAGTATACAGAAAGCTAGTGAAGACTATATTTTCAAGGAAACGATTACAAGAATAACCAAAAAACAACAACACTACAAATAAGGTGGAACGGTGCTTATATAGTCACCTTCTCTCATGGTGGGGACTTAACTACATTGAAAATGTGTCATAGAACTATAAGATTCTATGTATGACTCACTAGTTAGTATAGTAGGTGGTGGGGTGTTCACACACTAGGGTGTGTTCCCACATTAGGGAAGTTGAATTTGATTCTCAACAACATAAGACCTGTCACCAAATGTATACATCCTAATAGCAACATCGTTTGACAGTTAGGAATATGTCCCTCCTATGGGAGCAGCTGACTGGTCGGGCCGAGTGCCGATAGTCGAAGACATGAAGAGTCGACTGGGGGATTCGACAATAGGACAATCCAAGTCAAAGACACGACCAACTAGTCTGGCCAACCGGATGGTCGAAGACAAGGCCGACTAGTTGGGCTGACGGGACAGTTCACACTGGAGTCGACTAGTCAATTAATCGGTTGAATAATTATTATTGTTATAATAGGCATGACAGTAGTAGTGGCTACATTTGTAAATAGCTTATACAATGTATAAGTATAAATACACTTAGGGCAAACATAGTGGTGATTAGAATAGTTGTGTCAATATAATAGTTGTGAGCCTCTGTTGTAGAGTGCGACAGAGAAGAGAGAGCGCGTGAGGGAGAGAGAGTGGCAACAAAGTTAAGTGAACTTGCTAAGAACCCTAAGCGGGTTATCCTCTGTGTTCATCAGAGAATATTGTAACCGTTTTCTGTATTCTCTTGTATAGTGGATCTCTGTTTCTCCCATGGTTTTTCCAGGTTAGGGTTTCCACGTTAAATATTGTGTATCTTGTTCATTTTGTTGTCGGTTTTCTATTTCCAAGTTGTGTATTCTTGGCATATCTTTCTCACAAATATTTGATTTGAACTCAACATCATCCTCAGGTCCAAAAAAATGAGAAAACCACTCCCCAAATTTGAAAAGTAAATGAAGACATAATTAAGCCTCCCTGTCACTCCCTAGAACTGCTTCGTCCTCCATTAACATCATCCATCTCTACCACAAACGTAGACTAAAAGGTTTTTCCTATAAGGACGGCTTCCCCAAGCAAAGCCGAACCAAACAACCTTAATGTTCTTATCCCTCATCCTTCCAATCCATCATGTTATGTCACTTGAATATGAGATTGGATGAAGAACAAATAATGACACCAAGAGTAGCGTACAATTAATGTGATCCAACCTCCCTATCACTCCATAGAAATGCTCCCTCCTCCCATATCATCATCCTTCTGCAACAAAAAATTATTATTACATTTTTCAAGTCTACAGAAGACTTCCCCAAGCAAAGCCAATCCTTAAAACCCCTCAATGTTTAGTCTAATAGTACTAGTAAATGCTTCATCCACCATCAACATTTGTCCATGGTAACCACCCAACGTCAGTGCGCCATTATCCATCAACTACACAATAAAATTGTTCAAAAAGTATCAAACAATACAAAGTAAGTTATAATAGAAATATATAAAATAAAACTCCCTATCACCACATAGAAATGCTTCCTCCTCCCATAACCTCATCCTTCTCCAACAAAAAGTGTAGTATTATGCTTTTCAAGTATATAGATGACTTCCCCAAGCAAAGCCAATCCTTAAACCCCCTAAATGTCCAGTCTAATAGTAATAGTAAATGCTTCATCCACCATCAACCTATGTTCCTATAACTACCCAGCAACCATGCGCCATAATCTATCAGCTACACATTAAAAACCTGTCAACAAGTATCAAACAATACAAATTAAATTTATAATAGAAATATATAAAATATACCTCCTTGTCAATCCATAGAAATGCTTCATCCTCCCATAGCAACATCCTTCTCCAACAAAGAATAGAATTATTATGTTTTTCAAGTATACGGATGACTTCCCCAAGCAAAGTTGATCCTTAAACCCCCTCAGTATTCAGTCTAATAGTACTAATAAATGTTTCCTCCACCATCAACATTTGTCCATAATAACTGCCCCGCAACGGTACATTGTAGTTCATCAACTACACAATGAAACATGTCAAAAAGTTATTTTCTTATGTCAAATCCCCCAAGCAGAACCATCCAATGACTACCCCGTCTACGTAAGGTCCTTCTCGTCAACTTGTACTTAAAAAGGGTGAAGGAACTATATTACATCACAACTTAAGATTGAAATAAGAAAGTACTAGGCGGAGGAAACGGTCATCGTTGTCACAGACACACCAAGCGCGGACTAGGATAGAGCATGGATGATGGGGGTACAAGCGACGAGCTACGAACTTGGAGCTAGAAGTGACGAGGCTAGGAACTCTAGAAGTTGTGAGCGACATGAGAGCATGAAGACATAGATGAAGAAGGAGACAAGAAGGAATGAAATGAGAAGACTAGATTGATGTGTCAATAATTGGTGTTGAATCCCTTGAAAGGGACCAAGGAGTTTACAAGTATTTATACTATGAGTGGAAGTACATGCATTAGAATATTCTAGAACCTTCTAGTTCTAGAACTTTCTAAAAACTCCTAGAACTTGAATAGATAATCTACGGAGATATACATAACATGACCATGTATTTGGATGTGTTGGTTACAACATAACATTTGACTATAATACAAGAGGTCAAGAGATGGATTTCTTGACATAACTCTTGTCATGTCTGTGACATTATCCTCCCCTTTACGGCCGCCTTTTCGAAAGCATCACGGTGCAAGGGTGAGTTGGAGTACAAAATCAAAGTTGATTGATGAGTAAGCGAGTCATCACCAGAAATAACAACACGAATGAATATGAGCGACCATGAGAGGTCCTCACTTGAGATTGGAACATCAATGCTCCCCTTTCTTACCGCCTTTCCGAAAGCATGATGTAGGGGTGAGCAAGAAGTTCATGCTCGTTAGTGTTCTAGTTCCCGGGGAGAATCGTACATGGTCGCTCACGTCCATTGGTATTCGTGTCTCCCGTGAGGACCGCACATGGTCGCTCACACCCATTGGTGTTCCATTTCCCGATGAGGACCGCACATGGTTGCTCACGTCCGTTGGTGTTTCAGTCTCCTGTGAGGACAACACATTGTTGCTCACGCCCGTCGGTGCTCCAATTCTCGTCCACCCCTACACCATGCTTTTGAAAAGGCGGTCGTAAAGGGGAGGATAATGTCATGACACAATGACATCAAATACATTGTTGGTGAGGATTGAACCTGCAATTTCACATTAACAACATGTCATGCTCAACCATTTTGATATGAACATATATTTGTATATAATAGTTTAGTATTATATAGTCTAACATATAGTACATTTCAAAATCAAAATATTCTAGTTGTTAGTATATTCTAGAAATATTGTATGGTATATTCTAAAGATATTTCTCGAGTATATTCTAGAGATATTCAATCTCGAAACTTGTATAAACTTCTAGAGTTCCTAACCTCGTCACTTCTAGCTCCAAGTTCGTAGCCCATCGCTCATAACCCCATTATCCATGTTCTGTCCTAGTCTACGCTTGGTGTGGCTGTGACAATCGTGGTGGAACATAATTCCAGCGATCTTCATGTGACCCATCCAAGATCCACATAGGTATTGGCCACCATATTTTACGAATTTTCCTTCTTTTCTTATGCACCTTTTCCGTTGTTCCTTTAATATTATCACTCTCCCTTAACTGTGTGTACCAAGTTGTCCCAAAACATGTTAATCATATCCACCACATTATACGCGATACCTTCATATTTCGTGTTGCACCGACACTTCCACCACACCCATAAAGCATTAAACAAAACAATATTCCAAACAAAGAAGTTTTTTAAATATTTACCGATTGAAATGTTCAGGAGAATAGCTTCAATTCTATTCTCCGACACACTCAATGCTTCTGCACATTGCTCCGCCTCATACAGGGATATCTGTGACAGGAACTGCACGCTCCCTATATGCAATGCTCGGCCACAACCGAGCTAAGAACCATACACAGAAAACGGGAAATAATGCACGACAGGAAGAAGAGAAGAGTACACAAGATGTTTACGTGGAAAACCCAAACCAAGGGAAAAACCACGGCAGCCCACAGGCTGCAAACTATCACTATGTTAGAATGTACAACAATGAGTTCACGGAGGCAACGACCTCTCTCTCTCTCTCTCTCTCTCTCTCTCTCTCTCTCTCTCTCTCTCTCTCTCTCTGTACACAGTTACGCGCTCTCTCTCTCCTTGCACCAACAACAATAACAACAACAGCAAAAGGTTTGCCCTAAGTCATATTTATACTAATATGACTTTTCAGCTATTTACAAATATAGCCACGATGGACTCTCAGAGACATATTTACGAATATGTCTCTTCATCCGGAGAGCACTCCTCACCGGGTCTTCACCATCCGGCTCTCCGTAGCCGGGTACTCCTCATCCGGTTCTCACCGGGTCTGCACCATCCGGTCCTCCGTAGCCGGGTACTCCTCATCCGGTTCTCACCGGGTCTGCACCATCCGGTCCTTCGTAGCCGGGTACTCCTCATTCGGTTCTCACCGGGTCTGCACCATCCGGTCCTCCGTAGCCGGGTACTCCTCATCCGGTTCTCACCGGGTCTGCACCATCCGATCCTCCGTAGCAGGGTACTCCTCATCCGGTTCTCACCGGGTCTGCACCATCCGGCTCTCCGTAGCCGGGTACTCCTCATCCGGTTTCGGCCTCGGCTGAGTTTGTTCATCAGCATTGTTTTTCTCCCTTCCCATCCGGAGGGACCTGTCTCCCAACAATCTGCACATCCAAAGACCCCCAAAAAACAACCCCCCATGTAAAAACCGTTCCTTTATATTTACAAAAAAACATCCTCAACTCTTCCCCAATATTTTCAAGTTGCAATGCAAGTCTAGAACAAATGTTTCAAAGTCTCCTCTTGTAATTGGCAACACACACAGTGGCAATCATGAACCCGTCCTTTTAAATGGAAACCTAAAGGTAAAGCATAATCCTAAGTATCGATTAACATTAGTCAATATCTAGGAGTCATATCTCTTTTCTCTTCTGAAGAAAATCTAGTAATAGAATAGAGATTATAGGTACAAGTACAAAGTTGTTTGCGTACTTAAAAACAAGCTCAAAAAGTTGTTTAACTTCATCATAAACATCCCCCCAACTTAACTCTTATTGTGTTAAAATATTGTGTGGAAGCTTAAAAACAATTTATTGTGTGGAAAGTGTAATGTCCCGTCATGGTGAGCAATAAACAACTTCCATTACACATCGTGTGAATCTGATTTGTAAAGAACTAAATGCTCCCATCGTGTGGGAAGTGAACTATTCCCATTTGGTGACCCATAAATAACCCACATAGTGGTGAAGAGTGAATTGTTCCCAACCATGGAGGTATCTTATAAAAACTTGACCACTTCCACCGTGTACAAAAGTGAATTGTCCCGACTCCCCACCATGGTGAGAAGTAAACAACTCCCATTATGGTGAAGGGTAGGTTGCTCCTCTCATGTGGAGGTAGCTTATAAAGAACCAAACACTACCATTTTGTAGAAATGTGAATTGTTTTCGTCATGATTAGCAATAAACAACTCCTCTTGTGATTATTAATATATAGCTCTCATCATGTGGAGTAGGTTCACAAGAGCCAAACATTCCCTTTGTGTGTAATAGTCAATCCCAATTATAGTGGTCAACCCGCCTCATCAAGCTAAGTTGCAAACGAAACAATGATACATACCTAAGCATGACTTTTTCCACAAACTAAACAATGATACTTACCTAGGCAAGGCAAATAATGTTGGCTAACAAAGTTCATTGAACAATTTGTATTCTAGGGTTCACAAGAATCTTTGGAAAATACTCAAAGCACACGTCCCATATTGCCCAACCACAAGAAGACTAATAATGAGCTTGGGGAATGCTTCAAAGTTTAGACCTTAATGAGCATAGAATGTCGAACAAGAAAGGCTCTAGAAGTACATCCGCCTCCATGTCCCTTGGTAACGGTCAGGCAAAGTTATGCAAAGAAAATTTCACACGTATTTGAGATGGTGTGGTCCTTGAAATCAAGGTTTTAAATAAGAAGATTGATTTGTGGGGACTTGGATTAGGAAGATGGATTTGATGGCACTTATATGTAGGTTTATAGGAGTGAAATGCACAAATTAGCATACGATTGTGTTTTTTATGACTTTCCCTCTTTAGTGGGTGCATTCCACATGTTTAATATTTTTCGCATGTTGGTAAAACGTTTGTGGCTCAACACATGTAAAGTGAGTATTTGTGATATATTTAAGTCTTGTGCATGTCGCAGCTTCGTGTGTAAGTGTATAATATGTTAAGTTTTGTGTGTGTGTGTGTGTGTGTGTGTGTGTGTGTGTGTGTGTGTGTGTGTGTGTGTGTGTGTGTGTGTGTGTGTGTGCACTTCTACGTCACATGTGTATGTGTTGTGCATATGTCTATTTTCAACGATTTGTGCATGTGATTGTGTGCAATTGTATATTTATAAATGTGAATAGATATATTAGTTTGATATTTGAGGGAAGGGGAGAGGGGTAGGGGTATTCATGTCATTTTGGGAATTTATATTTTTTTATTCGAATTTAGGGGTATTTTGGGAACATAAGTTCCCTCCCCTTGACTATTCTAAGTGTGTAGAGGGTAGCTTGTATATGGTTATGTTAGAGGCTAACTAAAAGTTAAGCAAGATATATAATGAAAGATAGACTAAAGAAAGGAAAGAGGGGTGACAAAGCACATGACCACTCGCTAATGACGAAGCAAAATAAACCTAAATCTCCTTGATGTCCAATACTATCGAGTATTGATGTGGGTCGTACTATGGGTTTCGTAAGTATCACACATGCTTAGTTGACAAGAGCCATATTTACACTAATAAAGGTCCAACCTCTCCCATAAGAAGGTAGTTAGCCTTTTTATGTAGCCAAAAAACTTAGGTCTTGATGTGTATGCAATTTATCTCCCATTGTAGTGTTGTAAGATTCAATTCATATCCTCATTCCTTTCTGAATTAACCCTCACATGCTCATCATAAGATTAGGAAAACCTATCTCATGATCAATTATGTTTATGTCTGGAACATACTCCCCCACTTCAAAAGATTGCACACATGCAATGACAACTTGGAGTAACTGTGTTTTGATGCGTTTGGCCAACTAGAAGATTGAGACAATTAGGTAAAGGTTGACACATTTGAGGGTTTTGATAGGTTCACAAACTTGTGGGGTTAATTTAGTGCACTTACTCATAGACCCAAGTCTTAGGGTTTTAGAAATACAAATAAAATTGCCTTTTGTCTAGGGTTACAAGAGATTGCCAATACTAGTTGGCATAAATTTGTGCTACGTTGGGAGCAATATTAACTTGTGTCATGTAATATGCAACGTATATTTGCATCGCCGTCATTATGAATGTTAACATCAATCTCAGAGGATTATATCTAATTGATGTTTGCTTGAAGAAAACTCCATAAATAGGGACTTAAAACTATTTTTTAGCTTGCTTTTGAACTTTTGGTCTTCTCCCCCCTTTGGTGATTTAAACTAGAGTTGTCTCCCTTCGTCTTTCTCTCTCTCATATAATTGTGAAGTGAGTGATTAATGCCAATGAGATTTATCCAAACCTTAATCACTCCTTCATTTTGTATGTGTTGTGGCAACTTTTGTATTTAATCGAGGTGTAGTTAAAACTATGGAGTGTAATCTCTTTTACTTGTGGTATATGGTTAACACTTAAGCCTTCGCACAATATTAACTACTTCTTAATTAGATTTGTCTTTGTGAGGTGTGAGTGAAAGTTATGGTATGGTAAGGAAAGTTTGTGGCTCAAGAGTGTGAGACAACAACTCTCCCTTGACTCAACATCAATAGGGAATATGGCAACCTGAACCCCTTGGCAAATGATATTGGCGTGGAGACACGATTCCATGAATACTAAGACATGCACCCAATGAGAACACATTGAGCCAACACAAGGATTTTCTTAAGTATAACTTCTATATATAGAGACAAGAGTAGCATCGTCATTGATGCTCTTGAGTCTAGGCTATAGTCGATATCGTCCTACGTTTGCTCGTGGTCTTCTACCTAGCACTCTAGGATGTATGAGTTGACATGAGCATATAGTATTTGAATAACCTCTTGATGACCAACTATTTTATTAATCTTCTCCCATGCACATTTACATTGCTTGTTTACTTGAGGAGGGAGGCGGAAATTTGGACATGGTGAGCATTTCTAGCCACCAAGCCTTCTCATAGTTGTTGGACAGAATTTTTATTAAGTTATGCATCTCTTTCCATGTGCCTGCCTCTAAGAGACGTGGATAGGACACAAGTAACTTGTGGAACCCATTCAAGTGTGTAGGCTAGGGTTTATTTTCACATACATTTTTATTGGGACTATTAACGTAAGAAAGAAAGAAAGATATATGTGTATTAAGGTCTTCTAAGACCAAATTTGGCCCCATAAGCAAATTGTGTTGTGTTTTGACCATAAAGAAAGAAGAAATACTCAGGGGCATCTTCGGGAATTAAGAAAAACATTTACTTTGAAGAGGTTTTCTCCTCCCTTCATCTTCATCAGATTCATCAGGGGCATCTTCGGGAATTAAGAAAAACCCACCTCTGTATTTCCTTTCAAGAGGTTTTCTCCTCCTTCATCTTCATCAGATTCATTGACTCCATGATTCTTCTTGACAGATTCATCCAAGCGTAGCCATCGCTGTCTTCTCTGTCCAAAAAGGCATGACGGGTCCAGAGGATTCCTCTGCAGAGATCGAACCCTTCGAAATCGACCCCTCTCTGAATCCTGCGTACCATGGATTGCCTCCTGAAACCGCTGGCGGTCTGCCACCAGACGCCCAAATCATTGGTGGTTTTGAAAGCCCCAAACGGTTTCATTCCTTCTGGTTCTCTCTCTTGCAAAGGGCATGGGGAAACCGCCGTTTGTGTGGTGCAGTTTTCAGGCCGAGCGGTAAGGCGAGAACGTGGCGGTTTTCCGGGAGAAATATGTGGGTTTGTCGTTTGAAAGAGCGATTTTCTGGAAGAAATATGTCAGTTTATCGACTCAAGGAGCGGCTTCTGGGTTGTAAATGGTGCCCGCAGAGATCCATATATGGTGGTAGTTTATGGTTTTTAGGAACACATTATGTTACAATCTCTTCCTTTACCTCTGATGATGACGATGAAGGGAGACATATTGAAATGAACGAAGAATTTGAAGCTGATTTTCGCTCTCGGGTCTACATCACGTACAGAAAAGGTGTTTAAAATCTTAATCCTTCCTTTGAAATATAAGATATATGGGGTCTTTCCTTCATGTTCTTTGACAGGATATGGCAAATTTACTGCCAAAGAACCCTATTTCTTGTCTTTAATCACGTGCTACTTCAAAATTATAACCTTTATTTGATGTTTTGTCTATTAAAAATAGGATTTGAAGCAGTAGGATCTCGAAAATTTACTACAGACGTAGGTTGGGGTTGTATGATCCGGAGCTGTCAAATGCTTCTTGCACAGGTTTCACTATGCAATGATTTTCCACTTGTTTTAATTGATTTTGTAACTTCATAAACATTCCAATTATTTTGAATCAGTTTGATTATTTTCCCGAATCTGCAATGCCATTTACTTTCCAAATATTTTGAAATGGTTTTGTGACATTGACAACCTTTTGTTTCTTACAGGCTTTGGTTTGCCATTTTCTTGGTAGGACCTGGAGGCACTCTCCATCCCAGGTAAACATGATATTGAGTAAATTAATGTGTTCCTAGGAATTGCCAGCGTGTGATGCACCCTAAGTTGGAGAGAGGTTAATGTTTAGAAGCATATAAGTTTGTGAATGCACTCTTCATTGGAGGTGAAATCGATGCCTACCCACATGGTGTGCACTTGGGAATTGACATACAAACATCCATAGAAATCTAGTCCAACTCCAGTCATCATCATTAATCACTCCTGATGTCATAATAGATTTGAGAAGGGGAATGGTGATTTAGTTTTGGGTATACACTTTGCAGGAGTAGCTGATTTCAGTTGGTCCCATGTTAATGCTGCAGCCCAGTTCACGCATCTACTTGGAAATCTTGCAATACTTTGCGGATTCGTATTCTCATGATTGTCCCTTTTCGATCCACAACATACTCTTGCATGGAGCCCCCTATGGGTTGATGGCAGGATTGTGGTTAGGACCTTACGCAATCTGCTGCTCATTACAAGCTCTTGCAGAGTCAGAAAGATTGCGTAGAGGAATTGGAAGAAGAATGCCATTTGCTATTCATGTAGTTTCAGGAGAGAACTATGGAGAAAGAGGTGGGGCTCCTTGCCTCTATATGGATGCAGTCATGGAAATATGCTCTAGGTGGGTTGATTGTGGAAGTGAATGGTCAGGACTGCTGGTTCTTATTCCTCTTGTCCTTGGATTAAAGAAAATAAATCCCAGGTAGATCTGTATCTAACGATGATACTAATGAGATTTGCATCTTTTGAATTGTTCTCATTGTAAGATATGATCCTTGCAGGTATCTTCCATTATTAGCAGAAACCTTTACTTTTCCACAAAGTGTCGGGGTGATAGGTGGAAAACCTGGAGCTTCAACATACCTTGTTGGTGTCAAAGATGATAGAGTATTTTATCTCGATCCTCATCTAGTACAACAGGTTGATTCAAGTCTTCATTGCATAATGTTAATGCATGTCAAATACTTTCATAATATGTCTTTCATAAATCCAAGAACTTCAACTTTCACAACGAAAAATGAATGTCCAAATTGCTCCTATTAATCATTATACCTGTCCTGAACCCATCAATTACCAAGCTTTTTTGAATTACATACAATAATACCCCCCTGCAGGTTTGTATAATATCGCCGGACAATCCAAAGGTGGATACAAGTACATACCATTGCAGGTAGCTGATAATACATGATTGTCAAAGGTCTATGTGTGTATAACCAGTGTTGATCACCAGCCTAATTTGGGAGGATTTATGATTTACAGCCATATCAAACATATGCCACTGAGTTCTATTGATCCATCCCTTGCTCTTGGCTTCTATTGTCGAGACCAAGGTCAAAACTGTTCTTTTTTATCATTTTGCGTAGCCTATATTAGATAAGAAAATGTATAAAACTCTAAATACTGTATTTTGATTGGAATGCCAGAGGATTTTGCTAATTTCTGTGATAGAGCTTCACAGTTCGAGAGGAAGGCAAATGGTGCCCCATTGTTCAGTGTTGTTAGCGGCAGGAAAGAGAATGAATTCTATTCTCTATTTTCTGAACCAAAGACCGGTGCTTATGATGTGCCCTCTGCTACTGAGCACAGCTCATCAGATGAAGAGTGGGAAATGCTGTGATGTGTTCTATGTTCAATTGAAATCTTGATCAGACTTTCTTTTCCTTGTGCATCTATAATAGCACAAATATGTATCGTCAAGCTGTGGAATTCTTTGTACATAGTTGGGAGCCTCTATCTAGTCTTCAAAGATATGCATAATTGAAGTTCGCTACACTGATGGCTCAAATTTCAACCCATGGTCAAAATCTGACTACATATTTCGTTTGAAAATTAATGTTTTTTCTTCATAAGAATAGTGCAGATTTTTGTAAGAAATGGGTAGTGTGGGTGTTCTTTACCTTGATAAACCCCTTGTTGAATGAGTTTGTACTTTGTCTGGAAAATTGAATGTCCCCTTTTTGTGGGAAACAGAATTTATATATTTTCTCAAAAAATGGTGGTGTTATCTTTTCTATGGTCGACCTCTGGTTAATCAAGAATTTTGTAGAAAATGAATGTTTGCTCGTTGTGCTGAATATTGCAAGATATTTTTAGATATATTCTTGAATATGGTGAAGTTTATTTTGTCATTGAAAAGATAGCCCTTGCGAAAAGCTATAATTTGTGCTATAATTCGTGTGTCCATCTAAATCATTAATGATAGATGGATATTTACAAAATTGTATTCTAGCTTATGGTAGCACTTAAACCAATAAGGAATTTCTAGCCTTATGGTACCTCTTAAATTAGTAAGGACAAAGATTGTTTTAGAGAAGAGGTTTCCTTACCAAACTTTAGGTCAGATCTCTGTCAATTTTATACAGTTTCCTATCCAAAACAAACAAAATTGCCATTGGTTAGCCAACCAATGAGTTATGTACTGCTAATGACGAGAAAAAAAGAGCCAACTAAGATGGAAGAACTAGAAAATGACATAGATGAGAATTAGAAAGATAATATCTGTGTGCCATATGCCTTTAATTTCTATGAATGCCAAGAGTGATGGTCCTTGTTCATGACAAAGAGTTAGCCAACCAATGAATTATGTACTGCTAATGACGAGAAAAAAAGAGCCAACTAAGATGGAAGGACTGGAAAATGACATAGATGAGAATTAGAATATCTGTGTGCCATATGCCTTTAATTTCTATGAATGCCAAGAGTGATGGTCCTTGTTCATGACAAAGAGTAGAATTTTTAGTTCGGAAAGAATGTCTGTAATTTACTTTTCTGCATTGCTAAAATTCTCATGTGCTTAAGTGTCTCGACTCTCAAACTTCAATATAAATATATATGTGCATGTGCATACATGTATGTATAACACATGTTCATATGTATATATATGTATATGTATGCATAACACACTTGTGCATGTATGTATGTGTATGCATAACACACTTGTGCATGTATGTATGTGTATGCATACACACTTGCATGAACTAGAGACCATAATTTATGCCAGAGTTTGGACTTGATGCGTGTGAATGTAGGCAGCACAAGCTGATCAGGCCTAAAAATAAGTAGCAATAGTAAATGCCTACACAATCTCAGACCAAACCGGGAATGCTTCCCTTATTTATAACAATGGGCAGAACACCCCCAGGTGTGTTGGTGTGGGAGGTGCTCCTTACACAGGAGAGGGGAACTAATCATCAACACCACAGGAGTAGCTTCCCATATTTAGCAATGGGCAAAACACTCCTAGGTTAAAATTAGCCACCCATATGGATATTCTAAAGATAGAATTGAAACAATGAAACAAAAACAATATCCCATCTTTAAAATTTCCAGCTTCTTAGAAGAACAACTCATGAACTTTACACATACCCGATAGAGAAAAAAACTAGAGTTCATATTTCACATTTCCAACTAAAAAAAACAATTTTCATGCAGTAATTGGGACCTTATATACATCATCATCAACCCAAAACAAAAATTCCAAATTTCAACATTCCAGGTCCATGAAATGGACCTTCACATATTATAGACCCATCTTAAACATAAGATCAGCATTGCAATTGTTCTTTCTTGCTTGTCAAGGGGACATAGCGTACGGCTGTTTCGGACCATTCTTTCAAAGTGCCATCAGCTTGTTTATCAATCACTCTCAACTCTTGAAAGAGATCACCGACGGGAATGACCATGCGGCCACCCAGCTTCAGTTCTTTGTACAAGGCATCCGGAACACGCGATGCAGCCGCTCCCACATGGATGGCATCATAAGGAGCTTCACTTGGCCAACCTTCCCTCCCATCTGCAATATGAAGGCATCCCCTCCCAATATTAGACATAGATATTGACATTAAACCCTACTAGAACCCAAATGATTTTGCACTCAACATGAACAAATGATAGGCATGTAGTCACTTCATAGAAAGATACATTGTGTACAAAAATGATTTTGTACTTTAAACCCTTCTAAAGCAACATAGTGAAGAATTAAACGCATTTCAAACTATATAGCACATACAAACCCCCATAGAAACCAATTGGTCAACATCCTCATATAGCAAACACCATTTAAAGAAGTTAAGAATGATTTTTTTTGCATGCCTTCTAGGATTAAGGAAATCTTCTACCTATACTTCTAGGACATATGAATGGAATCCCATTTGATCAAATATGTACCTCCAACATGCAAGGACAACCTCCCAGATTCCAGTAAATGGGCTGCTTTGCTTTTCCGAACATTCTCTATGGAGCTTTCCACGAGTTCTGGTATATGCTCGACACCCACGGCACGGCCTTGCTCCCCCACCATGAGAGCAAAACAAGCAGTCAAATATCCAGTACCTACACAAATACAGGAAATTAGCTATAACCAAATGGCCTAAGGAAGGAGAGGCCCTAGCAAAAAACAGATCAAAAACACAATCTCCAGTTGGATGAAAAGGCAAAGCAATAAAGCAAGACCACAGGAAAAGACGAATACCGGAGCCAACATCAAGGGCACGGGCGCCAGGGTACAGGTGCCCATCCAGCAACTGAAGGCAGAGAGCATGCATGTGAGGGGCAGAGATGGTTGCATTGTGACCGATGGGCAGCGGACTGTCCACATAAGGAGAGTGGATTCCTTGAGGAGCAAACAGCTTCCTATCAATTCCTTCCATGGTTTCCATAACCCTCTGTGACTTGATTACACCTTGATGCCTCAGCATCTCCACAAGTGCCTTATTGTCTTTTGCATGCCCTGTGTGGAAGAACTGTGACAAAACAAAAACTGCAGAGTTATGGCAAGCTCTGATTCTCACCATACTTCCTTTTTCTTATCATCACATAAGAAGCAACAAAGAAAAGAAAACAGCCATTAAAAACAAAAATAAAAAGAGTTTAAACACGATCTAGAACAAGAGCATTGATCAATAATAAATGAGCTATAAAAGAAAACTGTTTGCTTTACCTCCATATTCTGGTGTGGTTTTTTGAGAGCTGACAAAAATCAACCCGACAAGAGAATAGGAGAAAGAGCTTTAGCTTCAAATATAGATATGCATCTAACAGAAGCTCCCAAATGCTTTCTTTTAGCTTTAATTGGAAAGTCTGTTGGTTCTCTTTTAGTATGTAATTTCCTTGAATGTGAGAGATGATGATGCCATTAAATGGTTAGTGTCATTATAGAGCCAATTATCATCAATATCTCATACAATAATCAATCATGAGAATAATCCAAACTATAACATCTTCCAAAGGAATGTAGCTTTTAAGTTTGCCGATTTACTTTGCGACACTTCACTTCCGACCAGTTTGTCTGTCTAGATAAACATTGTGGCCAACAAACCTTGTCATTTTCGTAGGCCCTTTGGTTTTAGTTTGTATCATTGCTCACGAGTGGGATCTATTCTTTACGTTCGACATGAACCATGAGTCCCCGGACAAACATTATAATGTTGTTTTCTAATTGAATGCAATGAGATATGATTTGTAGTTATGTAAGTTATACTTATAAGTTATAATGAAGACAAATATGGAGGAGATAGCAAGGCTTGGGGGTAAAAAGATTGGCATGGACATAAGAATTAGCTTGAGTCACCCCCCTTGATCCAACAAGTCTATGTTCCACAACTAGGCAATTATATATTTCTTCATGTGACACAATGGGCATTATAAGATTAGTTCCAGTTGTTACACATCCAACTAGTGTTTTGTTAGTGGTAAATACAAAACACCTTTTTTTTTAAACTTTTACCTTTTTTTTAAACTTTTACTAAACAATTACCCTTTCTTTACACTTTAGCACTTGTTAGATGGCTGAAAATTTCCAAATGAATAGCTACTACATATTGTTTATCATCCATTTTAGAAGATGCCCCCCATAGGTTAAGATTGAGATAATGCCACTTTCATCATTCCAAGTATAAAATTGAAATAGGATCCAAAACATGCTCACAGTAAATCCGACATTGATATCAATTGCTTTGAATCTTTTTTGTCATCTTTTCAATCAATAGCACATGACTAAAATTTTGAAATTATAAAAATTGTTTGATGCTATCTTCTTCTACGTACATGACATCCCTTCATATTTGAGCCCCTAAATTAAACTCATGGGATGTTCTCACTTTTGCTAGCGTTTCTTTCCTAAGACAAGACAAAACATTTTTAGATGTAATCTTTGATTTGGTCTTATAGCCCATTTTGGCTTCTTAAATAAGGCATCACCATATCTTTCTTTCTTGTACTCTCGAATCACCATAATTTCTCCTTGGTATGCAATGTAGGGGTGAACAAGTGACCTTCTTGTCTCGACTCTCAACCAATAATTCTATCAAGTGATGTTAATTTCATCGATCATTTTCTTTGTCGAGATCATAATTGCTTGTACATCGATATTTTACTTGTGTTTTAGTAATCCATACAATCATGTTTGTAGAGTGTGAAATTTACTTTAGTTGCAAACAAACATCATTTTGTAGGTGGAGGGCCTAACTTTCTAGTCTCTTGTCATACAAAATTGCTATTTGTCATTAGAGGGATTCTTCGTCTTATGCAAAAGAAAACTAACTTTTTAGTGAGATCGTGAAACAACTCCAAGGATTTTGTTTTCGGAGGTTATTTAGGGGCTGCTATATGTATTATTGGGGTGTGAGAGCATGCTTCATCCCCCCAAATCTTGCCCAACAATACATCAAATGCTTCATGTAGGGTCTTCTCTTTACCTCGTGAAACAAGCATACACTAATTATAAAAGAAGCCTTGAATAACTGACAAGCTCAACTAGCCGAAACTAATAAGGTATTGACCGTAATGTGTACCTCTAATGGATTACGCATGCAACACACTCTCGACAAAAAACACTTCGAACACATTCCTAATATTCAGAAAGCCACGAGGAATCATTTGCTCGATCATGAAATAACCCGAATCAGAAGCATATACATAATGTTTGGCTCTTAGTATCTTTCACTCTCATTTCAAGTGGGCATTTGAATCCACGACATATTCTTTGATTCGTGCAGGCTCCTAAACAAGATGTGAAGCTCACACACACTATATACATGCACATTACACATACGCATACACATACATACACATACACATACACATACACATACACATACACATACACATACACATACACATACACATACACATACACATACACATACACATATGCATACCCATACCCATACCCATACCTATACCCATACGCATATCGATTGGATAGATTCTATGTATCTGGCAAATTTATTTCAGCAACTGGTACAATACATATAATGCCAGGGACTACCTTCTCTGATCATGCTCCAGTGATTCTTTCAATATCAACCCAAAACCTTAAAGAATTCTCCAATATGAAGATTCCTGAAAATCTGCTGTTAGACAATAGCTTTTCCTTACAAGTGGCTCAATTATGGTCACAAAAGGATGTTGTACAGGAATCAATGGCGGTGCGGGTAGCTAATGGCTTACGATGTATTTCAGAATTTTTTAGGGGTAAATCTAAGGAGAGGTTCTCTATGATCCAAGAAAAGGAGAAACGGTCTCGTACTTCTCTTGTTTCTCTACAACGATTACAAGAACGTTATCCACACTGTACTTGGATTGCTGAGAAAATTGGGTCAGCAAAACAAGAACTTGCTGTACTATTAGAAAAGCGTGCAGAATTTCAATACCATAATAGGGCATCTACTTGGACCCAAATGGGTGATAAATGTACAGCTGAATTTTTTCATGCAATAAGACCCAATCATAATGCGGTTTCAATCAAACAACTACAAGATGAGAATGGGACCATCTCATCTGACCCTAAAGTGATGAGAGAAATAGCCACATGATACTATTCCAACCTACTATCAGCTATTTCATTCTCCGATGAGGATTTAATAAGTCGGTCTTGTGTATGGAATAAAATGAGTTCAAGAATAACACAGGATATGAATGCCAGTCTTCAAGACGTTCTTACTCATGAGGAATTGAGTGAAGCACTTCAAGCTTTGCCTAAGAATAGTTGTCCAGGTATGGATGGATTAACCCCATCATTTTTCATTAAATATTGGGACTTGTTTAAATCAGATTTATGTACAGCATTCCAACAAATTCTTCGAGAGGGCATTATGCCTTCACATTTTACAGAAGGAATAATTTACCTTATCCCTAAATCAGAAGGTCCTTCATTGGACATCAAGAAATGGCGCCCAATTACATTACTGAATACGGTGTATAAAATCCTAGCTAAAGCGCTTAGTATAAGACTTGGTACTATAATGCCTATAGTTATACATCCGTCGCAAACAGGTTTTATTCAGGAAAGGAGCATATTGGATAATGTGTATACATTTTGGGAATCTGCTGCCTTGGCAGCCAAATCTAATCAAGAGTTGGCCATTGTTATGCTTGATTTTGAGAAAGCTTATGACCGTGTTGACTGGGAATTTTTACAAGGTGTACTGGCTCGTTTTGGTTTCTCGAAAGAATGGATAAAAGGTATTTCTTCATTATATAATTCGGCACAAAGCAGAGTCTTACTGGTTGGGAATTATGGACCTTTGTTTACTATTTCTCGATCAGTTCGACAAGGTTGTCCTTTAGCTCCTTTCTTGTTTCTGTTTTTTGCTGAGGCAATGATTTCCTTTTTGAATGCTGGTGATATTGGTATACGCGGAATACGCATCCCATTCTCACATATAGAAGTAAGGGACGCTGAATTTGCAGATGACACTGCCCTATATTTAAAAGGTGATTTGGAAAATCTACAGAAAACAGAATTGGCCATATCCACATTTTGTAAGGCTTCGGGTGCACTGGTTAATTGGAACAAGTCCTTTGCATTTTGGGTGGGGGATGTAGAGCCTCCTCTATGGAGTCCACACCCGCAATTTCGATGGATACCATCAGGTTGTCCAGTTCGATACTTAGGGTGTACGATAGGTATTGATCTTTCAATGGAAAATCAAGTGGCACCCCTCCTATTGTCACTGCGGAAAAAGTTGTTGTTATGGAGTTCAGCCAAGCTATCTTTTGCTGGTCGGATTGTAGTGGCTAATCAGGTTTTATTGGCTTCAACATGGTATGTTTTGTCATGTTGGATATTCTCCAAGTCATGTATTCTGAAAATACGTAGATTGGTTCGGAACTTCTTGTGGTCCGGTAAAACAGAAGGCAATGCTCGGTCCAAAGTGAAATGGGATGTTATTACCTTACCTCGCTCTAAAGGAGGATTAGGTATTATTGATCCAGTGGACCAATCAAGAGCATTGTTAAGTAAGTTGCTCGTTAGAGGATTTATGCCAGGGCAAGAGATATGGAAAGTATTATTGCTTGACCGTTGCTCAGATTGCTTTCCTCGCTTAGGTGCTCCCTGGTCAAAGGATGTGAATTGGATATTTAGGGAAAATTTCCGAGTACCTTCAGCCACTAGATGGGAAGACAAATTTATTAGGACATTATTTGCAGCATGGAAACAAGTACTACCTGGTTTGCTTCGCAATAAACCGAACCCCAAACATTATCTTGAGTATCTCAGACAAAAGATAGTTTGGAACCCGTTGTTTACAACATCAGATGGTTTTGTGTTGGGTTCTAGACAATGGTTATCGTGGGGAAAAATGACAGAAGGTCCCGCGAAAACAATTCAGACTTGGAAAGAATTTTTATCGCGATCGTTGGAAGAACAAAAAGAAATCTTACGTAATATGCATGGCGGACATATAATGTACCAACAAATTCAAGAAGCTATGAGTAGACAACCCATACCACCCAATAACACTAACCATAGATGGATTGGGGTTTTTTCAAGATTGGAAGTACTCTTGGCTGTTAAGGGTTATTCAAATGATAAGACATACCGGTTGTTTGAGGTGGATGAAACAAATCAATTGTCTCAGTCCGGGGAAATGGTGATAGATTACCCCTATGCCATTGAGCACAAGATAAGGATAATTGGATATGCCGATCGTAAATGGTATATTGATCCAATGATAGAGGAAATAAGGACACATTGGAAGCTGTGGGTGTTAGCTAAAAGACCGGTATTCAGATTAGATTGGGACCCAATTGACTATCATTGGACAGATCCTTACACGGGTAACAAGTTCAATTTCTTCCAATATTCTGTACAGTTGGGAAGACATGTACTTTCAGATACACGTGATGTGGTACCAGCTGCATCTCAATATTGGAATCAACAAGGTATTACTCCCCAATTCCTTGCAAAATTCTGGGCTATCTTATGGGCAAGAAAACAGCAACACAAAATATTACATGTACAGTGGTTAGTTGTACACAAGGCGTTGCCGGTTGGCACATGGTTGCATAGGATGGGAGTGTCTTCATGTTGTACTCGATGTCATTTACAAACGGAAACTCAAAAACATTGTTTATGGGAATGCATTGATTCTCAACAGATATGGCAACGGCTCCTTAGAATTTTCGCTAATTATTTTCCCCCGTTGGTTCTCACTTGGGGCATGGTCGTTTGGACATCACTTGCCCGTGATGTGTTCCATTATGGCATCGAATCTATGGACCATGGGTTTTACACTAAAAATGGAAGTGTTTGTACATTATCACTGATGTCATTACAGTTTTCAGGAGTAAGGAAGGAAGTTCAGCCAATATGGGAGATATTGAGTAGTACCACTGTCTATCACATTTGGAAAGCTCGGTGTTCTCTCGTTTTCCATAATCTGAAAACACCACCTGCTGAAGTGATTTCAAATATTTGGTTAGAGATAGTTCATGCTTTGAAGGGTCAATGGGATGGTATAGTGGGAGATTCTGATGCTAAAATTGCTCAACGGCATGAGTTTCTTATTATCTGGACAGCTACTCCATTTGTGACATCCAGGTACACTACTCCTTATTGGCATTTTCAGCCACCGAAATGGTTGTTTCCCCCGCCGATTACATAGAGGTTTAAAATCTTGTAATTTGTTTATACTAATGACAGGATATCTTCATTAAAAAAAAAAAAAGGGGCACGCACGTGTGGGTGTGTGTCGTGTGGGGGCACTTAGTGGTAGGGCTTTTTGGTCGCACGCCAAAATCAATCTGGGCCGTTCACTGGATTGGTCATCAAAGCAATCGGATCCGTCGAATACAAGAGCCTCAGGCCACCGTCGATTCCAAACACATCCGACGGGGCTGCTGCTTCCTTCGAAGACCCACCAAATACAAGAATCGCCGTATTTATAGTCTCTCTCTCTCTCTCTCTCCTTCGCCTTCGCTTTCGCCTTCGTCTCCTCCTCTCTCTGTCTTCTTCACTGTTCCTTCGCCATCGCTGTCCATCAGTCAGTCAGTCAGTCAGGTAAGAAGAAACTCCTTCACTCCTATCATCAATGGCTTCTTCTTCTCCTACTACACTTCCCAAGCTTTCTCTTTCCTCAGAAGAACCCTACTCTGCCTCGCATTCTGTTTTCTGAATGGCCCTACTCTAATGTTTTGCTTTCTTTTTTTCCTCCGATCTTGCTCAATCCTCCCCCCCCACTCACTCCCTTGATCTTTCGTAGGTAAGAACCATGGTTTCTTCTTCATGTTCTTCGTCTATTTCTACTGATTCTTGACATTCTTTTTGCCGAGGCTTTTTGACCCCTTGCTTCCCCTTCGATTTCTATTTCTCCGAACACCTGTGCTATCGTTTCCCTCCTATATCTTCGCGGTATAAGAACAATGCGTGTTTCCTCTCTTTTCATCAACTGGTTCTATTGATATCCGAGTTTCTTTTTTCTCACACAAATCTTTCTCCTCCTCAAATTTCGTATTCTTCTGTTTAATGCAGGCTTCTAGCGGTCTTTCCATCAGATTGAGCTTAGGTTTCCTCCCCGTGTCTATTTTAAATGGTTTTCTATTTTTTCCCCGATCCGAGTTGCTTAATCTTGCATTTTGATCTATATTCTTTGGAATCGAAATCTCTGTCTCTCCCATTTACTATTATCATTAGGTCTCAGCTCACAATTTACACTTTCAGGTAAGATATACACATTTTCTTCTCTCCTCCCGATTCTTCTGTTTCCGCTTGTAACTGAGATGCTTTACTCAGTTTACCACTATTTGACTTGCTACCTTCTCAAAAAGTGCAAACTTTTCCTGTGTGATCAGGCTATTTCTACATTCTGTATGCTGATCGGTATTGTTTCCCGATTAGAAGTCCCCATTTTACAATATTTTGATCCGTCTCATTAGCCATTTTACGTACAGTTTCTGTCAGCAAGTCTCATTCTGATAGTATTCATGTTCTTGGAGTTGATGACGTCTCCACCGTTTTTGCCAATTTTTTGCAACTACGAGAGTATTGATCAGTACACATCTCCCATTTGTTCAATGTATTTTCGTCTTCTTCTTACCCGTTTGATTCCTCTGTCTACGATGTTTTTCTATTGTTTCTTCGGGTGCTGATCAGTGTCGTTCATCATCGCCATTGGGTTTACGAGGTTGTCTTCCTTCTTCTTTTTCTATGGCGTCTTCTGGTGTCTACTTTGGCTATTGTTTCTATGAGTATGCAGTCAGTATCTATTTCTCCTTAGACACTAAGTCCACCTTTTTAATGGAATACTTATACGTCTATATATCTCCTGATTTTTTTACGTAATGGCAATGCACACGTATACTTTCGCTTCTTCTGCTTCGATTTTTTTGAATAATATTCTGAAGGATATAGGAAATTCTTTGGGTGTATAGTTACTTGAATGTAATCTTATTGAAATTAGATTTTCTATGGAGATCGATTAAGTGTGGATAATTATTCTTTCCTAAATTGGTGCAATAGAAAGCTTTGGCTTATATTTACTGCTGCAGGGGTTTTGCTTCAAAATGGTGAAAGCTTATCCTACAGTGAGCGATGACTACTTGTCTGCAGTCACCAAGGCCAAGAGAAAGTTGAGGGCTCTCATAGCAGGTGCATATAAGAAAATCTTGCAGTTATGTTCAGATCAATTCTATATTTCTGTTTTAAAACTTTGTTACATTAACATAATGGTCAATTCTACTTGTGAACTGCAGATAAGAACTGTGCACCCATAATAGTTCGCCTTGCGTAAGTCTCCCTTCTAAAAGAAAATAATAAGCTTCTTGAAATCTTTCGTTTTCTTTCTCAAATTCTTCTATAAAGCTTGCGGTGCCCTGTAAACCAGATTATCTGATCTCTTAAAATCGTTTTGGATATAAATCTGATTTAATGCAAATTGCAATGCATGCATAATAGATATTTATTGGCTAGGATAAATGTATTTAGTGTTTGTGCTGTAGATGGCATGCTGCTGGAACATATGATGTTTCTACAAAGACAGGTGGCCCTTTTGGAACTATAAGGAACTCTGCGGAGCTCGCCCATGGTGCTAACGCTGGCCTTCAGATCGCCATTAACCTCTTGGAGCCTATCAAAGATCAGTTTCCAATCCTCTCTTATGCAGACTTTTATCAGGTATAGCTGCGATTTTGTCTATTTGTATTGAGAGAACGATAGAATCCCAGGACGATGTGCACCAATTTCTCAAAGTTTTTCAAACATTACCAGTTTCCTTCCGTACTAGAAAATTTGGTAGGTACATCGAAGGAAAGAAATGTAGAAGGTTTGTAGGAAAATGCGACTGGATGAGAAGCCACATGAGTGGGCTATTGGAAACGGGTAAAAGTTAGCATATGTAAGTGAGGTTATATTGACGATTGAAGCTAGATAGCTGAAAGGTAGATGAAAGCTGGATGAGAAAATTAACAGGGAAGTGCCACTTGAATTCTAGATGCAGTAATATGGGCTTCTTGTGAACGCTAAAAAATGTGAACATGCTAGCAATTAATATACGACGCAAAGTACCCTTATTAGCTGGTTCTTGTAGCACTGTAATTGCCTCTTTTACAGTTTTTAAAAAGTAAAGGTTATTGTAGTATAATTTTTATAAGTAGGGGTATTCTAACAAATACCCAAGTCAGAGGTATTTTAGTACTTTTGTCTATTCTTGTACAATTTTGTTCTTGTATCCAAATTACAATTGTCAAGTACATGGCTCAATGATTTTCTGGTGATATATTTGCTTATAGCTTGCTGGTGTTGTGGCCATTGAAATCACTGGAGGACCTGAGATCCCTTTCCATCCTGGACGACCGGTAATAAATTAATTTGGTGATTAACTTGTTTACTAATGACACTAGCATTAAGATGAATAACTAGCTAGTAATACGTCACTGATAAGATATTCATTCTTAATTAGAGAGTTTATCAACTTGATCGTTTTACAACTTATGCAATTTATGCCATGATAAACTTATAGGGATAAATGTCCCCCTTCTGAGTTATACCACCTGCATGCTGCATGTTAACTTAATGAGACGAGTAACTGGCTCATTTATCAACCTTGTCGATAATCTACTCTTGTGGTGATGATTAGCCAGTTCATTTATGAATTTAATATCAGTAATCTAATCCCATTGGCACGAGTAACTAGCTCATCTATCATGCTTCAGAAATGATCGAGATGATTTAAGTAACTCATTTATAGAATCTCACTCAATCATCTAATCTTCGTGATATAATTAACAAGCTCATCACTGACTCTTACATATAAAAGATTGACATGATAAACTAACGTGTTCATGGATCTCTTTTTATGACTTCTGCATCCCACATTATTGACATCATTAACTACCTCATTTATAAACCTTTGATCATAGGTTAGTTCATTTATTACTCTTAAATCAGTTTGTTAACCATTTTTGTTCATTTTCAGGATAAGACTGAGAGTCCAGAGGAGGGTCGCTTGCCTGATGCCACTAAGGGTATCTATATGTTGCTAGATTTAGGATTTATTTCATATATGTTAATGCTAGATTTAGGGTACATAAACTTCGCTGGATTTTTGGTTGACTTGTTTAGTATAAATTCATGCTAGCAAGGGTGCATTCCTTGTGCTGGATTTAGGGTACATTCATTTTTGCGGAAGCTGCTTTTTATAAGTTCTCCAGGTTGTTTTCAATATGATTGTACCATTCTTTCCAGGTTCTGATCATCTTCGAGCTGTATTTGGTCATATGGGTCTCGGTGATAAGGAAATTGTTGCTCTTTCTGGAGCTCATACACTGGTTAGTGTTTCTTAAACGCTCATAACTTTATGTAAAGAAAGCAATTGATTACTGAAAGTTAACCTCTCTACAGGGAAGATGCCACAAGGACAGATCAGGTTTTGAAGGAGCATGGACGTCCAATCCTCTATGTTTTGACAACTCTTACTTCGTGTAAGAAGCATACATGATTGATTGCTAATTATATCAGTTCTGTATTTGATCGATAAATTTGGCACTCTAAAATTTTATGCGTTCTTTCTGTGAGATTGTGACTTTGTTTTATCGTATGATGATGTCTTCCAAATGGATGGCTTTGTGAGATTTGGCTTTCTAAATCCAGTGAGCTTGTGACTGGTGAGAAAGAGGGTCTTCTTCAGCTTCCGTCTGACAAGGCTTTGATCAACGACCCAGCCTTCCGTCCATATGTTGAGATATATGCCAAGGTATTTTGAAAACTTCTTGTTTTTACATTGATAAGGATTTATACATGTATTCTCTGTGAATACCCAAGTATTTTGATGGTATTTTGTTTCAACTAGGATGAGGAGGAATTCTTCAAGGATTATGCTGAAGCTCACTTGGCACTCTCTGAACTTGGGTAAGCTTCTTGAACTCCTTTCAGTAAGCAACCCGAGTATGTGCTTAAATATTGGTGATGGTGTTTAATGTTACAGCGATACATCAGTATATGGACATAATAGAATATCATCTAATGTTAACGCAATAGAGGGTATATAATGTGAATTAATGTTATTGCTTTTGATGCAGGTTTGCTGATGCTTGATGCTGTAATTATTGGCATGAATGAATTGCTAATTTCTGATTACGAACAAGAATTTTGTTGGCGCTAAGCTACCCACCTGAGTAGTAAAGTTTAAGAACTTTAGACGATAATGAGAAAATACTTGAGATCATTAAATTCGCAGTCTGGTAATGAGATCATTAAGAACTTTAGACGATAATGAGAAAATAATGGATGACACTTACGTAATGATGACTTCTTTGGGTTTTTGTTTTAGTTGCAAGTTGCAAATTCATTACTGTGATGTGAATTTTTATGTTCTTCATAAATTATGATGTGCTTGCTTAATAAGTTACATTCTGTTTGTCTGTTCATGGATATTGCTGAACATAGGTTTGTAGAGAATCATATCGATCTTGTATACAATTGGTATAATGTCTTCCATAATTAGCTTGATATTTGACGAGTGCTCATTGAAAGAGGATATATTGTGTCATGCTACGATGATCATTAAATGGATAACATGGGCTTGCAGAGAAATTTTTGGCATAATGCGACTTCCATAAAAACTACATTAGCTTGATGTTTTACTGAGAGCTCCCAGAAAGAGTATAAATTTGTGTTATACTATGATGATCATTAAATAGTGTACTTACATTTATGTAAATGCCAGTCATTTTTGTATTTTGGAGAAGATACAAAGTTTTTGTTTGATGGTTTGCAAAATACAAGTAGATATGTATTCATCATTTGCTTTTGTGATGCAATTAAATAGAGGAATTTAATCTCATAACTCAACAAGCGTTGCAATTATGACATTAGTGGTTTCATTCTAGTTTTCAGATTGTTCTGGGTATGTTCTACCTAAATATTTCTACACAAGGTTGTCTGCAATGTATATGAATGTTTCGTTTTAATAACAACTCTGAAGAGCCATTTTGCCTTTGAAATCCAGTCTCATAGAACAACCTAAATCAATGTGTCTGGTAGAACAACCACTAGTGTGGTGCAGATCAGATTTGCATAGTATATGATACGGAGGGTTTTAATTGTTCTTGTTATGTCTGCTGAGGCACTTATGTGGAATGCACTCTTTTCTTTGTTTCAAATTGCCTCAATGTAGTGTGACCTGAAGGAATGCTTAGGCCTTCATCTTCAGTCACATGCAGATTTGAGAATGCATCATCATCGTTATTGATGTGACAATAGATGTTTGACAGAAGTATATAGGGGGTTGCATCATTTGGGTCTAATACAAGCATTCGCTCAGCAGTATTTTGAGCCCTTTTCACATCAAGATAGTGCTTGCATGAGTTGAGAAGAATGAACCACGAAATATAAGTTGGTTCCACTGGCATTTCATGCAACCACTTCTCAGCCTCATCAAGTCGCCCCATCCGAGCAATAAGATCAATTATGCAATTATAATGCTCAACATTTGGTTTTATCGAATAGTGCAAATGCATAGAAAGCAAAATTTGACATGCCTCATCTATTAGACCACAATGACTACATGCAGAGAGTATATTAATAAAAGTGACCCCATTTGGGGTTACCCCTTCCTTTCTCATTGACAAAAATATTTGAAGTGCTTTTCTGGCTTTCCCATTTTGTGAATATGCTGCAATTATCGTATTCCATGAAACTACATCCCTAACATGAAGGTCTTGAAACATCTTCCATGCATCTCCATGGCAACCACATTTTGCGTATGTATTAAGAAGGGCATTGCCTAAAACAAGGTCCAAGCCACATTGCCTGACCATAATCCGAGCATGTGCACACTTACATTCAGTTAACATGCTATGGATTCTACATGTCGAAAGAATGCTAACATAAGTGGACTTTTCCGGTAATACTCCCTCCTGTTGCATTTGTTCATACACTTGGAAGGCATATTTCTCTTCCCCTTCTTGGGCATGTAGCTCAATCATGGTATTCCATGCTATCGTATCTCGGTCATACATTTCATCGAACAACACAGATGTCCTCTTCATACAACCGTGTCTTCCATACATATTTACAAGGGCTGTGGCAACAACAATATTGGACTCAAAACCTTTACTATAGATACAGGCATGTATTTGCTTTCCCTCATGTAATGATCTCTGGTTGGAAATTGCATCCAGAACCTTGACAAAGGTGATATCATCTGGAAGTGTCCCTTGGTTCTGCATTTGTTTAAAATACTGAAAGGGACTGTTTCCTTGTTCATGGTTTGTACACACATGAATAATGGTGTTCCATGAAACCACATCTTTAGAACGCATATTTTCAAATATTCCACATGCATCATAGACATCTCCACATTTGCCATACATATTGATAAGCGCATTACATATGGAAACTTCTGACATGTACTCAGAGAATGCAATGCAAGAATGCACATGCGTGGCTAGTTTTAGAAACCTTGGGCTTGTGCAAACACTTATAATGCTCATGAATGTTAACTTGTTCGGTAAAATCCCTTCTTCATGCATTTGATTTAACGCTTGGAAAGAATTAATGACTGAACCTTGGTGGACGTATGATGTGATCATTGCTGTCCATGAGACTACATCAGGCTCGTCCATCATTCTAAAAAGGTACCAGACATCATCAATTGTGCCACATTTGCTATACATATGCAAAACAGCATTATCTAGTGCTTGATTGGACTCCATTCCAGTGTATACCATCAAAAAATGAACCTTCATTCCTTCCAACATATCTCCACAACTAGCACAAGCTGATACAGCATTAAGAAAAGTAACATCATCTAAACATATATTAAACTGTACCATTCCTTCAAACACTTTCATGGCCTCTTTAATTTGCTTATGCTGAGCATATACAGCAATCATAGCAGTCCAACACATGGTGTCCATATCAACCATCTTGTTGAAAACATTTCTTGAAGCATCGACACAACCATATTTTCCATATAATTTTATAAGAGTAGTGCCAAGTGCTAGATCCTCTTCATATCCACTTCCAATAAGCCTAGCATGTAGTTTACTGATGCCATTGGAACAATCACACGAAGGCAAAAGGTTCACAATGAGGATATTATCTGGCATTATGCTTTCTCTCTGCATTTGATTAAAAAGGTCAATTGCATGGTTGCCTTGGCCTTCTTGAACGCATGCTTTTATCATGAAATTCCATGAGAACACATCTTTTCGACGCATACTACCGAAGATATAAAAAGTTGTATGTATCTGTCCAAGCTTTCCATACATATAAAGAAGATGGTTCTGCAAGAAATGGCTCCTTGAAAGGCCGCACCTGACAATAGCATGATGTATGTTTCTTCCTTGAGAAAGGTCTTTGTTGTGGCCACACCATCTCAAGAGAGATGCATAGGTGGCTTCATCTCTCACGTTTTCAAGATCATTGGGGAGGGTCTCTGGCAGTGATGAAAGAGTAAACGAGGTTTTCTTTAGTTTTGTGGGTTTCTCTTGTGAATGTCCTGGTGTGCTACCTGGGAATGCAGATAAGAGCTTACTTCCTGCAGAAAGCTTCTTCACAGGACGTTCAGGAACCATTCAGCTTGGCCCCTCCCCTGTATTTAGTTAGTGACAGAGAAAGGGTGGACAAGCTGGTTCCTCTACATATGTTTCCTCTAGGTGGACAAGTTGTCATATGGATCGATCGCCCGCCCGCCTGTGTGCCTCCGCGGCTTGTCGTTCGTCCTTCAACTGCTTGATCAGTGCAACCGTATCCGCCTCCTGCTCCCGGTAATGTGACAATTGGGTTTGATAGGTGTTCTGCAGCCTTTGCAAGACCATCGTCGCTCTTTCCTTCTCTTCATAATGTTGCTTATGCAGCTCCATCCGTTCTTGCGCCGCGGCTTGTCGTTCGTCCTTCAACTGCTTGATCAGTGCAACCGTATCCGCCTCCTGCTCCCGGTAATGTGACAATTGGGTTTGATAGGTGTTCTGCAGCCTTTGCAAGACCATCGTCGCTCTTTCCTTCTCTTCATAATGTTGCTTATGCAGCTCCATCCGTTCTTGCGCGGTTTCCTCCAGTAGTGTGGTTCTTTCCGCCCGTTCCTCCGCCAATGTTGTCTCAATTCTATGCACCTCCTATCGGAGCTCTGCCATCTTCTCCTGTTGTTTCTTATGCTCCGTATCTAGGTGCTTGTAGTCCCGGTGCAGGTGCTCAAAATCATCGGTCTTCTGCTTCAGCTTTTGGTTGGGTTGCCGGCGAGCGCGGTCTTCCCGGTCCTTCTGTTGACAGAGTTCTTCTTTCAGCCTTTCGATCTCTGTTTCTGCCATCCGTCGCAGCTTCTCCTTTTCTTGCAGCGCCTTCTCTTTCTCCTCCTTCAGTCGGTCATAGGCCTGATGTCCTTTCCGCGGATTCTCTTCGACCCGGCGGAGGTCCTCAACAATCTTTCGTTGCTCTTCTTCTGCCGCTTTCTTCAAGTCCCGCTCTCGGGTGCGTAATGCTTCCTGTGTGGCCAGTTCATCTCTTAATTCAGCAAGCTCTTTTCCTTGTGCCGCCACTATCTTCGGGACTGTTTCCGTCTCCGCGGTCTTATTGCTATGTACATGTGCCGATGCTTCTTTATTCTGTACATCTACCGGAGTCACCGATACTTGGAGTTGTGGTCCGGTTAAGGCCATTTTGGCCAATTCTTCTATGGCCAGGTCCAAGTCTTGTTCTAGGCTCTGGATCCTTGACCGGGCCATCTCTAGTTCTCCGGTTGTGACAAGCAACCGGTCCATCTACGCTTTCTCTTCCGCCTCTATGTAGTATACCACTCCGGCAATCTGTTCTCCAATCCACCGGAGCCATTGGCTGTCGGTGCCCTGTTGTTGCGTCTGCCCGGAGGGTTGGTTGTTGGTGTCGTTGGCCAGTGGTCGGTTTTGTCTAGTTGCGTCGAGCTGCACCTCTGGTTCTTGTTGGTGACCACTTTGCCGTTCTGGTTGCAGCATGTCTCATGACCCAACAGTTGGTGTCCTACAGAGAGCAAATGTGATATCATACATGTCCGTGATATCATACATGTCCTCTTGCATTCATAGGGTTGGGATCGCAAGGAAACTTCTTGATGCAATCAATGTTCATTGATCAATGAAAGTTAATGTGTGGAGCTCATATCTCGTAACAGGATCTTTCATTTTGTATGTGCATCATGCTTGGTATGTTAAAGCAAAATTATAATATATAGGTGGGTCATATGGATCGATCGCTCGCCCGCGTGCATGTGTCATGACCCAACAACTGGTGTCCTATAGAGAGCAAATGCGATATCATACATATCCTCTAGCATTCCTAGGGTTGGGATCACAAAGGAAACTTCATGATCCAATGTTCATTGATTAGTGAAAGCTAATGCAGAGCTCATATCTCGTAACAAGATCTTTCATTTTGTACGTGCATCATGCTTGGTATATTAGCGCAAAATTATAATGCATGTGCCAGGAGCATTTAGATTGTATTGCAATTACAATACTTTCACCTAAAAAGAGAGATTTTAATGTAAGATTATGGTACGATCCTTCTGGTTTGTCTCCGCCCTAGAATAACTAGTTTCCCACTTATTTTACCTTTATATCATTCAAATTTGGCCTTTAGAATTGGTCCTTGAGGTTGTGCTTATAACAAAAAACTCGTAGTAATAACAAATAGAGATTTACTAAGTATTGAGTAGAAACAAAAGAGCTTAGAGCCACTCAAATCAAAGAATGTAAGTTTGGAGTGGGATCTTCATAAGACGTAAACGAGGGAATAGAGCGATTACTTGAATAAGCTAGCATCCTTAATTTTATTTTTACCATAGACCTTGTGCTTGTGGGTGATCCAAAGTGTCCGGAATCTTGCCCATTAGATGAATTTAGTATTTCTTGATAGACCATGTAGAAACAACCCAAATAGCCAAAAGTTTTTCCCAATCATTTCCCAAGAAACCTTGGCAAAAGTGATGCTTGTAATATGCGTCTAAATGACTTGGCCAATGAGCAAGTCTACAATAAGTGTAAGATGGTTTCCATTTCTTGACCATGATGTGCATAATGGGAAGAAGTTATATTTATCCTTTCCAATGGGAAGCATGCTTAGATTCATTCCAATGGGAAGACATTCATCCATAGGGAAGAATTTGCCATGTTGAGAACCAAACAATAAATAATGGCTTTTCATACAACAAGGACAAGGATTTCATATTCCTAGAACTAACCATGCAACAATGTCTAAGACGCAAGAAATGCCTTCTTTGCAAAGCAGAGTGGACATTTGCAAAGTCATAAAAAGCCTTGCCAAAGTAAAAACAATTTATGTATATCGTAAACTAATTGTTAGGTATGCATGGATGGTAGAATGGGTTAGTAATGAATGAGGAATCATAAAATCCAAATAGTGTGGCAAATTTCTATTCCTTTCAAAGCTAGGGGCGTTTATTTGAAAGGTCTTGGTGGATGGACTACCTCTAGGAGCTGCTTTGTGAATATGAAGTATAACTTCTATGATGTATTTTATTTGCACAGTTAAAAATGAACATTGTCCACATTGATTTATCAGTTGTCGAGTGGCAAGGGCTATTTGGATTCTATGAGTGGAATGTTGAAATCCCCTTTACGATGGGTGTGTGGTATGTCTTTTGTTTTCTATGCTTGGTATGGGGCTTGAAGACACATTCGACAATTAAAAAGCATATTGGTATGACAATTCTCTTTGTTGGAGACTTCGTGGAGGTCGACACAAAGGAGGGATAAGGATTCGTAGGTTGGCCAAGGCATCATAATCATAATTTGCATTGGCCTTTTATTATACGCGACTGTATAGATTCGCCACTCAGACTTTCATAATCAATACATCATTATTTAATAACAGGGAAAAAGAAAAAGCGAGCAGGGAAGGTCGTGACATTTTTGGGATATAGATACCCATCAACACTTGTCAGCATTACAATGTCGTCGAGGCAACAATAAAAGCATAAGACGTCCATGAAATGTCGTATAATATTTACAGAGAGTGGTGATGATTGAGTGGGTGCGAAAGGCGAGGTCCTTGGCGGCCACCGGGCTGTGCATTCGAAGTAAATGACACCCCCTACCCTTATAGTCCTCGAAACATGTACGTACATCATGTATGTATGAGCGTATTGTATGTATGTATGCATAGACCATATATGCATGTATATAGCATGTATGTATGTATAGACCATATATGTATGTATGTAGCATGTATGTACATATAGACCATATATGTATGTATGTATGCATAGACCATATATGTCTGGATGTATCACCGTATTGTATGCATGTGTAGACCGTATATGTATGTATTTACGTACGTACGTACGTATGTGTAGACTGGAGTGCGTGTACGCGGGCGTCTGTCTGTCTACCCTGCTAAACTCTCTGCTCTTCTTTGAGCTGCTCTTTCTCTTTCTCCCCTTGATTTTGCTGTGTGCATGGCCAGAAGAAGCTCCAACATCTTCTCGATTTTGTCGGTCGATTCCGAAGCAGAAGCAGAAGAGGAAGAAGGAGCAACTGCTGCCGCGGGAGCAGAAACAGTGGAGAGGGCCATCATGCGCTCCGACAAGAAGAAACCATCCCGGAAGGCCAGGATCAAGAAGGAGAAGAACGTGGAGACTGTTCTTGCCAAGCTCTGCATCCACGATGAAGCCGCGGATGATGATGGTGAAGAGGAGGAAGAAGTTCCTTTTCCTCCTCTTCCTCTTCCTCTTCCTACCCAGAGAATCCTCCCCGCCATTGCTCCCTGTTTTCCTGAGAAGAAAGGTGGAGGAGATGTGAAGTTGTTGAAATGGCCGCTCGTTTGGATTGACCTCGAGATGACAGGTAATACTTACCCCCCCTAGTCTTTCTATTTATTCCTTCAATTTCTTTCTTTTTTGACGATGTATGTTGGTTAAACTAGGAAATTGTTAAAACTAGAAAATATAGAGGCTGAAGTAATGCATCAGACGAAAAATCGCTTCTTTACAATAAAACCCATACTCAATCAGTCTCAAATAGAGGCTACAGATATGTATGTATCTCTAAGTCAAAACCATGTCCCATACTACACCCACGTGAGACTGCCACATCTGCTCACACATAGAACATAGCCAATCACCCCTATCCTGGTCCAGGGGGGTGGCATCCAGACAATAGCCCACCCAAATCTATATGCTGATATTCTACATCTAAGTGCTTAACGACTTCTATATTCTAGGGACATATACTGTTGGCATTATGCAGTTGACCTGAGGAGTCATTTGATGTATCTTTATTTGTCTTATGCATATTGAATTCAAGCTCAATCAAACTTAGTAACACTTGACATGCCACTTATCTGGCTTATCTACTAATTGTTACATATTAGCATTGTGGTAACCTGTAATTGTAGTTTCGGCACATAAAAAAGCCAGCATTAGTATTTTTAGATCCGTTTTGCTCAGACTGTTGAGTGCAAGTTATTGTACTCCCATATTCTGCTTAATGATTTCTATACGGCAGATCACAATCCAGAAAAACTACATAGATTATGTATTTTCTGATACTCGTTTAATGTCTCTGTCCTTTAAAAAAAATTAATCCTATTCTATGATATAATCCAGGTTAAGATGGAACCAGTCTTATATTGACTGAGGTGCTATTCCAGCTCGTGATTTGTATCTAATGGATTTGATAGCTCCTAAAATATATGAACTCAGTGCTGGCATGTTCTCAAAACAGCTGGGATAACAGGGATACACTCATTGTTGGTATGCTAAATGCAGGAATGGTTCAATATCATGGCATAAACCCAAAGGAACTACCTTACACTGCAGATTAGTTTGTCCACACTTGGAAAGAACCACAATAGAAAAGAAAAGAAGGATCTGAACTGATATCACTTTATTGGCAAATGAAAGAATGTACCAGTCTCATAACGATGGATCTATTATTAGGCCATACATACAAAACAACACATACTTTCACAGGATGGATTTATTATTAGGTCATCTTGTATGGCTTTGAAGGAAGAAATCTTGTAGTTGTGCTGTTGGGATACAAAATCAGAGGAACAATATGTTTGTCACTACCATTATTTATGAACCAAGGCTGAGATATCATTGCCTCTTTGCACAAGGCTAACGATAGGATGTGAAAGCAGAGACCCTCCTTGCAAGGTTAAACAAAGACCAATGATGCTTAGGATTATTCTTGCTAAAAATCACGAGATGTAGAGAGTTGTTTGACAAAAATATAGCCACAAAAATCATCAACGAAGAACCATCATAACCTTCTTTAGTACCATCACCCTTCTTCTCCATGTGACATGCCAATCAAGGGCATAAGTAAGGTCTCATTCACAAAATTAATCCACATGAGGGAGAGTACCAGTGTAAACTATGATAAAATTGTTTTTGTGACTTGAAATTTAAACTATGAAGAATGCCAAAATTGTGTTTTTCTGGCGTTTTAAAATCATCTGACAACTTTTTTTGTCACAGGCTTGGATTTAGAGAAGGATAGGATCTTGGAGATCGCATGTATGATTACTGATGGAAAACTGCAGGAACATGTAGAGGTTAGTCTCATTGCTTTGTTTACCTGGTCATGTGTTTGGACTAGAGTCATCTTATCCTTTGTTTTTTTTATCACATGCATTAATAATTTTGTTTATATGGCTGTGCTTGATGTTCCTGATCTCCAAGGTTGGTTATAAGGCGAAGTCTTTGCTTCCTTATTTAAGAAAATTTAAAAATTGTCAGATGTATTTATAATATCTAGCTGGAACATTTTTTTTATATTGATAGATTATTGGAGAGATTTGGATGGGCTAGAATATTTACCTTTACTTTATGGCTTATTCCATTTGACTGTTTGCATCACGTCAGGTTGGTTGTTTAAAAGGTATCTTTATTTGGGATTAATGGTTCTGATGTTAGTGGCTTTGATTGGGCTGTGACCATAGTCAAAAGTAACCAGATTGGATTGTGTACATGTTTCCAATGGGCTAGGAATTGTTAATGTATGGCCTAACAAATAGATGGTGTGAAAATAAGAGTCAATGATGTTATACTTTTAACTGTTCTTAATGAAATGTATTAATTGACTCTCTGCTCCTCTCTTACCCACTTTTCATAATTGTAAATATATATTTAGACTCCTATGAAGGTTATAATTGTATAATCAATTGTGATTGGGGACTTACAGCTCTAAATCCTATGTGTAAACAATTCAGTAGGTTTTTATTCTACACTGGATTAGCTTTAAAGATTTAGAGTATCTTCTCAACTATAAACGCTTTGCATGTCAGTTATAACCTGTGCGGCTTGTCTCTTCTTCCTGATATTGTAGCACCTAGTTTAATAAATCAGACTGTTTGTAAGTGAACAGCAGTTCTCTTTGAACCTGAAGTATATAAAACCTGACTAAACGTGCTTGTTTAGGGACCAGATTTGATAATCAATCAATCTGAAGAGCTTCTTGGAAGCATGGGTGACTGGTGTCAAACACAGCACAGGGCTAGCGGTGAGATTCAGACTCTGATAACCTGTGTCATACTTCACAGTATACACATACATCTATAAGAATAGGTTGCAGCCAATGCTGATCTTCTGGGTGCCATATTTATGTGCTGATCATTAACAGACTGGATTTATAGACATACTTACATAAGCATAGATTTAATTCGCATTTTCCATGAACTTATGATGTTGTGTTTTTATTGTGTATATTATATATATTTATTCCTGTTGTTTAGATTAATTGGTAAAAAACTGCATGCTTTTGCGTTCTGTATGTAGGGCTCATTGAAGGAGTTCGGAGAAGCAATGTAACAGAGAAAGAAGCAGAACAAGAGGTCTTGTTGATTCTTCAAGCTTTTGATTGTGGATAAACATTTATTATAAAAAACTTGATTTGGGAAAACGGATCATAAGTCTATTAGGAATGTTTGCCAACAAAAGCACTGCAGACATGTGACATAGGTTTGCAGTGTCTTAATTACTAGAGGAAGCCCTTATTACTAATCAACTTGATCAGAGATGGTATAAATGGTCAATGGATCCAACCTCACCTTTCGAGAAATTCTCTTTTATTAAGGGAGGGTATGTCATCTAGTTTCCATTGTTGGTGATTCTTTGGACAATTAGGACTAGACTTTTAAGCATTTTTTTCATCTGGAATTATATAATAATGATCTAGGTTTCTGCCTGAGACCACCCTGTTGTGTCTGATGTCTCATCATCTTGGACACTTATTTGAAAACATGGTTCCTTTCTGTTTACTCAGAAAACATTAAAGTCAGAAAATTACCATCGTTGTTTGTGAAAGGGACTAAAATTTGGAACTCCTTCATTAATCCCAATTTATGCATAACCCATGACAGTAAGAGCTGTGATATAACTAAGCAAAAATATTGCAACCTGTCTACAATATGTTGAAGACAACAGCTGACAATGACATTTGTGGTAATTGTGTCCTCAGTCTTCTGCCAGCTGCATAGAACTATTTTGCAAGACTGGAAATATAACCCATACCCCAAGGCCACCCATATCATAGAGAAAAATGAGAGTTACATCGTGTCCTACAGCTATGAAATTCCTACATGGTATAGGAGCGAGAAACGGGAAACCAGTCTCAAAGTACCAATTGAACGACCAAGTTAGCTAAATTTTCGCCTCAAAGAAACATTTCCTACAATTTTAGAGTCATTAAGACTTAGTTTGTCACATCCACGAACTTAAATCTCTCATGAACAAGGAAATTGACACCTCGTTGGTCCCAAAGACCAGCATGCCTCTTGGTATTCCTTTATTATTAACAAAATGGAGAGAATAAATGGCACAATTAGCACCATAATTTTGGGTGGATGTAAGCTTGTCGCAATCTCCAACTGACATGAAAAAATCTTGAGCAGTCATACCACACACACAACGGAGTGCAATAGAGAGGGATGTGTATTCTTATGAGAGGGCCTGATAGTAGAGAGCTATATATTGGAATGGGATAGTGCATTTATATTTATTTCAAGTGGTTGGATGCATTCATGTATTTTAGGATATCAATAATGATAATTTGCTTATTTTCTATGAGCTGTTTTGATGACATAATTGCTAATAATGAGTGCTTTTGCTTTGAGAATGCTCAAATCCTTACAGTACACATCACTAATCAGGCCGTGGTCGCTATTGTGGCAGCTCCCAAATGAGCCAGGATCATATCATGGCACACTGATGCTTTTTGTCTTATAATATGGGCAATCATCTAGATTAAAGGACTTTCCAAATCTCTCCAATTCTGGCTCCATTCATACGTTTCTATCCTGTAGAAAACAGTCAGTGTATCAAGTAACCACAATTTTTTTAGAGAAGATTCCATATTTGGAATGCTTTTACATATAAGAACTCTAAAACGTTTCTGGTGGAAGAGACTAGACTTGTCAAGCTTGCAAAGGTTGGCATCCCTGATTGAAGATTATTGTGTACACACCTGTAGAGAGGAAGAGAGCTAAAAAGATTTTGTTGCAACAGTTCTGTTGTCCCTGAAGGTTGTGATTCACACGCATTTATTTATTTCTCAAGGAAGCAGCAAATACAAATAGTTGAGATTGTGAGACAGCACAACACAAGTCATGATCAAGTAACCACCACACCACTGAAACTCCAAATTCTGCAAACAGATCTTAAAATTTTGGAGAGCCAATGTGTAAAAAAAAGTTTCCCAGGTTGTCCATGAACACTTTCTGAGTGGGAGATTCTCTGGAGCCCAACAAGAAGCTCAAATTTGCAGCTGCTGTTTTTGCACAAATCCACGTCTTTTCAGTAATGATAATATATTCAGAACAGCTATTATTATTATTATCAAGATCAGATATAAATGTGAAGATCGCAGAAAAATGCAGAGAATCTAGAAGCACTTGTGATATTGGAATTATTCCAGTAGGGGGCAAGTGTGGCTTGTTAAGTAATTAATGATTCATGTATGCTGATATAATAAAAGCATTTCTCTGTAAATGAACATTAGATTACTGTTCTTGCTGTGAGTGTTGATATTTTAAATTGCAACTACTGTTCTTGTTGCAGGTGCTGAATTTTGTTCGGTTGCATATAGGAGATGGAACAAAACAGCCATTGCTAGCAGGAAATTCTGTTTATGTAGATTTGCTATTTCTTCGGGTCAGTATTTTGGGTTTATGTCTATTTTGAACTTTCTTTAATTTTCTGTTAGAAGCACATTGATATGTAATTATGGACACATCTGCTTTTTTGTGTTTTCACAACTTATGTTTTTATGTCATGAATTCTGCATCTGTACATTATCATGTTGAAAAGATGTGATGCTGCTGGGACAATATGTTGGTTTGTGAAACACGTGAATAGTCTTTTTATGATTATGATGCTAGGTTCAACGTCTGAGTGTTTGTTAATTGCAGTTCAAAAGATATGGCATTGTAACTTCCTTTAATTTCTGAAAGATTTCAATGGACTTCTTGTTTTGTAAATGACATGATATGTGTTGCCTGTCAAAAGAATCATCATCTTGACAACTTGTTCAGTTCTGAAATACCTCAACGGAATTATGCCTTTCATAAATGTTACAATTGAACATAATCACATGATATGTTTTTACCATCATAATAAGGGAGGTGTTTGCTTTAGTCCTGGAAAATCATGATAGGGATTTTTACACTAGTGTGCAGGCTTGCTCTCCATTACAAAGGTCCAAGATATCAATGGGTTTATGAGAAACTAGAAGTAGATAACAAGGGTGTGCTATCTAAAGAGCCACCTGTACTAGGAGTAATCTGCGTTTTTCAAGCAGGCATATAGTACTTGATCAACCAGGTGTGTCATGTTATCTTGGTTTGCTTAATTTTCTTTTGCTGTTATGTGGACAGAAATATATGCCTGATTTGGCAGCGGTTTTCTCTCATGTTGTGGTGGATGTAAGCAGTATAAAAGCTCTTTGTTTCCGTTGGTTTCCGAATGGTAAGGATTTTTGACATATTAAATTTATCTTCTTACATTATTATTTTCTTATGAAACACACTAAAAATGATGAAGTTAGAATTCTAAACTTTCAAGAATTCTAAAAAGCATGTTCTTACTTTTTCAATGAAGTTTTTCATATCAAGACAATGTAAAAGACATAGCATTCCTTTAGGCTAGGAAGCCTTGTCTTATTCTCCATTGGAGCAGTTCTTTCTGCATGAGCTTTTGTCTGCCTAAAAAACCATGAAATCAAACACAACAAACTGATGGTTTTCCATATGTCAACTGCAAACTACTTTGGAAGGAGTTGATTATTTCATAATCAGACTTTTTCTGTTGTTTTGTTGTGGAATTGATTTGCTATTTTGTTTACTTACAGCTAAACTATTGTTGCTGTGATCAATAAAAACTTTAGATAGACATCTTGTTCAAGCGCCAGCAAACTTAATCTCATGCAGGGATATGTGTGTGTGTGTGTGTATTGAGAGAGAGAGAGAGAGAGAGAGAGAGAGAGAGAGAGAGAGAGAGAGAATTTTTGCAGATGCAAAACGAGCACCAACGAAGAAAAAAGCTCACAGAGCTTTGGAGGATATTAAAGAGAGTATTGCTGAACTTACATACATGCAAAAAACCATTTTCAAAGCCCATAAGAAATAGACACTTGTTCATTCTTGGAAAATATAGACTGCCGATTCCACAGTACACTGTAATGTTTATAAATATGGATGTTCCATTACAAAGGATGTAATTTTTTATTTGACCAGAAATCACTATTTATTTTACTGAAACTCCATCTAAGGTCGTGCCTCATTGTCTTTGTTCTCAACTAAATTTAAACTTCAATTTTATGTTGTGGGATTATGCATGTGGCCAGAGAATTATTTCTCTCTTGAGCAACCCAAGGTATGTCACATAGGTGAAGGGGTGTGTAGTATTATTAATTATTCTAGGAAATACTGTAGTTTTTTAAATTTTGAATAGAAAACTTGGGGTACTTCAAAGAGCTTTGCTTTGCCCATATAAGCTAAATAGCTTTGACTTGATTGTCAGGCAAATGTAATCTGAGTATATGTACTAGAGGGCATCCAAGATGTCATAGTAACTAATTTGGTTAGATTATTTGTCTGTGCCAATGAATTGAGGATGAGCTAATTGGGGCCAAATGTGGCCACTTTGACAGAGTAGGAGAATGGTTAAGGTTTTAGACCTTTGACGAAAAAGATGCAACAGAGTGGCAACGGTGAGTGTGTGGACAACAACGTCTGCATCGTTATTGAAGGTTCTACCTCTTTCTTGCAGCTGTAGGCAAACTTGTTTTCTATTAGAAACAAGTGTAGATTCCATGCATTATTGCTTAATAATTATCCTAAAGAGGATGGAATGTCATATGCAACTTGCTTTACCAATCCATATAACATACAGAAGGCAAATTCATATTCTTGTTTCATGGTTCAAAATGGTTTTGTTCTTATGTATCATATTGCTTCTATTTTCTTGAGGATCGATATTAATAGCCTTTGATCTAGTGTAGAAATACCATTACCTAGTGGTGGTATATGTGCGATTAATAATTGGGAAAAAATAATAGGACATTATGTGCTAATATTACCTTTGCACTAAACACGTAAGAGACTTTAAACATCCACGAACTAAATAGTTGTCATATTGTGTAACTTCAAGTTCATTCAATACAATTCTTTGTTTAAAATCTGTTCATTGTAGAGACATATCTTCAAAGTTTGAGGGATGAGACAACCTAATAGTTTGTTCAAAAAACATGACTTTGTAACTAACTTCCCACCAACTACGAAGTACAATGTTAAGTATAATATAAGGCAATATAGGCATCCACACTAATTATGGCTTATAAATACATAGTGTTGCCTTGTTAAAATTCTCCATATTGAAATATATTAGCACATTGGTTTAGTGGTAAATCCTATGATTTGCTCCTAAATATGTATTATGAACGTTGACATTACCAAGAAAATAAAATGAAAATAGGTTTTCCTATCACCATATCTCCACTATGTAATTTAGAATCTACATCTAGAACTCTAATGATACTAGCTTCCCTTAATTCTAATTAGCCATTGATAAGAGTTGATGTTTCATGTTTATTGTTCGTAATATGGGTTTTAAAGTTGTGAATAATGAAAAAGATATGGGATTGAGTTGTTAACAAACTTAAACATAACTTTTCAAATCCAAGGGCTCTAACACCATGTAAATACATTACATTAATAAATTATGGGAGTTGAGATGGAATGGAAGAGGACGAGGAGGCATGTTTATCATTATAAGTACATTAATAAAACCACACCCTTACCCCATGTGACAATGTATTAGCCCTCACACATAGCTCACATATAAGAGAATTCTTGTCCCAACCTCAGAATATTGTCACTTGTATGCACTTGGTCTATGTACACCTAGTAATCATGGATATACATCTTTACCCTTTATGACCTCTCTAATGTCCTAAACACTATACTTAGTTAACCATTTGCATGTATCATCGTCAATTTCCTAATATCGGGAGGCATTCATAATCCAGTATCAAGATAATCCCAATCTAGTATCACGTTGTTGAACACAATTTGCATGCCTTTCTTGAGAGTGCAGAGGAAGATACCATCAAGTCATTCGATTTGCATGTTGCAAATGTACATCATAGGGAATGATGCCTAAGTTTTGAGTATGTCAGAGACTATAACACACATGGCGTTGATGAGAAGAATGAGTTTGTTTGGTGAACAAACAAGGTAGGGAACTTGCATTCATTAATTATGTTGGCAACGTAATCATGGTTGCATGCATGTGAAGCAATGACACAATTGACATTCATCCTTCAATAGAACCTTCGGCAAACCACAATCCAAGGGGCGATCGAGAGACAGAAAAGGAGAAGAAAGATATGTATTAATGTCTTTTAAGATGCCCAAATGGCCTGTATGAGGCCCAAACAAAAGATTTACATACATACATCTTGACAAAGAGAGAGAGAGAGATTGAAGTGAAGCAAAAAACATGAGCCCCCCCCCCCCCCCCCCCTCCCCTGCCCCTGACCCATCTAAAACCCTAAACTTAACTGAGAATTCAAGTCATTGAACATATTAAGTGACGGGCAACAGCCCTCATAAAACCCTAACTGCTTCATCCCGTTCATCATCCATCGTCTTCGGCCTCCTCACGCAGTGCTGAACTCTGCCATCGATCGTATCAAGCAAACAGGGCACCCCCCCCCAATTTCTTCAATTCATAAGAACGGTGTCCTCGGGTAACCTCTCAATCACAGGTATAGTCATGAGATTTTCGTGTGCTGCTTCCTCTCTTTTGCGTAATGCCATTGTTAGATGCTATATTGACAACTCTTCTCACAAATCCAACAGTGAAAATCGTGACTTTGAAAAGCTTCTGTCATTAAGAGTTGCGAGAAGGAAATAGAAACTAATTACAAACTACATTCTGTTAAATACGTCTCTTGCAGCTAATCTTAAATTTTTTTGTTAACTTTCATTGATATAATTCTTTGAATATGAAAAGGGTTGATTAATGCTACTGTTCCCCTACACCATGCTCGTATATGGCATCCCAAAATTCGAATTCTTCAAAATTCGAATGGTTCCAAGGGGCCAGTATGCTCTTTACATGTCAGGGTATAGCATTCTCGTTGATATACACAAGTAGCTACTTTTCTGCCGAGTACTTCTGCCTAGCCCAAGGGATCAGCAACACACATCAATCATGGTTTTGTGCTAGTTGTTTGAAAAACTTCTTTGCTGCAGTTTTCCAGAAAACTAACATATGATTCTGAAATATATATATATAGAGAGATACAGAGATACAGAGTGAGACATAGAATATTGTCATTAGAGGTAATGTTAATTGTTTTCATGTAGATATGTGTAGTCAATAATGGTTGTGGAAATTAGGACCAAAATCATTCAAATGAGTTAAATAAAAGCATTCAAATTATGAAAAGCAAATAACAGAACTAGAGCATGATACAATACAAGCATGCAAATGGGTCCTATGGAATCAAAGATCAGACTAAAACCTCAAGCTCGATCTGCATGCATCCATGAATATCACCTGCTTTCTTCACCTCAATTCCTTTATGTGCCCTGATCTTCATTTGCTACTGGTTTCTCAATCGCCTGCTTGACATTATATATTTTTCCATACATGTTCTCCTGGAAAAATGAAAGGAGTGGAAGAAGGGAAAACATTGAGAAAATCTAAACAAAATGGAGAACTCTAACAGATCTCAGTCTACATGGTGTCTATGAATATGTCTTGCTTTCGTCATCATCAGTCTCTTTATGTGCCTTGCCTTTCATTTGCTACTGGTCTCCTGATGGACTGCTCGACCTTATATATTTGTACATACAACTTCTCCTATGAGGATGCCAGTCAGCGATGTCTACCCTGGTTTAATTCACCTTCCTTTCTATCATCTGACCTTTTTATTCCTCACCCTGCAGTTGTAGAACCCTTGCGTACCTAAGTGAGGGTTGGGTTGTATTTTAGTTCCATAACATCTATTTCGATGCATTTTTGAGGGTTATATATATATATAATATGTATACATGCTTGCGTATATACACACAAACACACATACACACATACACACATACACACATACACACATACACACATTGACGCATACATTGGTTTAAAAACTCAAACTCGTTTCTTATATGTTTTGCCTCTTTTTCTACGGATAGGGATGGCGACCTCCCCTGTTCTTTTGAAGAAGAACTACAAGTCCACCTCAGCAGTGCAAATGTTCTACACAGGGGGCCCTGTGGCAATATCTTCTGATGCTTCTTTCGTCGCATGTGCATGTCATGACCAGGTTAAGGTTGTGGACCTGCAGAGTGGTACCGTGACATCCACCTTGGAGGGAGACTCTGAACCCATCACTGCGATAGCACTTATGCCTAATGGTTCCTCGCTCTTCTCAGCTAGTCGAAGTCGGCAAGTCAAACTATGGAGCTTGAGCTCTGGTACATGTATCCGATCATGGAAGGTATGGAAAAAATGATATGGAATGTGTGTGAGAGAGGGAATATCGATAGTATAAGTTGGATTGGTAACGTGTTAGCCAAATCATATCTTAGAGAGAGAGATGCGATGAGAATATTTTAATGTCCTTGGAAGCCCACAAACCTGACCTAGAGGACCCTGAGAAGCGGTACAAGACAGTTGGGAAATGTGTGTGAGAGAGGGATGTAGATTGTATGTTTGATAGAGATGATGATAACGCTATTTTAGGGCCTTGGAAGGCTAGAAATATGAACCATGTTTACAAGAAAATTCACTATGGTAAGAGAATGGAATAGAGATAGTATTTTTGAGAGAGATTTTTAATTAGAGATATGTTAATATCCTTGAAAGGTAAGAACATGACCTATGGGACTCCAAAAGAGCATTACAAGACAGTCTCATCTTCTGGTGCATAATGTATACTTTAGACAAATGTGAATCATTTATCTTCTTACGATCAGACTACTAGGCTTGAGTAAGGCATGGCTTGGAGTGTCCAACTTGGAGAAGCATGAGGTTGATTGGTACAGAAATTGATGTTGGGTAGTGTTGTTGTCTGGCTGTGAATGCGTCACATCTTAGTGAAGATGCTCATAATCCTTGATTTCTTTACCAGGGAAGAGTGTGCAAGTCCGCTCTATCCATTTCTCTCCAGCCTCTATTTGTTTCAAGATCATGACTAAAGGATTCTTCAGATGCCACCTAATACAACTGGTTTGTAGCTCTTAGTGTGATGACATGTTAGCATTTAGTATCTGCTGTGACAATATGCTATCTTTGCATGTTCTCATTGAAACTTCGACTATGGTTTGAACAGAGAGTCCATGCATATATTCATGGAGACTTACTACTTTGATCACTATGGAGATACAATTGCAATGAACACTCCCTTATTGTGTAGATTTGCATCAGTTATAATGCTCATTTCTACTTTACATTTATTTGTTATTTGCTTATTTTTGTTGAAACTTTTATCTCTCTCTTTCCCTCTCTTAATTCTCTATCTCAACTCAAAGTACTATGGCTTTAAATGCAGTTTTCGATAGAACATGTGTTTCAACATTAATTTTCATTTAAAATCAAACATTCATATATCATGATAAATTATTTAACTCATCCAAGTGATCGATGATCAAGGGAGGTATCTCATTCATATGAACTTAAACTAAACTTCTGGAACTTTTGGAAATCAATTTACTGATGCATCATGCTGCATACACAACAATATTCATTAGTTTATATTGAACCTTATAATCAGAACATCGATGAATTATATATGTTCTGTAGGCTTTGTTTGTCCTTCCACATCAATTTGTGGTTGGGAACTTCTGGATCGTGTAGCTCTGTAGGAAAGCTGATGATGTCTATAATCTGAATGGGAGACTTAGAATTTGTTGTTATCTTTATGGCGTTTTGATATCAGACTTTCAAGATAGTTATGTTTAAACTTTGCTTTTAAGTTTAGTATATAAATAATAGCTTATATTTAAGTATATAATAAAATTTAAGACGTAACTAGTTATAGGTTGTATTGTATTATTGATGTAGGCTCATGAAGGGCCAATTGCAGACATGGCAATGCATGCTTCTGGGGGACTTCTTGCAACAGCTGGTGCAGATAGAGCTTTATTTGTATGGGATGCTGATAGAGGGTTCTGTACTCATGCATTTCGAGGTCACAATGGTGTTGTCACATCAGTCATGTTTCATCCAGATCCAGATAATCTCTTGGTGAGCATTGCTCAGGTTTCATGCATGTTGTAATGATGTATAAGTTATGAGCTGTATCAATATCATCATGGTTTTGATTTCATAGAAGATTTCTTGTATTTATGTGAAATCCTGCTGCGAGAGCATTGTTGAGGTTTCCCATAAATTGTCGCAAAATATTACTTATGGGCTGTAGCAATAGTAACATGGTTTTAAGGGGAAATAATTCAATTTCATAGAATATTTTTCTTACTTTCATGGATTGATTCTCCTAAATTGATCACAAATCCTCAGCTCTTCTCAGGAGGCGATGATGCCACCGTCCGCATATGGGACCTGGTGAAAAAGAAATGTGTTGCGGTTCTGGAAAAGCACTTTTCAACGATTACAAGTATGGCTTTCTCCAATAGTAGCAATTGCTTGCTCACTGCTGGAAGAGATAAGGTTACATTTGTAGTTTTTAAGCTCAAGACCGGTTTTATTTAAGGTTTACAATTTACCTTGTTTAGGAATCATGCTGTTTATTTTGAGTGGCTATAACTAGTTTAAAGATACCTGAAGACTTAGTTTGATTGCGTTAATGCAATTTATAGGTTGTGAATATATGGAATATGAAGGATTTCAGTCTACAGTCAACAGTTCCTGTATATGAACCTCTTGAAGCTATTTCCATAGTTCCATGCGACAGTAAACTAATGAACATATGTAATAAAGACAAGCTTAAGAAGGCGAAGAGAAGTCGATCAGATCCTATATGCTTTTTAACAGCTGGTGAACGCGGAATTGTACGGCTTTGGATTGCCGAAGGGTGAGAATTTGCAGTTCATACTTTAAGAGCAATTGCCTGTATATCACCCATACCTAAACATATTAACTTCTGATTTGCAGTGCTACATGTCTGTATGAACAAACATCTAATGTGATGGCAACTATATCTGAAAAGGAGGAAGAGAAAAGAGGACTTATTGGTGTGACTTTACTGCCATCAGCTGATGGTATTATGTGTGTGACAGGGGACCAACGATTGTTATTTTTCACGGTCACAGAATGTAATTCAGGTGATTCTGATCTTCAGATCAGTAAAAGATTAATAGGATACAATGACGAAGTCATCGATTTGAAGTTTATTCCTGGAGATAAGAATCTGCTTGCAGTTGCAACGAATTTGGAGCAAGTAATTCCCGCTTTCTTAGAATTCCCTTAATGTATGTCAGACAAATATCAAATACATCTAAATCTTTACAGTTATTTTTGAGGTGCAGTAAGTGCATGCAAAAATTAAAGAAAATACTATGATTTGACACAACTGGAGTTATAGTTTGATATAATGATTTAAGAAAAAATCTAGAATGCCCCTGTAAGATGCCCTTTTTGTTTTTGCTTGAGTATTCCCTCGCACTAGGCTGCCCATTTTCAAGAACGTCACGTTGCTTGTTGCATCTTAGCAATCTAGTCATTTTAAGCTCAGCACGTTTGTTCTTACATGGGAGTGAGTTTACCTTAGTTACCCGAAGGTTTCCACCCTACAGCAACGTAGCTAGTGAGATTTCAGACCTTATTTGTCTGTATTCGTGATAATTATTCAGAATATGGTTGTTCTAGATTGATATGAGGAGCCTTATTGTGGCATGCTTCTTATTGTTGGTCATGATTTCTTCTCATCCCAACTAATGGGATATCATCTAGTTGGTGCTATGTTACTACTCTCTCAATATTCCTCTTTTTTTATATGTTTTATATGGTCTCTTTTCGTTCAATATGGTCTTGGCTTACGCAAATATTGCCTTTGATGTAGATTCGAATATATGATATGACAACAATGACCTGCAGACAAGAGCTGTTTGGTCATAAAGATATTGTGTTATGTTTGGATTCATGTCTATCTTCACATCACCAGACCATGCTTCTGGCTTCTGGAGGAAAAGATCATATGGTAATTTTCTTTTGTTATGTCAAATTGTCAAGGAGCATTTTCTTCTGTTATGATTTCTTGACATTACTACAATGTTTTTATAGGTGAGAGTATGGGATGTTGAATCTGGAGTTTGCTTAGCCATTGCTGAAGGTCACATGGCTGCCGTTGGAGCTCTGGCTTTTTCTAGGAAGTCTAGGAAGTTTCTAGTTAGTGGAAGTAGGTGGGTATTCAAATTGTCTATGGTCCGGATATTTCCTCATATTTACATGATGTATATGGCATTTTCACAGTTGTCGTGTTTATTCCTCATTTTTATATGATGTATGTGCGCTGTGCTAGTGATCATACAATCAAGGTATGGAGCCTTGAAGGCTTTGATGAATGTCACGAAGGGCTCCCCAAAAAGCTTTCTTCATTATCCACAGTTGCAGCTCATGACAAAGACATAAACTCCGTGGCTGTGGCTCCAAACGATAGTCTTCTTTGTACTGGATCTCAGGTAAGCATTGATAGTTGCTAAAGCCCAATGTTTTCTATCTGTACATTAATTAATGATACTTTGCTAGTTAAAAATCTAAATCAATTTCTCTAATATTGCATTCTTTTCCAAGAACATTAATATGTTGACCTCACGATCATTACACTGAATATTATTTAATATTTTCTCAAACAATGTCTTCACAAAATCATTTTCCACAATGCAAGTTCCTTACATAGAAATTTCGATAATTCAAGTTCTCCATTGTTTTATTGGGTAATTATTCTAAACCATTGAAATTTGGATAGGATCGTACGGCACGCATTTGGAAACTTCCGGAGTTAGTTCCTGGTCTCGTGCTGCGTGGCCATAAACGAGGCATCTGGTCGGTACAATTTTCACCAGTGGATCAATGTGTATTGACAGCTTCGGGTGATAAGACCATCAAATTATGGGCTCTTGCAGATGGTTCATGTCTTAAGACATTTGAAGGCCATACAGCGAGTGTTCTCCGGGCATCATTCCTGTCTCGAGGCACCCAAATCATTTCTGCAGGTAGTTGTCCTTTAAATTAAAGGATATCAGGATACTTCTCTGGATAATCCAATTTCAAATGATTCAGGTGCGGATGGCTTGTTGAAATTGTGGACTATAAAGACAAATGAGTGTGTAAACACCTTTGATCATCATGAAGATAAGGTATGTGATTTTTATGATTTAAGCATGGCTTGTGTGACAGAGTGATCGTCAAACGACTCTATGATGTTCTGTATATTTTTTGTTGTGTCTCGGTATGTTCATGTTTGTTTAAAGTTTGATCAGTTTCAAGTAATTTGGTTACCTCTTGAATATGTAGATCTGGGCATTGGATGTGAATGCCAATAAAGATGAGATGCTGGCAAGTGGTGGAAGTGATTCTATAATAAATGTATGGCTTGATTGCACAAAGGATGATGAAGAAGATGCAAAAAGAAAAGAGGTGAAGTCTATGAAAAAAGTCCATTGTCAGCAATAAATTTCGTTATTTTGTTTCTTCTCTATATGGAAACCAGATTGAGTCAAACTCTTGACCTATGGCTTGAATGGAAAGAGCCAGACCACTAAGTCTTTTTTTGGTGACAAATGTAATTTAGTATTGTATCTTAGAGTGGTGCCAATCTATTGTTTTTGAAAGCGTAGCAATCTAATCACCCACCTAAGCAAATATGAGGACCCCATGATCCTAATCAATATTTATGGCTAATTGCTATTTTTTTCTAATTCTTCTCTCTAAAGCTATTTCTTAAAGTATTTCACCGTCCTATTTGAAACAGTTTCCCTTTATAAATGTTGCATGGAATTTCTATTGCATAAAATTTATACATATTACCAAAAATGATTTCTAAAGCTCAATTTATTATATATTTAATGTGTTTCTGATTCTCTCAATGGGGATCCGATGAAATTCAAGTGGGTGCTTACATAGGGAGGTGTCGAAATCAACAGATTCCCCTTTTTTTGTTCAAAACAATTGTGATGCGTTCTGAGTTCCTTTTTGTTATGGATTGCAGGAAGAGGAAATTTTGAAGGATCAAGACTTGTCTAATGCTCTAGCTGATACCAACTATGCAAAGGCCATACAACTTGCATTTGAGTTGAAGAGGCCATTCAAACTTCTTGGTGTTTTCACTGAGCTTTTCAAGTAAAGGGTTCAGTCATTGAGATAGAGAAATAGAAACATTTATACTTCATTGTTTTGTAATTTTGTTTTTTCTTTTATCTCAGAAATGGGAAGGCAGATCTGCAATTACCAAATGTATTGAAAGCTCTTGACAAGGGACATATTCAATTGCTATTGTCATATATCCGAGAGTGGAACACGAAGCCCAAATTCTGCCATGTGGCACAGCGTGTGCTTTCAGAACTCTTCCATATTTTTACGCCAGAAGTTTTTCTTCAGGTGAGAATGATGTTTATATAAATTTCTGTTTATAACATACTTCTGCAATAACTAGGCTGAAGAAATTACCTTCCTCAGTGGGAGTATCTTATCAGTACATGAAGGCGTGCTGAGGGTTTTTCTTGTCTTCTCACTGAGAAAGATGTTATAACTAATTGTTTTTTGTGGTATTTTATATTATTACTAGAATGACCACTTCTTTTTCAATTGATAGGATCTTATAGTTGGATTAAATTTACATAAAGGCTGCTTGTTTTGCGTAAGGCTTCCAAATAATGAGAGCTTGTTTTCTGTGGTATTTTATATTATCCTAGAGTGACCACTCGTTTTTCAATTGAGAAGATCTTATAGTTAGAGTAAATTTACAGAAATGCCTCTTGTTTTGTGTAAGACTTCCAAAAAATGTGAGATATTTAGGCAGTTTCAAGTTCTAGAGTACTCTAAGTCATTTATGAAAAATGAAAGGTTATTTTCTGGTATATTGCCCTATTAAGTAATACTCTGTTGTACTGGTTACCAGATATATGATTAATTCGTTTTACTTCAATCCATTTTCCAATATATTCAGGTAGCAGGGCTCCGTGAGCTTATTGAAGGAATTTTACCGTACACTGAGAGGCATTTCAGTAGGATTGATAGACTATTCAGGAGTACATTTCTTCTAGATTACACACTTTCTTCAATGTCTATATTGAATCCATTGGAAATTAAGGAAGAGATCAATTTTAATGCTCTGATTGTGGAAGGAGATGAGAAAGGCTCACGTTTCTCAACTGGAATCGGAAGTAATGATGATGGTGATATAACCGATGTGAAAGACAATGGTTCTACTGAAACTTCTTGTGGAAAAATACTGAAAAATCACTCCACAGCTAGAAACAAAAAGAGGAAAAGTTCTACAGTGGTGGAAGTGTCGTCCGCATTATTGCCTTCTCATGTAGCTCTTGCTAAAAAGAAGCACAAACAAAAGAGTTAAAACCTTGATTTTGCTTGAGGAAACACAGGAAATCTTTTTGTCTCATATTCTTTTGCTCTTGTATAAAACAGCTTTTGCAAATTGAGGCCTTTCTGAGGATGTAACTCATTCTGAAGACGAGCTTATGAAATGATAAAAATTTATACACCTTTTTTGTAAAAGAGATCTGAGTTTGAATTGAAGATTTTGTTACTTTGCAATTATTGCAACCATAGAAATGGACATATTGCGTTGATTGGCTGGCAGTCAGGTGAGTAATGATATAGTGAACATTTATGGATTCTTAATAAATGACTGTAAATTGCATTGGTTGGAAACATTTGGTAATGTTGTATTCTTAAGTCAATGTGAGTGATAAGTGTATGGCATGTAATCACCGAATCATTAGATCATTATTGTACATGTAGAGAGGACTAATAGGAGAAGTAATTTGTATGGCATGGGATAATGTGGCTATAAGGCATTCAGACCAGGAGAATGATCAGGGACAAGAACAAATAGTTCATTTCCCCCCTGAACAAGTTTATATGTTGGTGTCGCAATCTACTTAAAACATTGGTTACGATAACATAATACTTTTTCTCTCTAAGTAAGCATGCTATCCCCCATATTCTCAACTCCATCTATACACGTTTATGTACATCGCTCATCAGCCTAACTCGTCAGATAATTGGCTTGACGGTTTTCTTCATTGCTTAAAGCCTTAAAACAAAAAAGCAGATGAGATGGGAGAGAGAAATTGAAGGCAGCATGGGATTTGCAACTTGAAAGAGAGTGAAAGAAAGAAATATGGGCTAGCAATCTACGAGAGTTTTTATTTGAAATAAATGACCACATTGAGAGAGATACATACATACACTAATTTATTAAAATTGCAAATTAATAATGTCTTACTTCTTGGAGTTCTACTCTCAACTTGGTAGAGAGATCCTCCCTTGCCAACACCTTTGCCACAATTCCATTTCCTTAGTTATTACGTCAACCATTGTGCTGTACTACATTGCCAAGAGGGGGGTATATTTGATGTACCCAGTCCCTGTGATGCACATTAGAATGCATCTGGCAGCTTTCACAGGACTCAATATAGTGCAGTTATGTATATGTCATTCCCGGCTAATAATCTCTCTTTTTAAACATTGCAATAGGTTCCCACGCACCACATATTTCCAGCCCATAAACGGCTAAGGAATGCATCTATGTGGAACCTTTTTTTTTTATGGCTAACCTACCCCTTGTGTGCTTTCAAGAAGCTTTAGAAGCCTTTTGGTTCAGTCATAATCCACAATTGCCATGATACATCTTGGTGGTGGTTCATTCTCCCAGAGAGTTCCTCACCATGGAGGGTAATTGCGGTTGTTCTTCCAAGTAGTGTGAGAGATAGTGTTCAGCAATATATTAGCGTCATGAATCTGTGATCTTTCCTCAAATCATTCTTGCTGCTCAACAGAGGGTAGCTAAATGCATGTGTAAGGACCATGATTATAGGTTTCCAGAGAGACAGAGAGAGAGAGAGAGAGGGAGGGAGGGAAATCTAAGCTTCTTGATGGGTTCCAACTAAATCTCTTATCTCTCTCTGCAGAACTTCAAGTTAACAAAAAGGTATGGATAAGCTGAGTTTTAGTAATCCTATGGAAGACTTATACTCTGGGAACCATACACGAACCTCATAGAGGGTATAACATTATTGCTTCACTAGTTCTATTCTCTTCCTCTTCTTTGAAGATGCAGTCAGTATGTGCATCATCAAGACTTCATTGTTTATTGCTCCCTTGATACATACAAAGCTGTATATTGGTAGCTCTTTTGGGCTGATAAGACTGAAGAGGACTTTATTTGGACTGATATAACTAAAGGGACCCTTGTTTGGGCTGAAGAGTAAATCAGTTATAGTTGCATTATAGTATTCCTAACATGCAACAAATATAGTTATGAGTTTGCACGAAAAATATTCATGTTTTTCTATATTGAAAAAAAGCAGCAATTTTAAGCTCGCTACAGACCCATGTTTATAATCTTGATGCAAGTGCAGAATGATTCTTAACAAGTCGGCAACGCAAAACCACAGCTTAACGGTTGGGTTCGGTTGAGGTGTTTTTAAATAGTTCGGTTTTAACAGTTAGAAACAGTTGTTTAAACGGTTTAATGGTTTTTTACTTAAAAAATTTTATTTAATTGTTTTTAAACAATCTTTTCATTTTCAGGCCTTATTCCCACATTGTCTAAAATAATGAAATATTTTAATTTAAAAAAATTTAAAATTTAAAATTTGAATTTTGACATAACTTGAAAACCGAAACCTAACCACGGTTTTAACGGTTTGAAAAAATTTAACAGTTTCGGGGTTCAAGTTTCAAAAATTTTAAACAGTTCGTTTTTTACCCTCTCAAACTGAACCAAACCATTGCCAATTGTTAATGATTCTAGAGATGCTTTAAAACCATCAAGTCATGCAATGAAGGTATGATGAACTACACAAGGTGCTCTCTGTGGATCAAACATGTCAGGCAATAATCTCCAAGATCTAGTACTCAACAGTTTTTGTTGTCTTCAGCATTTCCGTGAGTCACTCTACAGAGACTCATGTTCATCCTACAAAGTCACCAAACTCTCGAAGACGTAAGTTGTTGCTAAAGTGGAGTAGAGCCAAGACATAACTTGGTTTAGTATGAACTTCACAAGGTGCATTGGGGATGAGCACAAAGAGGAGAATGATGATAAGGATGAAAGCCAAATCAAGAAAAATAGTGCGAGAGAAGATAAATAGGCTTGCATTTTGGGAAAATAAAGAAATATTGTGAAGGGTATTTAAGAGTTTTTATGTGTAATACAATGGCTGGCGAGAGAGAGAGAGAGAGAGATAAAAAGAGTTTGAGAGAGAAAGGCACTTCTTTTTGGGATAGAAAAAGATAGTAAAAAAGGCTTCAACCTAGTCCTAGTAAAGTGGTCTATTATCATAGGGCCTTCCTGATAGAATGAAGATGATAGTTTACAGCGAGTTACTCATCGCTCTACCAGTTGAATGACTTGATGCATTGCAGGAGAAATGAATTAGTTCTGGCCTGATCAATTGCCTGCAGTTTTTGGTCTGCACAGCTGTGGTATACGTCTTGTTTGGTTTGTGATACGTCATCGAATTTGGTTTATTATTGTTAATACTCATTGGCTCTACCATAGACAAAAGTCATGGATTGATTAGAAATTATGTGCAACACAAAGAAAGAGGAAGTGGCTCAATGAGAAACAAGAAATAAAGAAATCAAACAGAGTGCTATCATCAGAACTCAAGCACCCACCCTTCACAGAACTCTTCAGCAAATCAGAGGTTGTAATCAATAATCTTTTTTTTTTACCTTTGCAAATAATATAATACATTACATTGCTGGGCCTAACAGACCATATTGACCTTTTCCTACGATAGTATTTTCTTTCCCTCTCTCTCAATACATATATACTTACACATATATACAACCAATTACATACAGCTATAAACATGATTTACAATCACCATGGGTCATTGAATGGAGTTTCAAAAGAACTCTCTGCAGCAGGATAGTCTTGACTTTCTTCTTCGGCCAAAATGAGCCTCAATCGGAACATAACATTTTCCAAAGCACTCGCTTCCGCCTCACCAGACGTGCCTTGCACAAATTCATCTCCATCTTGCATGAGTTTCTGATTTTCCTGTAATGAGAAAAATCCTGTGTCTAATACAATGGTTTCATAAGTTATTTTAGCCGTTTCAGAATAATAACTGCAACTATACACATACCTTGTATGAACACAAGTATGTAAAAGACGGCTCATAAAGTCCACAGTGGTATAGAAGGATGCCATAGTCACGCAATTCCTTCAAATCTTTACCTAAGATAACAAGCCTTTCTGATGCTGTGAAATTGGAAACCTCATATAAATGCCTAAATTTGGAATTTGTGTCAGAGGACCATATGGACTTCTATGAATTTCAATCATATGCCTAGTAACATTTTAGTCAGTAGTAATACCAGAGAGAGCACATCGCATATCCCCAAAGCTTGGGCTTGTCCATATGCCCCGTTGCAAGCGATGATTGGCAGCTCTTGCAGAAGCAATTTGTGATCCCCTGTATTTAAGTCAATCAAAGTTATACATCTGACATACATATCATATACAGCATATGTAAATGTGTGTGTTTGTGTATAGATATAGATACAACTACACATACACAAATACAAACACACATAGTCATAAGCATCAACACAAACACATCAATACGCATGTATACAGAATGTATGCATACACATACATATATTACACCTGCATCGACACACACAATATACATAAATACACAATAGATATCTCTATACAAACTCTACAAGCATATATGTATATATGATATACACATACATGCATATATACGATTTAGATATATACATCACATTTAAAGTTTAAAATATGCCACATTTCATACATTATATTGTTAGGTGCTGGAAAAAGGCTTTGCATAGGTGTTCCTGCACTCATATGTTTCCCTTGACAAGCCGCATCTGCTGCCTTCAGAAATTCACTTCCCTCTGTGCTTCCATTGAGAAGTTTCCAAGGCCAGTATATTTGCTTTAGTTTGGTCAAAATCTATGAGTGTCCAACCAATATCATTGTTCTTATTTGATATGAATAGTTGGTAGAGAATGATATTTTGGGGAAAAAAAATACGCTGCAATACTTACCCCAACAAGCAACCTATCATAGGTAAGTATATTAGGTGCATTACTGGCATCATCTTCCCTTCTAACTATAGGCTTAGGGAGAGAGCTATCATCTTCAGAGAGCTCCATATTAACAGTAAAATCTATCACCTTCCAAGAATGAAGTATATTTATAATCTCACTGTAGATCAGGCCCAGCATCAGTGGATTCCCGATTCTTCGTGTTAAGACCTAGCAATCATTTCTATAATGTTTGCTATACCCTCACAATAACCACATAGAAATGACTTGAGCTACTGAAATATAATCATTAAAATAATCTTTACCATGTTAAGATAGCAGTCCCTTGCATCTCCGGTGTAACTGGAAGATCGTCTTTGGAAATTCTGTGAAAATAATGACATTAAAAACACATCATAATGAATTATTAAAAACAACAAAACACATTGCATAATGTGAATATAAGATTCCATAAGACAAAAACAATGACCATAACCCATAACACCAACATTTATAAGAATTTATAGTTCACGATACTTAAATCATGTATCCACAAAATGACATGAAAGTAAGGATTCTATGTTGTAGCCGTCTTACAAGATCCAAGATACATACCAATAATAATATTGCTAACTAGATATTTTTATGTGGGCTATTGGGATTGATCCCTAATGCCATACAGTACAAGGCACCTTTGCTCACCATCATTATAAAACATAGCCCATAAGCCATAAATGCCATTTCTTTCCAAGTCTTCTTATTCAAGAGATTCCAGAAAAAATTGATAGTGTACAAGTTTCAAGACACATTACTTCCAAACAAATTCATTTACCTTGTAGCCATATAGGTAGTCATCCAAGCAACGGAGAATGACATCAGGTGTCTGATCCTGAGGTGAGATGTGATGTCCAGCAAACTCCATTGCCATACCAGTGAGCCTTTCCAAGTAAGAATCCACGGGAAGTGGCACTGGAGAGTGAGAAACAAGAGCATCATCTTCTGCAGAAACCTCTAAAGCAGCTCTTGCAAGATCCAAAGAGCAAGTGGAAGAATTGGTTCCTTGACTCTCAAGCTTATGCACCTCTTTAAAGAAGTTCTCCCGGGCCACCTGTCAATCGAAACCCTACTATCATGAGGATATCCTTGATAATGATGTTAATGGAACAGTAATGGTGATACTACCAATTATGAAGATGGTGGTGGTGCATGATAATGATGATGATGATGATGGTGTTGAACTTTGATGGTTATGACTATGAGGGTGAATGAGTATAACGATGCATCATGGTTACAGTGACAATGATGAGAATGCATGATGATGAAGATGATCCCTAACCTTCCAAATAAAAAAACCCTTCAATGATGATTTCATCTACTATGTCGAACCAAAAACCCCTAATGAGGATGTTTGATTCCAAAGCCTAAAGAGCCAGACCAGCATAAACGCAATGAAAGGAAGCCGTATTAACCTTTGCATGATTGGTGTCTATGCCAGCTTTATCCATAAGGTCGTGAAGAAAGGAACTGTGTCCTGAAAAGGAAGCATGTGTGCGTCCAAAATGTTCGGCGCTCGCATCACAACACAAGCATCTGAAAACCCTCTGTTTCAAATGGCGTCGAGATTGTCCAGCTTGGTATGGCCGAAAGGGTCGTGGGAGATATTCGTTGTGAGAAGAGGAGAGTAGAATAGGGTTAGGGTTTAAATTAGGGTTAGAATTAGGGATCTGTACTCGAGCCATCATGAAAAGATCCATTTGGAGACGCAATCTCCGTCTCTCAGGCTATCCTTTTGTTCGATGAAAGCGGCGCAGTCCACGTCTCTTCGCCCACTGATTCTACCTCCACGTATCTTTTATCTGATCAGTTTCCACAGGGATCTTGCGAATGTTCTGATGTGGGCCTGGCAGGGTCGACGTGGGGTTCCCTCTTGATTCCTCAGGGGACCTTTTCTTCTTTCGCCAGCCCCGCCCAATTCACGCCCTGCCCCATTAGACATGGCACAGTGCACAGAGAGCTCTGTTTTCTTGGGGCCCAACCAAAACCCATATGAAGTCTTTAGATTCCAAGGGTTTCTGGATCTATGGAATGAGGAGGATAACATACATATGTATATGTTATGTCCGTCCTCGGCCGGTCTAATAATATATGTTATGTCCGTCCACAGCCGGTTTAATAATATATGTTATGTCCGTCCACAGCCAGTCTAATAATATATATATATATATATATATATATATATATATATATATATAGTGGTCTGAAATCTGACCTTGCCGGACATGGAATCATTACTACATGGACCACTGCCTGGCGGACAGGATCTGCTTTTCCTAGTTTTTTACAAAAGAAAATATCTGTTTTAAATCCTCCTCTGCCCCACCCATATTAATTTCACGCTCCGAAAGAAAGAAATAGCATATATTTTTATGCACACATCTCGCTTCATCATCATCGGCTTTCACTCGAAACTCAAAATTGCGCTAAGATGATGCCCTCTGCAAATAATCCTCGTCATACCCATATTCTTTCTTCATGTTCCTAAAATAAGAAGAAATGGCACACTCTCTGCATGGCTTCATCATTAACTTCCACTCCCTGCTCTTACCTTTCATGAATAACTCAAATCCTGACCATGCCAATGTCACAACTCATTCATTGGCGTCTCTTCAGCTCGTGCTACCACGTCACTTATTTTGGTTTGTTTTTCCTGTGGCCTTTCCGCTTAAGCCACACAGCATTATATTCTCGCATGTTCAGCTTTTGTCTTTTTTATTTCATCTGTTTTTAGATCATTTTATTATTTCTCAATAGCCAATGTCATTCTGCTTTCAGCGCTTTTTAGATCAATGCATATTAAATACTATGCAGCATATTGATCACATTCCTTAGCAAATGCAACAATAGAAATAGAACCACATACGCAATTTTGATTCTGCATAAAATCAATGATACTGAAAAGAGAACTACATTTATTAAAGTTCAGAATCATATCATTACACGATACACAAATTGGTGATTCCTTTATTGCTTCTGATATAGAATGTACATCACAACACAAGGGTTGACGGCATTATTGAATGGTAACAAATTTTTGTTAGTATGGTTATACAGGAGGCTTCTAAGCTTTCCATCTTTTTTCCATATCTTCTAGCAACTAAAAGCATATAAATACACAGAATACTGTATATTGCCACATCTATACCTTTACAAATAATCACATTTAGGTACATGTTCCTTGATAACTATATACTATGATGGTAAAGCAAGAGGCATCCCATTAGCTGGTATATCATCATCTTCATCACGATAGATGTTTTCAGCCATTTGCCATATCTGAAGAATGTTGTCCTCTGCAACACTTGCAATTACCCAATCTTCAGTTTGGTTCCAAGAGAAATCAGAGATCTTGCTTGTATGGCCTCCATGTATGAATAAAAGCTCCGGGGGTCCATCCTCTGCATCCTCGGGAGTCTGTTCTTCACCAATTCTGCAAAATAAATGATTAAACATAACCTTAGAGAAGACAATTGCGAGAAATAGAGCATAAAGACAATCATGATTTATAAATATTGCAAGAAAGCCATTATTAGCGAGGACAAGAAAAGTCAAAAGCATAAAGACGGCAAGAAAGCCATGATTAACGAGGACAACAAAAGTCGAAAACCAAAAGAATAACAGCAAGCACGAAGAGTGAGGATAACAACTAAAGAACAAAACAAGTCATAATTAGTGAAGATAGCAATGCCCAATTGATTGGTGAGGTTATCCACAAAGCAAGAAAGTAGAACGAACCTGCTAAGGTCCCAGACCATCAGCCTTCTATCAGCACCACATGAAGCCAAAATCGTCTCATTCTTTGGGCTCCAACCTATCTGAAATACTTCATCTCTAGAAAAGAAAGCAAAAGGTAAACATGTAACAGAAGTCAGCAATATACTATTGGAGTTATTCAGTGCAATATTTAACTATTTTCTGATACAAAATGGTCCATTCAGCAATTTAACGCAAACTCAGCCATGACGCTATAGCAAAAATACATGCATTAATGTGATTTCCAACTTTGCAAGAAGCAAGGATATTACCACATACAGAAAAACATATTTAAAATGAATGCGCTGAATATGCTGACAAAAGTTTCCTTTCCAGGATTGATATTTATATAGCAATAACTACTGATCATTGTTTCTAAGGATATAAAGTTTGGCGAAAAACAGCAACTCGCCATTACATGCTTATGAGTTATCACACTTAAGGCCATTAAGAATGATCAGGCCACCAATGATAATGTAAGATAAATATGTAGAGTCCTCTGCATGCAGAACAATAGTCAAATTCACTCATTGCAAAACATCTGCCTTGGAATATTTTATTGGAGGAATTCATAATTCAAGGCATTAACAAATAAACATCTGCTTCATTAGTCAAATTGCATATGCAACCAGTGAAGTAGAAACAGGTTAGCAAAATCAAATGAAACCAACTAGCATATCACAAATCCTGGTGCAGCATCCTTGTGAAAATGAAGCATTGGATGAACCTACCTACCTAATAATGACTGAAATGTCACAGAGTCAACCATGCAGCTAGAAATCTGTACGTCAAGGAATCAGATACATACGTGTGGTTAACGAAAGCATGCAAGGATTTTGAGAGCTTGCGTAAATCGTATAGAGCTACAGTCTTATCTGCAGATCCAGTAGCGAGCACCCATTCATTGAAAGGATTGAAAGCCAAGCAATTTACCTGAAATTTTTTAACATAACAAAATTCACATAGTTAAAAATAGAAGACAATATTGAATGATTCGCGACACTACAGCACTTTTGGAGAGTTGCAGACTAACATTTCGGATTTTACCAAAATACTTACAAGTTTCCAAATTTACACAAATATCCTCTATAGTAGTAAATGTTGTGGAAACGAGGGATATTATGTTAGCTTTTTAAAGGTTATTCAGGGAAAATCCAGAACATATCCAACATTTTGATGTTATTCCTAGATTATAATTACTTCTGCTCCATGAGCTTCCACAGCATGCAAAGGCTTCTCCAAATTCGATGCTCGGAGATCCCAGATTAACAACTGCCTGTCATCCCCAGCAGATCCAAATAAATAATCATGACTTGGGTGCCATGCCACATCTTCAACCACGCTAGCATGAGCCTGAATGAAATAAATTCCAGGAACATTTAGTTTTAGTTTAAGAGAACTAATTGGTTCAAAAACTAGCACCTTCATGGGACTAGAAAAAACACTGCTAGGAAATGTTTAGGGTTTATACATATAATTCAATAAAAAACTAAAACTAAATAAGAACACATAAATGTCAAGTGATAAACAAGATTATCCCAAATGATAACTCATTGGACCTTTCTCTCACATACTAAGCAACAACCGCTGCAAATAAAGATATAGAATTGAAGGGTAAGCTTCTTCAGGCATCCAACTGATGATGCAGAGACCAATGCAGCAAAGGTACACTTAAAGTTAACTGAAAGCTTTTCTTATCAATTTTCTATCAAAAGATACCGATTACATTTTACTGATGCAATCATGATGCAGAGAGAGAACAACTACCTCCTGTTGTCAACAACATTGATCTTTAGGTTAACTATGCATTTGACTTTTCAATCTAGACATTGAAAGAACAAAGAAACTATTTTAACAACCTTTCCAAACCTTTCTGCAGCTAAGACATTCTTTATATTTTATTTGAACAATGAAAGAAAATAGAAACAGATGAGAATAAAAGACCTGGAAAATCCTTGTTGCTTCGACAACTCCATTGTTCTTGATAGAGCTATTTATATCCCAAAGACAAATCTGTGCATCATCTGACCCACTTAACAAGAATCCTTCTTTGAGAGTACTCCATGACAATCCATAGCCTTCTGTTTTATGACCTCGCAACCTCAAATCCGGCGAGCATCGTCTTTCATAAGATGGTTTAGATGGATGTTTCGTGGAATCAAAAATGAAGACATCGGCACTAATAGTTTTTGTTGCAATAATGACAGGATTCTGCGGCATATACCGAGCTCGGTTCACTTCACCATCATGATTGATCTGTTGGATTATTTGAACCTGAACAAGAATGAATTATTATAACTACAGACTCTTCAGGATTTCTTTCTTTTTCCCAACTAGAATGACTATGTGACCAAGCAAAAAATATCATTCTCAAGTTAATGCTAGCACTCTAAAATGTACAATACATATCAGTCTTAAAAATACAGAATGTATGATCATGGCAAAGTCTAGTAGCCTCACAATGTATAGTGACAAAAAAAACGTTTCAATTACCCAAAACATTGAAAAGGAGAGTCTTGGAGCATAGGGGTCAATACAGTAGACTATGAACCCATAAAATGCAAAAAATCAAAATAGAGCCTTGCAAACACATATTTTCCAAACCAATAACAGAGCCTTGAATATTATTGAAACACATAAAATGTACAAACATTACAACAGCAGATCCTTGAAGCTTAGGAAACTATAAAACGGACAATAATAACAGATTCAGTAAACAGTAAAATGTACCATACCAAATACAGAATTTTGGAACCCTGACATGTATAACGATGACAACGCGCCTATAAGCTTTAAATTACACAGTAAAATCATTGGAATATTTCAAAGCTTACAAAATCCTGAATGCACGATGAAGTAAAAGATTATCTCGAATTTTATGAGAAAGTAAGATGCAAGATAACATGCGCAGCGTCTTGGATCCCTGATAGCAATACAGCGGCAGAGAGAGAATAGAGGGAAAGAATGTACCTTTCCAAAGACAGATGCAGAGAATCCACCATATCCAGCTGAAGAATCATCATCGTATTGTCGACAATCTATATCCACATCTTGAAGGGGAAGCTTAACATTTGCAATCATAAGATGGTTTTGTTCATTATCTGAAGTGTGAGTTCCTAGCAGGAGCTTATGGACGGAGAATAAGTCATTGCCATCATCCTCAGAGCTCCCGTGGTTACTTCTCCCGTCATCAGAGAACGGGAGCCACTGCACGGTGAGGGACGGCCACTCCAGCGCGTGAGTGATGACGAGGTCGTAAAGAAACGGCGTGTTTTTCTTCCATATCTTGTATTCTTCGTTGATATGGCGCTCTTCCTCGTTAGGGTTGGGAGGGGGATCGTCCTCAGTCTCGTCGTCTTCGTCCCTCGCCATAGCAGTCGACTGCGGATTAGGGTTTCGCAGGAGGAGGCAGGAGAAGACAGAGAGACACGTGGGCAAAACCTAATTTTATTTAACATACGTATTATAATAGTAATACATACTCTGAGAGAGAGAGAGAAGAGAGAGAAGAGAGAGAGACTAGTCTCAGATTAGTCTCTCTCAATTAGTTTTTTGGAGTGTGTACTAAATATAATTATAGAGAGGTTTTCATGAGTCATGAGGTCCTGTGTTCAAATCCCCCCAAGAGACATCCGCATAGTTTGTGCGTAGATTTTGCACACGAATGTTAGTAAAAGCTTTGGTTTATCGCTTTTAACACGTAAAGCCACCACGAGAAAAGGCAAGCATGAGAAGAGCGAGACGAAAAGGCTTTGAAGGCCCTCATTTGTGCCCGATGTTACCTAATCTCTGTATCCTATTTTAGTCGGTTTTTGCATTTAGTGGTATGATTCTCGCTTTAGGTGCAAAAGAGATCTCAAGTTCGATTCTTGAAATGTCCATTGGTCAAAACTGCTTCTTTTTATGGACGATACTAATTCTAATTCTATGTGTTTTCCTACAAGGTTTACTTACCCTAACTCCCTTACATAATTGCCCCACATCATCCTTGTATCCATTGTCCTAATAAACAGAACACCATGGACTCTCGATTGACTCTCACCACACACGAATATAAGTCAGCCGATGGAGAACCCCAAGAAGATATTGCAAAAAAAAAAAAAAGACAAGAGGGGAGCACTTGAGGTAGTGCATGAATGGGTGGGTGTGCAAGGCACTTGACAAATTACATGTTTTGTTAAATGTCCAAGGGGGGAAAGGTTATATCTTCTTATGCCATTTGATAACATACAAAAGAGATCAATTGTGTGAGAGATTATATAGAAATCGCCTTGAAAGAAGAAATGCAAAAGGAGATTAAAGAACCAAAAAAAAAAAGTAGTCACATGCCTCTTCGAATATCTAAGATTCTAAATTATTAGAAGCCTTACAAAAGACAAGGCAGGTTTCCTAAGGAAGCCCAACTTTGAACTCACAAATGATATGACAAAGTACCCGAAGGATGAAACATTCCCTAATAATGTCAAGCTAGTGGCCATTAAAGTCAATTTACAAAAAGGACAAAATGTAGTAAGAAAATGTGTCTTCATAGTTAAAGACAGTCTAAATAAAGAAATGTAAGCATGGGTAGAGATAGTCAACGATGCAAAGCTCAATCCAAACATGGTTTAAAAGAGATTAATGCACACGCTCACTAGATAGAGATAGTGAAAAGGAAAAGAGGAACAAGGATAGATAATGAGGATTGGATTAGTGCCACATTAGAAGAAGAAGCTAGAGCAAAGCATGTGCATTACATGTCCAAGTTGTTGGTTGGGCTAAAAAAGGAAACTTGCAAGAAGATATCGGGAATATCAAAACAAAAATCGTGACATAAGATATTCCAATTGGTTCAGCATCAAATGAGAAAAGAGATGAGAGTATAGGCCTAAATCTATGATCATTCATAGAATGGACACGGAAGAGAAAAAATATTTCCTATACAAGGGAAAGGCACTTGAGGGTGAAAAATATATTTAGATAACAAGCTCACTATGGCTCAAGTATCACATCACCAAGAAAATATGCCACAAGTGCTCAAGACAGGAAAGGAATATGGGTTTTTAATTGGGATGACAAAGTCATTATTACAAAGAAGAGAGTTGCATGATCATGTATGGTCTATGAGACCTTACGCATGTCACCAAGAAAATATGTCACAAGTGCTCAATACAAAAAAAGGAAGGAACATGGGTTTTCAATGGGGATGACAAGGTCATTATTACAAAGAAGAGAGTTGCATGATCATGTATGGTCTATGAGACCTTAGGCATGTCACCAAGAAAATATGCCAGAAGTGCTCAAGACAAGAAAGGAAGGAACATGGGTTTTCAATGGGGATGACAAGGTCATTATACAAAGAAGAGAGTTGCATGATCATGTATGAACTATGAGACCTTGCACATGACTTTGTGGAATCACAATTGCTCTACAAGGATACATGTTACACACTAATTATATTGAAGATGCCTTCAAGAACATAGGCATTCCTATGTACATAAATGCTTAACAATGCATCGATAGTAAGCTCCCTGATGTACAAGGATATAGATGGACTCAATGCCATTCTTTGCCTAGGATACTAAGAAGCACTAGAGGCTCGAATGGTGGTATCATACAAAGAGGAGCTCCATGATAGGGTGTGTGTTGTGCATAATGATGTAGATGTGGAGTATCTTAGAGAGCCATATAACTGCAATCGCTACTTTCCACCTACCTACTCTAGGTTTACACCTATTAGAGAAATCACTATATCTACCATTACATGATGATATTGTAAGTTTTCTTAGTATGGGGATATGACATTATTAGCAAGAGCTCCATAATAGAGTACATGTTATGTATAAGGATTTCAATGCTTGTTATATGTGGATATGAATCAAAAGAGGATATCTTAGAGAGTTATATTGCAAATTGTTGCTTCCACCTACCTACTTGAGGTTTGCACATATACAATGGTATTGTAAGTTTTGCTTGTATGGGAGATATAGTACTATTGCTAGGGCTTCCTTGCTTCAAAGGTCTCTCCATTATGGATCCACTCTTGTTAGAGATCTTTCAAAGAAAAAAAGTATAATTTAACTTGACAACATGCGATTTTTTACCACTTTTATATTCATTTACATTTACTTTGGTTTGTTGTTCTTAGAGACGAGACAACACTTTAAGGAATGATCCCTTCTTTAATCTTATAGGCCATTATGGCCTCTTAAAAGGCATTAATAAATCTTTCTTTCTTGTTGTAAAATTACAAGAGGTTGGTACAATAAGAGTTCGGGCCATCAGGTCTATCATTACAAGATATTGAAAACACCCATTTGTTGGTATACATGATATCCAAAAATGAGGGTTGTTATGGTCTATATGGTGGGAGTCAAACCTAATTGAACCATTGTAGAATAATAGAATCGTTTGACTCAAAATTGGAGGTTTAAACAACAATTTGAAGAAGGTTAAGCCCATGTCTATATTATAAACGAAGTGTGTTCATAATATACTTAATGATACAAATTCCATGTCATAGTGCTGTAATTATTAATACATGTACACATCAACATTGATTGTATATAACTATGTGCATCTATTATATTGCAACAATATTTTGATGCACCTCACCAAATGAGAGAACATGTATGTGTGGTGGGTGATCGTGATATTGCATCCCTATTCATTGTACTTCAATATTTCATAATTAATACATTACTATTTCTGTGTAAAAAATAAAGATCCAAAGGCCAAAATGGCAATACAATAGATCAAGCATAGCTTGTATGTATTTAGAGAGACGCCATTAATGGTACAAATCATAGAAAGATTGGGGTAAACTCATTGCATTACTATGAGACCATTTTTGCCAAGTTTTTCCTAATCATGATGTTTTATCACTCTTGTGAGGGTGGTAACAAGAATTACATGACCCAAGAAGAGAGTTACAATTTACAAAGAGTTTCTTCTATTCGTGTATATGGTGGAAGCATATGTGACCTTTTTCTTATGGTTGCTCCTATCCTCAAGTAGAGAGCATATGCATGCCTAAAAGATGGGTGTAAATATATCCAGCTCAAAGAAGTTTTGTGACCTTGATGGATTGCATGATTAATTGTGGTAAACATTTTCAAATGATTGTAATCCTTCACCTTGTAATGCGAGGTACTCATCCTCACTCTCGTCTTAATGCATTAGAGAGAGAAAGTAAGGAAGAGACTTAAACACAATGACAGAAGACAACTATTCAATGCCTTTCACTATCATTTATACTACTTGAAGAGTAATGATTAACTACTAAGACATGAAATAACAGACATTTAATTGTTAGTTAATACTAAATCAAATCATTGATATTTTATTAGATATTTAATTAATACAATAGACATCTAAAAAGTTAGTAACTTGTTATTACTAGACATTAGCAGATAAATCTCTACTTGTTGACTTGAACCAATGAAAATAGACAGTAAATGAATGACATCGACACACAAGTGTCTTATACACACCCCCCTAAGGCATTTTTGGGCCAAAGACCACTAAAGCAACTTTTCCCCATTCTTGTTGCCCACTGTAAAACCTCCAACAAAATGCAAATATAATGATGAATTCAAACTTCTATTTTCATTGGTTGTTCGGGTCATCATGTGAAAAGACACTTAAAGAGACTCTATGATGTGCCCTGCATTACACCTGATAGGAGAGAGAGAGAGAGAGAGAGAGAGAGAGAGAGAGAGAGGCAGAATTGAGATGAAATGTGATGTTAAATCTATCCCAGAGTTCCAATTAAATATGGAAGTCACTGTGGAAATCACCAACAACAATTCATGAAACAAAATATGAAATTGAAATCATTCAAGAACATGTGAATTTTTTTGTATACTTTGCATTTTTCTTTATTCCCAATGGAGGGCAACAGTGTCATGTATGAATGAGTACAGAACTTTATATATCTTTACAAGAGAATCTCTGAATTGGAGCTGCCATCTTTACACTGGGAGTCTGGTTTCTGTGTGGTTAGTGTAAATATATAGTGGAATATTATAACATCTCCAAAGGATTAATGGCACTGAAAGTTTTTGCAGCTGCCAGTAACCATCTTTACTATACTAACTAAGAATCGATCATATCACCAGGAACCTGCAACTTCCTGTGCCAAGTGGAATGGTTATATAAAAAAACCTTTTTTGTCAACTGATACATCTTTCTTTCAATCTTTTTCTGTCAGGCAAAAGAGCATTGTGCATAGACATCATTCCCATCAAATGAGAATGGACCATACATGCAACTGATCATGTAAGCTTCCGACTCTACGCTGTTCTCATAGGTATGTTGATGCCACTGTACTACTGGAAGCATTGTATGATCATGTTCACGATATAAGTTGATATATAATCTTGTCGAACATCCCTAAGAGAATGTGATACCCCTTGATATGCCATATTCTTAAAACATCTCTATGGCTCAATCTGATATCCACACTATTCATACAACTCTGATATTTACAACTACTAACTGGAACTAGGTGTCGTCAAAACCTTGTAAGCTTGAATTATTCAATACAAATATCTGATGTAGGAAATGTTGAAATCGCATTGAATAAAGAGTTGGATCAACAGCTGAAATGGCAAGGGGATTAGATTGTATTGATTTGTATGCATGTTCCAATTTTTTACTCCAGTCATACTCCTGTAAGATATCAATGATACCCATGTAAAGAACAACTTCATGGCCTGTTGTGCATGACTTATGATGACATTTCCAATTGCTCTGACAAGATTTTGCATGCATTTTCATGCCAATTTGTATGTCATTCCTGCTGTTTCTTGAGGGGAAGAATAATCAGTGCGTGTTATAATTACCTCACTGGTAATAAAAAAACCTGATTAAATGATCACCTTAACGTTGTTCTTTCGACAGCTTTATGTTCCTTTGCATCTGCTTCCACAGAGCTTTTTCTTCCTTGGACAGCAGTAGATTCCTCGGTTTGTTGAACTGAACATGAATCTACAATAAGGAATGAAACTCCACACTTTAATAAAAGAAGGTAATATAATGCTCAATTTAAGGCACACCAACTTGCCATTTGTGTGTTGAAATGAATGTGGGCATACTTCCATACCCACCACAAACATAGGACATCGACATGAAAATTACGCTTCTATCTAATAACATAAGATTACCATATAAAATGCAAGAACCAAGGAATTTCCTCTACTATCGAAAAGCAGGTACAGATTATGAATACTGTGTACAGCATTGAATGCATTGAAAAATGGATTGAACCATACCAAAGAGGAAGAAAGACCGACATAGATTCATATTATAAAACTCTTCTATTCATAAAAATGCAGAAGGGTACAGATTCATCTAATAAAAATCTTCTATCTATGAAAACGCCTGATCATCTGATAAATTTAATTGAAGGATTTAAAAGAACATACCAGTTTTAGAAATGGTGGTTGGTACTATCATTTCATCCCGCAAGCAAACCGCCTGATCAAGTCCTTGACTATAAGATGACCCTTTTGGTGGCTGATCCTTGAAATGAATTCCTAATAACAGGCTGTAGTCCATGATATGTTGAGACTCAAGAAATTTGCAATCAACTCGAATTTGCCTGGTAAAACAGAATCTCTCTCTCTCTCTCTCTGGGCCATGCTGGGCCCCCTGGGCCCTGGACATTAACATATCATCATAATCTTTCTCTCATTATATTTATTTTTATACACAAGAATGCATTACTAATATAGGATGCAATCATGCACGAGCAACCAGTAGAATGCCTACACAATAATACATGAATGAGACTATAAAAAGCAACTCTTATAACATTCCCGTTTGAGTGAAGATTTTGAGTTGTTAGTGGAAAATGTAGCATCGAACATATAGATTCTGAGTTATATGTGAGAACAGTTATCTTTCGAGGATGCAAGGTTCCCTAATAAATGATGAATGGTGGAGTAATGCATAAAAATGGTTCCCTCATAAATAAAGATAGATATGAGTTGTTAGCAAAAGTTGGGACGCTAGCAAAAAGACAAGTCTTACATCACTCTTTTTCCCTGACAATCTGATCAGGTGTTCAGACTTGGCAGCAAGCACATTATCATGATGCAGTCATGCTATTCAGGGTACAAAAAAGAAAAATACTTACTCTAGCATTCTCTCCCTTGAGCATGGATCAAGGTGGAATACAACATCCAAGTCAAGATCCTTGAATATAGTACTCCCCCTAATCTCAGATTTATTTGTGGTCCGGCCATCTGAAGAACCCTTCAAATCAAAAATCTTATGAATTTGTGAGTCTGAAGAAACAATATTGCCCATCACCATAAAGCGAACCTGACAACCAACATTCTTGGCATTCAAATACAGCAATTTAAAAGAGCATATACTGCACAGTAAGTATCCACATACCTTCTGACCACCTGAAAGTTTGACACAATGGAGGCCAAAAAACTTTGTAAGCAGAGTATTTTTGTACATGCAGACATGATTATAGTACTCTGGTAACATTTTGAGAAACATCTGCATGATGAGTTTTTGTTATACAATTATCAGAGGAGACATGGAATTCGCATCAGTCGCTACAGGCTCATATTTCAGTCATTGCTAACTAGCATGAAATATGATGATATGGATCTTATTCTATAATATTCTGAAATTGACAATTAGATAATTGCACTAGTAGATATACCTTCACTTCTGCCTTCCTCAAGGTTTTTATCATAAAGAGCTCGTCTTGTGATAAATAGAATACACAGCCACTCTTCCCAGGAGAAGGAAGCTCTCTAAAGTCACCACTTTCGCAAATGGATGACATATAATCTTTTGACTCCACTTTGAACAACTTTCTCAAATTTCTGAAGAAGATGAATCTTGTAATTAGCTTTTTAATACTAGTCACCCCTAAATTAACATTCCAAGACAAAATCATAGGACAAACCTAAAAACGGCAGGACAATAGTCAGTCCATTCAAATCCAGATGTAACGTAATAAGACTGAGAATGATCTCTGCAAAAGTCCACACTCCGCACAGCTTTGGGCCCAAAGTCGGAAGGAAAAAGTTGATTGTTCTTGCAATGTGCACCTTCCATGATGGAATACCTGATAATACAATGAGAAAAGCTCAAAATATAGATTTTAAGTCCCAATCTTGCAATGGATGCCAAATCTGGCAGACTAACCAAATAGATACCTGATTCCCAGCTGCAAAGCAAGGACTAGACTGTAGTTCCTGTGGCCTTTCCTGATGTACTCTCCAACTCGCCTTCCACATTCCATTTGCTGTGAGCTATTCTCACTCTCTGACTCAGACATCATGCCTAAACTAAACTCATTCTGGAAGCTACTTGGCCTAGCGAAAAAGGAATCACAGAGATTAACTTCTGACGGTGATTTACAAAAACCATCCCCACATGTATCAGACATTCGCGGCCGCTCACAAACAAGGTTGTATTCTTGGTTGTATCCACCAATGGAAGAAAGCATATCCATCATCAACTTCTCAGATGAAGACTTTTCGCTTGATGTCATCGTCTCTTGTATGGGGAAAACATCACAGCTCATTAGCCGATTTCCTCCAACAACTGAAGGCATTTTACAATCTATGCCTGCAACACCAGGCAAACTCGTAATATCTTTACGATTTCTTCCTGGTGAACAAAACCTACCCACACCACATCTTGAACCTTGTATCCAGGCTCCTACATAGATATTTCCATCTGCCCAGGTGTAAATACCATGCCCGTGAGGTAGCCCATTCAGCCACTCCCCATCATAACTATCTCCACTAACCCACTTAAGAACACCAATTCCACACATCATTCCACTCCTCCAATCACCAATATATTCACTTCCATTGCTCCAAAAGTATCTCCCTTGACCTTCAGGCACATCCAGTTTCCAAAACCCTTCATATACATCTCCATTCTCATACATTTTCCTTCCAAATCCATGTTTTTTATTCAGAATCCAATTTCCTTGGTAAACAGTACCATCTGCTCCGGTATAAGTACCCACCCCATGCAGATTACCGTCCATGACCTCACCGTTGTAGAACGCACCCGATGGCCAGAAGATTTTGCCCATGCCATCTGAGCAGATATATTTCATATAACCTTCTTGACCCATGCCTTTAACGCCATCATTGTCTTTCATCAAAGACCCACTATGTGTTTCTTGCTTTGGTTTGAAATGAAGAGGTGATGAATGCAATGATATTGTGCTTTGGTTATCCATATGTTGGTCTGCATACTTGCTCTCATCATCATCATCTGCATGTGCTACAGGCCCAGACATACAGAAGAAGCCACTGGGCGCCATCTCTTCAGCCCAAACAAAGCTCTCTTTAGTTTTATCAGTCCAAATAAAGTCCCCTTCGGTCTTATCAGCCCAAAAGAGCTACCAATATACAGCTTCGTATGTATCAAGGGAGCAATAAACAATAAAGTCTAGATGATGGACATGCTGACTGCATCTTCAAAGAAGAGGAAGAGAATAGAACTAGTGAAGCAATAATATTATACCCTCCATGAGGTTCGTGTATGGTTCCCAGAGTATAAGTCTTCCATAGGATTACGAAAGCTCGGCTTATCCATAATTTTTTGTTAACTTGAAGTCTGCAGAGAGAGACAATAGATTTAATTGGAACCCATCAAGAAGCTAAGTTATTTCTGCCCCCCCCCCCTTCTCTCTCTCTCTCTCTCTCTCTACTGGAAACCTATAATCAAGATCCTTACACATGCATTTAGCTACCCTCCGTTGAGCAGCAAGAATGATATGAGGAAAGATCACAGATTCATGGCGCTAATATATTGCTGAACACTATCTCTCACACTACTTGGAAGAACAACCGCAATTACCCTCCATGATGAGGAAATCTCTGGGAGACTGAGCAACCACCAAGATGTATCATGGCAATTGTGGATTATGATTGAACAAGAAGATCTTATGGCAGTTTCTAAATGGCTTCTAGTTTCTTCCAAAGCTCTACTTTCCACTTTATGTTCATGGATATAACCTATCTCTCTCTAAATTCTACTTTCCATTTTATTATGTTCCCAAAACTCAAGATTCTCTCTCTTTAATCAGAGCTATCTAGCATATCTTGGTTTCTTCCAAAGCTCTGCTTTCGGTTTTATGCATATGCAATACAACACATTTCCCTGCCTCTAAATTCTACTTTCTACTTTATTTTCGTACAATTGAAGCATCTCTCTCTCTCTCTTTAAATTCAATATACAGTGCTATGCGGCATACCTTGGTATCTTCCAAAGCTCTACTTTCAATTTTATGTTAATAGAATTTCTCTCTCTCTCTCTCTCTCTCTCTCTCTCTCTCTCTAGCATACCTTGGTTTCTACCAAAGCTCTACTTTCCCATTTCATGCTCATTCATATAACCCATCTCTCTCTGAGCACAATCAACATACAGTGATCTCTAGTATACCTCGGACTTGGGAAAAGGACTTATCGTCTCTATCATTACCTCTGAAGATCAAGATAGAGAAAAGAAATGAAGAGAGATGATATCTATGTGAACTAGAAACGGAGCAAAGTACAATAAAAATGCACCATCATTACCTTACCTCTGAGAAATGAAGCTTTCTGTCGAGTAGATGAATATGCACTATGATCCATGTGCAGAGCCTGTAAGAAACAGAGAGAAACCGAGAGAGATGGAAAAAACTCAGCTTTATCCCATGTTCTTCTTTCTCTAATACAGAAACATAGTTAGAAGAAGATGAAAGCTTTCTTTTTCTACTGTTCATTTAAGGATTTGAAAAAAGGCATGATTGTAAGTAGTATTCAGCATTTTCTCTGAATCAAATTGAATGCTTTGACAGGGATTGATGGATGAGAGAGATAAATGTGTATATATGAAAAGAGTGTTATTCTGATTCCTTACTGAACCCTAATCCTTCTTGAAGAAAGAGTGGACAAATAGTCAGAAGACAAGGAAAAGACGGCTTATTTCTTTCTCTCACTCTCTCTCTCTCTCTACTTTTCCATTTTATCATATTTTTCTTCTTCTCTTTTCTCTGAAAGGAAATTATTTTCCTATTCAAGTATCTGAATCTCTAAGATTTTGAAAGTACACATACTCCATTGCTGAATGCAACGCAGGCTCTGGCTAGACAGAAGTCCTAATTTCATCAGATGAACCCAGAGCCTCGACAACCCGGTTGATAGAAACTCCTACTTTTATTCAATAGAAATCCTCCAATCCTTGCTAACCCACTTGATAGAAAACCCTAATTTTATCAAAAGGATCCTTATGTCTTAGACAACAAATTTCACAGAAAACTCTGATTTCATCTTAGAAACCCTAACTAACCCTGTTGACCGAAAACCCTATTTTCATCGGTGGAAACATTAAACTCTAGACAACTCCGTAGACAGAAAACCCTGGTTTCGTAAGAGGAAAGCCTAAATACTAAACAACCCAGTAAACGGAAATGGTAATATTTCATCCGTGTAAACCCTAATTACAGCAGAGAAAGCCCAATTGACAGAAAATCTTAATTTCATCAACTGGAACCTAAGCAAAGCAATACCTACATGCCCAGTTGACAGTAAACCCTGATTCCGCCAGATAAGCTATGGTGAAGCAAGAGGATATTTTTACACAGGGAACCCTGATTTTCATCAGACAAAGCTATGATGAAGCAATTTGAGATTTCACAAACATTCTGAGAACTCTTAATAGAAAGACATGGCTTCTCTATCTCTCTCTGATTTTGAAGCCTTCTTTCTGTCACTGCAATTAAAACTGGGCTGAGTATAGCTTACTATCATTTCAGGGGTTTAGTAGAGACTGTGCAAACCCCTGCAGAAACAGAGAAATGAGTTCTTACTAAACTTAGCAGAATGTAACTATTTGGCTTAACTTTGGGATGGACCAAAACAAACAAAAAATAATAATAACTACACAATAATACCATATGTATAGACTCATAACCAGTTAGGCCTATCTAACTAACTAGCTTTGGCTATGGTTATGGCTATGGCTATGGTTATGGCTATGGCTATGGCTATAGCTAGCTTGGCAAAACTCACAAAACATATACATATGTATATGTATGTAGTGTAAAATCTCCTCTGTTTTCTTTTGTTCTTTTGTCTATGCTTTAAAACTCTGCTCATATCCAACAAAAGTTTGTTATGTAGACACTTAAGAGACCATAAGTTTTGTTTTGTAGTCTTCTCTCTCTCTCTCTCTCTCTCTCTCTCTCTCTCTCTTCCAACCCGAACCAAAGTCTGGTTGCTTCCGCTCGTTTACCACCAAGAGTCCTCTTATTGTGGGGTGGACTTGGGTTCCAGGCTGAGACTCACCCTAGTTTCTTATAGCATTTGATGATCGGGACGAAAAATTTGCCTCACCTCGCAAGCGAGAAGACGGGTTCTCATATCTAGTGTTCGATGAACCCCCTCCCGGAACTCGTATCAGGTTTTAGCCCCCATCCAAAACAAGACATCTCCGGTTCTTCCGTGATAGAGCGTGCGAAAAGTAACAAGTGCATGAAATGCGTGAACACATGAAACAAGCTCCCTTGGCCAGATCTTGACGAGGTTCTCAAACTGAGTTGGATTTGGGGGATCAAGAAGCATTTGAGTTCTAATAGCAAATGCAACCAACATCTAAAATTGTGGCGTAGAGGATTTCTATGCAAACATCGAAGAGAATTGGAGATCTTCGAGTAGGGGGAGTATTGATTTCTTGCCGATGTTGGAAGGAGACATTATCTAGATGCTCGGTTGTTCAAACATGGCGTGAATGTCAGTGCATATTGATGTTAAGCTCTCCACATTATCATGTTTCCCCTTTGTGAACTAGACCTAGGTATCTTGCAGTGCATTGTGGAGACGAGATTCATTGCTTATGCACCACTTTAGGTCATGCACATTTTTCCTGTTTTCAAATCGTCGCAACCTTGTAGCGTACATTAACTAAACATTGGGAACACTTCATTAACACCTCCATAAATCTAAATTGAACCATAAAATCTATCTATCATATACTATGAGTTCTTTCCATACTTCTTATCAACAATCTTATATGGTCTATACTACGCGAAAAGTTGTTCCATATCATACATTTATCAATCATTAAAAGAACTTGACTGTCCATAGTCATACAATAAGTTGTTTCATATTCCATCACCTATTAAAGCTTCGAATAAGATACTTACACATAGAAACTTTTATAAGACCCGTTGCTTACAAGAATAAATGTGAGTTTCTCCAAGTTGCATATCTTCAAATAAAGAAGGAGATTCATGCATGATAGAGAGTTTTTGGTACCTTGCAACGATGGACCTCAATACATTGGTTGACTTGCAAAGCAAGAAATATTGTGCCCTGATTTAAAACAATCTTTATGTTAAAATTAAATGTTGTATAGCCATAGCCCTTCATACGTTATCTGAGAATGGATACATCTTGGAGGTTTCATCACAATGAATGGCGCTTTTGAAACAAATTGTCATAATGTTATGGTGAAGGTTTCTGGATGGGGCGGCAACAAACGGGCAAAATGTAAGTAAGTAAGAATCGAATTAGTAAATAATATGCTCACATCATATTGCTTTTACAATACTATAGTAAGTAAAATTATTGCATTATGTATGAATAGTTGTTAATGCATAAATTCAAAGAGACATGGAAGTTTGGTACAACTAACTTGATGAGAAGTTGATGGATAGGGACATACAGAGAGAGAAGTTGAGAGAGAGGGAGAGAGAAGGAGAGAATGTTGTGAGCCATGAACCATGTCACATGGACCACCATCTTTGCAAAGGCGTTATTTTGAATTATTATTGTTTTTGGTTAATGTTTAAAATATTCAAAAACATTCACATATCCTACCACACGGTAGAAAACAATTTGTTCGATAAGTTATTTTTCATTGTTAAATAAACTTTGTAATTCATATGATATACCGAAAAAAAAACATGTACTTTGAAGTTTCGTTGTTATCGCTTTTTTGAACTTGACAGCATATGAGTAGATTTTTGGCTTCTTTCTTGTTTCTTTCTACCGTATCTCCATTTGTAAGACAATAGTTGGATTCACACTAGAACTCCAAACATACACCTTTCAATCCTCCATATGGGAGTTTACCTAGGTCAGCAAATTTTTAGAACAACCATCAGAAATGAAGGTCAATGATTTTAATCATGTATATATGTTGTTCTTATCACGGTGTTGTAGAGCAAGGTTCGCCAAATAACATTTACACATTACTGATGGATACCATTTGTATAAGGTAATGTAACTTTCGTTCCCACCTGACATTGTCTAATTAAAATTATACCAACGTTATTTTAGTTATAGTAGGAGAGGAAACATTGATCATCGGGTTATTGATGTGAATTGTGTATGTGCAAACGCTACAGGAATTTTCAAACAAAAAGGGAAATAAATGTATTTATCTTTATATTGTGGTGGTGGTTATTGCACTTTGCTAAATGGGCATGGCAAACTTATTTAGTCTCAAAATCATCAACATACATATGTAATCATTGTCATCCCAACCTAATCATATTACATAGTATGACATGTTTTGGTCATTCATTCAAATTGTCACTAGAAAAACCCACATGTCATTGTGTCCTAAAATGGGATTTATAGTGAGAAATAATAAACTACATCTCTTACTCCTTAGATTACTTCCATCCCCTCATTTGGATTTCCTTTCTATCATGAAAGGAGATGTATAACACAAAGTCGAGGTTTATTAGGTGCTATAGGTTCTTATTGATGCAAATACAAGGCTCGACATTTAGAATGCTTCATATATTTTATTTGTACTAGCTCCATGTTGCATCATTACTAATTGCACATATCAAAAGCATATGGGAAATTGTTCCCACGTTTCAAGCCGTCAATCACTGCAATAATATTCCAAATGATTCGATATAAACGTTAATAAACATTTATTTTTACTGTAGGAATGTAATAATCATGTAATTTATGACATTGAGCTATGATTTTTTTTATGTGATGTTTAGTGTAACAATGTACTAAGACGGTGTAATGTTGATGATCACATACACATACACATGTGTGCGAATGTACATACTATACAAATGCATGAATAAGGTCTCGAGTATATAAATATGTATTTTACAAAGTAACCTTATGAACATATTTACTCAACAAGACATGCTGATAAATGTATTGTATACTTTATGGATATCGTTGAAGTAATTGATATTTGCACACATTACTTGTGGTAATTGGCCATGATCAACATGTGGCGTGAAGTTTGAGTAAAATTTGCACAACTATAAATAACTACATAATCAATCACCTTTAGGATTTACCAAATGTCTACTTCATATGCTTTCTTCCAAGAATTACCATACGGTTTTTCCCCGTTGAATGGATAATCATGCATAAAATTATGATATAATTGCAACGTTTCCTAAACTTCTAGTTCACGAGTTCTCATCGTTCTTGTTTCCTTATGCATTAATTCTCATGTGGTAGATGAGCTAGATTCACCATTTTCAATGTGTCTATACACCAAGACAAATGTATAATACTCGCAAAAAGGTTTATTACGACATTTTCATTCATCCATCTTCCTACACATAGATATGAACACCCCGTGTATTTGCGTGTAATTAATCCCTTAAAAGACAAACATATCGATGGAGAAAATTCCCAACAATCAAGGACCTCGAACCTTCAAAATCTTACACCAATGGAGTCAACAAGACTAGGACACATAATCGAAGGAAATGTGTAATTGTGAACTAATATGTTTGGCATATAAATAGGCACATAATCGGAATACCATACACACTAAACTAAAAATAGGCTTTCCACATTTCTCGAAACAAAGGTCATCATGATTTTTAGGCCTTGGTCAATGGTGAAGGATGTACCAAATTTTGAATGAAGGCTTGACCATAGACTATAATGGTTTGTGTTGAACAAGCTGTGCTCACCCGCAAGCTAACTCCTAAACTATAGGCCACACGATTGGGGCCTAGTCAACCACCCTAGCTTATGGTGTTGTAAATTGTAATATGAAGACTTCTTCTAATTCTTCCATGACTCTAGCATAGTATTTAAGACATCATTTAACTTGTGTCCAAAAAACCTCCCTTCTAAACCAATAATTACAATATCATCAAATCATACATGTGTAATGTTCAATTCAAATTGCCTTGTATAATAACCTAATCCCAAATTCGAAACTATGAGCTATGGTACTTTTATGAAATTTCTCTTCACAAACATGAAAACGAGGATACCATGTAGTAAAAGCCATGTAAAGAGGATTTGATTTTTACCGAACTTTACCAAAATACCCTAACATTTAGATGAAATTCCTATAATACCCCTCATTTCTTGAAAGTTCTAATGTATCTTTCTATACCACTCTCTAGCAAGAAAGGAGGAGAGAGAGAGAGAGAGCTTGTGGAGAGAAGAATGAGTAAATTGAGATTTTGGAAGGTTATTTTTTGAATTTTGAAAATATGTGAGTATTTTGTGAACAAATAGGGGTAAATCTCCCAAATGCAACAAAGAATTTACCCTTTGCACATAATAAAGACTCAAGAGTTTTGAGGTATGTACGTGGAATTCATTCCAAATTGTTTGATATCCAATTGCAATAATTTTGGGTTAGAACTTAAATATAGAATTGCTAAAGCGATTATCATGTATGGTACCAATATAGATTAACAAACTATCACGTTAGAACCTCATACCATAACCTAAATTCTATTTATCAATTGCCAACATGAATCCCTTGAACATTTTTAAGAATGATTAATTGCATCTTGAGATCTTCGATTTTAAAGTCCAAAAAAGAAAAGATAAATAATATGATATTAAATGAGAACAAAAGGAAGAGGAGTATGTGTTTTCTTGATATAAGTTTGATGATGACACACAATCCTTGAAGCCCATGTAAAAGATTGAGATAATACCCATAAGACCATGCAAAAGATTTGAATGATATGTGGTTCATACCTAGGAGGTAACACCTTTCAATAGATTTTTTGCTACAATAAAAGGAAACCAACAAAAGATTTATCTACAATATATATGGAATAAGTGGACACACTTAGAGTTTACACTGACTTTGTAACTTTGGAGGTGAATATATGATCTCAAATACGAGGTTTATCCAAATTACCATGAAGAGAAGGACGCCGAATAAAAAAAGTTCATGACAAAATATAAACCACCACCAATAAAAACTTTGATTCTTATTCTCAAATTCTCATATTTGACATCAAAACATGACCTGAATATCAATTTTCTGTGTGTTTGTCACGGGTGTGTGGGAGAGGGGGTGATCGAAAGCAACGAGAGAATCAAATCTTAAGCCAATCTAACTTAAGCAACAACAAAAGAGAAGAGAAAAAACAGTCCTCGTGTCCCATAAGAGTTTGTGTCCACATTTACAATATTATGAAAGGAGTAGTGAATAAAGGAATGAATACACACAAATATCTATATAATCTAACACACATAGATAATGTAAACATAGCATGGGGCACTACACTCTAGAAAGGTAAAAAAAGAAAGGAAGAAGAAGACTTTGAATGTTAAAGCTCAAAAGGTGGGGAGGGGTTATGAAGCACTTGTTGCATATATGATGGTGAGATCATGATGGGGAAGCATATATACATAATAATGGAATGAATGATATAATAAGATTAGATTGATTGAATGGACAAAGAGTAGTAGTAGTCATTGGGGGGCATAATGAGTGTTCATTCATTCAAGGCATGTGGAGGAAGAGCTAGAATAATTGATAGGATTGATTTGATTTGATTGGATTGTATTAGATATATTTACCTATCCATCCATCCATCCATCTATTAGAATCTCGATACAAGTTTATACATATGTAGATAGACAGAAATATAAGCCTATCCATGTGTGTATCTAAGTTTATAGGGAACACACATTTCCATCTCACCCCCTTATTGGGCATTGATTGAATGAAGGTAGAAGAACAATAACAACAGCAGCAACAAAAAAGCAGCCCAAAAAGGTGGCAGCTTTTTTTGCTTTCATTAGATGAGGGTCAAAACATTTAAAGTTTCAAAAAAAAACCAAAAAAGTTTTTTTCTAGGGTTGGTTGTGCAGTGTGCCATTTCAAATATTGATTGGATTTCTCCCATATCACCCAATCCCATTTAATTCTTCTTTCAAGACACTTTACCCCCCCCCCCCCCCTTCTTATTGCATCTATCTTACTATAGTGAGTGTGTACACAAAGACATAGGGACATCTAACTTAACATTCCCTCACTACCCACATGAGAGAGAAAGAGAGATGAGCTCATCTAAATAGGTCATTACTCCAGAGAGAGAGAGGCAGAGCCATAAAACTCAAGTCTAGGAGACACATAAGACAACCTTGGAGACACCTAGATCTCCACAAACATACAATCGTCATCATCATTGGGAAGCATCGAAAGCTCAATGTTAAGACTCGTAAATCATAATTGTGCAAGATGATGCAGTAGTCAAAAGGTTAAACATGACCAATATAGCGTCTCACTTATTATTATTATTATCTTTTATGCAAAGTTTTGCTAATTCTCATTTTCTTTGAGCACGTGAACAAGCTATAAGTTGTGTTTCATGTTAACCTCCATGGCAACATTGAACTCTTTAGAGACGTTAACACATTTCTTCTTCTTCTTCTACCACTACTTTATACATTGTTATTTATACCTTCTTGCTTAGGAGAATTTTGACATGAAACATGAAAGAGAAGCTCATGATACCAAACCTTTGCCTCGTGTTTGTTGCAAATGATTTATTATAATATATCTTAAAATTTTGTATGCATACCTTTAATTTTCGAATTTTAATGGCTATTCTAAAATATCGTTAGTGCAAATTCCAATGATTTTGGTTTCTCTTTTGGAATATGGCATGAATGGTAACATGCATCAAACTTTAGAAACACAATAGGTAAACAATGTGACATGAAATTCAATCAAGGTCATCTCATAGTTGGAAACAAAATGCAAGCAAAACCTCGTTGCAAATGATTTATTATAATATATCTTAAAATTTTGCATGCATACCTTTAATTTTCGAATTTTAATGGCTATTCTAAAATATCGTTAGTGCAAATTACAATGATTTTGGTTTCTCTTTTGGAATATGGTATGAATGGTAACATACATCAAACTTTAGAAACACAATAGGTAAACAATGTGACACAAAATTCAATCAAGGTCATCTCATAGTTGGAAGCAAAATGCAAGCAAAACCTCATCCAATCATCATATACACTAAACTTCCCCTTTCTTGGCAAAAAAGAAAAAGAGTTTAGTTATTTTAAGCCCAGGATCGAGGCCTCTTACCAATGCTCATTGGTAAGCTTTGATCTACATATTTAAATCAACACTTTTCTAGCTATGACTAAAGCCAATGACTTGGTGCCCATTTGCTATGACTAAAAGAAGGCAATACCAACAATTTTAAGTGTGACCAATTGTTTAGTATGACATGGAATGTAGTAATAGCCAATCCTTGAGTATATAAGATGAAAGTTTAGGTCTTCACTACTTACTAAAAAAGTACTACAATGTGATAGGTCCATGTTTTTGTTTGACAATTTGTTATGTGTGCAAAGTGAGATGGAGATAAGAAACTAAACAAAGGTTTTGTTACACAGTGTCAAAGTGAACCTTGGCCGTTAATGTAGGTTGGGGAATTCATCACATGTATACAATGCTTGTTTAGGTATCTTCATTGTCTTTTACAATAATTACTTAGTGACTAATTTTCATTACATTTGGTTATCATAAGGTGTGTAACCTTCACTTTTCATTTTAATAGCCAAGCTATGAAGTTTTGAATAGATTAAATCACTTTGACCATGGGTTGTATCTCCCACAACAAAGGCATGGGCAATTTCATTAACCTCTATGAAGGCCTTCCCTGGCTTCTTCCATGAATTAACAAACTGTTTTAGCTCTCCAATCTCATTTCCATTCCTTCGCATACAAGCCTCGGAATAAATATTCGACATCAGTTGTAGGCTAGCAGCATCCCTATGATTTGTTGTGAGTACTTGTTTGAAGAATCGCTCTCCTTTCTCTACATTTCCATGTGACCGACAACGCGATAACAATGATGTCCAGCCAATTATATCAGGGTGGAATGGCATCGTTTGTAGGAAATCATCAACCTCATTCCAACAACCTGCATTGGCAATAAGCGTAGCTAGACAATTAAAATGAGAGATTTTTGGTGTAAGACCATAAATTTCAGTCATTGATGAGAACAACCAACAGCCTTCATGTAGAAATCCCATCTGAGCACATGTTGAGAGAAGGCCGAGAAACGTCACATCATCTGGTTCAAGGCCTTCACGTTTCATTTGCTCAAAAGCTTCAATCACAGATGCAAATTTGTTTTGTTGTGTATACCCTGCTGCCATTGTACTCCAAGTGATAACATCACGATGGAGGGTCATTTCAAACACACTATAAGCATCATTTAGACTGCCACATTTGGCATACATGTCTATAAGTGCATTACAGGAGAGCTTATCGGAGATGAGATTATTTTCAACCATGAGACAATGAACTAGTTTCCCTTCACTTACGGCCAGCATATTTGAACATGATGATAATACACTCAGAAAGGTGGTATGGTCTGGGGATATGCCATCCTGCTCTAGCTTTTCCAACAACGAAAGAGCTTTCTCATCTTCTTCATAATACGAATATCCAGTAATCATTGCATTCCATGTCCCTATATCTTGCTTTGGCAAGATATCAAAAGCTCTACGTGAATGCGCAATGCTGCCACATTTTGCATACATATCAATGAGCGTGTTTATAACAAAGACATCACCATCATAGCCATCTTCAATTATCAATGAATGAATCGCCTCACCCTGGCTCAGTAGAGCTAAGTTGCCACATGCTTTCAAAAGGCCGATGAATGTGACATCATCTGGTTGATGGCCCTTCTTTTGCATGTGTTGAAAGACTTCAATAGCTTCTTCACTATGCCCTTGCTCAGCAAACCCAGCAACCATCGCATTCCAAGTAATATTGTTAGGTTGTACACCATCCTCATGCATTTGTTGAAACAGTGTAGAAGCCTCTAAAACACACCCATTCTGAGAATATCCTGCAATCATCGCAGTCCATGTCACCACACTTTTCTGCAACATTCCCTTGAACACACAATATGCATCATCCAAAAGCCCACATCTTGTGTACATGGCGATAAGACTATTACATATAAGTTCATCCATCTCAAAATGAGACCGAACTATATAATGGTGTACAGCTCCACCCTTTCTTATGCATGCATCTGTTGAACATCCTTTGAGCATGCTAAGAAATGTAACATGATTGGGCTTCACTCCACTTTCATGCATGTGCTCAAACAAAAGAAATGCTTCATCATAGTTTCTTTCCAAAAGATGGCAATTTATCATCACAGTCCACGTGACTACATTTTTTTTCCATGAACTGTTGAACATGCTGCATGCATCATGTGAGCTTTTACATCTTGCGTACATGTCTATCAGAGTATTCCTAATAGTTGAATCCATTTCATGATAGGTTTCAACAATATGAGCATGAACTATCCACGCAAGCTTAATATTTGTACAACCTTTCAGAGTACTTATGTGGACACCAGAGTCAGGTTTAATTCCTCTATTTAACATCTCCAGGAATAGTTGAAAAGCTTTGTCAGCCTTGTCTTGTTGAACAAGTCCTGAAATGACTAAATTCCATGTTAATTTTGTGGGTTGAATGTCATTCCATTCCATTTGCCGCAGTAGACAGAGTGCATCCTCATCTCGGCCCCTTTGTTGCAAATTTGCACTAATAAGGGCATGCCATGCCATGATACTGCGCTGAGGAGCTCTAATAAAAACTCCTTGTGCATCTTCCAGGCTGCCAGAATTGGCATACATTTCAATAAGACTGTTATTGATTGGTAAAGATTTTTCATGGCAACCTTCAATGATTTTAGCATGTATCAGTCTACCCTCATCTGGACTTGGTAGTGACGAGCATGCTTTCAATGCATTGCCAAAGACAACACTATCTGGCTCAAATTCCATCTGCCAGAAGTGCCATATGGCTTCCCTACTTTGTCTTTGCTCTACAAGACCTACTATTACAATGGACCATGTGACCACAGATGGATTGGGTAAAGAGGAAAACACATTGCCTGCCTCTTCAAGCATCCCATATTTAACATACATTTCAATTACAGAGTTTCCAACAACAGTATGATGTTCAAGCCCATCTTCAATGATATGACCATGAAAGAGCATACCTTCCATGAGATACTCTCCAACCATGCACGCCTTGAGTATAGAAACGAACAAATGTTCATCGGGTTTTAGATGATCCATTTGATGGTAAATATTGATGGCTTGTTCACCATAGCCAAGCCTGGCATATGCCAATATTATTGCAGTCCATGAAAAGAGATTAGGGTGAGGCAACCTGCAAAACAACCATTGTGCTTCTTGCAAGTTACCACATGTGCCAAACATGCTAATTAGAATGGCCCCAAAAGATGGGTGTGAAGCAAGTCCATTACAAGTTAGCAAGGAAAGTAGATTTCTACCTTTTATTATATCCTTCTTCCTAATGCAACTCTGGAGAAGACTATGGTACATCTCTGGAGGGTTCATATGTCCTTGATGATCAGCTGTATTAAACGCTTTGCAAAGCTGAACACCTTTACAAGTAATTGAAGGCCGCACACTTCCTTTCATAGTCACCATGGAGTAAACACGGAGCCCACAGAAAACATCAATCCCAAAACAATTCCTTTGTTGCCTCCATTGCCCTTGCATATCTTATATGTCGTCATATTTACCTGTAGGTCTGGGCCCTCCATTCTGCAGTAGATGAGAAAAGTAATAAATAATGCGATATATCCCTCACACACATCTATAGTTCTCTTTCAGTTAGGAAATGAAAATGATCCATTGATGAAGCTATAAGGCTTAGCTTCATGTCTATCTATCTATTATGAAGATCATCATTCTTTTGAATCTAGATACTGGGAATTTCTAATTATCACATGTTTCTTTGTCTTTCCCAACGCCTCTAAATACATTGGGGATACAAGAAGATTGTCATTGTGAGCTATACTACATAGCTTACCATTTTACCCAGAATCCCATGCCAGAAATAATCCTAAATACATCCCAAAACATCTTTTTCTGAAAATATTAACAGCATTCTAGAAACCGATTCTGATAAACTCAACAACATCATATGACATGCCTATCATAATGTCTCGACCATATCCTACAACCTATTTTGTCATAACCTCAACAATATCCCAGAAACCCATGATGGTAATCTCAAGCTCCTTTCTTCAATTTGAACCTATAATTTTAAATGAGAATTTAAGTTGTAATTATATTGTATTTAGAAATCTTAACAATACCCTACATCAACAACAATCTCTTAGGACCCATTCTGATCATCTCGATGGTAATGTCAAGTTGAATCCTGTGAGTTTAAATGAGAATGTAAGATGCAATTAATATATTGTGTTTGGCATACAATTCATTTTCTTATAACCTTAAAAAAATCCTAGAAATTCATTCTGATCATCCTGACTGAGTATCAAAGAAATTTATTCCCATAATCTCAACAAATAATCATCTTGCCTTTCTTCAAAGAGTTTTTTTAGGTTACTCTTTACATGTGCGTAACAGTGAGAGCAGTTTCCCTTACCTTTCTTCGTTGATTCTTTGAATCCAAATGAGACTTTAAGATGAAATTGCGTTGTGCTTGGAAAGAGACCCTTACCTTTGCAATTTATCAAGCTGAATTATCTTTTGCAATGCAAATACTGACCTCTACTGCACAACATTTGGAATATGTTCCCAAAGTTATTGATAACCCTTTCTACATATACACACACGCGTACATAAATATATCACAAACATTCAATGTGCAGCTAGTTTGATCTGATAGTATACCATATTTTGCAACGCGCAATTGACGACAATAGGGACTTGATGAGACTCTCATCGATGCAACAGAGAGCAATATATATATATATATATATATATCTACATGAATCAGTAGAGACCTCTTATCAGTCCATCTGATAATCTGCATCGTCCATTGGAGAATTTGTTTCCATCACTCTGTTCAGTCGCTTCTCACAGCCCCATATTCCTCCTGGCTGACCCAAAACCCTCTCTATGGTCTCCCTCGTAACTTTAATACAGGGTGAGTCCTTCAGTTTTCCTTATTTCCCCAGATGCCCCTGGCAGGCAGCCCCTTTTACCTCAAATGTGTGTGTTTTTATCACACTGTACATACCCCCACCTTAGGCTTAAGATATATATATGTATACTCATTTTATGAGACTATGAGACCTTGCTGGTTTGGCAAAGTTCTTGTGTCAAGTTGCCTATCGTCTAATCTATGCCAAAGTACGTCAATCTGGACCATATGCAATGGCATTGGACGCCGATGGTGTTTAGGGATCCTCGCAAATCCCTTGCTTAGGGGTGGTCTGAAGGAATAACAACCTCGTTTATTTCATTGTTTTCAATAATAATATCATTGGTAATAACTAATTATATTGCTTGTATCATATGACTTTGATGAGTATCTTGGAAAGCCATTAGAAAATGTGAATGTGCACTTCATTAGGAAATGATCCCTGCATGCTCTCTAACATCCAATAATTCCACATGAGAATGCCTTCCAACTTAGTCACATAGGCTTTCATCCCCTGCTTAAAGCATTCCACATATTCCAATTTGTGTTGCAATCCCCAATATTGTAGAAATTGGAACAGGTCTCCAACTTGTCATTCGGACCATTTTTTAAAATACCAAGCAAAAACCCATGTTTGAGGCCTCAAATAACAACGGGTTAAGACTTGCCAAATCATCAATAAGTACTTCCAATGATATGTGTTGTGGGGCATTTAACACTACAACATTAAATGAACCTATATGTAGTGTCCTTGAATGGAACGGTACAAAAAAAACTTGTAGTTGACCTTAGCCCTTGTCTCCTTGGACATTAAGGTTGAACCTAATGGGAGCCCACCAATCATGACTCTCTACATGAATACCTTTGTACGAAATGGCAATTGGGAATGCTAACCATGTGCAATCTTTGTCACTAAGCATTAAGCATCGATGATAATCTTATTATTACTAAAATAATAGTTTTCCACGTAAATATTTGTGTGGTTTTGATTTGATGTTGTTTTTATCTAAAAGCTAACTGTATTATGGTAATTAAAGAAAGCATACAAGTATCCTTGTAGAAAACCAATATGATTATAATGCTAATTAGATCCAATGATAGCATCGATAATAATCGTATTATTATTAAAATTAATTTAATTAATAGTTTTACACGTAAATACTTGTGTTGTTTTGATTTGTTGTTGTTTTTATCAAAACGCTAAGGGTATCATGGTAATTAAAGAAAAAACACAAGTATCCTTATAGAAAACTAAAAGCACATCAAGGGTATTTTGTTGTTTTTCACTAAACCAACCAACAATGACTTTGTTGTGCCTGTTCTTACACAAAAAAAACCTACACATACTCACTAAACCCACTTGCACGATAAACTCGAGCCAAAAGTTTACCTTCCATAAGCTTATAAATGAATATAGTCTAAAATGATGGGCTCATTGATTGGATTAAATTAAAGGTTTTATTTATGCGGTGCAAATAGAGTCCATGCACAACATAAGCTAACTATAATACCCATGGGTGAGTTACATTAACAAATGGTGAGGAGCAATCCCAATTGCTATTCAATAACTGCGCATAATAACAAAGTGAAGAATTGTGAAGCACAACCCAACTCACGTATGCTTTTTCTCATTTACAACAATAGATCTCTCTCAATTATTGACTGTTGTTTATTGCAAATCGTATGGTGGAGTCATTTGTTCACCTCCATTCTGTAAGCTCGTTTCTAATCACTAGTTTTTAGTTAAATTATGTTGGCCGGTTAGGCCAGAGTATGAACGGGGAGCCGGTTTTGGGAGTTGTAATTAGATAAATTATGATAATTATAAGATCGGACGAACGGACCCGGAATTGGTATGTTGATCCGGATCTGGACTAGTTCGTAGCCGGTTGCTGGTTGGTAGCAGTTTGTAACACAGCTGGATACCTATAAAAGGATCCAGAGACGATGTAATTAACAATGGATAATTAATAGAGAAGTGATGTGGCTTTACGTATTGTTTATCTTGTTAATACCGTTCTGTGCTTGATGTGATTATCATATGTGTGTATCGAGTTAATCATTCTAGATAGTAACCGGGAAGGATTGGTTTTGTATTACGGTTTGCACATTCCTTACCGTACCACCCCTTTGGTGAAGTGTTCCAAAGGGACACCTTGTGTTAGTGGCTTTTCCAACCCAATATTAACAACTAATTACCCATTTTAGATATTGGCACTTTTGTTTCACCAATTGGTACCAAAATATATTCCTGAGATTAATCGCCAAGTTGGATATTCCAATCTCCAATGGGGCACACGATCCACCCTGTGTCTTTCAGCCGAGAATCTGAATGTCATGTGTTGGAATCGAGAGATCCATTGTGGCGTACCGTAGAATGTAGGGGTCGAACATGTGGCCCTCAACCAAGCGAGTTCACTAGCTGAGCTATGCATGCCACCAACCTTTTATGGCAGAGCCAACCCGAATGTATGGTTTTGAGTTACGGACACTGAAGCCGGCACACATGTACATTTTCAAAGTTCGGAATACATATGCCATGAATAATACAAGGTAGGATCGCATGTACTTTTAAGGCATGACAACAACCTTACCTGTTGAGCCAACCCAAATGTATGGTTCCGAGCTACGAATAGTGAAGTCGACACACATGTACATTTCCAAAGGTAGGAATACGTATACTATGAATAATACATCGCAGGATCGAAATCTACAGATTACGTATGATGGGATTGATAGTGTTGCGGAGTATCGGTCTCTCTCGGGAGGAGATTACGAGCCGAGCTATCTATCTATCGGCCTCGTCTCATAAGAATTAGCATACATATATGTATTTGTATTGATTGGCCTTTTAAACGCACCCAATGTAGCTAAATTTTAAAAGCACGTGTGAACAGACCCTAACGGGAAGCTGATCACGTGGCCACAGTATATGACAGGCACGTGCTCTCTCTCTCTCTCTCTCTCTCTCTCTCTCAGTTGTCCCTCTGTGTGCGTTGAGATCTCTGTTCGTCTCTTAACCCTAATCTGACATCACCAAGAAGAAGGAACCAGAGAGAATATCCTGAACAGATCTGCATAGTTTTTTGTTGGTTAATTATTATTATCCTTCATGGGTTGCTTATTCTCTTCATCGAGAAACCGTAGATCTTCAGGTCTGGATGAAGATTCAGATTCCATGGCTATGCTTGTGTTTTGGCCTGGTTTAAGGATCCCTTCTGTGGTGCAAATATCTAATGATTCAGAAACAGAGGTCCCTGAACAGATTCTTTTGATCCGATCTCGAGTTCGAACCTCAGCAGATGCCCTTTATGCAGAGATCACAGACAATTCTTCCAAATCAGCTTCGCAGCCAGGTATTTCCCAGTTTCTCATCAATCCAATGTTTTTTGAATCATTATATAACTATATTGTGTATGGATGTTGGTGTATATTTGTATTTACATGTGTGTGTATAGGTGCATGCGTGTAGCTATGTATTTTATGTACGTGTTTGAAGTTCCTGGTTGGAAATGATTAGCTCTAAAAGGAGCAAAATCCAACAGAATTGTAAGAATTTTCTACTAATATCTAAAGATGTCAAATACCTGTAATGGGAATATAATTGACTAAAATACACAAATTTTCTTTCAAATTTATATTTTTTGTATTTTCTCGTGATTTATTTTTATTTCATGCATGAAAAGGTAACTCGAGAGAATAATAAAAAAACTCCCTGAATTCTGATCTGGGAGTTTTCTGGATTGCGATAAAATTCTGAAGAACATTAGTGCATGTGCATTTATGATGCATTTTCCTACGTGAATATACGACTCAGTCATAATTTCAGGTGCAATTGCTAGTCCAAAAATGCCAATGCATTTCTGATTTGGTAAACTAATAAGAAAGTGAATTTGAAAACAATTTTGAAAAGGATATACAAATCTATGAAGGAAAAAGGTACATCATATTTAATGAGCATCACTATTTTGTTGATCTGTGAATTGCACATGATTGAGAGAGTTTCAACGATATCAATGACACTACTGTAACTGCTGCAATTGTTTGCGTGAGTTTAATTCTCTCATGATAGGAGACTACTGCTCTTGTCTCTATGCAGTACAAAACGTAGCGAGTCTTCTGTGGTGTCTATGCTTGGATTCATGAATTTTCTTTGTTACTTTGATGAGTTAAATACGTCAAACTCAATGCATAAGAAAATTCTGTTTATGTGTTATTAACATATGTAAACTGGGGTTCATTTTAATAAGGTGATATAGTGTATGTATTTGTTTGATCTAATATACAACCTTTTACATCTAAATTGTTACAGCTGGAACAACAGTCACGAATCTTCAGCAAACATTGGAAGAATATCTACCTTTATTCCTTGGTTGGGTAAAAGGTGTTTCCTATAACTGAAATTCTTATTTAGCAGCTAGTAAAAAAATTCTCTCCTAAACGTTTACTTCTCCTTGTAGGAGATGGGTCAACAGCTAGAGTAAAATTTGCGTGGAAGAATAAAGAGGATGCAGAACAGGTGTGGGGCTTGGATTTGCAGATTTTTGAATGCATTTTTTCCCTCATCTATCTTAAACTAAAATTGATCCCTAGGAGGTTCACTGTAGCATTCACATATGAGCATGCATGGAAGTTCATAATGGTCTGGTTTAAAAAATGCCAATACAAATTTACGATAATGTCACAAATATTTATATATTTTCCAAAATGTCACTGTTTTGTATGGCATACGTGAATCAAGCAGGTGAGTTTTTTTCTGCCCAAAAATATCTAACCATAGCTAGGCCAGCCAGCAGAAAGCAGAGGTCAATAATTAATCCAAAGTGCACTAATTATTTTTTAATTAATTTAGTTGTTGCTTCCACTTATTCCAGATTTATCTAATGTGCAACAAATTAATCGAAATTAAAGGATGAATCTGCAATTCTATTCATTAAATTTTTTCTATCAAGCAATGTACCACGAAATACTCTGCAGTAGTTAACCTACTTGCAACTAATGAATGAACATTAATTAACCCATATACACTAACAAGTAGGTTAAATTAAGCAGCACATGGTAAGAACTCAATTAGTAAAGCAAAATAAGTGACATTCTGGCAAACACATATATGTAAAGATTTCTGGAAATTTGGGTAAAGACATTGGCATTATTTTTAAAAATTTGATTGTTATCAGATTTTATTTTGTCGTTAAGGGGTGGCAATCAAATCAGCCTGAACTACTCATTAAAAGTGAAGGATATATATAAAAAACTAATAAGATCACAAATAGCACATGAAACATGGTTGTTAATGTTCTTATTCCTAAGTGAACCCCCATGAAGTAGACTTAGACTTTTGGCATATCATATGCCATATCCTTAGAAAAGCATGAGTAATTAAATTTTACATTACAAGACCTGGAATGTGAGAACCATGGAGTCTGAAGAGCATAGCGTTTGAAGATGTGCTTATATGTAGAGATCATAGGATCTACTTTACAGACATTTATTTCAACCTCCTTCAGAGTATCTATGTAAAACTAATGTCAGTAATGCTCGTGTCTGCTCCAATAGTCTCCTAAACTGTTAATGACCTAGATTACTCTAGTCTGATGCAGATTACATCTTGAAGGGGGTTTAGGTTGAGAGAGGGAGCTGGTTTTATCACAAAAGTAGACATCTAAGGTCCCCACCACATCTGATTCGTTAAGATATATGAGAAATGCAGAAAAGATACAAACAGGAAATCAAAGATAGGGAGGCGAGATTCATGTCAGGTCCAGCAGCTTTTATTGCAATAGTCTTTGGCCTCAAATCTCATGTATTACATCCTCCAAGATCTGTCTTTGGATAGAAGTAGTCACTTCTCTCATCATGATGAATTCCTGGTTTGTTTCAGATTAGCTGTTACTTTCCAGTTGTAGCTTGAGTTTATTTATGATGTCCAGAGGACAAATGCACTGCATCAGGTTTGGTCTCATAGACAATTTATTTCGTTTACTCCATTTCTCTCTCAATTTGTAAGTGTGTGACATTCAGGTCTTGTAAATGCATGCTGCCATTGACTTTAATACATATTCTGTATGCAGGAAACAATGATTTCAGACAATTATTATGAAGTACTTTCAGTGCTTCATAGCATGGCTGTTCTTGAATTAATGAGAGCTAATGCACTACTGTCAATAAAAACTACTGAAAATGATGTATACGAAGTGGTAAACCCCGTAGGTATAAGGTAGCCGGACTCATTATTTTGATTTACTATGTACATTGCATGACTGTCTCTTTTGTTTCTTGAAGATGCATATAATCACTATCAATCTTGAGCTTGAGGATGGATAATTTTTATTAATTTTTCCAGATAGAAGGAAGCAGGCTATTGATGTGTTTCTGAAAGCTGCTGGAATTTTGGAATGTGCTGTAAAGGTTGTTATGCCAAAGCTGTCCCAGGAATCAAAGTGAGAACTTATCCCGGACTTGGGTGTAGTTTAGTTTACAGCATGGGGTTAGCCATTTTTGTATTGAGTCTGTTTGCGGTATATTTTAGTATGAAGAATGCAGGATTACTAGTATTGATTTCCTACCAGTGCATGTAATGGTAAACTGTATCTAGTTTTGATCAAATCTCTGATGTCCCCAATGCAATGAGTCTCCTTCCAAGCACTAGTTTTAAATCCTGCATTATGCCCTGCTATATGGGTTTGTGTAACATTAGTTGATAATATGCACAGATGTTAAAGTTAACTTTCACTTGCATGGTAGGGAAAATCTTCCAGCGGATTTGGCAGAAGATGTTCTTGATGCACTGTCAATGCAAGCTCTTGGACAGGCTAGTAGCTAATTATTCAGCTATGATACATATACTGCCAACTTTGGCACCCATTAACCATGCATAAAAGCCTTCTTTGATATCAGTGTGTAGAGATTCAGCTAGGACTGGCGGTTGATAATATGAAGGCGACACTTGCTGTGAAACGCCGGTTAGCCTGTGAGCAAGTCAAGTATTGGCAAAAGGTTTACACCTAACTGTATGCCTTCATGAATTTTGAATTAAATTCCTGCAATAAACAGTGTCAGTTCTCAAACTCAAGTTCCCCTGCAATAGGCACATGAAAATATTGAACAGGCTCATGTAGGAGGTGGTTGGGGAGGGAAACATCGACTTTATCTGAATTGGAAGCTTGCTGAGGCCAAGGTGAGAATTATGTTCATTGTGATTTTCTTTGTTGGAAGGCATGAAGGTGTCACAAATGACATTGATATTTGAAATATTAGAGAGGAATCAAATTGTAGAAATCAGGTGGGGATGGATCTTATGTTATATTGAGATGAGCTTACCTCAGCATAGATCCTCCTGAAAATGCATCATATGTAACCAGACTTGCTCATATTCCAACAAATTGACTGGTATATAAGGAGACACATTATAGAGATCTGGTGGATATGGATCACATTGGTAAGTAGGTCGGTTTGGATTATCCAACGAGAACTGAAACCTTAGCCAATTTCCCCTTATTTAAGGATCTTCATATAAACTCTCCTTCTATTTTCTTAGGAGGCCCAAAAAAGTATAAATCATGATTAGAATACAATACAAAGTAAATAATTCAGGAGCTGAACTGAGAAAAAACTTCCTTATATTGAATCTGTAGAATTTTGCTTATAGTTGAGGTAATGCACTCTGGTCCAAGGAGAACCAAGCAAGAACATCTTACATGATACAAAAGGAAGGGATGTATGCTGCAGGTATAGCCTTATGAACCACTTCTAAAGGCTAATTTCAATCGATTTAAGGTTAGGATAAGTGGAAAACTGTTATCTTAAGACTGTGGACAAATCATAGGAACTTGAGACACGTGAGAACACATTGCAGTCTGGAACCCTAAGGAGTTCCACTATATAAAAGGAAATTAGAACAATTAGAATTTTGTGTAGTGGTTGAAGTAATGCTCTGGTCCAAGGAGGACTGTGTGAAAACATGTGATACAAAAGGGCACAGGTTATGGGGATAGCCTGATGAACAAATTCTAAAGGCTAATTTCAATGGATTTAAAGGTAGGGTAAGTGGGAAACGGGTTATCCTAGGACTTGGGACATGTGAGAACTCATCACAATTTGGGAACTTACGGATTTCAGCTATATAAAGTGGACTAACTACCTCCTTTGAGATGGCTCCTTGAGATGCTAAGACAGTTGGTAAGGCAAAGCTCACCTATTTCTGATCCATCATTGGCTAACAACTAAGGTTTAATACAAGGCCATATTCAGTGGTATGGGAACCAATGGGATTTTGTATTTTTCTTTTGTCTTCTGCTTAGGGTTGGTTGGTGTGGTTAAGCATCGTTAAATCCATTATTTTTCCTTTAATCTTTGAATTCTTTGCTTATTATCAGTATTGATCATAATAAGGTATAAAACCACGGGCTGAAGAGGTAGAGACAATGTAATTGTCATCAAACCCTTACTATTCTTCTTTGCAGGCTTCTGCATTTTATTTCCATGCTCTCATTTTGGATGAAGGAAGTGAAGAAGGCACACATGCTAAAGCTGTCCTTTGCCTTAAGACCGCGGATACATGCCTACAAGAGAGTAAAAAACTCTGTGCAATTTTCTGCATAGAGACTCCAGCAACAAGGTTGCAATTTCTTTGCTGCATGCAAATTAAAGTTAATAAATAAATGAAGGATGCACACCAGAGTGAGGTTTTGCTTATACATATTCTCCTATTGGCAGGACACATCCTTTGTGGGGTGCTATGAAATATTTATCAGAGAAGGTTCCACGGGATTATGCAAGCAAAGTGAGAATTCAGAAAGAGATGTACAGCCAGGAAAGGTGATCATCGTTAACAAGTTTATTTTTTGTGTATTTGAGTGATTAAGGGCATTGGGTATGCAAATTCTTGATGGACATTACTTAACAAGCAGGATCCCAGATCAAGTTCCAGAGCTGCCTGATTTTCCCTTGTCGCTAATTCCTGATGAATTTTCTTTGCCTGAAGTTGGTCAACAGGAGTGAATACACGTTTTTCAGTTGAAACAAAGCCATCGCCCAACCTTGCAGAGAGAGTACCATCTGCCATAGTGAAAAAAATGCAAGCTCTTACCTAGTACTAAGGCCTCAATATATGCTGTCATTGATGGATCAGCATTTGCGAGTACAAACTGTAGCATATATGCTATGAACGAAAAGGAGAGGTTTATAGTATTCATAGGTGAGTATAGTAGTACTAAATCATGGCGTTGAGAGTGTAATACAAATATCATGGTGTGGGTGATGTCTCTTGTAGGTAGTTTGTTCATGGTGAGCACATTAGTGTTCTGCTAATTTTGCAGTTGTATTCATTGCTGATATTTTTTTATTGCTTCCAATGTTGGGATCCAACTTCCCCTTGTATGCGTTGTAGATAACTTATCTTTGGAATATAGTGAGCATGCATACTTTTAATCAGAAATTCGCAGTCTCTAAATATGATATCATTTCTGTGTGGTGGTTTTTATGTATGGTGATCGTCTTGGTCAGATACTAGTTACCTAGGCTTTATTTTATATTGATTGTGAAATACATTAATGTATCTGTGTCACTTCACAATTCTGGACAATCGAAGGATAGATATTCTTTTGAGCTTATTCAGGGTTTCTTTGGTTCTTGATCTATAATTTCTAGAAACTGTTGAATTGGAATTTCGTAAGAGGGTGCAGAGTTATTAATCTTTAATGAACAGCCACATGTTTAGGCTTATAGTACTATTAGTACTATTTGGTATACTATAAACTTGTATGTAATGTACAATGAACAATAAACGATTGAGATGGATTATATTATCACAGATCTTGCATAAAAAGTAAAGAGTGGTGATACAATATTTGAGAGAAGGCATGTGCTCGTCTTGCACAAATATTGGAAGTATTGGAAGAGGGTGCAGACTTATTAATCTTTAATGAACAACCCCATCTTTAGGCTTGTAGTACTATTTGGTATACTATAAACTTTTATGTAATCTATAGTGAACAATGAACCATTGAGATGGATTATTTTATCGCAGAGATCTTGCACAAAAAGTAAAGACTGGTGATAAAATATTGAGAGAGGGCATCTGCTTGTCTTGCACAAATATTGGAAGATAAAGCAACTAAAACCTAGAAAACTATGTTACATGGACATTTATCTCAATGCAGTTCACTAAGGATAAAATATCTGCATTAGATTGTATCATGTCTGAATTTCTAAATAACTGTATTTTGAGTTTCTTAATTCAAACTATTGCCTAGAGATCATCCACTACTCTTAATCTTTAGTCTGCTCTGTATATGACTTCATTACAATGGTAGGGGGCTAAAATCAAAGGGGTGTAAGAGCTGTTTGGCCAGTTTAACTAAATAGTCTGCAAGAGAAATTCAAAAACTCTAAACATGCATTTTGCCATTTCACATTAGAATACTAGTTCACAAATGTTCATTTACATTTGGTCACAAACTTGGCAAGACACCAATCACTACCTAGATAGCCGCTTTGTAAAGAATCTAAACACTATGTTGTTATGCTTGATAAGTTGGACGTTGATATCATGCCTTATTTATGTACACCATTTTTCATATATTTTAACCTATCAATCCAAAAATGAAATAATAATTACAATGCTCAACCTTTCAGCTGGGCCAAAGAGGATGTGAATACAACCTACATTTTCTAAAGGTGTGTGTGATTTACAAAGACTTGAACGCTTAGCATGCTTTCTTGTTGATTACTGATGGTTACCAAATTTGGTCTTGAAAACCAAAGCATTTGGAAAGATACCAGGGATTCAAATCACAGCTATAGATAACAATATGTTCAACACTACTGTGCCATATCTTTATAGACTGAGGTGAGGATAGGGGTGACTAGTATTCAATTTTCGATAGAATAGCCTGCCTCAACTTTTCTATGAATGTATAATTTTGTAAAGAATAAAGCATAAGTTCATATGGAGCTCAAGCTCATTATAGGCTAGATGTGAGGAGCATTCAATTTTCTATACAATAGATTTATTAAACTTTTCTATAACTGTATAATTTTGTGGTGGATGGATAATGAGTTCATATGAGCTCAAGCTTTTGAGAAAAAAGCATCTATCGGAAGGCATTTGGAAGATTCTTTCAATTCCTCAGCCTTATGCATACGCCCTTTTTTGGGGGCCAACTCTTTGTTCGTCTTTAAGCTGCATTAGGGAAAAAACAATACGCAACATAAGCCACCAAGTTGCAAACACACACTATACTGATCTAGTATATTTAATTTTACCTATGAAGTCTTTTGCTTTTTTGGAAGCTCTTAGGAAGCTCCATGGAGTGATCACTACTCGAATATTTTTGCTGCAGCATTTCAGCAAAATGAAAATCCATATGCTCTTGCCTCTCAGAAGTGAAGTAAGAAGGAATTTCTAGTTTGCAGACTGAGCAGTGGTCGTCAATCCATGTAACTGAACTCAGAAACCTACAATTCTCAAATTCTAATGATGCTTTCCACGAAGTCATGGTGTCAGAAAAGTCTAACCTAGATGAAGTTGCTATTTCATCAATCTCATTGGCTGAAACACACAAATTAGAAGCTGAGCTCGATGGTGTGTCAAAAGGTTGTAGCAAATTTTCAGTGTTTAGAAAAGGTGAAGTGCTACACATTGTTTCATCTATGTTGGTATTGGTAATTTCCATGTTCGTATTTAAGCTGCATTAGGTAAAAAACAATACGCAACATAAGCCACCAAGTTACAAACACACTATACTGATCTAGTATATTTAATTTTACCTAAGTCTTTTGCTTTTTTGGAAGCTCTTAGGAAGCTCCATCAAGTGATCACTACTCGAATATGTTTGCTGCAGCATTTCAGCAACATGAAAATCCATATGCTCTTGCCTCTCAGAAGTGAAGTCAGATGGAATTTCTAGTTTGCAAATTGAGCAGTGGTCGTCAGTCCATGTAACAGAACTCAGAAACCTACAATTCTCAAATTCTGATGATGCTTTCCATGAAGTCATGGTGTCAGAAAAGTCTAACCTAGATGAAGTTGCTATTTCATCAATCTCATTGGCTGAAACACACAAATTAGAAGCTGAGCTCGATGGTGTGTCAAAAGGTTGTAGCACATTTTCAGTGTTTAGAGAAGGTAAAGTGCTACACATAGTTTCATCTATGTTGGTATTGGTAATTTCCATATCTGTTTTCTGCGTAGGGTCTTCGTCCTCACAGTACGTTTTGATACCACAGACTGGTTTAATAAAGAAGTCTGCCAAAGTCCTTTGATTAGGGTCAATTGATTCACCATGAAACTGAGATATACGGAGACCTATCATCCATTTGAAGCTGGTTAGTTTCCCATTTTCTCTATTTTATTTATTTTTATTTTTATTTTTACTTTCGATGAATGGGTAAATACCCTATTTTTGTTGTAAACCAATTGTATCATGGGCCAATTTTGTTCTTAGAAGATGTTAATATATCTTTCTTTCTTTCTATATCCAAGCACAAATACAGAACGAAACCATCTCATTAAACTATCTATTTCAATATTGCATTTATATTTATATCCATTACATCATTACCCATCAACCTCAACGATATAGGTAGCTCTGCTTTCAAAAGCTTTGTAGCATGAAACATTACGTCTTCTTTCTTGTGGACAAGGAAGGGCAATGATACAGATCTTGTCCGAACCTGCAAAAATACATGGTACCTTCAGAGCCAAAATACAGGTACAAGGAACATGGATAACATTTTATGCTGCAAATAAATGACATTTTATTAAGCCAGTGGAGGTAATGGATTCCTTGTCAGCATTCCAAGTTTGAGAGTGAGAGAAGTGCCGAGTGACCATGAGATGAATATGAGTCTAGAGTGATTCACAGATTTGTGACACTATTTTTTGTAACTTATTACAATGTTAGTATGTTACTTCATCAGTCATCATTTATTATAAATTGAATTCACCAATATTTGTGAGCATAATTTGTCTCATAGGCAGATTTCTGCCTCTAGTAGACGCTACCATAATTTTCTTTCATTTTTTCTCATTCTCTCTCCCTGTTCCTCTCCCAGTTGAGGTTTGTGGAGGTTTTTCAGCAACCTCCTGCAATGAAATAGAGAATACACAAAAAAAGGGTTAAGGACACAACCCTATAATCCATAATGCTTCTAGAAACTGGACAAAGGTCAATAGAGTTTTATGCCCTTTGAAGAGTGCACAAGTATATACTGAAAGTAAGGGCAATGCTCCAGAATTGTGTCACCAATGTCGAATGGGAAATTGGATGCTTACCGCAAAAAATCACAAAAAATTTCTTCATCCATTAATCAAGTGCATAAAAAACGTTCAGGACAACAATGGCATGTTGAAGAATATCTGAGTGCACATAAAGGAAAAGAAAGGGACATACGAACCTGAGTCCATGTTTAATCACTCAAATTGAATATTAAATATTGGGAAAATTATCAAGGACAGTTGGTCAATGCTGAATCAACTGAGCTGTGGTATCGCATTGATTGGGCCATGTCTAGAAATATTGAAAATAGAAACCATGATAGGCTGGATATTGAGCAAGAAAAGAGAACACGTGATGTATGTTGGCTCAACATAGTGGAAACAGAGAAGCTGTTGCTTTAGAATGCCTCAACATAGTGAACACATCAGGTAGAGTTTTCAGGAATCCCCGTAAGGTTGCACTAGCTTTCAAGAACTCATAAAAGGATGAAACAACAGAACCAAACTCATGGAAGTTCAAACAGTGAAATTAGAAAACAAGCTTAGTTCTTCATTTCAGGTTTTATTTTTTTCTTTTTACTATTTTAAAATCTCCCATCTAAACGCATTTCGGAGTGTTTTTAGTCATAGTTACTTCTATGGTTCATGTTTACCCCGGATGTTAATATATCATCATTATCACTCTGAATTTTCATAATTTTTTGCATCAGTCTTCTCATCTCACAGTGCATGATCCTCTTTACTGCTTTGAACATGATAAATAAGGTACATGATTTTTTACTTTACCTCAAAGTTTGTTGTCTTGAGCTTCAATGTCAATGTACGACCTTGCAGACCTTCAAGTGCCATGTCTTTTGAGAGACTTTCTGCAAGCTCTTCTGTATTACATAAAAACAACAGATCACATTGATAGATCTGATGACAATAACCTTATATGAACTAAAGGTTAAGTAGGATGAAGTGTTAAAAGTACATAAATGAATCTCTACTGTACATGAGATTAATTTGCAAGAGTAAAAGGAAAATACTATCTAGAGCTCGTGATTTTTGTTTACAAAACTCGACAATAAGATAGTGGAGGGGATTCTGATAATTTATCACTTACAAAACTATCAAGCGTTTTGGATTTGGAAATTTGCCTAAGCAACTACCAAGCCTGCAGCCCCTCCTTTATGTCTGTTTTGAGCATCCTTTGTTGTTGCGCTGCTAAGTTGTCATTCTTATCCAAATCCTTACAGAATTGTTCTTGGACTTGGTGAATTAGTTCCCACAGATTTTGGAGACTGACTATAGCCATTAGCCAGTTCCCTAAAGTCCCAGATGAACCCAAATTCGGAGTTGTATCTTTTGAGGAAACGTCTATGTTGTGGATTTACCATAGCATAGACCTGCTATTTCTCTCTCAAGTTTTCTTCCATTTCGTAGTTTGGTGCAATCCAATTCGAACACTTTCTGCGGTGATGATGGTGATTTCTTTTATGCTTTCTTAACAGTAGCACATCGATATGGTTTTTCAAATCTCTACCAAAAGAAATTTGGTGCAAGTTATAATTGAATAGTGCATTCCTTGGAGCCTAAGCAATTTAGATTTGTGTAATGAATGGTGATGCAGCATGCAATATGGAATAAGACGGCTCGTAAGTCTACTTTCAAGTCTACACTCAAAAGACTCGATGCCCTTTCTTTCAGCTTATCAGAGCTATGACTTAAAGAGCTTCTTGGTGCAATGCCTGAAGTTCTCTCTCCAGGCATAAAGGTTGTGCACTATTGTTTTCTTCTGCATGAAAAATCTTATCATGTCCAGAAATTTGGGTATTTCAATCAGCTCTCTATTGCATGTCAGCAAATGTGGCCACACATTATGGTAGCATCTGTGGCTTTGGGCATTATGTACGGAATGAGAAGTTTTTATAGAAAAAGAATGAAAAAACAGTAAAATCTATCAGAAAAAAGAGGAGAGATGGGGAGTAGGGATCATACATATCCTTGGAAATTACTTATGCAGATGACAAAATGTGGTTCATAATATCAACACAGGAACACAACTCTGATATAAGTTTGATGCTATATATTCACATTACTTTATAGAGCAGAGATACCTAATTTTGCAAATAGCTTTTCCTCACTGCTGATCGCAGAAAAGGTGCGCTCGCAACTCAAGCTCTTCCGTGATTCCTCCAGAGGGGTATCAGATCCTCCAATGCCCAAACCCACGGACATCAAGAAGTCTGTAGTGCACAGCCTTATCAAGAAATTTAGTGTTGGGAAAATATTTCAAATATGATTCTGAGGTTGTTGTCCAACCAATTACCATCTATCATCTTTCTCCAATTCTTAATTGATTAGATATACTATGAATATGTACATGCTAAGTATAGATTCCAACCCAAACAAGTTTGAAGTATGTGTGAAGTAATCAAATACACCTGATGATATAGAAGAAAATAGAGCTACAATGAGGGCTCTTTGCTTTAATAAATCTTCACACACATAGACACTGCAGATTTCTTTCAATAACCGTTCCATTACTTTGCCTATGCCACTTACCTGCCAGCAAGAAGTTCAAATCTTATATAGCATTCTTAAAAGATAACACATATTGAAATAGGATAACAACTGCACTTTTCTTATGGGTAGTGTTGACACAAATGCCATGACTGCTGCCCTTTGATTGGGAACTACATACTGCCCATTTGGTTTATTGATATCAGAGCACACCTGTACTCAAAAGACATGTTAATAAACAATAATTCAGTAATCAAAATATAGTATAGATTGGAGGCAAAGAATATTTTCCCAAAAATGATTGAGCTACGAAACCCCTCTTAAACTCCAAAAAACGAGCACTACAGTTGCTAGAGAGAAATATTAAACCGAATTTCTATCTCCTCCAGTTCAGCTTTTACGGCAGAATTTTGAGTCTTTTAGTCTCATAGCTAATTTTAGTTCCAACCCCCCGGATCTATATGAACTGCATTCTTTTCTTGTACCCCACACAAATCTTCCTTAGGTATCTTTCACTGGATTCTCATTAATGATGGTATCTTCTTGACCAATGTCAAAATAAGAATGAAAAAATAGACAAAAATAAATAATAGATAGATCCAACACACTTGCATGCAAGCTGCAAATGCCAATCTTTACAGCTTGGCAAGTATAAGATAATTGGATTTCTTCATGCATAGTATGGTCAATCTTATGAAATCTCTATTTGCATTGTCAGAGGAGTGAGAAATGTAAAGCACAAAAACATTGATATATACGATTCCATTTCAAATACTATCAATCTGATACCTTTGGCATGAGAAAATACCTTAGCAATCATGCGATTGGGCCCCACCCCAGCACTGCATGTTAATCCTGTTTGCTCTCGTACACGGGTCCGAAGTTCCTCTGCTAACTTGAGATGAATGTGTCAGTCTGCACATTGAATATTTATAGGATGTATTAGTAGAAAATTTCTATCACGCACTTACTGCTTCGGAAGTCATATTGCGTTGCATGCATTGCTCAGTAATATCCAAGTATGCCTCATCTAAGCTCCTTGCAACAAAATGAGGATCGTATTGACGAAAAACTGTCATAATCCAAATTTAATAAACAGAGGAGATTGTCACTATCCCCACGAAAATGCATGAAAATCTATAACAACAATGGAAGTAGGCCACCATTCACATAATTAATAAAAAAATTTAATTTCTTCATGATGATGATGATGTTGACAAGTTACAACAATAACAGTTAAGCATCAAAGCTTCTTAATTTTCCTCCTCAGTAACTAAATGGTGACAATACCTTGGCGCACTTTCTCACTATACTCTGTATATCTTTCAAAATTTGGAGAAACAAATGTCAAGTCTGGGCACAATTTACAAGCAATGAAGCCTGGCATAGCTGCCCGGATACCAAATTTGCGAGCCTATACACAGAACATACAAATGTCCATGAATGTGCTTACTAGTTGGGCCCAAGAATTAAATCAGATAATTTACCACCCAAATTCAATTGAATCAGATCTAAGACCTCATAATTTGCTGTACATATCATTGACATCCCTCCTACAGCCATTGGTTTGGCAGCAAGAGATGGATCTTCTAGTGTTTCAACAGCAGCATAGAATGCATCAAGATCCACATGCATCCAAATACGGGAGAGGTTCCTTTCAGCCTCCAAAGCAGTAATTTTCATATCTGCAGCCTACATTAACCAAAATACAACAATGTGGTTAACTGAAACTAAGCAGATATGCTGAAATTTTGAGATGGGAAAGCAATCCCGCAGGCCAAAAATTTAAGAGACAGCTTTGACTTAACAATTTGACAATTCACTACTAGAACATTTCTGTTTTACACACCTATAAATTGAAAAGGCAAGGCTTGTAAAAGTTTATATGCATGTTGAATATGATGAAGAAATGACTGGCAATCCAATTTCCAAATATTAAACATCCAGCCAATAAGTACAAATTGGAAATCGCAAGTGACAAGGACACTTGCAAATTTTGTTCCTAAACCCCACCCAACTATATATCTATATTCTAAATATCCAACCATGAGCACACAATGTGAACAAAATGTGTTAAGATTATTTGCATTTTAAGCTTAGAACAAGACCTATATGTTTACAATTCCAATTTGTTTATATGGCTAGTCCTTTATGACAATCTAACTTCCAAATGGTAACATTCAAAACGAATATGAATGAGAAACTGAGAATGCCAAACCAAACACATTTACCCAATCATATGTGTATCATGTATTCTAAATCTCCAAGCATATGAGCACATGAGCACACTATTTGAACAAAGGTGTCAACTGCATTTGCATGCTGGAGCTTGGAAGAAGATTGATCATACTCCTCAGATATGTATATTTATATTTACAATATGTTTAGTAACCACCTTCTTGTAGTTTACAAGTTCACCTTCCGTTAAAAGAGCAGCTTGCGCTTCCATGTGTTTAATGCGTTGCAATATTATGGCTTCTTTTCTCTGTTCATGTTCAAAGTATTTTGACCCTTTGGTCATCTCATAAACCACCTTCTGAACTTTCTCTTTGTCCACTCCATCCATTCCTGCATTTCGAGCATATTGCAGAATAATGCAAGAAAATTACTGAGAAGTATTAAGATTTCTTTTACCATACTATCGAGATTTATGACTCTCTTATATAGTTTAAGAATTCTAGCAAGCAATTAGTAGATTGTTAAATAAAGCTTTTTAGATAAGGAAATATAAAAAACACATAGTCATGAAGAAAGCTTTCAAAGTGCTGAGGATTAGATAAAAAGAAAGTTATATTAACTCCTGGTGAAGACCAAATCAGTTTAGAAAGAAAAAAGTAACATATATTAGTATCTACAAAAGACCTATAGCACCTGATAAAGATGACAACTATTTATGTTAATTTTTCAATGTCAGTAATGAAACAAAATGGCTTCCTACCCTGTTTCCCTTCATGAAATTGTTATCACAAATAACCAACAATCAGATTTGGTGGCTGATCATTGAACCTGAAATTGCTGCCAATTGAAAGCGGAAGTCATGTGTTGATCCAATATGGAAAGTTCAGTGATACATGAAGGGTGTCTCGGATGCCATCTGATGCTCCCAGATCCATGCTCCTATTCACAACATCTACAACAAAGACCAATGGTCTCTAGCCATTGTGACTCCTCTCAGTCTTAAATCCACTTTGGGTGGAAGGTTTTTTTGTACATTATGAGGATCATCCCTAGTAGTATCCATGTAGAAGAAATCTGTAAAAGTTCTCTGCTGAGGCGCATTTGTGAGTATGACTTCTCCCTCAAGAAAGTTCCCTCTATGTCTCTTTATCTCTAGATATAAGAGAGATAAGTATCTTTGACTATTGTACTCCCTTGCCCCACAGAGAGGTCGGATTCCTTCTCGAAACAGAGATTAATAACTTCTTCTGATCTCATAATAGACTGAGCAATGCAATGACATACCTAAACTAAGGTCTGCATATGTGGTCTTCATTTTTCTCCCTTTTTTTATTCTTTGGGGAGCTGATATAGATTCACATTGACAAATGTAAGAATACTATTTCTATCCAATAGATAAGGTGCAGGGCAGTTCGTTTGACACTTGAATGTCACCTTTCAAAAATAAATTATGCTATTTCGATGTCGTCCATCTAGATTGAGATATGGCTCCTCCCCAAATTTCTACTTGATAAACCAAAATTGAATTCCAGCTTTCATCTCTATCACCGTCTATTCCATGCTATTGCTGGTCCGTTCAGCCTTTAACATGTTCATATACATGCACTTTACCCATTATTTTCTGGTGCATCAATGCTCAAATAGTTGAAAGGGATCATTATTCCAACGTTTTCACCCTTGCAGGTGAATCATGTGTAGGCCTTTGGCTGCTCAGTTTCTTACTATCATGACTTTTGTGTTTCTAACAAAACCACTTGTTTTGCAAAAAGTTTAAATAACATATAGGAAGAGAATGTACTTCAGGTGAAATTATCACATCAGCAGCAGCATAAAGAGAAGCATAATATGATCTTTTCCTTAAGTTGATCCCAGAATCTGTTCATCCTTTGGTAAGTGTGCTCAAATTTTCGCCTGTAGATAATTTACAATGTGTGAATGCGTGGTTTCGGTTTGGGGCTCTAAGAAAGCCATTTTCTAGCTACTATCACCAAGAGATTGATTGTACTATATAGATTGAGGTATTGGCTTCAAAATGCCAATCACAATTGAGTTAATAACCGTGATTGAATTATTTCTCCCATGCATTATATTTTCTTTTAAATGGGAGTTGATACATATATCAGTCTCATTTTGTTTCGCCTTCGTTTGTAAGAAATCTAGGAAATAATATAGATCTCGGTGCATGTTCAGTATTGGTTTTGATGGTTGCCAGTAGTTTCACTTTTCCCTGATTAAATCCATGGTTTTTATTCTTCCTTTCTAAATTTCTATGGCTTCCAAAAAAATGTTAGAAAATATAATTGATTTAATAGACTCAATAGAATTGTATTTCTAATTTGTTCGTTGATTTTTCCATGTTCCATATTGACAAACGTCTTCTGAAACTAGTCACAATGGCCTTGTAACTGAATCTATGGCTCCCAAAGAGGATGTGAAGCTCTTATTTAAAAAACGTGAATTTGAATAGAATTGTATCGATTAATTTCCTCATTGATTAATGTATGTTCGAGATTAGAACAATTCTATTCAGTCTTATTAAATCGATTATATTTTTTAACATGTTTTTGGAGTCTATAGAAATTCGAAAAGGAACAATAAAAACCATGTATTCAGCCAGAAAGAAGGACAACTACTTCCAAGTATTTCCTCAACAAGTAGGTTGTTCCTAAGCTTAATCTCCAAAAACATGCTGAACACAGCAGCATATAATCCTAGCATACAAAGAAACAAGAATGAAGAGTCCCATTTTGTCTCTTCAGATCTTGTTTAACATTTTTTTTTTTCAAAAGAAAAGTGCGGCTCTTCTTCTTCTTCGTCTTACCTGCTTTAGCATTGGTGAAGACAGTATGATAAGATTGCCATGGGCGCTCGGAATCCATCCTTCCTCGTCTTTGGTCTACTTCCTCTTCCAAAACTAAATTCTTTCACGACAGAGAGAAATCCATGAACTTATTCGTTACTCATGATCTCGGTTCCTTAATGAAAATGGGGACAATTTCGATCTAAAAAACAAAGCAAAAGCAAACCTCCAGAAAATGCCCTTCCATTTTGAATCTTTATTTTGGGGGGAGGAGAGGGATTTAGACCTCCCTCCATCTCCAAATTTGGCGACTTACTATTTTTAGCAAGCTACTGCCGCAATTCTATAAGGGCCCTTTGGCACCATACATGAGACCCCGAGAGCTCATCCGGTGGCATGAGATCTCCGATTACATCGCAAATCAACGCTTGTGGGGATTAAACCCGCCTTCCAATCGATAGCCAAAAACAAAAAAAGGAGAGGCAATCGTGTAAATTTATTATTAACCGTCAACCAATCCCCCGAGTTGCTTGTCCTTTTCAGACGTTGCAAACAAACTCCGTTGGCCGATAAGTTCGAGTCTTCGTGTCAATTTTAGTAATGCATTGTGTAACCCAAATCTAGTAATTCTATTCGACTTCCACAAGATTGTTGTTATGGGCATAGCCTTAAGGGCCAATTATATAGCGAATTGTAACGTGTTAAGAAGGTGCGATACTTGGGAAACTAGTTAGTTATCCTAGGAACTAGGGCAAACCCTTAAAGTGGTATGGGAACACGTGGTGGTATGGGAGCCTTAGGTGTTGGACTATGTAAAGGGAACTTGCTACCCCTTTTATTACAACATCTTAATACATTGTTGAGGTTATATAGGTTAGGCAAAGCTATATTCCTATGATCCATTATTCAAATACCAAGGTATAACATAAGGTAATATTCAGTGAATCAATGGTATGGAACACCAATGATACTTTATGTTTGTCTCGTGTCCTTTGCTCGGGGAATTATCGATGTGTTAAACACCCTTCATTCTTTCTTTCTCTTAATATCTTATTATATCGCTCATCATGAGTTCAATTCATAATAGTTATAGTTGCTAACTAGTCAAGGTCGCTAGTGGTTTTTCATTTCCGTGCTAATTAGAAAATCTTCCACCAATTGCAATTCATCTATCACGAGTGATTTATTTTGTATGTGATAGTAATGGCATTGATGCCTTTATACATCACATGAAAGTGTTCAAACATTCAATCCAATACACGAGTATCACCTAACTTTCAAAATGAAATGATAAATGTTTACATCGTAACCTAAAATGTGTGGGTTGTTTTCTTGAATAAATGATTTTTAAACTTGTTTCCTATTTTTAGTTTGAGACCACCCTTAATCTTAACGAAATGTGCACTATTAATCTTCACCACCAATTATTCCATTCGCATCGATACATTAATGTTAAATCTCAATTACATTAAACTATCATTGACATCACATGGTTGCATTGCAAAAGGAAATCATGGATAAAAGATAGATTTTGGGTGTATAAATGTTTTCTCAACTTTTATATTAAGGGAATTTATACCTTTTATTGTTTACCAACTTCAAGGACTAGTTGGTCAATATATCATTCAAAGTTACCCAATCATGATTCCAAAAAGGTTTTAACTTTACATAGACCTCTTGAATGTAGAATACATAATTCATTTACGTCTTTTGTGTCTCCCAAAAACTAATTTCCTAGTATCCAACTTCATATCATTTTAGATGACAAACATTTGGTCTCTCATGACCAACAAATTATGTGTGCACCACTATTTGTCTATGTATTTTGCTTCAACCTATATAGATGCATTGAAACCATAGTTCAAAATACCTCACTTGTTTCTGAGTAAACATACAAATGATGAAAACAACATGCTATTTTATAAGGAAATTCAAACTTATAACAACATGTTGAAATAGGCGAGCTTTGGATCCAATAAAATGAAGAGACTAATAAATAATCGCTTAGAAAAAACAGCCACCATAATATTTGTAATTATTTACGATGGAGAATAGTGGTAGCAAACCATTTTGAAATACAAGCAAGTATATCTATTTAGTTATATGTATATTTTTTATTTCATGAAATTTGAGCACACATTCCAATGAACAAAATATTAGAGTAACATCAATCTTTTTTTATTGAAATTGGGCGGTTTCTAATCACAAACATTAAAACAAATATCGATAACCGAACTTTAGGTGAACATTTATCATGATGTGCCGTCTTTGGTCACCTAAAGTATCTTAAACTCCAATCCTCGAATCTCCCTACACTTTTAAGTTTTTACAAAACCAAAGAAAAATAACTAACATGATCTCCAAACCCTTTAATCTTTATAAATGAGATCCACATACCCAATCTTGTGATACTCATATATACTAGTGAACATGGGTTATTTCTAGGTCAATGACAATTTACAATCTCACACCAATTATTTCATCAAATCCCTAATAATTATATATTATTATAGCATCATGACACTTGATTACCAACATATACATGTGAATTACTTTGAAAGCAAGAAAGGAAGCTTATTGTTGAGACGACAAATTTTATTAACTCACAGGAAGGCAAAGTCCATTGCATACAACATTACGCAAATGTAAGGATTAGAATGCACACTTTACATGTAAAATACACTAATGTCGATACATTCCATTTGGATGTAAAAATACAATAGCATCTAGATATTCTCATAACGTAATGGGCGATGTGGACACCCACAAGTAGCTCACAAAAGTGGACATTTCCTAACATTCCTCATAGCCTAATCATTAGGAGTCTTTAGATTAAGGGTCTTAAAACATGCCTTCTTGTCCATAGTTCATACATCACCATGTAAAAAGCATCATATTCACGTGGTGGAGAGTTCCATTGGAAGTGTTTTCGTATCATCATTACATTCTTTTGCAATTGCTTGTATCGAGCTGACGACACCTCTTGGAGGATTTGTTTCAACAATGGAATGTTGGAGGCTTCTACAACAAGAGAGAAAGCTTCCCAATCCAAGATATTCGAGTAAGGAAGGTCGTAGTGATTAGCTAGGATGACAGGGACACATCCAAAATGCATCGCATCGGCTATTCTGGCGGTATTCACCTCGTAACCTTTCACATGGAGACAAAACTTGCTTGTAAGCAACGCCCGCGAGTATGGTGTCGAGATACGCTTTGAATAGACTAAAATGTCTTTATCGCGTGACCACACCTTGACTAATTCTGCTCGTGTGGGTGAATTTGCAGCTCCGGCAAAGAATGCCAAAACTTTTCTGAAACAAAAGAGAAAAAAACATACAAGGACATAAAGCTACATTTGGGGTCTTTCTAAATAATGGTTTTGATATCAAGTGTCAAATAAGTTGGGCCTAGTGGGTTGGATTGGTGCCTTGTGAAGCCTTAGACTTAGTAGTTCAACCCTCTCCCCCCCCTTCCCCCCAATTAAGAGAAATGAATATGAAATAAATAGTGGCCAAACTTTTTTATATGAAATTAGTAACAATTAGGAAGCTAAATTTTTTTATATGAAATAAGCAGTAACAATTAGGAAGCTAAACTTTTTTTATATGAAATGAAATAAGTAGTAACAATTAGGAAGCTAAAAAAAATTTATATGAAATATGTAGCAACAATTAGGTGCTAAACTTTTTTTATATGAAATAAGTACAATTAGGAAGCTAACCTTCCAAGGGGATGAAAGAATTAAATCAAGTAGTCACCACTAATGCAATTGCCAAGCTTCATTATCGAGAGATAAAAGTTAGATCTAGATTGAGATTGTGGTATGATTAATCAATCACTATACTAGATATAGTTAAGTTAGATCTAGACCTGAGATTGTGGCATGATTAATCAATCACTATACTAGATATAGTTAAGTTAGATCTAGAGTTGAGATTGTGCCATGATTAATCAATCACTATACTAGATACAGGTAAGTGGGATATAGAGTTGAGATGGTGGCATGATTAATCAATCAATCAATCAATGATTATACTAGATAAAGTTAATTGCTCAGTATGAGAAAACTGCATATACATATCTCAAATTCCACATACACGTTCATCTACTACACATAATGCTTTTACTAAGGAAAAAGGGGATGTGAGAACAAGGAATATTTACCCAATTGGTCATTAGTACCTTTTCTTGACCCAAATCATTGAGAGAGAGGCGATGAACAGAATGCGGAAATTAATAAGGCAAATTTAACATAGTTTGGTAGTACTAACCTTTCCTCTATAAGCTTTGCATTTGATGGTGTGCCTTTCCTTGGCCACACTTGAGGCATTGAGATATCTTTATGAGGCACATACCCTTGCACAAATACGTTTGAAGAGCAAACCACTTGAATGGCGTTTCTCCTAAGGTGCACAACTTTGTCTGATACCAATTTAGTGATAGAATGACAGGAAACAAAGAAATGATCTGCCCCAGATGTTCTATTCCAATATGGCCACTTTTGCCTTACTGTTTCCATGTATGATGACACAAACTTATCCAGCTTTTGAACCCCGACTCGTTTGTCATGTCTTAACTTTGTAATCGAGAATGGGAGATAAAACATGTCGGCCTCGGATGCATTTTTGGTAATAAAACCACTGTTGAAAAGGGACTTTTTGAAATAGTATTCACTGGCATAATTGCCACTAGGTTCCCCATCCATCGGTGCAAAAATGTTAGAGAATGGATCATTTCGCATATTATGAGGATAGACAAATATCTTGAATGTGGGCAGCATCTTGTTGAAATCCTCTTTAAAAGTTGTTTGATCATGGTAAGGATCATCGATGCCATTGATTCTGATGTTGACCACCTTTCCATGATCTACTACTACAAGAGGGAGCAAAATTAGGTTACTCCCCAGAAGTGATCTTAACAAGAAATACAATTATGAACTCAAAATGAAGTAATTAATTGGAAATCACTCATGTGTCATGACAGAGCTTACAATATAAATTACAAGTCTAAAGATTAATTTCAGTAGCTTACAATATAAATTACAAGACTAAAGATTAATTTGAGTAGCTTACAATATAAATTGCAAGACTAAAGATTAATTTAAGTAGCTCAAAACATATTTTATTAGACTAAAGATTAATTTGAGTAGCTTACAATATAAATTACGAGATTTGGTGATTATTATTTCCATTGTTTCATATAGATTGCAAAACTCACTTGTGAGGCATACCATTAGAGAAACCTTGGTGAGTTGTATAAGTTGATACATGATGCGATGCATTAGGAACCAGATCTCTATCCAAATGGCGTGATGAAGCCTTGGGTTGTGGTGAGGTTAATTCCTTTATCAAAACACTCGATGACTGATTTTTATTGGAGACAATCTCTCTTTCCAAATCTACACTCAGTTCTAATTCCTTTACAAAACCAATGGGGGAGATCATATTTTCATCAGATTTATCTTCATTTTGGAAAATTGGAGAAATAAACTCCTGGTTTATGGACGAAACAGATGTTCTGTTCTGTGATTTCCATGGGTCATTATAATGATCAGCTTGAAAATCCTCCAAATCCACACTCTTGATTTGCAAAATGGGTATTGAAATTTTGTTTTCTTCATGCATCAATGTTTGGCTCAATAAAACTTTTAGACCAATATTCCAAACTGACCAACTCAGTGCAATCAAAACAAAGAGACATAACAGAGAATAGGGAAGCCATATAAATGACCTCCGGGACTTCCGATGATGCCGAGACATCCAAGAAGCATGCCCACTAAGATCAGCCCATGAATTTGGCTATGATATATAATATATGTATATATCTACCCTACCCATTGCACATGTATCTGTCATAATATGTGTATGTATGTGATGTACAAATTATATGTATGGCATCAAATTTGTGGTATTCTTTCATAATCTCTTATTAGGTTATGCATTAAAAGTAAACTAGGCGATAAATTAAGAAAGAGAAAAAGCATCAGCGCTGGTGGTGCCTAAGTGAATGGTCTCTCTCTCTCTCTCTACATATATATATATATATATATATATATATATATATATATAGACATAGACATAGATATATGTCACAAAACTTCACAGCTTGCCTATGGTTATGTGACATCACTTTCAGAAATGTTTGAAGGTTAATTTTGCAATGTAAGTACAGGTAATCAATAGTTTGCAAAAAAGGGAAAAGGTGGGGGGGGGGGGGTTGAAATTCATAAAGACAGGAGATATATACAAACTTTCAAAAAGACAGGGACAGGAATGGAGTAGAATTGAAAATGCAATGGTCAGAAACTAGTAATCAATTATATATGTATATGTATACATATGACAGAGGGGGGTTTGAAATACATAAAAGCGTACATACGTACACATATACATACATTTACATACATACATACAATTGAGATACATACAATTTATATATACATACACACATACTTACATATCTGCGTGCACATGCCAATTACATACAGACATAGTAGTGTGTACGAATCAGAGACACAGAAGAGGGGCAGGGAGAAGATACTTGTGGAAGAAGAATGAATGCAAGATTTGAGGGATGAAGGAAGGACTGGTGATATGTATGAGCTACGCACCAGCTCTTCTCGTGTTGGTGTATGTACACAAATCATGTAGCCCCGCAACAATTTAGCACTGATCAGTGATGTATACACATACATACATATACATACATGATATACCTTGGATTTGTTCTGCGTATCCTTTCGTTTTGGTTATTAGGGTTTCAAAAGACACCTTACTCACATACCTTGGATTTGTTCTACGTCTCCTTTCTTTTTGGTTTATTAGGGTTTCAAAAAAAGACTACTTTATTCACTGGGGGAATGCTCATTGGTGAATTAGAGTTTTGAGTGTAGGAAGGATAAAAATAAAAGTAAAGAAGCTTTCAAAAAAGCTTGCCTGCTCTGCTTAAGCTTTTTTTGCTCATACATAAATGACATGCCAATCCGACTGGAATTCGTTATCAGTTAGGAGAAGAGAATAATTGTGGATAAAGTAAAAGAAATGGCCTATGCAGGTCTCGAACCTGCGACCTTCGCGTTATTAGCACGACGCTCTAACCAACTGAGCTAATAGGCCCGATATAACTAGTCTTTCACATTTTATATTAAGATTTTGTCAATGCATGCTTCTTATACATGACCTTTCTATTTGTTTTGCATTATTGGTAGTAAAAAAAAATGACCCGTAGTTACCACTTTGTGGATAGATACACAATGGAATAGTAGTGTATGGGAGGAATTAAAGCAATACATCATTTTTAACTAAGTACCTCATACAAAACACTTGCATATGACTAGCATTTCTCTAATACTCTCTCCATAACCATTGTATACCCAACCTCCATTATCACAGAGATCCCTAGAAGACAAATTGACGAGGTTTGTTCTTCCCTTGGCTGAGTGTTTTTGATGGCATTAGAACATGTGTTCTTTTCGAAAAGCATGAACGAAGGAAATTATTTCAAATAAGACGGAAATGAGATACGAAGAAGAGAAAGATGAGCAAGAAGACATGAGTTATGTAAAAAAGACCCATTTCCCATTTTTGATAGCATAGAGAATATGGGTTCTTTTCACAAAAGGACGAACATTTTTAATCATGAGTTAAATAAATGTAATCATACTGAAATGTTTACAGAGCTCATGGCCCATGCAGGTCTCGAACCTGCGACCTTCGCGTTATTAGCACGACGCTCTAACCAACTGAGCTAATGGGCCTACGGACATTTCTGACAATATCATATCCATCTCCACCAGAAGCTTAGGATTGCAGACAAAGAATCTTAATTGGAAATATTAATGATCATTTATCTTTTCATTTATCATTGATTAGAAAATACTGCCCTCTGTTGCAATCAATCATATCTTTCATAGTCACAAACCTCCTACGGAATGTGTTCTTCGAAGACCCCTCTGCTTTCTGGGATCATCGACAACAAAAGGTACATAAAGCAAACAAAGAATCAAACAATCCCCTGTCATTTCTTCAATTTTGATTCTAAAGACTTCTTTTTTGAGCTCTAAATCTTTTCATTATTCAGAAGCCCAATTGTTTTTGTTTCACCGTTAAATTTCTCATCACCAAGAAATCCAAGTTTTTCTTTTGTATTTTATAAATTATTCTTGTGTTTTTTATTTCATTTATCTTGTGTTTTTTATTTCATTTATCTTGTCTTTTATGTTTTTGCATTGTTTTTGTTTTACTTTGTGAACCTAAAGCTTTCCATCACAGAGAAGCCCAAAATCTACAGACTTCAGAGACAAACAAACAAGAAAGCCCTTATGGATAGAGGGATGGGATAACCCACCTCTGTTTAAGCTCAAGTTAACCGAGCTCAAAGAGAATGCATCCATTGAATTGAAATTCCAGGACCGATCTTCGCTCTTGAAGCTCATAAAATCCTTGGGAAAGGACAAACAATTGTGGAAAGTGAGAGAAATACATGGCGATTTGCTAAGGAAAAACTTGATTAGTAAGGATATTTATATTGCGACTGCCCTGATTAAAACATATGCCAAATGTGGTGCATTGAGAGAAGCACAAGAAGTGTTTGATCACCTTCTGAAGCGGGATGTGATTTCTTTTACAGCCCTTATAGGTGGATATACACAACATGGGCTTGGTAAAGAAGCCTTACAATGCTTTAAAAATATGCAAGATGAAGGAGTATTACCTAATTTAGAAACCTACATATGTGTTTTGAAAGCTTCTGGACTTGAAAGGTCACTCGAGGTTGGAGAATGTATAGATGTAGAGGTCAGAAAGTTGGGGCTATTACCTGAGCACATTGTGCTGAGCACTGCAGTAGTAGCCATGTACGCTAAGTGTGGTGCATTTGAGAAAGCAAAAGGAGTATTTGAACAACTCCCCATTCGAAATGTTGTTTCTTGGACTGCCCTCATTGATGGGTATGTCCAACATGGACTAGGTGATGATGCTATTAGCTGCTTTAGACAAATGCAAGGTGAGGGAGTGTGCCCAAATGTAGTGACTTATATGTGCATTTTGAAAGCATGTGGTGTTATCGGCTCTCTAGATATTGGGGAGGCCATAGATGCTGAGGTCAGAAAGCAAGGGTTATTGCAGAAAGATGTTATGCTCAACACTGCTTTGGTAGATATGTATGCCAAGTGTGGGGCACTGGAGAAAGCACGAGAAGTATTCGAACAGTTTCCAGTACGAAATGTTGTGTCTTGGACTGCCTTAATTTCTGGATATGTTGAGCATGGGTTCAATGTTGAGGCCTTGAGATGCAGCAAGCAGATGCGAAATGAGGGAATCTTTCCAAATTCAATAACTTATATTTGCATTTTGAGAGCTTGTGGCATTACAGGATGTATAGAGATCGGAGAAGACATAGAGATTGAGGTCCAAAAACAAGGGTTATTGCAAAAAGACACTGCACTGTGCACTGCATTGATAGACATGTATATAAAATGTGGTGCATTAGGGAAGGCGCGGAAAATATTTAATCAACTTCAAATAAAACACGTGTCCTCTTGGACTACCTTGATAGCTGGATATACTGAGCATGGACTTGGGGATGAAGCTCTAAAATGCTTCAGCCAGATGCAAGATGAGGGGGTTTTACCAAATACATCAACTTATATATGTGTTTTGAAAGCCTGTGGCATTGTACGATCTCTAGAAATTGGGGAAGACATAGATGCTGAGATCAGAAAGAAAGGATTATTGCAGAAAGATATTATGATTGCCAATGCTCTGCTAGGCATGTATGTTAAGTGTGGTATGCTTGACAAAGCATCGGAAGTGTTCAAAAGGATTCTGGTGCCGGATGTCGTGTCTTGGACAACCCTAATTGCTGGATATACCAAGCATGGACTTGCTAATGAAGGCCTTAAATGCTTCAAGAAGATGCAAGATGGGGGCATACGCCCAAATTCAGTAACTTATATTTGTGCAATGAAATCTTGTGGCATGGTAGGATCTCTTGAGATTGGGGAAGACATGGATGTTGAGATCAGAAAGCAAGGGCTATTGCAGAAAGATATTGTGCTTGGTAACGCATTGTTAGACATGTATGCAAAGTGTGGTGCCTTGGAGAAAGCACAAGAAGTATTTGAACAACTTCCGGAACGAGATATTGTGTCTTGGAATGCCCTTATCACCGGATATTCTCACTTAGGCCAAATTAATATCGTTTTGGATCTATATAGAGCAATGACTATAGAAGGCATTGTGCCAAATCCTGTATCTTTCCTTGTCTTGCTGACTGCATGTAGTCATGCAGGGCTCTTAAGGGAGGGAGAAAAGTTGTTCAGTGAAATGCGTGATGTTTATTGTCTCACTCCATCTCAAGAGCACTATACGTGTATGATTGATCTATTTGGAAGGGCTGGACATTTTGACAAGGCCAAAGCTTTGTTACAAAAGGTGTCAACTTCTGACCATCTTCCACTGTTCCTGGCTGTACTGGGTGCTTGTCGCAAGTGGGTAAATGTGGAGCTTGGATTATGGGCATTTGAGCAATCGATACAGTTGGACAAAACTTGTGCTGCTGCATATGTCTGCATGAAGAATATATATGCTGAAGCTCACATGCAAACAGGAGTAGATAGTGTTGAAGCTTTGAGAGTGAAAAATAAAGCATAGTAAATCATGAACCTTTTTGCCTCTAGGTTAATAAAGATTATGGTTTAGAACTAGGGTGCCAGGTCTTAATATGGTACAATTGTAAGACACAAATTGCTTCTCTCTATGATGGTATTGTGGATCATATTTCTTGTTTGGAAGGGGTCTTATTGTATTTGTTATTAGTTCGCATTGGAGTCACCTGGGGTTTTGACACTAGGGGTGCAGCCATTTGATATCCAACACTTGCATTTCACAAATTGCTTCTCTCTATGATGGTATTGTGGATCATATTTCTTGTTTGGAAGGGGTCTTATTGTGTTTGTTATTAGTTCGCATTGGAGTCACCTGGGGTTTTGACACTAGGGGTCCAGCCATTTGATATCCAACACTTGCATTTCCCAATGTCAGACTTACCAAATTGCCACTTGTCTAGTGTCTTCGATGTTTTGCCAGTGATCATGACCATGTATTAGTAGTGCTGTATATTAACACACCATCTTTTAACGAAGAAAGAAGAAAGGTAACTTTTGATCAATTTCATCACTATCTTGTGTCAATATATTTTCCTATAATTATTCTTTGTGTGGCATGTCATGTATACCAACTAATCAACTGCCTTTAAAAGGCATTGCTTCAACCTTTGTCAATCTCCATGTGCAAACAATTCTAATTACATAATTGTTGTGTCCAAGCATGACCACGATGAGAGTTATGGCAAAGTAGACCACACTGTTTCTTTTCTATAGATGCCTTTAGCCTTTGGTCCTTTCGATTGTTTTTATCCATTGGGTTGTATTTGTAAAGCCATAGATATATTCGTAAGACAAATTGGTTAATTACATGACCTCAAACAAGCATGTAAGGTTTGCTATAATGGATACAACACCAAACACATTGCTTTCAACTTGAACATCCGAAAGCACACACTCGACCACTCTTTAATGTTTGAAACACTTTGAAAAAATAAGATCGCGAACATACAATTCATAACTTCATTGAATCAAATTGATGGGGAATATTTGCGAGAGTATCATGTAGACCTTGTCTCCATTACTAAATCCTAGAAATATTTGTGATATTGTATATAGTGCTTTTTCTATGTTAAAAATGTCAAAGATAGGTCTCATCTTTGGGGTAATATCAAATTACCCCTTGTACTTTGTCGACGTACCCTTGGTAAATAAAAAGAACTAATTTATCCTCTAAATAAAGTTAAAATTGTATCACTTGGAAAGGTTAGATAATAGCAAAGCCAACAAATATTAATTGACCTTTATTGGCAAAATCTATCAACACTCTTATTTGTCTCTAATTCTAGTTACAGATATTAATCATTGATAAAGTACACCTTGATTGTAAATCTTGATGTGACTCTAGCATAATGATAATATATACTCATGTTAGGGTGATATATACTTGTTTTACGAACAACTCATACAATGGCCACTAAGATTATTTATGTGATTATCAACATGGTGATGAGCATGGTATGTAAAAATCAGCACGGTAGTTCGCCGAAATATGTGCATTGAAACTATTTTACGGTTTATGATCATGTGCGCAGAATATTAACTTCACATTTTGGGCTAGGAGGGTAATGTAGTGATATTTCTCAAAGCATGAGGAGCCTCGAAGGCTATATTTGAAGATTTCCCTAAACTTCGTTCACAAGTGTTCATGATTCCTCTTAAGTTATTGTAGTTAAAAAGATAATGATATAGGATTGCTCACCATGTCTTTTCCGAGAGGAAACAGAGGACTGTAGTTATATGCGAGAAAAATGATGCATCATTTCATAGCTTGAAATTCTCTGTTTTATGTTGAGTTTATGATAGTTTCATCGCCTGAGATTATATGCTCTATGTCCAATTATGATGGTTTCATCGCTTCAGATCATATGCTCTATGTTCAATTATGATGGTTTCATAGCATTAGACTCTATGATTTAAGATACACATGGAAGGAATCTCGACCTTCCCCGTACCATATCAATTCAGGCGTGGTATTGATGAAACCATCTCCAATGAAAAAATTGTCGAGGATGCTTTTAATCCTTCACAAATGGCTTCTTGGGACAGTATAACTCTTAAGGAGACGCTTTCATGGCTCAAAAACACATCAGAGCCACCTTCTTTGGATGACTTGATCGATATTACTCACAATTTCAGGAACGCAAAGAAGAATTCGCATGCCAAACAATTGTATATGCACATTGCTAAGTATGGGCTGGAAACGCACAGGTTATATGGGAATTATCTTGTTCCAATGTTTGTAGAGTGTGGGGATTTATTTGAAGCAGAAAAGCTATTTTTTAAGCTTTGTTATCGGAACGAGTATTCTTGGTCCTCTTTGATACAAGGATACGTCCAATGTGGAGATTTCGAACAAGCCCTTGATTTGTTCGCAAAAATGCAAGGACATCTGATGAAACTTGATGTCCATGCATTAGTTTCCTTGCTCAAAGCATGTACAAAGTTAAAGAAGATGGAAACTGGGCAGTATATATATGGAGATATTGTTAAACTTGGATTTGAATGGCATCCTTTTGTGTGTAGTGGTCTCATAGATTTATATGCCAAGAATGGATTTCTTGCAGAAGCAGAGGAAGTGCTTGATAGGATGCCATCTCGGGATGCTGTTGCATGGAATGCATTAATTGCAGGTTATGTTGAACATGGGGAAGGGGAAGAGGCTCTAAATCATTTTGAACAAATGCAATATGAAGACATCATTCCTACACTTATCACATTTATTTGTGGTGTGAAAGCTTGTAGTAGCATAAGAGCAATACAATTAGGCCAGAAAATACATTGTGATATAGTTAAAGAAGGATATGAAGCTGAGGCATTCATTGGTAGCACACTGGTGGATATGTATGCCAAGTGTGGCTTACTTGTAGAAGCTAAAGAAGTGTTTAATGAATTTCAAGTTAGAGATGTGGTCTCATGGACTGCACTTATATCGGGCTATACCGAGCAAGGGCTTTTTGAGGAGGCCCTTGATTGTATAAGAAAAATGCAATGTGATGGCATCTCTCCAAATGCAGTCACTTATATATGCAGCCTTAAAGCTTGTGCCAGTATAGGTGCCATAGATAAGGGTTTGCAATTACATGCAGATATTATTACAGAGGGACTTGAGGTAGCCTCTTGTGCCGCTAGCACCTTAGTAGCTATGTATGCTAAATGTGGTTTGATAATGGAGGCAAGAGAATTATTTAATGAGATACCTCACAGAGATGTTGTTGCGTGGACAGCAATTATTGATGGGTATTCAGAGCATGGACTTGTGGATGAAGCAATGTCTTGTATAGAGCAAATGATATTGGAAGGGATGTCTCCGGATCGTGTTATGTTTCTTTGTTGCGTGAAAGCTTGTTGTAAAGCAGGTGCTGTTGATAAGGGCCGTGTAATACATGCAAAAGTTGTAAAGGAGGGATATGAAAATGATCTTTTTATTGGAAACGTCCTCATAGATATGTATGGGAAATCTGGGTTTTTGCTAGAATCTCAAGTATTATTTGATGAAATTCAAACCCGTGATGTAGTCTCCTGGAATGCACTTATCGCTGCATACATTCATAATGGATTTCCAGAGGAAGCAGAATATTGTTTGGGACGAATGCAATCAGAAGGCGTGTTCACAAATGGTGTGTCATGGAATACTGTGATTCTTTACCAAGCTCAGGAAGGCGAAACTGAGAAGGTTTTTAGACTTTTTTCACAGATGCAAGAGCAAGGTATATTGCCAGATGATGTGGTATTTGCCAGTATTCTTACAACAGCTGGTGATGCAGCAATTATTGAGGCCGGGAAAAAGATACATGTTCAAGTCTACAAACCTAACCAACTTAAGATAACGGATTTAACGGTGCAGACTTCTCTTGTTGACATGTATTCCAAATGTGGTAGTATGTTTGACGCCCAAAAAATATTTGATTCAATGCCAAGAAAAGATCTTGTTGGATGGAGCGCATTAAGTATGGGATATGCTCGCCTAGGCGATATCAAAAAGGTTTCAAGTTTATTCAAGGTTATGGAGAATGAAGGAATAAAGCCAGATGAGTACTCACTTCACTGTATTCTCACAGCATGCAGCCATGCTGGCCTTGTGGGAAATGTCCAGAACTATGTGAATCTTATGAACAAGGAGTGTGGAATTAATTTATCCAGGAAACATCATAATAGTTTGCTTGATGTTCTTTGCAGGGCAGGTCAACTTGATGAAGCATTAACCTTACTTGAAAGCATGCCACATGAGCCTAGCCTTGTTACATGGATCATGATGTTAGGCGCTTGTCAAAAGTGGGGAAATATGGAGCTCGCCGACGATGCCTTTTCCCAAGCAATTAGATCTATTGAAAAGGAGTCAGGACCCTATGTTTTGATGTCCAATATTATCAAAAGTTTAAGATTAAAAATTCAGTAATTCAAACTTGGGCTTTGGACATTGCTGCAACTGCTATAACACGAGAATCTCAAAGTCTGGCTTGACTTAGTGTTGAAAAAATTAAGGGAATTTTGAGACTGATACTAACATTAATAGATTTAAAAGAAGTTGCATCATTCTACTTTGATTGACTTCATATATTTTACCAAATCCAGCAAAAAACCAGGTTTAGCTCAGATGCAAAGCACACCAGATTTTATGTTTGCATTGAGAAAATTATGGTTACATTATTCTGATATACCTACTGACTTTCTTGTCATATTTGAGTCAGCAATATGATATTTACCCCAGCAAGGTCATGTTATATTGCAAAGGATGTTATATTATATAGACTTTGGTAAAAATCACAAATCTAAATCTACATGGTAGTGCAGGCAACCAGTCAAAATGCACAACAAAATGCTCTAATTTCAACTGCCATTGATGCCCTATCATTGGACCACTTATTTTGCCATCAATTTATCATGAGAATTTATTTATACATTCTTGATTGTAGACATCATTCCATTACAGCAGATAAAAATCATGTAATACTGCAGCTTTGACAATGAGCTGCTCCAAATACAATTTACTAACATATTTGAAGGAATTCATTAAGTGGGCCACATGGAAAGAGCTACAAGCATGGCAATTATATCTCATGTTCACTCATCAATGACATAACAGCTAGAAATTTTCTAGATGGTTCCTCAGCAATTTATACTGCCTTACACTGAACATGTTCATTATATATTAATAGGCAGACAGGTTTATGAGAGGAACAGCTAGCATGCATTTCTTATCATTTTGTTTTTATTCTGGATCAAGCATAGCTTATGAGATGAAAGGACTAGCTAAAATTTCTTTGATGATGATTTTCTGTTGAACAATCAATCATGGCTTGCGATAAAAAGGCTAAACAACTTTTCTTTTCGGTTTCTTTTTCGGCTGAAGCAAGGCTGGCTTCGTGCATTGCACACAGAACCAGTCATTCACGGGTACTTCAGCAAGAGGAGGCTTGCAACAATCCGTGTGCATTGCAATGCCACATCCATTTCCAATATCATCTCCACAGAGAAGCATTACATCCTCTCGATCAGATGAGCCACATACAGAACATCGGATCTCTTCACCATCACAGGCTTCCGCATCAGTCCATTTCTTCTCAGCTCTTTCATTGCTCTTCAGCTGTGCCACTACCTTCTCAACTGCACTAAATGAATCATACAATACATGCTGATCTAGAGACAAGTTCGGCTTGCATACAAAACTCACAAAGAAATCTGTGGTTACACAAGCAAGGTTATGGTTGAGAAACTCCTGGACCCAGAAATCAGCCTTGGGAGTTCCAGGGCTAACAATAGCAACATGAACTCCAGACCCCAGAAAGCGTGTGTAGGGTGGGGATGTTGCCAAAAGCTCAGCTCCACCTGCTCTAATTGCACGTTTCAATGTGTCCTGATGTAAAAACATAAGGTGAATATGAACCCACGTAGAAAAGATGAGATTAATAACAATCAACTTAGGACAGTGCATCCTTGAACCAAGCTTACCAATGATGGTATTATGCACTCCCCATAAAGAAGAATGCGCAAACCTTCTAGAGCGCAGCAACCTGAATTTTCTCTCTGTTCTCGCCACTTCCTTGGAGCCTCAAGGCAGATAGAACCATCCTCTGTCATCCCTGATCCATACCATTCATACTTCTTCTCATCTAGAAAAACGCCTGCATCAGCACTATCTTTCAAATAATCATCTTGGAGAATCCACCTGCCATTGTCAATTGGCATTATGCAGAAAACAAGGTCAACACGTAAAATGACTGCACAAAGTTAAGTTAACTCAAATAACAAAGTTCACCTTCCAGCTGCTGCAGCTGCAAAGAATTTTTCAGTTCGTCGAAGCTGCCCTACTGTTATTAAATGTGTTGTTTGATGAGACCATTGGTGAGAATCTCTACAAAGCTTACCTCCAAGCCTTTTCACAATAGCTTGAAAAGGTTTTACTTCACTTTTACGTCCACTCAGAGCAAAACATGTTTCTTTTGCAATGTTTGGAAGCATACATTTGCTGGGGAAAGTAATAACTTTTGTTGAGTCTTTCAGTACAGAACTAGTTTTAGAGATTTTGGACAAAGACTTTGTTTCACAACCTTGACTAGTAACAACATTTTCTTTATCACAAAATGTGGCATCAACAGCCATGTAATTTTTAGCATTACGCCTCTTTGGAGCTACAGCCTTGCTATTTTTCACCTGATTTTTTTTTACTATACAGTCATCCTGATTATCATTCAGTCGTGTCTTCTTTCTCCTATTGCTTATTACTGTACCCTTCTTTACTAGCTCCTCCCTTTCATGGAAATTCGACTCAGCATGCTGAAGCCAATTTGCACTAACTATTGCCTGTTTCTTACTGACCTTTGTATAGTTTTCTGCACGTTCAACTAACATATCTCTGTCATTTTTTTTGCCATTGTATTTTTTGTTGTCAGCATGAACTTCATTCTCATCCTCTTCCTTCTCACAATCTTTAATGATTGCGTCATGAACATTTTCGTTGATTTTAGTTGTTTGAACTGAACTCTTCTTTGATGTACTATGAGGAAAAGTTGCATCAAAAGAGACTAACTTTTCCAAAGACAATGAATTTATTGGATCAACATCCTTTTCATGGCCTTGCTGTGAGGCTGCCCTCTGTTTCCTTTTAGAATGTTTCATTGTAACTGTAGAACTGTGGTCTGCTTGCACATCTTCAGATAAGTTTCCTTTTGAGCCAGAAGAATGTCTTGTAGACTTGGATATAACCACAGATAAAGGAGTAGATATCATACATTCTGTATGGCTTGTGTCATCTAGATCTTTTACAATACTAGTTTCCCTACTTTTACATTTTCTGTTACCTTTTATTTCACTTCTATCCACAGGCGTCACACATCCTGCACCATTTGTCATAATATTAGGATGCCCTAGAGGAACAGCATCAATATCAGAAATGATTGCAATGTTTGTATCTACTAATCTAGAAGAGGTGTTCTCGATACATTCTAGATGGTTGCCGACCACAGTTTCCAAACTACTATCTGTCAGACTCTTTCGTTTCTTGTTACCCTTTAACTGACTTTGACCAACAGATATTGCATTTGCCACAACATTACTTTTATTTAGCTGTTCATGCTTGTGTAGAAAGGAAGGATATGAGGATGCCTCATAGTTTTCCTCTATTTGCATGTGACCTGAGATTTCCTTTCTTAGGTTAATGTTACAGCATGGAGTGACTTGTACATCTATATTCTTCACTATGTTTAAATCACTTAATTTAAACTCACTGGTATCAGTATGCTCATTGGCTAGCAAGTTATCACTGCACGGAGAACATATCTTAGAATTATTCACTACCACTACTGACACAACTTTAGCTGGGGAACTTTCACTCTGATTGTTTTCTTTGGAATGAGCATTATCTGTAGTTACTGGGTTACTGTATGTTTTAATTCTGTTTGCCTTGGGGGAAGAAACTGCTTCCGATTTCCTGGTAATAAATATTTGTACTGAATTTGTGCTTTCTCCACATGGTTTTTCATGATTCTTCATGTCCCCACTAGTACACTCAACATGATCTAGAGAAATTTTTGCTAGTGTCTCCTCTGTTCTAGAAATAGGATGCCTCCTAGCTGGATCTCCTCTATGGAAGTTTCCACTTTCGTCATCAATGAGCATATTTTCAGCAACAGTAGTGTCAACCTCATACTTGACTGTTTGTGCATCACTTATCAGATCCTGCACCAGAACTTCTACACATCGAGCAGGCATGGACTTAGAGGCCTCAACCCCAGATGAATTTAAAGTTCCATTAACTGCCACTCTATTAGTGGACACAAACTCCTGTTTTCCGGATTCACAAACTCCAGCAGCTATATTGCTTATTCGATGCTCACTTGTTGCCTCAACTCTACTGCTTCCATTATCCTCAGAATCCTTAGCCTCTGCCTCCAGCAGTTCAGCTTCCACACCACTACAAAAATTGAAAGAGACGGCATCATAGATCAGTTGGAATCAGCACTATTATCATCAATGCAAACAAATCTTCGACAATGAAAAAATACCTCTTCATATAATCCTCTTCAGACAAGATTGACCATGATTTCAAACTGCCAAACCATCCAAGGAAATTCCGGTTAAATAAAAACATCATATGCCGATAATCAAATGCACCTTGCTTTTATGCAATTTTACCAGTCTTCGAGCCATTTATGATTAACCAATTTAAGCCCAATCTGTTTCGCCAGAGAAAACTTGGCACCTGTGGCTTCCAAGCTCTCTCTCTCTCTCTCTCTCTCTCTCTCTATTAATCCTAAGCCTTGGGTTCAAGGTCTATCTTTCTCGCCTCTATCACTCCATATAAATTCTCTTAATTTAGTTGATGCCACTGGGGAATGTAGGTTTTGAAAACATGACCTTCTTCTGGTCTCCATTGAACAATCTTACCAACTGAGCTACATCCATCTGGGCTTTCACTCTCTCTCTCTCTCTCTCTCTCTCTCTCTCTCTCTCTCTCTCTCTCTCTCTCTCTCTCTAGCTTTTTTTATCACATAACCTCCATGGAAATATGCCTGAACCAAAAGAGATGTGTTTACACAACAAATAGCTCACAAGCAAGTGCAAACTATTATGAGGCAAAAAAGACATTCTTTTGAGGAAGCACAATATTGGAATTTATACCACCTCTTCATAAGCAAACACTCAGACTCTACCTAACAACGTATCAAAAAACCCCATAACCTGGCTCCAATCAAGGAACCACAATTCTGGCATTTTTAAGCAGAAAGATTGTATAATGTCCCTCACCAGCCCCCTCTACCACAATCCTCAAAGACTTGCCCTGCTTCCTCCACCTTCAGCTCATACAAGGTTTTCTGACTACACAGGACTACAATGCAAGCACCTCATATATGCAGTAAGTACAGTTCTCCCAATCCTTGCACACATTTTCACTAGGGCCTTGTTTGAGGACATTCCAATAAGTGGACCATGTGCATGATCGTGCATGTTCATAAGTGAGAGGACCCCTTCCAACCAAGGAATTATTTAACTGTCACAATTGACCACACACTGGCCAAATTTTATAGAGAAGTAGTCAACACTTACACCCAGGTCAATAGAGATACGAGCACAAAGCCAAGCAAGATTTAGGAGAGCGTACTCTACCGCCAACCAAATCCTAGAAAGGTGCAAAACATGTGATTGTATTGATGCTTTGTAGATTTTTACAAGGCATCTGATAATGTCATAAGAGAACATCTCCCACAAAGACTCTGTGCACCCAAAATTCATCCTAACATGGCATGGGGTATATGTCCATTATATGAGAAAGTGTCAGGACAAGTTAGGCTTCTAGGGGGCTTTGAAGGTTATCACAAGCACCATTGGTGTGAAACAAGAATGCCCACTCTCCCATACCGTCTTCAAACTCTATATCAATGAGGTAGCAAACAACACACGTGACAGCAGCAAAAGAGTTGACATATTAGATATACATGTTCACATTCTTCTTTATGTTCTTGGTCTCTAGGTCTTATACAGATCTACAAAATCATCCCAATGCCTTACATGGATTTTGATGCAAAAAAGAGCTCACAATAAAACTAGAAAAGAATAAGGCCATGATCTTCCACAAATCTGCGCAGACTCACAAATAAGTTATTTTTCCCCTATAGGCTATCAAGAGGACAAGTTGAAGAAGTGGATTCCTCTCTATATATAGGAGTCACATTTACAAGAATCTGAAAGCTTCTCTATAAACCAAGCCACTAAAGATCAACTCACTCAAGGATATGCAGCTCTAGCCAAGCTAGAAGGACCATGCCACCAAGCACACTTCCAAGAGCCCAATACTAAAGTATGGTTATTTGGTTATTTGACACCATGATCACTCTTGCCCTCATGTACTGTTTCACCATATTACCTCCAAGCCTCCCCATGTTATGTGGACACAAATAGAGCATCCACAAATCATGATTCTGACACAAATTTTACATAGCAAAGCATCCATCCTACATGAGATCATCCATGCTCAGTTGGAAGCATCCCACATGACGGCAGTGGCATTATTCCAGACAATGAACCTCATCAACCGGATTGAAACCATGCCATCTCAGAGAATTATACATAAGATGTTTGAAGCATGGAAGCAAATGACAACAATAAAACTCAAAGAAGGATCATAGTACTCACAGTTGATGAAGTAGATCAACAACAATTGCCTCAATACTGAGAACATGCCACCCTTTCGATATTGTACACCTCTCCAACATGATGAAAGTAACAAGATATTGCAGCAATCTCTATGGCAGCTCTATATCGAAGAGACGGGGCTCACACTAAGTGAGCCACTTACCACAAAGATGGCCTGCTACAAAGATCATTTCAATAACTTTATACAAAACCAATCTTCACACCACGGGAGCTACTGCCTCTATAGCTGGCCTACTACAAAGATCATTTCATGAACTTCACAAAAATCGAGGTTTCCCCAAAAAATGTGATCGGCCCAGGGGAGTCATTTCTCCCAAAGATAGCCTGCTACAAAGATCATTTCATGAACTTCATACAAAAACCAAGGTACATGAACATCAACATGCCCCATAGGAATCGCAAAGCAATAGGGCAAACCAAAGTTTTCTATTCCCAACTGCAGATCGAGGCAAGACAAGAACTTAGCATTTATAGAGCTAAAAATTTTGTAATGTGTGAAGATTAGATTGAATGCAAGGCACAATTTGTGTAACTTTCACCTACATCACAGAGAAGTATGATACCCACTATACAGACTTCATCCCCATTCAATAAATGGTGAACACGGCTGACCCAAGACCGTTTTGGCAAATCTTGCTCAAGCTTCAAAAGGATGAGAAAACCAAATGTTATATTAGGATGTGGGTTGCAACAACAATAGTACATCACTAATTCCTTCCATAGTTCCTTAGCTCCAATAACATGTTGAGGAATCACCATCAATCAAGAAAAGCAATGAAAACTACAATGGAGATTGTTCATCATGTCCAGTCCAATGTGGACACCCAAATATAATTCTTAAACTTTGTCATAATGTCCTTTCACTGCACCAACCTTGAATACAAAATCCAATCAACACTACCCATACACATTAGCTATGCACTCCATGCTTGTAAACTATCTCAAAAATCAATGCACCACACACATTAAGATCATGATTGTGGAGCTTTAGGAAACCTAAAGCTTTTATTTTTGTTTTGGAACAGTTTACATGAATTCACCCATATAAATAACATGATTGTCTCATTGGACAATATTGCCCTCTAGTAGATGTTCATATTTCTTTCTTTCTTTCTTTCTTTCTTTCTTTCATTTCTTGTTGCATTTTACAGTTTCTGTCTTCCAGGGCTAATTGCTGCATTTAGAGTTTCTGCTTGCAATTTCGGGGGGTTTTCATGCTATGTTTTTTACAATTCAAAGTTAAGTTAAAGAAACCGGACAAGTGGAAGTTATAAAAAGGAGGTAAACATTGAACTCGATTAGCCATAAGTCAACAACCTACACAACAGCCAAAAAAGGGTCAAGCTGAAGTAGTCAATGAACTCAAATGGAATGCCTTTCAACCTTGGATATCCTTCTTTGAAGAAGATAATTACATTTGTGTGCACTCTTGGCAAAATTTTCCATGGTACAAGCAGCCAAAGATAGATTGAAACGAAAATATGCAACAAAAAAGCACCATCTAGAGACAATAAGAGACTTTATGTGGCACTCTCCTTTCATGTTGTACAAACACATGAACATATAGCGAGCTTCCTCTCGAGGACCATATAACCCATACTATGAGTAACCTGGGACTCAAGCAAATAGAGACCATCAAATCAAGTACGAGAAAAATACACTTAAATTCATATTCAAAAAGAAGTTTACAATTCTAGAATCATCTCCTCAAGTTCTTTCACAGTATGATATTTAATATAGATCAACAATGCTATCAATTTTTCTTAAATGCAAAGAAAAACATTAAGAAATGTTTATAATATTATTACCTTCAAACTTATAACATACTAGATGTGTAACACTAATTGCAACCAAAGGTTTAGAGAACTTTGCTCCCATCAAATACACCATCCTCTGCAAATTAACATTGAGATTAAAATAAACAAGTAGTTTAAAAGTAACAAACAAGTCATTTACACAACATCTGGCATGCTTTTGACCAGGTCCTCCTTCTAACCATAACATCAATTACTTTGACAGATTAAAACATTACATTAGAATACCATTAGAGTTCTTGATGCAACCACATCAGTCGTACAAACACATGTGCCACACCATGCGTCAAATTTCTTATAAACAAATTAGTTATCACTTTTTCCAAACTAATTCGTACCTTTCACTATAATATATCATATCTCACTACTGTGTTTGGTAGCTATTGCACAATATAGTACTATGCCATAAAAATCATGAATATTTGCAAATTTGTAAGAGTGGTATATAACGAGTTACCATGACATTTGTACGAGCTTGAGATTGATAACCTGTCAAGCACACGACAAGATCATCGCTTCCAGGAATTCCTTCCAAATTACGAAGAGGTCTATATACAACCTGCAAGATGTTAAAAAAGATCCTTACCTCTCGCTCCCTACTATCCTACCACTCATGCGTATGTGTTTAAATAGAACTCTCTCTTTAGTTATTCTGTGAAAGATTTTGATGTAAATATGGCAAAACAGAATGACCAATATTCAAATTGAAGAAAATTGTATATGAAACTTCGATCTTAAAATGTTCACTTAAATATAACTCTCCCTTTAGTTATTCTGTGAAAGCTTTTGAATTGGAGAGTGAGTTCTAATAGTGGCAAGATTGGTGCATCACATATAATGGCAAGTAATTAATAAAACTATCATAAATTATCACATCATAATGTGATCATGGCTAAAATAAAGCAAAGATAGCAAATATATTGGCATCACTAAAGAATAAAGAATACAAAATATCACTTATCAAATAACACTGCATGATATAAGTCCGTCTCTTAAATCTAGACACTGCATGGTATAAGTCCATCTCTTATATCTAGTAAAATGACAAACCAAATAAGACATCTATATTTCTCCATGTCTATGTTGACACATTACAAGTGTCTATCGGTCCAGATTCTATGTATTCAAAAGCATCTCTTAAATCTAGTAAAATGACAAACCAAATAAGACATCTATATTTCTCTTAAATCTAGACACTGCATGGTATAAGTCCATCTCTTATATCTAGTAAAATGACAAACCAAATAAGACATCTATATTTCTCTTAAATCTAGACACTGCATGGTATAAGTCCATCTCTTATATCTAGTAAAATGACAAACCAAATAAGACATCTATATTTCTCCATGTCCATGTTGACACATTACAAGTGTCTATCGGTCCAGATTCTATGTATTCAAAAGCTTGTAGAATTAACTTAAAGGCAGACACACACCATTTCTTTTTGATAAACCATCAAAATTTAGCTAGGAAATCTCAATGTGAGGTGAAAATGCAATAAACTTATACAAAGAAATGACCATGAGGTCTGCATATCTATGTGGATGTGCTTCTCAATATCATGTAAAGCAGAAATCAAATCACATACATGGTTTACATCAGCAATCACACCAATCTCCAAGCAATCCGAAACCCATATCTCCGTCACAAGAAACGTCCCATTTTTCCTTGCTATCTCACAAATTGGATCATCCTGTGGTGAAATTAATCATTCTTGGAATTCAATATATAGTATGATACATATAAAAATTCTCTCAGAGTTTTTTTATGTACAAATGTTTTACCGCTTAAATTTGATGAAATTTTTCAGAGCAGATACCCAAACATCTCGATATATAATTTTGAAGAATTTACTCTAAAACTTCTCGTAATATAGAGATGTATGTGCCTTCATTTTCAGGGGAATTTTGAAATAGTTCAAAATGTAAAAATCATTAACATTGGATTTCTTCAAACCCCATTCACCCGTGTTTTTTCCTGCTCTTGAAGTGTCCACAATACTACATCATGTATGCAAGTTGCATAATATTCATTCATGTGCTCCAGGATATTATTCTAAACTCATATGTTTCATTTAACATTTATCTGCAACTAGACAGTGACCTGTGTGGAAAATGCATTGTATTCATCAATATTTTTAGAGTGATGCAGAAGAAAAGTACCCTGAGTTTGGGTCTACATTTCTGGGCACCGGATTTGTCCATATGTTCAAATAACATACTTGAAATTCACAGCAAGCCTCAAACGTTTCATACTACTCCGGAATCGAGTGAATTTTATATTATATTCATCTTCTTTTGAACATCTTTTACATCACACTTCTGTTTTTCTTCTCCTTTCCGCTTACCCATATAACTGATTTCGAGACAACTACATGTGTGCACGAAGCATCAAATTCTTCCATATTAACGCCTCCATTCTGCTCGAGAGCAGCAGAAAGCTGTGACAAAACAATCCGAAAGTTAGGGCCAGGGTTATGGTTCTGGAAAAGATTACGATTTTAGGTTGTAAGTGTTTTAGATTCAGGGTTAGATTTTTCGAGCAGAATTTGGTTTACATTTTGGGTGAGGATGAGGGATCAGTGAAAACACATGGAAATGGAGAATACCTGATCGTATGTATCCGGATCGAAGCCAGAGAGAAGAAAACGAAGTCCTGAGAATATGTCTGAGGAGTCCTCGACAGAGCTATCGTCGTCAGCCATGGCCACGGAGACAGAGACAGAGAGAGAGAGAGAGAGAGAGAGAGAGAGAGAGAGAGAGAAGAAAGAGTTGTATTCGGCGGGAAAGTACAGAGCGAGATTTTGAATGTGTAGAAGAAGAAGAAGAAGAAAAGGCTTTTGCTTGCTCTCTCTGTCTCTCTTCTTCGTAAGTAAGTAAATGCTTTTACTTACGAAAAAACACCACCATTATCCATGACCAACTTTAGATGGAACTTTAGTAGAACTCTATGGATCTAAATTCTACTACGCTTAAAGAACAAACTTTAGAAGGAACTTTAGTAGACTTCTAGGCATCTGAATACTCTACAACTACGAACTTCGTCTCAACCCTCCCTACACGCCAATTCAATTCAGATGTCAATTATGATGGCATGTCACCTTGCACATTCGCCTCCCTTTCGTTGGTTCAGATTCCATGGCTTCTCTCTAACACTATCAATTGCCACAACAGTGATGTCCTTTTTTGAACTCTGCAGCATATTTCCTCGCGCGAACTTGGCGATCAAAAGTGAAGGCATTCCATTCCACGTACTCCGGTTGAACCATAGCCCCCCTGATACCTTATGCATCTTTCGCGATCAAACATCAACGATATATACATATCCCATAATTGGGCGGAACCTCTATGTCACTCTCCTTTCATTTCTCAAACTCTTCGTTTTTATCACACTTAATGTGTTGTGTGTCTATATTATGTCTATAGTTTTGTAGATATGATATAGACACACAACAAAGAGATCAAACCCTTGGCCCATTCCCATTGCTTCCTTCACTTTTATCTCTAATTGTTTGTTTGTTATCCATCCCCCCGTCACACACTTTCCATGTTCAAAGACATTTGTGTTATTCTTTGTAGCTTTTCCATCTTGTTTTCTTTGTTTCTTAGGATATACACATAGGTCTCTATTCTGTATGGTTCCACAATATCCACATCACACCCAACCTTTGCTCGTTTAACTATTCCTATGACTCGTTGTACTATATTGTTGACTCTCTCTTGCTTATGGGGCTCCTTTATGATGCAATCGCAATTGTTTTGACAATGTATTCGCTTGATCATATGAATTTATATATATATGGATAGGTAGATAGATATTGATTGTACACTTATAATGTAGCTCCATGTGACAATGGTCGTTCCTATTGATGTAGTAAGAATGTGACAACGAATTAAAGTTGTGGCTAAAACGTTTACAATAATCCAAACCACAACATCACACAAAACCTTAGAACAATGCAATTTGTTGGTTGTCTAGCATGCATGAACATGATGATAAGGATATAACATGTATACATTTGGGATATAGGCTATGTTTGGAAGTAAAGGGACCTTCGAATAGAAAGGCTCACAAATTTAGATGAAAGTGAATGTTAGTCAATCAACCAATGGACCTTACTTTAGGGAATGGCAAGTGATGAACCACCTAAAACATATAAATATGTCCATTACAATGTGAAAAAAGATCAAGATAGTTTGTGTAAGGCTTTTATTGCATGTAATTCAATTCTTATACACATTCAACAGTATACTATGATCATTTTTATTATTTTCAACGTATAATTGTAAGCCATGAACTGAGTATGATAGGTATTTAAATGGTGAAGAATGTGTGTATCTGAATATGAGGATTAGTTTGAGTGACAATGTGAAAATCATTAAGTGTTTGTAAAGTTAGACGTTTAGCATAAGCAAGACCCTTTGAGATGATACCTTGTGAAGGCAAGATTGGTATATTGGGTAAGTGATCGGCAAATCATAAGATGCATATGGAAGAGATAAGTCGCAAGCTACTTGAGTTGAGAACATGGTTGCTTTGGCAACCCTCGCGATCCGTTCAATCCTACCTCGTGCATTAGACTTCATTTGATAGCTTAACAGTGTAGTGCATGCAAGTATTTGAATCAAAAGAACAAGAACAAGAACAATTCAGAAGCTTGGAACCCATGAGATCAACTTGAGAGGGGCTGATGACAACTTTATATAGATAGCTTCTTGCATCCATGACTGACGGAATACAACATATGTAATTACACCAAACCAATAACGAGGATTGAACTAGGATTCTCTCAAGTTTGGAGGCAGGGATATGCATACAGACATAAATAAAATATGGCTTTAGTATGTTCGTGATACCAAAACATGCATACAAATTGGAGCATATTAATAGAATACTTGTAATTTTGAAGGGATAATACTTGTAATTTTGAGATGATCTATTGGTCCAAACTCTACAATATTTGCATACTTTTTCAAAAAAAAAATTCCCACTATTGGGAACCTCTTTGATGTTTAGAAACCACCATTCAAAGCACAAAGATTGATTGATGGGTATTCCACACTTCAAACTTAATCATATATATGTTTCAATGAATAAATAGTCTACTTATAGGATTTTGCCAAGTTACTACTTTCATGTCCTTGATAAGCATTGTCTTACAACTAACAATTATTAAAGGAATCAAGATATTTATGGGCCTTTTCAAATTGAAAGAGTTATATCAATACATTTAGAAGATATTATATTGTGGATTAAACGGTTTATAATCTCATGGGTTGGGTTTGAGTTTGTCACATCTGTCCAATGCCACGTTCCTTGAAAAAAGAAGCATGCAACACCTTACTTAAACATTTAGTTCAAAGTCCCTAGTTACAAGTCATATCAAGTAAAATAGATGTTTTTTCATAAATCACAGTACGAGACATCATAATATTTACAACAAAGTTAATGTGATTACACATGATCAAGGAGGAAGGAGACAAATGACCAAAGCTTATGGAAAGTAAGGTGATTAGGCTATGACTTGAAACTACCCTTGCATGTGGGGGTCACGAGAATAGTTCCATGCGTGTGATTTATTGTAGGTGGGGAGCCTCATAAAATGACTTTCGATTCCCCCATCTGGTTGGATAACCATATATCATTCTCTATTCAAACATAGAAGGAACCTTCAGTATGCATTGGAAATAAGAGTCCCAAGATTGTGTAAGGTCAAACTTTAGTTGTTGGATCAACCATATCTCTTTCTTTGGATCAAACATCAATGGACATTTTTAGATGCTTGCGGCATATAAAATCTCAATGCCACCAGAGGGAGAGGTGTCACATTATCTTGGTCGATGCTTCTTTCAAACACATACATGCATGCGGTTTCCCATCTAGTTAGATACACACATGCATAAGGGTAGTTATCGACAACTTTTCCGACGCAAGTGGTATATATAGCCACAACTCCCCCCGTATCGTGACTTGTAACTTCCAATAACCCTTGTATATCTCTTTCCTGTATTGATCATTGTAAGATATATATACATAATATATTTGTTCCTAATGATATCTCAATATATTCCTAATGATCTCTAGTATCTAGTATCTACACACAATTGCTTGCACATGTTAAAAGCTAAACAATGGGTTTTTCTGAGAAGAAAAACCTTAAGACTTAATATGGCTGTATGAAAGCTGCCCTGTTTCATCCCCTTCCTTCTTTTAGCTTCTGATAACCAACCAGACTTGCAAATAAATAAATAAAAAGGACCCATTTCTTGTCTAACCTGTTTTTGAAGAGTTTACGGAGGGATTTTGCTGATACCATCACCGTGCAGAAATGGGATGTTAATTGGATAGGTAAGCAATCATACATCCCCCTTTCTTTCTTTTTGTGGATGAAATGTGTTCTCCTTCTTCTTCTTTTTCTCTTTCTTTTTCCACTGGGTGATCTTAAGATGCATTTTTGGGCTTCTTCCTCTCAAATTGGACCTGTTTCCGAAGGCAAGATAAACTAATTCCACATTGTGAAGCAACATGACGATATTTTGGATTCTAGAATTCTAGCCAAATTGATTTGTTTTAAAATTTTCCTTTCAGAGCATTTTTCTTTGCCCTTTTTTTGACATCAGAATGAAACACTTATGCTTCTTCTGCACATGATTTGGCTTGATTTATTTTCCAATGGAAGAGCACATGTATGAATAAATGGCGGACATCTTGCTTTCAGACAAACTAGAGTATTTGTTAGGCGGAATGTGGTTCTAGGCTTCTATACTTTTGGTCTGATTGCCCAATGCAGTGGCAGCCAATTCCACATGTTGTATAAGGAAATGGTAAATCTTTTGCTTCAAACCAGAAAGAGTATTAGCCAAAACTTCTTCTTCTTCTAGATGGTCTAGCCAGTCATTCACCCTTTTAAGCTGTGATAGCATAGCCACAATTTGGCTATTATCCTGATTATGAGATGTTTCTATTCCAGCCGATAAATGAAACCCAGAGTCTAATGCAGCCTCAAAGAAGCCGAAAAACCAGTTTTGAGATTCTTGTTGAAGCTGCTTTGCAAGGTCCAAGATGTCCTTCAAGCCACAGCCTTTGATCCATTTATCAGCTTGTTGTGAAGGTTGAGCAGCAATTGGATGGTCTTTGAGCTTTCTCTTGCCTATAGCTGTAGCATTTTCAGCCTTCCTGGAAATTTTCTGTGTTGAATTTCTGGCTGAATTAAGTGGCTTTGATTGAGCTTCAGACCCACCATTGTCATTTGTCTTGTTGATTTTATTCTGAAGGCCTGGATTTCTACTTCGCAAGGATTCTTCACCAGATTCTCTTTCCAACACTAGTGCGAAATGGCATGATTGATCACGAAATACATCGTTTGTGGATGGGGTTTCTTTAGATGATGTTCCTTTCTTGGAGACTCTAGTGCTTATAGGTTTTGTCAAGAGTGTAAAAGAAGCTAAATCAGTTGATAAAGCAGCTCTCACCCATAGTTGTGCCCTTTTTCCTTTCTCAATGCAAATGCTTTGGTACTCTTGCATTAAATTTGCCTCTACATCTATTGACTTGCTTGCATTTTCCATTCCATTAAATGCATCTGCTACGGCTATTGCTTGTGAGAGCAACTTTTGAAGATCCAAAAACTGCTCCACTGATGATTGTGGATTTTCAACGCTGGATGAGGAACATAGTTCTGAAAACATGCTGCAAAATCAGAAGCATTATTCCTATAGTTAGAAAAATCGCATTTTTCAGCAAAGTTTAGCATGATTAACAAATGATGTTAGAAATATCACATCCTGAGCAAACTTATAATTTATGACTTAATATGCTTCTGGAAATTGATTTCTGGTTTTTGCTTGTTGTTTCAGATCTCCTGTGACTATGTCTATAGAAATCATGTGGTCTATGATCCAAGTATATAATAGTCACTTGATCATCTTCTACCTCATCGCTCTACCAGTCATTTTCCCTATATATATGATCGTGGATCATTGTACTTTTAATCACATAATATAACCTCTTGATTACTTTTACATCAGGGACAAAATGTATGGTGAACTCAAGTATTAAAATTCAATAATAATATTTCATCTTGTATCCTGACTCTTCAACCAATTCCTTTGATACAAAAATCACATTGCAAATGGAGATGAAAGCATGCAGTGCTGATTCTCATAACCTATGCATTTTCAGATTTTCTCTCTTAAATAACATGACATAGATGGGGTCATTTCTAGAAAAAAAATGGTTCAATAATAAAACTATTGACGTTAACATAAAGAAAAGACATCGAAATGTTTGATGTGTATACTAATACCTCAAGCTTCTAAGAACAGTTTCAGCTGCAGATGCTTCCTTCAATGCCTCTTCAGCAGCTAATGAGGCTGCATTTCTCTTGTGCATAACCTCCTGAAAGTTGAATAAAGTGCACATTTCATTTTTTCCTCTAAGAAAACTAGCTGGACATTGATTGCATCATAAGTGAGATCTTACATTTCCAAGTGTGACTAGATCTGATGGAAGGCAGTCCCACTGAATACTCCCATCAGTTAATCGTTTATTATAAACTGGAGCCTTGATTAAAGTTTCTGGAATTTCAGCATCTCGCTTTTCAGTAGTTGTGACCCTGGATGGACCATTCATGCCCAGTTTTGTTTCCCCTTCTTTTGAAGCTGCAATAGCAGTTTTTCTGTCATTACCTCGTAATTTAAGGGGCTTTACTGATCCTTCTTTTGAAACTGCAATAGGGTTGGGTTCTCTAGACTTTTGAGTGTTACTTCTGATTTTTGGGGTTTTTGCTTCTATTGCTTCTTTGGAAGCCACTGTAGCATCTTGTTTGATGTTCTGATTGTTGGAAGCTCTTGTCTTTGGAACTGAAACCTGATAATCTTACCAATATTAACATGTCTTCATACTAAACCATGAAACAAACATAAGATTTGAATCCAAGTTTGACATAAAACCAATTATGTTTAGTAAGGGCCATTGTAAGTCTTACATTTGGATCCGTTAAATTGATGAAAAAACTAATGCTAGTGTAGGAGCCATCTTGACGTGTTTATTGACAAAATATGCAACGATCATGCAGGAAAATGCACACAACACTCTTTTGCAACCAATACCAGAACGCCTCACAGAGATAATGGCATGCACAACCCAAGCTGTGTTATGAGCATATACACAAATTCATCATTAGGGGTTAATGAAGGGTATTGATCAACATTTGAACAGCAACATATACAGACATGGATATATAGTTTATTTGCATACAAAGTGGTGGTAGCTACCCTTGTGCAACCCTTCAAAATTATTCAGCCAATCCACACTCTCTCCATTCTGAATATCTAGTTTATTTGGATATAAAGTGGTAGTAGCTATCCTTTTGACGCCCTTCAAAAATTATTCAGCCAATCTACACTCTCTTCACTATATGAATCACCTGCATATTAGGAGTGTACAGGTTATGTTTTATGTACACACTGATCTAATATACAAGCTAGCTGGCGCTAGTCATGATATGATTTGGAACATGTCATTTTATTGATCCAATCACTTTAGTGATGTGATTAGGAGAGTACAATCATGAAATTTGGTTTGGCACACATATATGCTGAAGGTTGGCATTCTGCAATCAATCGAACCTGAACTTTCAAAACAGCAAAAGCAAGAGTATAGACATGAAAAAAAGTACGAACATGGATTGTGCTGTCCTTATTGGTGGAATTTTTAAGGGTTGATTGTTCTTTGGAATCTTTTCCTGTGTCATCCCAGCTTTTTCGTAGGGCTTTCGAAAGCAAGTTTCCGTCTCGGGATCCACGAGCTGGATCATTCCCAACAACACTCTTCTTCTTTTCACGTAAGCTTGTAAATGTGTGGTGAATGGTTGGAGAGGTAGGCACTCCCTTGTATGGGACTGTTCTCTCGGCTGGGCAAGCAACCCGGGAATTAACTACTGCCTTACGTGATGAAGAGGATTTGGCCAATGGAGAACTAGTTCTTCCTCTATCAGCAGACTTGGAGAGGATTCCATGCTCCTCAAATGTTGATTTTGTTTGTTTTGACGGCGGCGGCGGTAATGTCTTCTTTGATCTCAATGGCAACTCTGATGTTGGTGATGAAACCTCACATCTTAATAATGGTTGTTTGGATGTCAATGTTGATTGTGATGATGTGAGATTTAATGGTAATGGTGAGAATGATGGCTTTGGTGTTGATGATACTGATGATGACGATGACAGCTTTGATGGAGAGAATGTCAACTTCGAATTTGATGCTGATGTTGATATCAAACCCTTGTGGCTGCCATCATTGGAATGAGTGGAATAAGGTTTTCTGTGCTGTATAAGACTGGTTTTGGGATCTAGATTGGTGGAAGTGCTTCCACCATCAGAGTTGACTTCATCATCTAGGGAAATTGAATCATCATCAGGGAGCCCACGTTTTGGCTTGATTTTTGGCAGGCCGATTTCCCTTGCCGTGATGGGATCAAGAGACAACGGCGGTGGCCTTGGGCATGATGTCATCGGGGATCGATGTGATGTCATTGGGGATGGTTGTGATGTCATTGGGGATCGATGTGATGTCATCATTGGGGATGGTTGTAATGTCATTGGGGATCGATGCGATGTCATCATCGGGGATGGTTGTGATGTCATCGGGGATTGATGTGATGACATCGGGGATTGATGTGATGTCATCAATGTTGATGGATTTGATGACATCGGTGACAGATGTGATGACTTTGGGGATAGATGTGATGTCAATGGCGGTGACAAATATGATACGAGTGATGGTGATTTCGTGTTCTCCTGAGTATGCAGTGACGGGAGAGCCGTGCTAAAGATGTCTTGAGGAGTGCCGATGCAAGGACGCCTTCCTGGAATGGGTCTTCCCGCCCTCAAAATTGGCAGGGGATGCCCTGCTTCAAGTTTATCCACTTGAATGAATTGCCCTAATTGCAGCTTATCTCCCAAAATCAGGTCATTGTGCTCATCGGCAAGAGATACGAAAGCCGCGTGAGATGAGTCGGAGAGCTTGAGGTAGAAACCTTGATTAGGCCATAGATCATCTCCAGCAAGGGCAGGTACAATGCTGATCACTTGTAATAAAGCTGAGGGATGTTCCCCTGCGGCAGCTTTTACGTCCGGATTCGTGTGTTGGAGGAGCTTGAGGAGAACTCCGGGTGTCAAGTTCGCCATCGATGCGCTTAATTTTATGATCGGCAAGAGGGAGGAGGCAAAGGATCAATTAAGAATGTCAGAATTGAAACCATTTCTAGGTGATGGATTAAGAAGAAGGCTTTAAAGATCAATGGATGGCAAGTCTTTCATTGGCTGGATGAGAAAGGAAGAAGAAGAAGGAGATGGAGATGGAGATGGAAGAAGAGATTGAGATCATGAAATCATGAAATCATCACCATGAGACATTGAAGGAGAAGAGGTGAGATTTGATTGCAGGAGGGAGAAGGAAAAAAAGGGAGTTTGTTAGTTTGGGGGGGTCATTGGTCAAAAAAGGGAAGCTTGTTTAGTTGAAATTTAGGATCACACTTTTTGCTTTTCATTTTTTTGTTTGTTGGGACTTTTAGGGGAAAAAGGAAGGGGACTTACAAAAAAAGAAAGAGGAGAAGTTAATTCCTCATTGAAACATGTCTTTGCTTTAACCCTTTTCAATCATTGGTTTCGTAGTTGATTTGTTGTCTTATGAAAAGGAAGACGTGATTTAAACGTAATGAAACGGTCGGAGATTTTCTTTTCTTTTTCTCTAAACGTGTACATCGGTATTTGTTCTAAAAACATCTTAAACTTGTTGCACATGTCTTTATGCTCGATGTCGAAATTATGAAGTGGTTTTTGATACTCCATGCTATTCACACCGAGCCCACGGTTCTTTTTCAAGCATTGACACACTTGTAACTCTTTTTCTCTCTCGCATACATATATATAAGTAGGAAGAGCCAAAAGACAATTCCAATGCCAATGTTGGTGTCATGTTTTTGATATTTGTTCTAAATACATCTTAAGCTTGTTGCATTTGTCTTTATGCTCAATGTTGAAATTATAAAGTGGTTTTTGATACTCCATGTGCTTGTTATTCACACCAAACTCTGGCTCTTTTTGAGTATTGACACACTCTCTTTTTCTCTCTCGCGTACATATATATAACTAGAAAGATTCAAAAGACAGTTCCGATGCAAATGTTGTGTCGAGTTTTTGAGAGGGACACATGCACACATGAGAGAGAGAGAGAGAGAGAGAGAGAGAGAGAGGTATTAAAACCCATATTGAACAATAAGGCATATGAGCAAAATGGTACATGCATGCATTAATATATATCCTTTCATATCGAGCAAATGAACCTTTATGTAAGAAATTGCAATAGTATATCTAAGTGATCCATTCAATACATATGGTATATGTACTCCAAACTTGTCATATTTCATCTATGTCATTCTAAGGTAGGCATTATTTGTCCTTATGGCGTTAATATCTAGCTAGCTCTTCGGCTTGGTTGTTTGGACCTAGAGACAACCTCAAATTCAATTCTAAGCATCTTGTAAATTAGTATGATGTGAGTAGGAAATTGAACATTAGAAATCATATATAGAACCCTAGGAGGCATGTTCAACCCTTAAAAAACATGATATATGAAAGCAAGGTTGACCTTAGACCAAGGGGATGATGATGATAAATATAACGTTCCTCGGGTGGACAACATGGCCATGGGAATCCCTACAATGCACTCCTTAATCATTGGGTGGGGATTTTAAAATAGTAGAATAATAAGATAATGTAAAAGTTATAATGCAAAACCAATGTAGTTGCTAGATTTTGTTGTTTTTTGGGTTTTGTGGTCTATAAAAGAGCATGCATAGTGTCATGTGAAGATGGTTCTATCATCATCATGAGTTCTTGCAAGCTTATATAACCTTTTATGAGTTCATTTCTAGAGTCCCCAATCTGAGGGATTCCAAAGAGACACGATCTAATGTTTTTGATACATCGAGGCAACGTAAGTTACATATCCTCTTGCTTTGTCTAAAATCAAAGCAACCCTCAATTTCTATTTCCAACATGTGTGTGCATGCACGTCAATGTGATGCCCTATCTCTCCCTTTTGAGTGTGGATGTAGATATGTGAACTTGGGCAATGTCCCATGATTCCCAAATGCATAAAGTTTCCAATGTGATCGAGTGTAATATGAATAATGAACTCACATTCTCATTTTCCTTCCTTTGTCCTCTACATGGAACCTTAGAGTCCATTTAAAAATGTTTTGGGCTTAATTGAAAGTACGATATTTGTTTTTGTAGTTTTTTTGTGGTAAACTTCCCTCGTGGTTTGGGAGCCGATTGCACACCATTGTTCTTATTTTCATTATGTACTTTTAAACTTTGATAGTATTAAATATTTGTTCTTCTTCCTCCACGTTATAGAAGAAATAGAAACATGGGGTCATTTTCTTAACTCCTAAATTGTGGTGCCTAAATCTATTTTGTATGATTCTTCATTTCATTTCCATGAAGTTGTTGAAATACTCCATCTATGTGCCACACATGCATGATGCATAAAATATTGTTGCTTTAATTTTACATCTTTGAGTTATGTTAGCTTCCATTCTCACATTTTAAAATATGTATCAAGGATGTTGTATAGGTATATCAATTCCAGGTTTGAATGAAACTATGGACCACTTATGATTACCTTGTCTTCTTAGCACATGGTTACCTAATGACTTTATATTTGACAATGGGCAACACTAAGAATTTAGCCATAGTCATGTTGATTGCCAAGCCACTATGTCACAATAACTGTGTCATAACAAAAAGCTTATCCAATTTCAAGTTAGATTATCTCAAAACTACAACATTGGTTGTATTTCTGTTCTCAAACCAACTTGGATTTGTGGTTCTTCCATGATATGCAAGAAACAACCATTTCTTATATATTTGCTCATGTGTGTAAGTTCCCTCTCATCATAACATGAATTGGGCCTCATCTTGAAAATGCATCACAAGTTAAATCTCAATATTTGGTATAACGCTCTTCTAAGACTATCACACCTCCATGATTGTGAAGTTGCATGAGGAATTGAAAAATTAGATCACGTGGCCAACAAGACAATAAAATAAGAGAGAGATTAGTCGTACTCATGTATACTTTGAAGATGTAATGTCCCATATAGGTATGTTGTAGTATATCATCGAAAGGAAATAAATAGTTGAATGAAATGTCTCAAAAAAGTCAATGCTAAGATATAATAGTATCATTAAAGGGTATGGGTATGGACACAAGTTACAACAATCAATTTCTAAGTAAGCTTTCTCCAAGGAACTACAACCATTACATGCCTTATGTTTACCTTCCTAAGTTTTGTCATAAATTTAATCACGAACACATTATGTGTGAATTTGTGTCTCATGGCAATTTCTATCATAAGAGCTAAAACGCTTCAAATTTTACTTTGTGGAATGTGCCCCGATTACTTTCGCGTTGAAGAGATCCAGGTTAGATGGTGAATGTTGATCATCAAATTGTGCCATTCAACTTGGCACACTAAAAAAAGGTCTGAATTTCGCTAGGCCCACATTTCAGGTTAACAAGTGTTGTTATGAAAGTAGAGAGAATTAAATAAATGATGGTAATGTACAAACTAACCAATTAATACATGAGAAAGGCGAAAATGTGACACAATGTTGATTGTTTATGCAATACTTTTGTAAATGTGATCCCTTTCATTATAACGCTTTCCTAAAATATTTTCTAGTGAGAATGACCAAAGTTCAAACTATGCTCATATGCCACATGAATTAGAGAATATATGTTTTTTTTGTTTTCCAAACTACATGTGGTAAAGAAAAGGCAATTCTCTAATCTCATTAGTAATTTAGTAGCACATCACTCCATAAATTCTCTCTAAATCTTAAAAATAGGAGGATTTGATTAATAATAGCTGCAAATAAATTATGAAAATGAATAAGTTGGACTCTACTTAATTATACTATATACATTAACTTATGTAACAAGGGGATTAACCTAAAATTTCAAATGAAAATCAATAGTTGTCAAGAAGGAGATATGAGCAAAAGAAAAATGAGGGATTTCATTAATTGATTTGCTAACATTTGCCCTTCTTTCATATTCGCTAGTCAACATGTGTGTGCGTGTGAGTGAGACACACACAGAGACAGAGAGAACTAGCTCAATTACTAAGGTTGCCCAATGGAGACTAGGAGATCATGTATATAGAGAAGTTAGGAAATTGGGTTTCAAACCCAATATATAATGCTAGCAATGTAACAACTTACCACTAAGGAAAGTAATTGAGAGGAAGAGACAAAAATAGAGAGAAACCTAATGGATGTATCTTAGTTGGTAATGTTGCCCACCAGAGACTACAAAGGTCATGGGTTCAACCCCTACATTCCATGATGGCATCTAGTAAATTAAGAGGCTATCTATGGAGTAATAGAGAGGTGAGAAATTTGTGTTTCGAACCCACCAATCCCATATATTAGTTGGCAAAGTGATATATGCGATATATGTTAGGTAACAGGTCCCTTAGGATGGGAAGAGGAGCATGAGTTGAAGAAAAAGGAGAACCGAATAGGTGACAACAACTTGGTCGAGGCCAAAAAATCAAACAGATTCTTCGATTCGGTCATGGCCGAATAATCTAATTCGAATCGAATCGGTCGAAGTCGACTCGGGGCTATAATTGTAAATAACCTCATTGTGCCCTTAGTGGGCTATATTTGTAAATAGCCCAACTTGTATACGAGTATAAATATACACAGGGCAAGTACTTAGAATATATGATGATCATTGTGAAAATGATATAGTTGGTTGTTGCCACGATAACTGAGTGAGTGTGTGTGAGAGAGTGAGAGTTGCAACTCTGCCGCCGTTTGTTAGACGAAGACGAGCTCGAGGTTGGTGCCTACGAGTCTCCTTGTATTCCTCTCTCTATATATAGTGAATTTTTTCTTGGGGTTTGTGGACCCCCGTGGTCTTTCCCTTTCGGGTTTCCCACATAAAATATCTTGTCTCGGTATTTCTGTTTGTCTGCGTATTGTCATTCTCGATCTTTGCACCCGCATTCATATACGTATCAACCAGTTGTGGTCGGGTTGATTCTCAACAATATATGGCCTAACGATGAGAGATTTGAGCCCAATACCATGTGTTGATCAACAATTCAATTTCACCTACATGGTATATAGTTGGACAAGTCACAGACCACAAAAACTCAAAAATATATAATTCAATATTTTAGGGAATCGACGACTTATGTTGATAGCCTTATGCTTACGACTCCGGTTGGTCCATCATGCAAGATAGATTTTATTATTGTTCTTTTATGTGAATGTGTACATAGAACTCGATGAACCATGAGTGAATCATTTTTTACCTAGTGTGCATGGAATTGAGTAGCAACTTTCAAGAGTGCACACTGTGTTTGTAAGAAGAATGTGTAGGTGTGTGTAGAGAAAAAGAGAGTCTTGGTAATATTTGGGGAGATTATCCAACGCTAACAAATATTTCACCAATAAACATTGCATTCGAGAGTGCAAATTGTGTTTGCGACAATAACATGTATGTGTAGAGAGAGAGTCCTAATAATATTTAGGGAGATTATCTATAGCCAACAATGCTTTCATAACATTGTAGAATATCGACCACTATAATGTGAAATGGAGCAAATATACATCATACGAACACATGTGTGTTGTATATTGTGATCAAATATTTAAGTCTGTAAATTATATCCTCTACACAACATGATGTCTTAAGGGAGAACAAAATAAGGTACATAAAACATGTAAAGAAATTTCCTTTATTCTCTTAATCTAAGTCACGTTGATAAAATTATGTCAAACTGTTTGCGGAACCTAAATATACTAAGGTGGGATATACTCGTTGCTACGTGGACAAAGTTATAATATACAAATATTCCCCCTTGATAGTTGTTTTTGAACACAAATTGGTATATCCACAATGTATGTATGCAAAAAGAGAATATTGTACTTCCACTATAAAGTGAAATACTACAAAACCATTTAACTAAAGAAAAAAAACAAATCGAGGCGAGAAAAAAAACAAAATTATAGAGCCTTGTTTTCATTAAGAAAAATTACTATACAACGCAGTGGTGTTGCATGTTGGACAAACTTGGATGTATTAAGAAACTTTCAAGCTTTAATGATGAAACAAAACACAAACAACAACGAGGTCAAGCTTCGTGTGTGGCTAAACTAATTGCTAGTAAAGATGATACAAGTGAAGACCTGGTTAAGGTCTTAAATATTATATACAAAGAGGTGTGAGAACGAGACATGATATTTAGGAGGATCAAGGTTATGGAATAAGTTTCCTATGGCGCACAATGAGTCGTGCAACAAGAGCTTATACTAGTCTTGGTGGTCTATTTAAGAGCCTAACCAAAAGCTCAGCCTTATATTTAGAAAAATGAAGGAAACTTTGACTTGATGAGTTTGTATCTTTGGCACTATAATATTGCATGTGCCTCGTCTTCCAATACTTCCATGTATAAAGCTAGTGCACCCTTTCATGCCATGGGGAGCGAGGCAAAACCCCTTTCTTGATTACAGGCCCATGTGACATTTTTATCTTAATTTAAAACATTGACAAATAGACGAGTCTATTGTGTCTATAGAGAAATTGCAGTCATAGATGAAAACTATCAAATGACGATGAGCTATACATGTGATATTATTTTTTACTCTCTCTTCACACGACACAAAATTTTATTCATGAAAGAGAGATGCGCAAGAAACTTTAGAAATTGATGATTGAGACATTATGAGTTTTTCAAAGTTGATAATCTTTTTCAACCTCAACAAGTCAAATTGCAAAACCATTTTTTAAAGAGGGTGTCAAGCCGGAAATATGAATATCTTTTATCAACCCTTGCATTGTGGAAGTAAGTTTGGAAAACCATTTTGCAAAAGAAAAATGATAATGTACATGGAATCAAATCACGGCGTCTTGTTGCACAAGAATCAATCTCGTATCATTGAGGTGCTAAAACACCTACTATATCATGATTTTTATGCATATAAAACTTTTAATAAACCAAATTCAAACTCTTTGCACAAAAATTTGACTCATAGTATTGAGGATGCAATACCACTTGCTATATCATGTGTTTTATGCATGTAAAGCTTTTGATAAACCAAATTTATGAATCTTTAAGTCATAGTTTGGTAGATTTGAATTGGTGGAGGGTTTATAATATGTAAAGTAAAACTTGACATTGTATTTTAGCACGTAACACCATGTTATGTTGTGAAAAAATCCATATTTGCTTTGTTTTCCAACATTGTGTTATATGATTGGTGCCCAAATAAGGATTGAGGAAGAGCACAAATGCCAGGGTTGGGGTTAGCTTGGTTATATCTGTTGTTATGTGTTTGGATAAAAATGTAAAACTTACAATAATCGAGAGGGGGATTGGGTCTTATTGATCCCCTTTCACAATCGAAAGCCTTACTTGCCAAATTTGTGGTGCGAGGACTCCAATTAGGAAATGACTGTTGGAAAATGCTACCGAGGTTATGTCTTGCTTACTTTAGGCCAAGAAAAGGGGTCAATTGGGCCCCCAAACGGGATGGATTCTAAACATGGATCTCAAACCTAGTTTCTCCCGCCAATTGGAGGATAGATTCAGTGCATCCATGTGGAAGGCATGGTGTGACATTCGTCAAGGGCTCAAGTGTGATCAACCGAGATCCGAACTTGCCTAACTCAGTCAACGTATCCTATGGAACCCATGTATCAAGGATGAATCTAATCAACTACTGGGATCACGTAAGGGGTTGTCATGGGGATACATCGTAGAAGGTCCAGGAAAAAGTATAGAATGTTGGCGACGGTTTATGTCGATGCCACTACAAGATCAGGCAAACATACTCCATGGAATCAAGGGCGGATAGACTATGAGATTGGAAATCATTAACACTCTACTGATTAGGGAATTTGCTACTCAAAGGAAGACAATGGAGAAATGGATAAGCCACGAGGAGGAGGGATCTCTGACCAATAACTCCTCTTAATGACAAATCTCAAGAGGTGTTGGAATTGGTCAGCCCAATAACTCTTTGGATTTTATGGAAACAACGATGTAGGTGAGTCTTCTCCAACCAAACCACACATCCAACAAGGTTACTGCAAGAGATATGGAGTGAAATTGTAGCCACTCTGAAGAGCCAATATGATGGCCTTAAGGGTGGCTCCGAGGGAGTTGAAAGACAACGAAGAGCCTTCATCCAACAATGGTCGTCCTCTCCCTTTCTTGAGTCAGTGGGCATCCACATAAGATGGAACTATCGCGTCCCTTCAAGGATTTGTACATAATCGTCTCATTTGTAAAATTTTATAACTAATGGAAGGAGTTTTCTTTTTGGAAAAAATAAGAAATAAAACTTACAATAATATAGCAAAACATATCACTTAGTTGATGATCATTTGAAATGACATTTGGAAAAGACTACTTGTACACTAGCAATGTAATATTATGTAGTTATATTTTATTAGCATGGGGAAAATCTGTGCTAATTGTTTTAATTGGTCTTGGTGGTCATTTTAAGCACAATATCAACTTGTGACCACCGCATACTATAATCGATTACAACCAACACGATTTGTTTTTACAAATAATCCTCTCTCATCAACGTGACAACGATGGTAGTTAGATATTTTACTGGTTTGCATTATTATTGAGATAAACAAATTTAAAATGTGATGTTGTTATGCTACAAGAACATTTCAAGTTATACAAGGGTTCTTTCCACACAATGTTGCATGCACAATAACTCCTTTTGGTTTGAACAATATGTAGTGGAAGAGTATGACTCTATGAATATTTTCACTTTGAAGATTAACATGTAAACCCACTCCCCTCAATTGATACAAGAATCAACTATTAAGAAGAGATGGTGCAAATATTTTTTATTGTAGTATTACAACAAATTGGTTTGCTAAGAGTTGCCAATGATTCACTACCATTGTTCTCTAACTTATGATCGATGTTAGAAACAAGAATATTGGTTCAAAAAACTAGACTTGAAGTTAGATAGTGTCATGAAAAGTGTAAAGAGAGAGGACCCAATTGGTGTGTGAAACAATGGTAAAGGGTAGTTCTCGCACCCACAATATGTAAATTACCTATTGTGCCAAGGAAATGGAAGAGGACAAAGGGATTAAATTCCAAGACAAATGGAAAAACCACTAAAATAATATGCACAAGTACTATGGGAATATGGGGCACATAAAGGCAAATTTATGGAAAAAGAAGGGTGACACTGCTAATGTTAACGAGAGTGAACTCGAAAGACAACAAACCAAAATTGTTTGCATATTATAAATATATAAATATAAATATAAAACACGAGGAATTAACGAAAGGGCAATGGATAAATGCAATGTGCACCCATAGTCAAAGGTGAGATTAATAAAAAGCATCCACAAAGGGGGATGGTAGGTGCCCATATGCTAGATGGTTCCATTCAACACATGTGATCTCTGCAACAAATATTGAAGAGATTGCAAAATGGAATGCAAAGCCTTCTTATTCCATAGTAACAATGACAAGAAATATAGTATTATGATATACCTAAATCTATATTCAATTTCAAGGGTGGGTTTATTAAAGCCTGCTGGTTCATAATGGTGAAGTGGGTGACACTTGGCACAACCTAATTATCGCGTGCCTTGGTCCATTGTGGTAATGGTGGATGGTGTCGTCTAAATGTTACTGCACCATCTCTCCCAATTATAAGTATCCATTGTCTAGTGTATGCCAAGTGATGTGAAGCCCTCGGGCATCGACTCCTCAAACACATATTGCCACAAACTCAATGTTCGCTTCTCGTTTATTGCGCTTGATAAGATTCCAGTGATACACCAATAATAGAGCACTATGTAATTTTTGTGATTGCATGATAATAAAATTTTGGCACATTGTGGCAATGTAAATATATTTAAATAGGGGCGAAACAATCATATATAAATAAATGGCTGAATACATATTCTTACCACATTTTTTAAATCGAAGAGCATGACGCATAAGTTTTATAAATTCTATGTAACACACATTATGCTAGTTTAACGAACACGAGGCCTTTAATTATTGTTAAATACACGATTATTCTGCATGAGATCCGGTCTTTGATCTACATTAGTCTAGTTGTGATTTGATCTAAATAAACAAAGAGGCATTTCAAATGTTACATTTAATCTTTTGAAGATTCGGCAATACAACTTTGCTCGAATAAAAGAAAACAAGTAGTTTGGTTTCATTAGATTTTCTAACATTGAGACTAGCGTACGAAAAAGAAAAAACCCCACAAATACTTGACCAAATTTATGCCCTAAGTTTTCATTATTTCCCCAAATTGGGCTTGATCAACAAACCATTGGAAAGGAGAAAAAGGGATGAATCAACCATCTATAATTGATCAATAAAATATGTAATTATAGAAAATGAACCATATAATCATTGAATAAGCACAAGCAATTGCTGATTTTTGGTGGGGGGTTGGGATTCAGTGAAGAGTTCTTTGAAAAATAACAAAAAACAAAAGTATGCATTTGCCAAATAATGAATAACCCAATGAGTGTTTTTATTTAGAGTACGGGAGACTTTATACTTAAATCCTTGTGGTTAAGAAGATTGTTTTGGCAAAACTAAGTAAAATATACTGGACTTTGAATCACTTTCAAGGGCAAAACTCCATGATACCTTGAGTTTTTTTTAATGTTATTTCCTTGAATGCCCTTGGGGCCTTGATCAATCCCAAAAAGAGAAATAAAGGGGGGGGGGAGTGCATTAACAATTCAATTGCTCAAATAACACATGTGATCGAGAAATAATGAGATTACATGACCATATAAGTGCATGAAGAGCATATTAAAATTGCTCTCTGGAGAGGATTGGCATAGAGTAGTTGGGAAAATAACAAGAACATGATGGATGGATCCAAAAAGAATTAATCATAAACAAACTATGAAGACACATAGAAAGCGAATATTATACACATGCATGCACACGCATATGTACATATCACCCATATATACACATACATATCATGAATGGATCAGAAATTAATATGTACAAGGGGCGGGGGGATCAGACACTATATATACATATCATGGTTGGATGATATACATAAAGGGAGACATTAAGTTATTAATTAGGTTGGACTAGAGATATTAGGGAAAGAGTCCCTTGACAAATCCTTAATAGGAACAAAAAATAGGACATTTCTCGCCACTACATAATTGAATTTAATTGAATTCTTTAACAAAGGAGAGACTAATATTATTAAGAAAGTAATGAAGTCGTCGTAGAGATTAGGGAAGGAGTGAGTTCCTGACCAATCAATCCATTCATTATTGGTTGATATAGTAACCAACGATTGGACAAATTAGCACTAATTTTTTTGAAGTAACTTACTTCAAAATTCTTTTAATGGGCGCCTACTTTTGTAAATTTCCCAAACATGGAAACCGAAAATTGTTTTATTGCTAATTATTATGGCTATTATTTTAAATTGTTTTTAAAAATTCCGTCTGAGATTTGGCAGTATCCTTTTGTGGCACAGACAGAGCTCCCATGGCTTCTTCTTCTTCTTCTTCTTCTTCTTCATTTTCTCTTCCTTCTTCTTTATCATCACTGTCTCTTCTTTCCTTCTTCTTCATCTGCAGGATCGGAAACAGACACATATATTTGAATATACACAGGAATTAACGATCGTCTGTCTCTACATCAGAAGGTACCATAGCTTCTTCTTCTTCTTCTTCTTCACCCTCGAGTACCTATCAAGTTCAAAGCGAACAAAACATATCGTCTGTCTCTACATCAGAAGGTACCATAGCTTCTTCTTCTTCTTCACCCATCGATTAGCCATCAAGTTCAAAGTGAGCAAAAGTTACCCTTGCCTCCTCTTCTTCATCATCAAGTTCAAAATTTAGCGTTCTCTGTCTCAACCACAGGAGGTACCATACTTTGTTTCCCTGTCCTCTTATTTATCAACTATTTTGAAAAGCTTTAGTAAAGTCGAAGGATATACGTTTACTCAGCAAAAGATGCCATTTTTCTCTCTGTTGTGATGTTCTCATCGCCTGCATCATTGTCTTCTTCATAATTTCTTTGGAAGTAGCCGATTAAAATGAACTAGAGATAATCGCTGTCATCATCCTTCCCATATTCATGAATTTATGTGTTTCCTTTGCTGTAGCTGAAGCATCAGATTGGAAAAGAAACTCAAAGAACAGAAGGAACTGAAGTAACAAAGAATCACAGAAGATCGAGATGCCAAAACTAAAGCGTGGAATCAATGCATCCACTCCATTGTTGCGCCAAGACTTCCTCTCAGACAATGTAGTGCTTTCGTTCTCTCCTCTTATTTTACATTATATTTCCTTAATATAAGTCATCGAATATATGTAGTAGTTAGCCTGACAACAGCAGCGTTATTGATTTTATTTCCCTCACGAATTGGTAGAGGTTTCATTTCACACATGAAATAATATGAAAAATCATGAAAGAGCACCTCAAAATTCTAGGAATGGAGTAGAAAATGTACACATTTCTGTTTCGTTTTATTAAAATATGATCATAAATTTATTTTATAAGTGAGAATTGTTTCAACTCAAAATCATGGGAAGAATCAAGATTGTGTTTCTTTCTCAAATTATATTTTTTCTGCTGCTAATCATAACTAAATGTTTGTTTTTTGTAGACTTCCGAAAACAGATTCCTAGCAGATCTTGAGACTGGAGATGGGAATAAGGTGTGCATTAGTTCAATCAATCAATTGAGTACAGGATGTTTTTCTTTCACTATAATAGATTATTGACGTTTCATGATTTGTTTACAGGGAAGTAAAGTTGGGTTTTCCAGGATCTTGAAACTGGTAAGAAATGTTCTTGAAACTGGTAAGAAATGTTGGGTAAACAATAGATGTCAACCAAATGTCTATTATTATTATTCTCTGATAGAGGGTACAAATTTTATTTTGTGATAATAGGCAAAACCAGAAGCTCCCATGCTGATTCTTGCTACTATTGCACTTTGTTTTACATCCGTATCTAAGATACTACTTGTAAGTGTTTCTACTGGAAAGTGCATACAATTGTAATCTGTACCTTTGACACATCAATGGCCTTAAGATTGTATTATTTTCGTTTTATGATGATAGCCAAAGTATGCTGGTAGCATTATAGATATTGTCAATATGGAAAGGGAGGCAAAGCAAGAGCAATCTAAAGCTCTCCAAGAAGTCAATGCTACAGTGTTGAAGATCTTTCTCATAATTGTGATTGGGTATGGGTTATTAGAATTGCTTCATGCTTATTTCTGCGCACTTTTCTAACTACTGCCCTCAATTGTAAATCTCAGCTGAATGTCAAAGGAAATGTATCCACACAATAGTCACCAATCTAATTACCTGGTGTCTTCTGCTTTTCCTGAATGCCATTTCCATTTATTTGATAATTGGTCACATATATATTGCTCCTTCCATATACTGGTGTTGGTTAACCTTTTTAGGATGAGGCTTACTTGGTACATCATTCTGTACTATCATGGTTTTAATGCTGTTTAGGTTGAAATGCTTGCTTCCTTTTATCATGTCAACAAAAGAATGACTAACTTACTACATGACTTACACTATTGATGTCTCCTTCCCCCCCAACTCTTTTGATAAAAGAGCAATAGCGACAGCTATCCGTGCATACCTGTTCACATCGGCAAGTGAGCGTGTTGTAGCACGATTGAGGAAAGACTTGTTTGAGCATCTCATCAATCAGGTATTTTATATATAGAATGGTCTTATCCGTCTCTGATTCTAGGTTATGATGTATTTATAATAACTTTTATAATTAACCAGGAAATTGCATTTTTTGATGTGACAAGAACTGGGGAGTTACTTAGTCGTCTATCGGAAGATACACAAATAATAAAAAATGCAGCCACAGTCAAACTTTCAGATGCTATGCAGAGCATTGGAACAGCACTTTTGGGAATTGGTTTTATGTTTCACACATCCTGGCATCTTACATGTGAGTACTAAATCACGCTCTTTTCTTTAAAATTCTCCATCCTTTATATCAGCACTATTCTCCATTTATACAAGCATACAAAATTGACTAAGGCCGTTGAACTGATTCATGATTTCCAAGTATAACTTGCATTATTACAAATACTTGTATATCAACCAAGGAAGTGACATTGATCATGTTGAAGCCAGCACGAATGCTTTTCCCTTGCATTATTTTATGCCTTGCATTAAATACATTTTGTTCGCTAAAGCTATGCTAAATTTAGATACAAAGGTATGTTTTAGTTTTCCTGTGCTACATGAACATATTTAAGTTTTTGAGTGTGGTATATCTTGACTGATTGAGAATTCTGGAACCTTACAGTACTCTCACTAGCGATTGTTCCTGCTATCTCCATAGCCTTGCGAGCATTTGGTCGTTATCTTCGTGATCTTTCCAGTAAAACACAAGCCGCTGCAGCAGTAGCCACATCAATTGCTGAGGTAGTATCATCTCTAGTTCATGACTGAGCCAGGCCTCTTCTCCCGAGTTGTTAAATCTGGCCTTGTCTTGCCAGGAATCATTTGGTGCCATTAGGACAGTGAGATCTTTTGGAAAGGAAAGCTTTGAATGTGGCCGATATGGAGAGAAAGTGGATGAAAGCCTGAAACTTGGCATCAAGCAAGCGGTGCGTCTGTCCACAGAAAAATACCTTTGCAAGAACTTGTTGAACATAATGAATGTTATGCTCCAAAGTTGCCTGATTTTTGAATTATTTGATCGTCTAACAGTTTGTAGTCGGTATATTTTCTGGGACGGTGTCTGCTGCTTCAACACTCTCTATTGGTGCAGTTGTGGTGTATGGAGCACATTTGACAATAAAGGGTGTCATGACAACAGGATCACTGACATCATTCATTTTGTACAGCTTGACAGGTTAATATCCTATAACATTTATGTTATGGAATCTCATTTAAACTAATCTGCAGATTGGTCTATTTATTGACATCATGCCATGTACTCGTAGTTGGTTCAAATTTTTCTACTCTGTCAAGTCTTTACACAGCAGCCATGAGGGCAGTTGGAGCAAGCCAGCGTGTTTTTCAGCTACTGGATCGTGTCTCAACAATGCCGCCTCCTGGAAACAAGTGTCCTTTAGGGTAAAAATATATCTATTAGCCCAATGTACACGTAGTATCAACGCGGTGTTCTAAAGTTGTCTATAGAACATTAATATCCCGACGTTTTGTTGTTGCATAACTGTTGTGAGTCTGAAGCTGCATTGTGGCATATAAAACATGGTAATATCTGCTGTTTCAAAGGACGATCTTTCTATGTTTTCAAATCAAATGCATTTTTAGATGTTATGACATCACAACAATATAGGTGCACAATTGAAAAAATACCTGCATACAACTTCATATGAATTTATCTGAGACAATGAATGGTGAAAGTCTTAAGTTGAAATGCAAAATGGGATGCTACAAGAGTCTGTGAATCTGAAAAGTTACGATACACATGTCTGAAAGAAGACTTCATATGACTTCATGTTGGTATATTTGAAATTGCAGATGATGAAAGTCTACTTAATATCCTACAGTACAAGAGTCTGTGAATGAAAAGCTCAATATGCTTAGTTGGCACTTGCTGTTGAAGTATACTTAGGCAGAAATTCCATAGAGGTTAACTTTGCAAGAACTAGTTACTTTCTAGCAGTGAGTGCCAAAGAGTCATTAGAATACATTCTCTAGAATCCAGATAATGATATTTAAGGAGCTATGACTTTTTAGCTCAGCGTATGAAATTTATCAGCAAAAGAATGTTTGTAATTTTTCATCTGCTACTCTTGAGGATGAAAAACTAATTTCTCTGCATACAACCAGCTCCTAACTCCTTGTCATCTTGGTCTGCTTAGAATTGTTATTAGCTGCCAAACTTTCTACCTCCATGATATTATGTACATGTCAGAATTGTTATTAGCTGCCAGTTAGTACTGATGATTATGAAGGCTAATGTGTTCATGCTTCCATATGTTGATAAACAAGCAATGCATCATAATATGGAATCTACACATGCACATCTTAATATTATATGTTCTTGAGCTATCACATAATCTCATTCTAACAACAATGTGATTAGTTGCAAAAGTTCTTTATGTTAGTGTTTGATGATGATATCCTAGTTCTTTTGAATTTCATTGTATTGCAGTGAGTCAGATGAGGGGGGTATGGAGCTGGACGATGTCTGGTTTTCCTATCCATCACGTCCAAATGATTGGGTGCTTCAGGTACGTACATAAGTTATGGCATTCAAAATAGGTCATGTGCATTTTTGACAAATCAGAAAATCTATAGTGAGAAGTTTTAATAAAACTTTCTTCATATACTTTTTTAGAGGCATTTCTAGATAAAGTTCCTAGAGTTAGGGACCGCCCTGCTTCCGTGTATCATGACACTTCCATTTCCCACACTCCCACCAACGCCAAACTTGCCTAGATTTGTCTAATATGGATATATTTCTGATTAGTTCACACTCATTGTTGGATGTTGGACTGTATAAATATTTTTGTTTGGGGCTATATTTCTATTCTATCAAGATTTTAGGAAGGCACAGTAAGCAGCATTTTCTCACATACTACTGTGCCGGCCCAAGGAAAGTAACATTATTTGTTTCTTGGTTTCTCTAGGGTGTTTCCCTTCAACTCAATCCTGGAGCAAAAGTTGCACTTGTAGGCCCTAGTGGAGGTGGAAAGGTACGTATGCAACTTTTCCAACCGATAATATTGAACTTGGTCAGTGTATGTGACATCAGTGTTTATGGTAATGTGGTTCCAGACAACAATTGCGAACTTACTAGAAAGATTTTATGATCCAAAGAAGGGGAGAATACTTTTGAATGGTGTACCACTTCCTGAAGTGTCTCATTTGCATCTGCACTGTAAGGTATTTTATTTCTGTCGGTCTGCTGTTCTTGAAAGTTCGTCATAAATATGCGTTAATTGGACTTCCAAGAAATGTGTATAGGAGAACTGTAATGCATTGCTCTTAATCCTCTACATGTTTACAGGTTAGCATTGTCAGCCAAGAACCTGTGTTATTCAATTGCTCCATTGCTGAAAATATCTCTTATGGGATGACCTCAGGGAAAGTATCAACAGCTGAAATAGAGAAAGCAGCTGTAAGTACTTTCCCTAAAAAGAGATTCCTTATCACATTTTCATCAAACTACCACAATGTAGTAAACTAGGTTTTCGGCATAATAATGATAAGTTTGCCAATGCTATTGGAGGTATGCCACCTAACTTTACAGCATGAAGAAGATAATGCCACCTAACAGATACACTAAAACCATTACAGGTCATGGCGAATGCGCATGAGTTTATAACAAAATTTCGTGAAGGATATGAAACTTTTGTTGGGGAACGTGGTATCAGGCTGTCAGGTGGGCAGAAACAACGAATAGCAATAGCAAGAGCACTTCTGATGGACCCACGAATTCTGCTTTTAGATGAAGCCACTAGTGCATTAGATGCAGAGAGTGAATTTTTGGTGCAGGTAACTTCATGAGTCTTTCCATTGTCCGAAAGAAAGAAAGAATAATTATATTAATTTTCTATAGAGGCCAAACTGACCAATGAAACTCAAATACTATTACAATCCTAATATTCTGCTATATCTGATTGATGCAAAAAAAGAAAAGCTCATTTAGGTGACTCTTAACTAAAACCAGAAATTTAAAGGATTGCCATAATGTATTCAACAAGACCATCGAAAAATATTGTTATTTATGTACATCCATTAATTACATCGCTATGATTTTAATAGGGGACGTGGTTGCCTTTCTAATGACAGAAACAACAATATCCTAGAACTCAAATTTTTGTTTTCCATTATTTAACTTTTGGTGATATCTTGAAATATAATCTTCTATGATTTCTCTTTTGTATTAAGGATGCTATGGATCGTTTGATGAAAGGAAGAACTGTGCTTGTAATTGCTCATCGACTTTCTACTGTGAAGAGTGCCGACATTGTGGCAGTTGTTGATGGTGGCCGTATTGCTGAAAGAGGTACTCATGATGAGCTTCTGAATAGGAATGGTATCTATGCTGCTCTTGTCAGAAGGCAGCTTCAAGGTTCAGGCAACACTAAGCCCAGAGAAATTGATGAAGAAGGTGAGATGAGTAATAGCTAAGGCACACAAAAGCAAAATGTATATAGAACCTCTGAGATAAGAGATCTGAAATTTCTTTGGGGAGGAGGAAAAAACATGGCTATGATGCTTGTAGGAGAACTCATGGAAACCTCGGGCTTGTGACCAATTGAAATACTTGAACCAACATGGAGTTTTAATGTTGTTGCAGACTATAAACCTATTTTCCCAGACCACACACCCACACAATATGATAGTCATATGTCATGACTGTCTCCATGCACAGTACATATTGACACACACAATATGATAGTCATGTGTCATGACTGTCTCCATGCATAGTATACATTGTACAGCCATTAAATTAATGTTAATCAGATTGATCAAAGTAATGTTTAGAATGGTCAACTATTGAAGTATAAATGTTCCATTTATCCACGAAGGTTTTGATGTTTCAGCATGTAAGAGTAAAACCTGCATATTTACAAATTCAGTATTGCTTCTTACGGGTTTTACATGCCTAAAAACAATATTTACCCAATGATCAATATTTACCATTTGACAGTAGGCACAAAACAATTTTTGCAAAGAAATCAAATGTAAAAACAATGATTGATGAAGTATTTCTTATGAATTTATGAGCATGGGCATCACAGTGGTAGAACATGTGGAATTGCATATAAGATTATTCTAGTGCAACACGAAGTTGTTGCCATGTGTGAAGGCTTGATCCCATATTTGCTTTGAAAATAACATAGTGTTTCAATTTTTGTTCCATATATGTAAATGAAGGCTCCCAAGCCTTCCCAACTTGTCATTCTCAATTTATCTTTGACTCGTTTGGTGAGGCCCTTCCACATGGAGAAAATCTTTTGCCAAACAAATAAAAATCCTCTTTGAAGGAAAAATCAATCTTGAGTGTTACATGTTGAATGAATATTTGACTTGTATGTGATTCATGGTGAAGTCTCGGTTCTTGCATCTCACAAGTTCTATAGGTGTAATACAAATGGCTACCAAAATTCATCTTGTCCAAGAATTCAATGATGATTATATTCTTATGACATTTTTTCTAAGTCAAAACAATTGATCACATCCATGAGCACTCCATAACTAGCTATGAACATGTTTAGCCCATCAAATTGATTTATATATGTGGTAACGTAGAGGCAACACTGTTTATTTGGTTTCTCTAAAAGAAGAATGATGAATGGCATTCATTCAACAATATAGCTGGCCACGAGACAATAATTTCCTAAGAAGTTTTTTCATCTTCGTTTTGTTAAATGAATTGCACGTAGGGATATTGACAAAACGCTATTTGAAAACACCTTTGAGCTTCGCCAGGATCAATTTCGGTAGCCCGTTCAGCTTCATTGACCAGTACTGTTACTTGATTATTTTCTACCATGGCAAAACCACCCATTAGCGCCATGGCGGACCACCTGCAAGTCAAGGATGAGAATGCACACTCATTTTAGTAGTAATGTCAAGAAAATTTATCCAAATCACCTTTGATTATTGACCATGAAGCGAAACAGGATGCCTCGAGGACCAAAGTAGGAATTGGAAATGGACATACAATTTTGAAGGCTGTAGTCGGTGCTTGAGACCTCAAGGTTGTGGGAAGCTCATTAGCCGGGATTAGGACATACACTTGACGACGAGAAGGGGAGGGGGACGTTGGTACTCGCAAGGCTGTTCTATGAAAATATGAATGAATAAACCCTAGGTTTAACATGGCGGCCACAAAATGTCTTGTTTGGCCCTCCTCTTGAAGTTAGATCACAAAAGTTTTACAATAAAATGTGTTTAGTTAGATCACAAAAGCTTTACAGTAAAATATGTTTAGTTAGATCACAACAGCTTTAGAGTGAAATGTGGTTAACACTAATAATGCGTTTAGTTAGATAAGATGAGCATGAGAGTAGAATGTTTTTTAATATTAATAATGTGTTTAGTTAGATGACAAAAGCTTTAGAGTAATAATGTGTTTAACACTAATAATGTGTTTTAACAGCAGAAGCATTTTGTGTTTTCCTAGTGTTAGATCTTATTTTATTCTGGCTCACTATATATATCTTGTTTCTACAGAACTCACCTCTGTCTGTCTGTCTGTCTGTTTTCATTAGTAGCGACATCTAAGAAAGAGCCCCCATGTTGAGAGCTATTCCTTTTAAATGCCAACTCTCTGTTGGACCCCATTACAGCGAAACCCTGAACCCTCAGAAGAATTCAAGCAGAAACACAGAGACAAGCCATTCTTATCGAACCGGCCCCCACCTTGGGTTAACCTCAAGAAAAAAATGCTTGGCTTTTCGAATTCCATTTATAAACTAGAAACTGATGAATCCAGTAAAGATCGAGTTTCGCTTCTAAACCGTATTAAATCATGTGGGAGAGAGAAGAACTTGTGTGAGTTGAGAAGAATCCATGATGATATTTTTCATGGAAATAACAGCGTGTTTGTTAAGGATGTATATGTTTCTACGTCCTTAATTAGAACATTTGCCAAATGTGGTGCTTTGAAAGAATCAAGAGATGTGTTTGAGCAACTTCTGATTCGAGATGTTGTTTCTTGGACTGCCCTTATATCTGGATATGCTCAACATGGATATGGTCAAGAAGCCCTTTTATGCTTCAATAAGATGAAAGAGGAAGGAATCTCTCCGAATTCGGTAACGTATCTATCTATTTTGAGAGCTTGTGGTAGTATTGGATGCTTAGAGATAGGAGAAGGCATAGATGTTGAGGTCAGAAAGCGAGGACTGTTGGAGAAAGATGTATTGTTAGGTAATACGTTAATAAGGATGTATGCTAGGTGTGGTGCACTTGAGAAAGCACAAGAAGTATTCGAAAAGATTCCAGTGCGAAATGTGGTATCTTGGACGGCACTTATTTCGGGATATACCGAACATGGGCTTGGCCACAAAGCTGTGAAATGCTATAAGCAAATGCAAGATGAAGGACTTTTTCCAGATGTGGTAACTTACATTTGCATTTTGAAGGCTTGTGGCATTATTGGGTCTCTGAAGGTCGGGGAAGATATTGATGCCAGGGTTAGAAAAGAAGGATTATTACGAAAAGATGCAGTGATTGGAAATGCATTGATTGATATGTATGCGAAATGTGGCGCACTTGACAAAGCACGAGGCATTTTTAATGAGCTTCCGGTAGATCATATTGCAGCTTGGAATGCCCTAATCACTGGATATGCCAAGTGTGGACTCGGTCATGAAGCTCTAAAATGTTTCAGAGATATGAAAGACAAGAAAATATGCCCAAATGTGGTAACTTATGTTTCCCTTTCGAAGGCTTGTGGGATGATTGGATCACTAGAGATCGGAGAAGAGATATATGGTGAGGTTCGGAAAAGGGGGTTATTGTATGGCAATCTCAAGCTTGGTACTGCATTGGTAGACATGTATGCCAAGTGTGGTTCACTTGAGAAAGCAAAAGAGGTATTTGGAGGACTTACATCACATGATACTGCATCATGGACTTCGCTTTTAGTTGGATATTCAGATAATGGGTACCATGATGAAGCCATAAAATGTTTTAAAGATATGCAATGTGAAGGAATCTGTCCAGATTCAGTAACTTATTTGTGCATTTTGAAAGCTTGTGGTAATGCTGGATCTCTTGAGATTGGGGAAAGCATTGGTTCCGATCTTCGAAGGCAAGGATTATTGGAGAAAGATGTTGCTCTTGGGAATGCACTGCTCGAAATGTATGCCAAATGTGGTGCACTAGAGAAAGCACAAGAACTATTTGAATGGCTTCCAATGCGAGATGCATTGTCTTGGACTTCCCTAATAGCTGGATATACCCACCTAGGGCTTGGAGATGAAGCGTTAAAATGCTTCAGACACATGCAAAATGAGGGTGTTTTACCAGATGCGGTAACATATGCATGTGTTTTGAAAGCTTGTGGCATTGTAGGATCGCTAAATATGGGGGAAGAAATAGGTGACGAGGTTAAAAGCCAAGGGCTTTTGCATACAGAGATTGTGCTTGGCACCGCATTGATAGACATGTATGCGAAGTGTGGAGAGCTACACAAAGCACGGGGAGTATTCGAAGAGCTTCCAGTTCAGAATGTTGTATCATGGGTCGCACTTATGTCCGGATATGCACAAATAGGTCAAGCTGAAATTGTTTTGGAACTCTACACAAAAATGAAAAGAGAAGGCCTAGACCCAAATTTGGTTACTTTCCTTGTTTTGATCAATGCATGTAGTCATGGAGGTCTACTAGAGGCAGGACAGAAGCTGTTTGATGAAATGCAGAGCATTTATGGCCTAGCGCCAACGATAGACCACTACACTTGTATGATTGATCTATTTGGCCGTGCTGGACACTTTGACAAGGCCGTGAAATTGCTTGATGAGGTACAGTCTTTGAACCATCTTCAGCTACTTTTGGCTATACTCGGAAATTGTTACAAGTGGATGAATGTGAACCTTGGGAGATGGGCATTCAAGGAATCAATAAAGTTAGATGAGAAGTGTGCAACTGCTTATATCACAATGCAAAACATATATATGGCGACTAACATGGAAAGAGAGGCAGACGTAATTTAAATGTTTGAAAGCAAAGAATAAAGCACGGATGGTATCTGGGCAAGGTTGGTGGATTGATGCTAGAGCCTAGTAGGAATGTGCATTCATTTGATGGGTTGGATGATAAGAACCACACTCATATATATGCAAAAATAGGTGAAATCCATCGAAAACTATTACAAAGGGATGATTCCCAGTACCTGCATTGGTTGCCAGAAATGGTATTAGATGAAAATATGGTGTGTGGGCATAATGACAAGCTTTCAATGGCATATGTGTTGATTCATACACATGAAGGCAAGGGCCTATACATGTGACCAAGGACATGCGGATTTGTGACAAGTGCCACTCAACCATCTTGCTTATATCGATGATTGAAAAGCGAAGGATTCTAGTGAATGCAGCTAACCATATTCATATTTTTGAGGATGGCATATGTATTTGTGATGCCAACTATTGATGTATACATTATTTTTCGCTAATGCAATTAGATTAGATTAGATATTTTTTAGTGCCCATAGAGGCCAATATTGACCCATTAGATATCAATTGCAGAGGGGGTTGGTTTGATGCTGGCTATTGCCACTTATAAGACAAAGTTTTCGATGAGAGATTGCATACTAATGATCAATAATGGAAAAGAAATACTCAATAAGATGTTGATTGCCATGTGCAAGAATTTAATTCCCAATCTAGGAACCAGAGATTATGCAGTAATGATCAATAATGCCAAAGAATATTCTTAAGAGATTATTTGCTATAGCACAATGTGAAAGCATTGCCTTCATATATCATATAAGAGAAATTGGAACCTCTGAACAATTCTAAGAAACAATGTATTGTTGCTTAGATTCATGAACACAAAACAATGTTACTTGTTCCTAAAGTAGAAATGAAAGAATGTCATTTGTAAAATAGTATTGACGCATGAGGTGTAATAAAACAATGTTAATAATTTGTAATGCAGTGAGGATAGGATGTATGTACTACAATTTCAAGTAGCAACTATAGATTAGGGAGTGAACTATGTGAGAGACTAAACACACTTGTATGCTTAATGTATTACGTATATTGATTTGTTGCAGATATAATGGTCATTAAAAAGCTTCACTTCTTTAAAAAAACTACATTGACAGGATTTAGAATAACCAATGACGAGTTTAGACATGATTAAAGAAATTAAGGTCAAAGGTAGGGTTTTCATGCAACCACATTTGGATGCTCCTTACATATAGAAGGTAAACACATACTTGTTTAGGGAGGTTGGCAAAAGCAAGTAGGTCTACAGTCTAGGTAACTATCACTACATATACAAATTCAACCTCGTATGTGCATGTACATTGATCATGGCCTCCTTTTAGTCATAACGTCTGCTAATGGGTCTGTCTTGAGCTTTAATCAGTTCCCTGATGTGTGTAGTTATATGTATATAACTCCGACTATCTTTTAGTCCTGAATTAAATGCTTTACAAAAACTTCAAACTCGTATAGAAGTAAAAAATGAGGTCCACAAACTAATGGGAAATTTTGGGCCTCATTAGACCCTAAAGTTACTATGCCTACGCTCATATAACGATACTATCGCGCGAAAATATTTTCCTACAACCGATGAGTTCCGCTATATCCCAGATGGTGTGATTGTTCAACCACAAAAGAGAGAAAATCAGGATGAATTGACCATATAATTGCTCAAATAGCACATTTTAGTTGCTCTTTCTGGGGTTGACCAAGGGCATGCAGAGGGAGATAACAAAAACTCTGGGGACATTAGGTGAAGACTGATTAAAGGTTATTTGGGTGTTTTCCCATTTTGGCATTACTACCCATATGATTTTCTGGCTCCTAAGACACTTGAAATTTGGGGGTTCTGCTGAGGCTATGGTGAGAACCATGAAGTTTCTTTACCCATCTGTTTTCATTGGCATTAGCAAAGAATTTATTCATCCCCCATCAGTGTACAGAGGACAAACAAAGGGATGTTGAAATTTAATCATATCAACGTATCATCATAATCATCACGAAGTTGAGCTTTGCGTCTCACTGCAGAATCCTTGTTGGGTTCTTTGGAAGCTTATCAGATAAAGCATCCCCCTGTTCCATATGCCAGAGGAAATGTTGTCTATAAAGTTTCCTCGGAATGATCTTCTCCATCAAAATGCTTTGTTGCAAGTGATAAAAAGCATGTGGTAAAAAGAAAAGACCTTAATGGAGCTCGAAGATTGCTTGATGAAAATGATCTTTGATGCAATGGAGCAATCATATTTTCTCAATCCAAGTGTAGAACACCACAATGGCAGGGAAGAATCATAAATCAGCTAGCAAAAATGGATGAAAGGTTACAAGAATTTATTTAAAAAACAACATGATACATTGTGAAAGATAGTCTCTCCATGTTGGATATATACAAACAAGTTCCAGTAATTTAAACGACTTATCTTATGGATATGATGATTTCGACTATATCAATTATGTAACATTATTCGAGTCTTGATTGATTTCTAGGTTTCAACAAAACTGCATGACCATTATAATGGATAGAACAATATCTAGGGCAAGATCAAGGATTGAAAAAGCTCAAAAGAGAAGAAATTTGCTAAAGAGGAGAAATCCTCAACTATAGCTGGTTTTGCCTAATAATGCCCGAATGGCTTGCAAATCAGTTTGATACCTATGTTGTTGATTTGAAGCTTAAAACAATTTAGTGTTAAGATGGCCATTTTTTAAACATATAGTTGTAAAACTAGATTATAGAAAATGTTTTATTCTCAGCTTGAACAGTTTAAAAACATTTAGGATGAAATCAATTTCATCAATTGATGATATGCATGATCACTATGAATTCCATGATTGTTTTTTGGTTATCGTAATTGATTGTATTGACATTGAAGCATTTAACAAGGAATATGGGTTTGTTTCTTTACGGAGAAAATGGCGATGAGAAGATGTATAAGTTGAAAAGATTACATATATAAGCATTTTTGACTGCATAACGATTCGAATATCATTTACATATACCACTGCAAATATCATTTCAAATTATCACCCATTACTGTAAATATCACTACGAATATTCGAATAGCACTTCAAATATTGTTACAAATAGAGTTATGTACACACTACTAACTCAAATGTTTAATTGTGGATACATGTTGGCTATAAATATCCACTATTTAGCTACAAATATTGCTTTTTCAACCCAGCTAGCACTACTATTATTGAAGTAAAAAAGTAATGGATCTTTTTGAGTTTATAATTCTAGTTACTATCAGAGTCATTATCATTGGCTTTATCTATGTCAATCTCTTCCCATTCTCCATTACCTGAGGGAAATGAATAAAAATAAATAAAAACATGAATTAGATTCAAAGAAGGAAGCCAAAAGTATACATTATATATTACAAGTGGTTGATGAAAGTTTCGAACAACTATTCCTTATTAAAGAAACTTACTTTTCCGTAGAGTCATCGCTATTATCGAATTGTTCTCAACCTACACATATGGTTCATGTGATTAAGTCATTAATATGGAACTAGAAAGTTACCAAATTCGACTTAAATTTTTTTTTGATTCTTTGTAAAATATAAAATAATGTATTGAGCATTCTTGTTAAAAAATGTATAACAATATAACAAGCATTCATGTTAAAAAATGTGAGGTACACACTTTTAAAAAACACCAAAGAAAAAAGTTAAGATGATCAACAAGAGAAATAGACCACTTGAATTGTTCTTGAGAAAGATTTGCTTTATGCAGCCTAGAACTCTCCTCAAAACTAATCTTACTTGTGCACTGTTTGTGATTAGTAGTAAAACATGCATTGTTCATGACAATTCAAAACTACATGGGCCTATCTTTAGGTTTGCCCTTGTACTTCGTTCTTGTGTTCATCCAAATGGTCTCTACACACCTAGCTTCATCAATGAAAATTTATTTTATATCAGCAATCTCTATCAATATACTCATCTTTGGTGACATAATCCACATCCTTTAGGGTCAGTTGTGGTGTGTTACAATTAGATGGACATCAACGTCGTCGACTAAAATGTTTTGTATAATCTATTCCTCATCATCCAAATACTCTAAATGTTGTGATTGTGTTAGTGTTACATTTCCGACTTCTCCATGCATCATCATCATCATCATCATGGAATGCATAGAGGTAGAGATGAACACATTAGAGACAACAAATACATACATTAATAGTTGCCAAACAAAAGATAGACATGTATGAGAGAGAAAGAGAGGATGTGCAAGTGTGAAGGAATCAAACCCATGTATTGTGATTGTGTTGTGTTAACTTTCATCTTTCTCCACAAGATCATCCTAAATTCCTTAGAGATAGAGACATACACATGAGAGAGAGCAAGAGGATGTGCAAGTATGAGGGAATTCACTAGAGAGAGAATGAGAGAGAGGGATATTTTTTTTCTTTTTGTTTTATTAGAGAGAGATATTAACGTCTTCTAAGACTAGATTTGGCCCATAAGACAGAGAGGGAGAGAGAGGTTTTGTGTGTTAGTTGGTAAGGTTGCTTGGTGAAGAGATGAAAGCCATGCATTCAACCTCTACATTCCCTAGGGCCATATGGTTGGTTATTTTAGTATACATAGTGAGACTTAAACCCCAACTATGAATGTTAGTAAAATCTTGGCTTATCACTAATATAAGATAGAAATCATGGGTTCTAGTTAGAACTTAGGATAGAGGTTCTCCTAGTCTCATTCCATGGTGGAAAGAGTTCAAGACGTAAAGTCAAGATTAGAAGTAAAGTGCAAGAAATATACTTGTGGGAGGGTCCTAAGAGAGAGGATGAGCTTGCAAGGACAATGGAAAAGTGCTAAAAGTGAGGCACTTGAAGACTATGGAACTGGGTAATTAACTTACATGTTGTTGTGAGAGGGTCTTGTGGTCGTCGAGCACATGGTGTGAATCCATGAGAATCAACCGTTGGTTCCTCACGAGATTATCAGTTAGAGTTTGGAGCTTCACTTTGATTTGCTTCACGTCATCCCAAGGATTGCACTGCACAAAATATGTTGTCTTCTTCCTCTTGACACGTATATACATGGCCTGAAAAATAAAGTAAGCACATAACACACTCCTAAGTTCTCTTTATAGACTCTCTCTATGTAATAACTTAATAAGAAAAGCTAACATACACACACGCGTGCGTGCACACGCGCATCTCATGCTAAAAGCAACATAGTAAATACTAATAGTGAACATCTTGTTGGGCCAAATAATAACCTAAAGTTTCAAGATTTACCAAAACAACCTTCCTCTCTCAAAATTGGTAATTCTTGGAAATTTAGGTGTATTCTAGTGAATACCCAACAAACATTGAGAATGTTTTGTTTGATATTGAATGACAAACATCTAATAAACACCTCACCATCTTTGTAGGTAAAAAACTTCTCTCCTCTTCCTTATAGCAAACCGCCCCAGCCCCTTGTCTCTCTCTCTCTCTCTCTCTCTATCACAAATACTACCTCTTTTGAGACTCTCTATTTATAAGCTCTTTGCCTTATTCACTTTCTTTGAACTACCCTCTATTTATATAAATTCCTCGCTCTACTATCCACTTACCTCAAATGATGAGGAAAAAGGTGTCTCCTTGCCTTCCACAACTAACTTTTGTACCTTTGCCATGTGCTTGTGAAGGGTATAATCCCACTTCCACCCCACATGGCCATTGGCCCATGCCCATGCCTTGTCAAAAACTACACTTGCACTTTCTCGTCCAATAAGGTACAACATAACTTTCTCTTCCCTTCTCTTCCCACCTTCTCAATTCCATTCCTCGTGTTTTCTATATTTTCTTCTTGACAATAAGTTCCTTTTTTAGACGTATAGTGTATATTCCACCTTGGGTGGTGCAAGTTCAACCTCAAAGATTTCACATCCTTTGTCGTTTCATTACACTTTGCCTTATAATTGCTCCGATTCTAGAAAGTTGTATTTGTCAGAAAAGACATGGATTCTTTCACACTGTACTATGTGTGTGTGTGTGTGTGTGAGAGAGAGAGAGAGAGAGAGAGATGACATATGCACTCAACACAATTATGTTACGCACACAATCATTTATACCCACATGTTATGGATATTTGTTATGTATGTCAAAACAATGTCGTGACAAATACCTACGTTGAACTATTAGTATGCTCATGTTTTGGGATGGTGTTGTATCAACATTTGGTTGTCAATTATCCTATCCCGTTTCAACATAAAAGACTTCCATTGTTAATTTTGGAGCTCAAAATGTCGTTAGGGCCTTAGTAAACGCAATATAACTTAACGAAGTGTATCTCCAATACGTGGTGTTAGGAGACTATAGCACACATGTAGTATGTGTTGGGCTACAAGTTGATCACATTATAACGGTTGACACATTTACTAGTGTGCAAGGAATGATAAATGATGGATTCAAGTCAGATATGCAAACAATATCTACCAAATGAGACAAAATATTCCATTATCTTCCCCTAAATATGCACATGATGTCATTGTGCACTTATTGTGTGGTGTCACATGTGTAGCATATATGCATTTATTATCTTTTTCTGTCAGTTTGTGAATATTTTTGTGTAACAAATTGGCACCTCCGTCGTTCTTGGCCACATTATTTGAGCTCTTTTAAGCCTAGAACATCGTAATGTGTGCATATGGAACTTTTATCAAAGTAGATCATCTTGCGGTGATCCTTCTTGCTACGACATAACTTATTGTTGTGAAAACACACATTTTATTCATCGAAACATCAAGTTGTGTCATTATGTGTGACATGATGAGGGGAGGGATATTTGTCCACTACCTTAAAGAAGTAATAATAAACAAAACATGGATCCTAATTGTGGAAATCCAATCTTATAGATTATATCCTTTCTGCATATGAGTTTTAGTAATTGTCATTATAAATCAACTGTAGAGATTTAGATTGCGAGTTATGAGATGTTCTTTTTGTTTTTGTCAACTGTTTGAATTGTAGCAACTGATCAACTTATCAAGACATGATCAAGACATCCCTGTTTTACAATAACTAATAAAGTGGGCATGGTTCCATAAAAAAGACCATAAAGGAATGATGTGGACAAAGGGAATTTTTCTTTTCATCAAGATAAGTTTATAAGCTTAACGGAACATTAAAAAAAGCAAATAGATTGTTGTGATTGCCGAGTGGTGCTAGGAGGCATGGTTGTTTTTTTGGACTGAAATTCGTAATTTCTTTTCTTTTTCTTTTGAAATTCCATGTAAGGATTTTCACAATGATCCACTACGGTGGTGCATTACGGATGGGATGCCTTTTCCTATTTTAGCAGACCCTTGTATCAAAGAAAAGCCTCCCATTTGATATTTGAAAGGTAGAGTCTTGTGGACGAGTATGAGCATTTTGAGTTTTTAACTTAATCCTAAGATTTGGGTAAACCCAGGGACCTCAACATCTGAACATTGATCAAACTTTTGAAACGAATATCCCAAGGATAAGGCTGTTGTTTGTTCTCTATCCTAATCTTTCATTTCCATCATTTATTAATCTCTCTGTCTCTCTCACTACATAGTGGCATTGCCATTTCTATCCATCTTTCATTGCTAGAAAGCCAACAAAATTTTTATAACTAGTTTATCTCTTGAAGAAATACCATACTTTATCAACAAAGAAAAGACAAAGAGTTATGTAGAGGGATACACATTCACTTTCTTAGCATTTGCCATTGTACATGAATTGTAAGGTAACATGCAGACCACGTGTATAATGATGACACCATAGCTTACATTAAACCCAAGTTTGACATATAGTGAATGTTGTGTGCCTGCACATGACATGTGCATATCTCAACATTTCTATGCCATGTACCATGTAAATCTCATATTCCTTATTAATATATGGCATCACATCCCTTAAAGTCATTTCATGGTTTGATATTTCCTATATGATATCTCATGAGAGACTCTCTCTCCTCAACTCTAAAGGGCAACTTGCTTTATATGTATAATAGAACCTAATATTATGTAATGATTTATTACAAGGTATTATAAAGGTACATTCTTATAGGCATATTTTGATGAGATATGACTCGCAGTGATGAGATCGTATCTGATCATGAGTCGTGACATTTATATACATGTGTGTATGTGTTCTATTCATTGTAATTTGTATCATTGTTGTTATGATGATACTATACAAATATGATATGTTTAATGATTGGAATGTACCCATATTCGTCTTTTTTTCTTACCATTTTTATCATATGCCAAGTAAATCTTATATTTGTAATCAATAAGTGACATCTACTTCCTTATGGACATTCTCCATCAAGGTCTATTCATGCCTTACACATTTCGCATCTTGCTACATTTCACCATATTTAATTCCACATTGGCACCATTTTAATCATGCCAAATGATTGGTGCATTAGGAAATAAAATATGGTGAAATGATGTTGATGGAGAATGTCAATAAAGATTGAGATGTGATTTATTGACTCTAAGAATGTAATTGACATGTTTATGAAATCCAGGTAGGCTCAAATTGCAAATTATATTTGAATAATTTGTATATCCTTATTATGTACTATGCAAAATTGGATGTTTTGATAATTTCACTAATTCCCAATCTCAGATGTAATAATCCAAATGAGAATAACACGTAGGATTAAAACCATGAGGCAAAGGTAACACACACATCATAATATAAGTAAACACTCTAGAAAACAATTAGATACAATGCATCATATATTATAACACAATGTGAAAGTGTTACTTTTTTGTACAATATATTAGACATTACACATTCTTGCCAATTAAGCAATATTTGTGTATGTATTTAGGCTCACAACGTAACAATCTTGAAAATCTTATAGTTGAAACTTATAACGTATTAACAATTTTGGATCTAAATAGGAGGACCTTCCAAATGACAATTGAATGCCATTGACGACATAGAAACTATGGTATGAAGCATAAAGTAATTTAAGAAGAAAATTCAAGGAAAAGTATGCTAGGACTATGACTTTGCATCCCCAAATGTAATCATGAAGGTAATGATAACTTGTCCTCAAGAGATGATAAGCAACACACTTATGACACCCACTTATATGAGAGGTCATGCAGAAAACATGACACTAAAGAGTGATCAACAATCTCCTCAATAGTTGAAAACACAACATTCCATCTTGCCAAACTTCCACTTCAACAAACATTGTAATCAATTGTAGGAGCAATTTTACGATTCCAATGAAGAAGTTGGTAGCTTAACCTAGAAGAGGTTTTAAAGGACGTAACATGAGAGGTAACATTATAAAATCACACCATTAAGCGAGCACAATTTGAGGTAATTGAGAACTTCAACATAGTTGAGTTCAACACTCCAAGACTAGTGGGATTTAGCAAAACTATAGCCGATGACACCCATTACTCCTACCTTGCCCAAAATTAAAAGGCAATGTCGGGCAAACCAATAGCCCAATTGGCAATACAAATAAACCAACTCCTACACTAATAGGTGAATCACCACTAATAGACACCAGACCTATTGATCCATGAGGCTAAGAACTTGTACCAATAGAGACATGATTTGAAAATTTTGTGTCTAGTGAAGTAATGTGTAAATGCTTATTGAACTCAAATAAATAATACAAGTTGGGAGAAAAAAGATGTAACACCATGTAGTAACTTAAGTGGCTAAAGCAAATGGTTTTGGGAAGTCGAAAATATTTTTTTTTATAAGAATAGCAAATGCTACGTTGGGGGAAATGGAGAACGTCCAAGCTATTGTAAAAAAGTCTTAAAGGCAATAATATTAAGAGAGCTTTTGTTTATAAAATTGTGGGAGTTTTTTTTCTAACTTCTAAGTTTGAAAGAGTTTGCATTTTTCAATGTGGTCCTCTAGGCTATTTATAAAATAGTTTGTTTTGTTTTTCTTATTCTACATCATCTTCTATTGTATAATCTAAATGAAGGGGTTAAGAGACTCTTATTCTTCAAATCAGCCAATATATGATAGAAACATGAATTCCAATATTTCCGTCTTTTTATTCTAATGAATGCAAAATGTCTCTTTATTATCATAGTATAGTGGTATGCCATTGTCATTAACGCCATCATCATCATCGTAATCATCATCATTTTCGTGATTATCTTCATCACCAATGTCATAATCACCATTCGTCAACATTGTCATCTACTTCATCATAATTAGTGTCATTGTTATCATCTTTCTTGTCACTAACAAAGGGACCATCATCATGAAAACCTCATTGAATTTGTCTCGTCATGATCCATCTCCATCTCGCTCATCTAATAATTCATCATAATGTAATGTGTCATGTCTCCTAATGCAAGGCTTTGGTTCCGCTCCCCATTTCACATTCACACTCAAATAACCTCAAAATTGGAGGTAGGACTAGGGACCTCGTAGTTGTCTACACCTAATGATGACAACCTCGGAATTGGGTTGGTCATCGCAGATGAGGCAAGGAATGTGGATGAGCCAATTGGCAAAGGTGATGACCCCAATACCTCATGGTTGTGTAAATATGCCTAACAATGAAGACGTCAAATTTGGGGTGATCATCATACACTAGGCAAGGATTGTATTGCTCATGGAAACCTCAGAATTCTCTACAGTGTCGAGAACCATAACAATAAAAACAGCTATAGCAAAACCATGAATTTAAGTGTAGAAGAAAAGGAGAGGGAACAAGGGATAAAAAAAGGGAAAGGTAGAGAGAGAAGATGAAAAACTCAAGAGTGAGGAAGAGAAGAATGTAAATGTAAACCAATGAAGAAATGGGAATGGGTATAATTTGAATGATCAGTTGTACCCAATTCATCATATCAAGATAATCAATTAGGAGAATGATGAATTGGTTCATCAAGTAGGTTCTTCTAGATGATGAGAACCACTTCATTGGAATGTCATTGTCTCATTGACAATTTGGAATGATAGCAAATTGGCTAGCTCCGGCCAACCCGCCTAACTTCTTTTTGGAAGAGTACGAGTAGGGTTAGGTGAACATTGCTATTTACCGTATGGATCCAATGGTTATGGTATTGCTTTACTGGTAGCACTCGACAACTTTGTTAGCTATGGAAACACCTAATGGGTGGGGTGTGGGTTCATATGGTTTTGGTGGACGAAATGGGCATATAAAAGGTGAAGAACAAATCATATGGGATAGGGAAGAGCTAGGGGAATAAAAGAAGAATAAGACCATAGAGTGCACATTTGGTAGTTGTGGATCTCGTGTTTTGGCATGGGCAAAAAGGGAGACAAATGTATAACTAGTTTCTCACAGAGTTGAGAATACGAACAAAGAGAAGGCCCCTTGGAGAAGGAAAAGAAAGGTGTTGATTAATGGGGGAAAAGAATATAGCATAAAACAATTAGGGGTTGTAGGTTTGAGGCTTTGGAACCAAAATTTCCAAAGAGTACTTTTAGGAAAACCATGAGTTGAGCTGACTAAATACATTGAACTAAGCAACAACAAATACTAAGTTTGTAGAAGTAGAAAAATGCCAAGCTACTATAAAAGAGTGCGTAAGGCAAAATTAAGAGAACTTTGGACTTTTCTTTTTCCTATTGTAAGATTGTGGGAAAGCTTTTTCTCTAAGGGGGTCTTCAAGGCTGTTCATAAGGCTTGGAAGTTGGAGAGGGGGGTGGGGGGTGGGGAGGGTTCTTCTTTGAGCCTATCCATAATTTGAACAGAAGGGGTTAAGCCATCTCTACTCTTGAAAACATTCATTGAGATATGGATTTTGATTTTATCTTTTAATTCTAATATAAAGTGTCTCTTTTCTATCATAGGTATATGGTTTATTATCATCTTCGTAATCATTGTCGGCACTTCATTGACTTTGAGACCATCATCACCATTGTGGTGTATCATCTTCATAATGATTGTCGGCACCTCATTGACTTTCCCATCATCATCACCATTGTGGTATATCATCTTCGTAATCATTGTGGGCACCTCATTGACTTTGCCATCATCCCCACCATTGTAATCGTGATCAGAATTCTCATCGTTGTCATCAATATCCTCATCATTACGTAATTTGCCATAGTACTCTTGGTCCAAGGCCCTTGTGGTCCCATGCCCCATTTTAAGAAGCTCAAGTGGTAACTACAACAACACTTATTTATTATTTAAAACTAGTGCACTTAATGTAGAGGGGAGCTTGAAAATAAAGGCGGATTGGTCATTGTTCTTCAAATCTTGCATTCAAGATGTGGTTTTCATGATCTAAGATTCAGTTTGTTTCAAAAAATGGTTTTTGGACGGATTCAAACCGAATGAAGTCACATGCATATGCATCCGCAACTCATACACGTATGATGGTTCTGTCTTGGATGTGTAGTTGAATTGGACAAAGTAATGGAAGTGGCTAGAAGGATGTCATATGGCCCTCATCTTGTGTGTTTTGAAGCTATGAGCAAAGAGGTATGTTGAGTAGGACTACCAGCTAGAAAAGTAGTCTCTTCTACTACATTGATTTGTGAATATGTTGAGTATGGTTATGTTGAAGAGGTTCAGTATATGGTAAACCAAGAACGCTCTAAGCTATTTTGAAAATATGCAACGCCAACATATTTTCTTTTATGTTGAAAGTTTGTAGCATGATTCGATCTATAAACAAGGGAAGAGACAATTCTTGGCAATGCATTACTTTATATATATTCTGAATGTGGTTTATTTTTTAAGGGAAGGAAGCAAAGCTAAAACTTATTTCAAGAGGATGCACTGTGATCACTTCTTGCCAAATACAATCACCTCCATTTGCATATTCAAGGCTTGTTCAACCACAGGGGCTTTACATTGAGGAAAAACGTAGAAAGTGCTCAAGGGGCTTCCAGGGCTTCCAATTCGGGTTGTGACTTCTAAGAATGCACTAATTTCAAGATATTACCAGTATAGATTTGGCCATACAACATTGAATCTTTTTGAACAAATGCAAAATGATGGTCTTTCTCTGGATGTAATCACCTTTGTAAGTTTGTTAAAGCCATGTAGCAGTGAGGAGTGGTTGATAGGCATAGAAAGTCACAATGAAATCATGAGTAGGAGACCGTTAGAAGACAATACTGAGCTTGGGAATGCTTTGTTGGACATGTATGCTATATGTGGCAAGCTTAAAAAAGCACAAAAAATAGTCAATGATATTTTAGTTCGAGATGTGGTCTCTTGGAATGCTTTGATATCGGGATATGCTAAAAACACACTAGATTCTTTAAAGAAAATGTACCTCGAGGGTCAAATCTTGCCGGATGTGGTACAATGTTGTTAATGTTGGCTTCAAGGGGCTTCCAGTTCGGGTTGTGGCTTCTAAGAATGCACTAATTTCAGGATATTACTAGTATAGATTTGGCCATAAAACATTGAACCTTTTTAAACAAATGCAAAATGATGGTCTTTCTCTGGATGTAATCACCTTTGTAAGATTGTTAAAGCCATGTGGCAGTGTAGAAGTGGTTGATAGGCATAGAAAGTCACAAGGAAATCATGAGTAAGAGACTGTTAGAAGACAATACTGAGCTTGGGAATGCTTTGTTGGACATGTATGCTATATGAGGCAAGCTTGAAAAAGCACAAAAAATAGTCAATGATATTTTAGTTCGAGATGTGGTCTCTTGGAATGCTTTGATATCGGGATATGCTGAGAAGGGTCATGCTGAAAAAGCACTAGATTCTTTAAAGAAAAATTACCTCGAGGGTCAAATCTTGCCGGATGTGGTACAATGTTGTTAATGTTGGCATTTGCTGAACTATAATTGAGACCCACGAGCTTTTTGATGAATTATTGCTAATTGTCAGGGGGCTCCACTATATACATATAAAGAGGTTGTATCACATGCGTTCAAGATATCTTTTATAAACCCCTTATACATGTTTTTTCACTATTTTAGAACCCTTTTTCCCTTATTGTTTGGAAGAAGACAAGGTTTGGTCTATGGTATCTTCTTTAGTAGTTTGGATGTTATGGAAGGTAAGTTGTAAGTGTGTATTTCAAAATGTCAAACCGAATGCAGTTGAGTTAGTCAAGGAGATGTGGTTGATGCTCCTACATACTCTAAAAGGTCAATATGAGGCAATACATGGTGAGCCTGATGTTGTGTTTCGCAAGCAACAACAATTTTGAGAAATTTGAAAAAGGTACAGATCTTCACCTATTTTGGGGACAAAATAAAATGGAGATATGCTCCACCAAGATGGCTTTTCCGCCCCCTGTCTTGAAAAGACCATGCATAAGGGTTTCCGCTACTAGACATGTCCATTCATGTGGGTAGGAGGGTTGTAATAGATTGTATGGATACTTTGTAGCCGTTGGGCATCTTTTCATTAATACCACGGTGAATCTTGACTTTAAAAATAAAAAAAATAAAAAAACCCCCTTATTGTCAATATATATTTTGACAACAACTACATATCTTAAATACCCTTACATAGAAAAACACATGTATAATTCTATAATGTATATAAATATGCATTGTATTATTTGAATGTGTTGGGCATATTTTATGCATGGTTGTATGTATGTATGTATGTATGTATGTATATGTTATGTGCGTGTATGTATTGTGTTGTATTCCATGTGTATGTATTGTATTGTATTGCATGTGTTGTATGTATTGTATTATGCCATGTGTCTATGAATGTATGTATATATGCAAATGTGTGTATATATGTGTTCTATATATGTGCATGTTAGATCTATGTGGATGTGTATTCTAATTTCTATACATGTCACAATAAAATAGGTTGGTAGTGTTTAATTTTTGTTTTTACTTTTTTTAACAAGTATTTATTTATTTTGTTCTTCATTTTGTGTTTTTTGTTTTTCTTTTCTACATTTCTTTTGTTTAGGATGTGTTTGTTTGTATGTATGGATGTATGTATGTTTGCTTGTTTGTATGTATATTGCATGTATGTGAGCGTGGAGAGTATGTGCGTCTTCACACCACCTTCATTCAAAGAATAGGATCAACTTCAATGCCATCTTCTTTGACATGCCTATGTAACATTGCCTATCGTGGTTTCATAGAAGTGAAAAATGATATATCTAATAGAAGATATATCATAACAAGAATAGAATAGGATCACCTTCAATGCCATCTTCTTTGACATGCGTATGTAACATTGCATATATCATGGTTTCATGGAAGTGAAAAACAATATATCTAACAGAAGATATATCATAACACGAATATACCATGTGATGTGCAAGAATAATTCACAACATTCAACTTGAGAAAGAACTTCACTGCATGAAGTTGCTACAATACCAAAACAAACACATACCGAGTTTTTCTCTAAGAAAACTTCAACATTTAAGTCCTTAAGTTCCTACAATGCAACCACACACAATACTTTTAACCTTTAAACATCTCTTCCATAGCCATAGCCATTAATCTCTCTACAATAGAAACATAGCAAGTAAGCTATGGAACCCACAAAGGTTTAGATTCAAGAACATCTAATCAGAAAGGTTTGGTCTCAACAACAATATTTATCATAGATAGGTTTGGTCTTGACAAATTAACTGGTACATAATGAAAACACATTGTGGGAATTTGTGTATCCAATTCACAACAAATAAAACCAAAATAGAGTTTCAATTATGAACACAATTCATATGCCTCTTGTATTGGCAACATACTTAAACATGACAAATTTACCTCAACCATGGAAACTAGCACCAGAACCATCATGCCGACCATATGACTTGCATGAAATGTCGAAGCACCCCATTGAAGAGCATAAGGAATGCAACGCTTAGAAATTCAAAATTAAACTAAATTCACAATTTCGGCAACTTGATATTCAATCTAAATATCAACTTAGATACATATAACTTGCAATATATAACTAGGAATTACTAAAAGAGAATCAGTAGAGGAACAATGATTTTATATCACCAAAAAATGGGTATCCAATATTTATCCATGAGTAACACTTGCCCAAAAATAGATAACATTGAGATATACACGCATATCACTTACATTTAGTGCGTTTCAAAGGGTGACTCTATCTAATTGCCCACACTTCAAAAATGATGTTATATTGTGCAATGAGCAATAGAAACAATCAATATGGTGAAACAACCAATGACGCTCGACCAATCCAGCAGTTGGAAGCAATAACATTAAAGGCATGTCTGTAGGCTCCCATTAGTTTGAAACCACCATTGGACTATTTTGTTCCCGCTAATTGGAGATGTGGTACAAGGGACTGCCATGTTATTGGGCGATATTGAGCATGATAAGAATGTGCAAGGCTTCCTCTTACCTAATACGATAACATTTTATGGTATGTTGAAAGCATGTGGCAACAAGGGAGAATTGGTTGTACATGCTAAAATGAAATTAGATTTTGTGATGGATGGAGGAATTGTGGTATAGATTGGCTTCAATAGTTGCACAATCTCTACAGAAAGTAGTGTTGTAGCCAATGTACCTTTTTTAAAACTAATGGAAGGATATTTTCTTTTGAAAAAAATAAATTAGAGGGGAGGTCAAATACCTAAGACAGAAACTTAGGGTATAAGCTCTTATTTAAGATGAGCATGAAAGCTTAATTAAGGAATGTGTGAGGGAGAGGTGCGCATTGGGTGGATTGACAGTCTAAGGAAGGTACACGTTTGTTAGAGGTCACTACAAATATATTGTATCATCATGTAACGACATCATTATCTTGGCTATCACCTAAAGCTAAAAATATGTGGAATGTATGTAAGTCAAATGCAAAGTACTAACAAATATTGCAATGTGGTTGCATTCACATTTGCCATTTCGTACAAAGGTATTCATATAGAGAGTCATGATTGGTGGGCTCCCATTAGGTTCACCTTAAGGAGACAAAGGCTAAGGTTAACTACCTGTTTTGTTTGTACCATTCCATTGGAGGACACTACACATAGGTTCATTAAATGTTGAAGTGATTAAATGCCCTACAATGCATATCATTGGAGGTACTTATCGAAGATTTGGCAAGTCTTAACCCATTGTTATTTGAAGCCTCAAACATGGGTTTTTGCTTAGTATTTTTCAAAAATAGTCCAAACGACGAGCTAGAGATATGATCTAATTTCTACGACATTGGGGACTGCAGCACTATTGGAATATGTGGAATGCTTACATGTTTGATGGTAAACAAGGGGCAAAAGCCTATGTGGAGAAGTTAAAAGGCATTCTCATGTGGAATTTTTGGATGTTAGAGCATGTGGGGATCATTTCCTAATGAAGTGCTTGTTCTCGTTTTCTAATGCCTTTCCAAGATATCCCTCTACCTACATTCCATTGGTAGGGAATGATTCAGAAGTTGTAACATTAGGTTTTACATACAATTAATGTAACTATGTGCTTTACCCAAAAATGAGAGGGAAAAGAAGATTAAGGCTCTAAATCAAAAGTGATGAAAAGGAGGACTTCAAAGAGCCCAAGGTGTGGCTTCTATAGTCATCTTACATTATTTAGGTCCTTTCACTCTAAAAGGGCCGCCAATAAGTCTTTGTCTATCTTCCTTGTATCTTACATTATTTTGGTACCCATTGTCAAGTTTACTATGTAATGTTGTAAGAAAGGCATGGGAAGTGTAGCATATGATTTGAGCTTAACGACACAGTTAGGGTGATACTAAAGAACCCATTCTTCATCAGTCTTCAATTTCCAATTTCCAATTGCTGTTGGTAGAATCGAGGGTGTAAACTGCCCATGGCCACGAGTAGGACTAAGCAGAGAGATCTTGGTATTGGCTTACCAAATCAGCTTACTCTTTGTGAAAGGGCAAGGGAAATTGCTTTGCAATGTCTTGCTTCCATGGACATGAGGTCCTCTAGCTCTGACCTTTTGCATGTGCAGCTGGGAGACTTGCATCTTTCGATTCAGCATTTTGCAAACCTTTACAAGCGCGTTAGAGATTCTGGGACCTGGCTGAATCCTGATGGTGCCATGTTGGTTTGAATCTTCGCATCCGTCAGTCCATCTAGCATGTTTGATTCCTTCACCGGGCAGGGGAGTCATTTCAGAGCTACTCTTTAGTCCGAGTCTTGTGGAAAGTTTCTCTATAACTATGATTTTGGTGATTTACCGCCATTTGGCTATTGTTTCCTACCTCCACTTTGGGCTGTCCATGGGGTGATTGCCTGCAGATATTGCCATGTGCTTACTTCTCGAACATTGGTTGGGTTGGTGTTGAAGTGAGGGTTGTTTTTTGGCGAGCTTGTGACATGGGTATTAATTGTGGTATAGCATTTGATCTGTGCAAGTGGTTTGGTCTATGCAGGCCTGTTGGTGCTGGGCTCGGATACCCTACGATGGCTGAGGCTGGCACGGGTGGTTCTGAGCAGTAATAGTGTTGTAAATGTTGATTGAGCTGTTTGGATGTCTTTGTGAAGTCATTTCTGGTTCCAAGATATGTCATCTATCACAACGACCCTCACATTTGAAGGATTCCAGGGTTATTGGCGATGTCCCAACAGTCCAATATGCCTATGGAGAGGTTTTACTATTGTCAATTTCGTGATCAATTTAAAGTCCTTGTCCAGCGACCAGTTGCGTGGTTGGCACAACGGCCAAGTACTGGAATTGAATGATGTCTAGTTGGAATCAAATGATTTACTAGGGCATTGTTACATGAGGCAGTTGTCAAACCATGTAAAAGAGGCTGAAAACCTCTTCAACATAGCACTTCTGCTTGAACGTCCAACACGTTCCATGCAAAGGGCATCAAACGCCCAAAACCTGTGAGATGGTATATCTAATGGGTCTACATTAACAGTACTCAAATGTGGGTTAGGGGACGGCAAAGAGATTGGCATTCCACTCTGACGAATAATAGAACTGCATTATCCTCCACTTGTTTCGCTCTCAAAACTTTTGGTGAGGGTAAAATATGTCATCATCGAAGTAGCAGGGAGCGGGAGGGGGAACTCCAACCGAAGTTGAAGGTGGTAGGGCTGGTACGTAAGATGTTGAAATGTGACAGGTCCACAGGTGAAGAGGTGATGCATTTGTTGACCAGGCTTCCATTGGAACTGGAAGGGTAATTCAAGTCCACAATAGTCTGACTCAGTCTCTTGTTATCTGACTGTATGCATGGCAAATTGTTGTAAACTTAGTTGGACACCTAGAGGATGTTAAAGTTTAAATGAATGACATTTTATACCACCAATGACATTTTTTCTATGTTCCATTGGCCATAATCTCAACCCCCCAATCAGCTTAATACAGTGGCCTCACACATTGAGGAGGGTTACATCCTACACAACCCTTATTAGACCAGCACTACCATCATGGATCCTGATAATCGAGATTACAAACATTGAACTCAAGTTAAGGAGCGTAATACCCTACATTACACATACGCAAAGCTCAACGATCTCCATTATCCCCTTGGATAATGTGAATGAGACTTGTGGACAGACAACAATGTCCCAGGCCCCAATGTCTGAATTATATTCAAATCATGCTTTCATACTGATCTTCATAGGTCATATGATTCAGGTATGCTCTGTGGTGATCCCACCTCTGGTGGATTATGGAAACAACCATTTACCACTATACTCCACTGAAGTTTAGTTGCTCACATGAGCTCACTTGGGAACCTTGACCCAGTTGTACCCGGTCGGTGGATCTTGTAGCAGTGCAGACATCTCATGCACTCCCCTTTGCATATCATGAGACATATCTATTTACCATGCACACATACACCAAAGCACATATGTCATCCAGCTCTAGGTGTTTTCTCAAAGGCCAGTGTCCCAAGCTCCAGATTCATGCATTTATGAGATGCTGCCCAAAACACTAACTAGAATGAATAACAATTAAATGATGACCTTTTTCCCATCACAATTAGGATAACATAGGTGATTTAGTGTTTTCTTTTCTTTATTAGAGAATAGCTTCTTCCCCTCCTTCATTAATCTTGTGTGATTACATAGGTTCAAAAGTGAGGGAAGTAACTGCATTTGAATACATACCTTTAGCCTTCATCTGATGGAATAAACCCATGACTACTTCAGCTCAGCCAAATGTGTGTACCCAGCCATATGTGCATTCCCTGAAGAAACATAGCGAGTCGGAAGTTTGTGGAACACTTTTTGTGCTTTTTCAAGTGCACCATGCTTCACATATATATCAACCGATGCAGTAACAAGGATAACCTCCTTTTTTACTAATAAACCTAGTGTCTCAGCCTTGGCATGGACCTCCTCTCCAATGTGAAGATACCATGTGATGCCACAAGCTTTGAAAATGGAAATAAAGGTAACCAAATCGGGAATAAAGCACTCAGTTTGCATTTGTTGAAAGCAATGCCCAAGCTTCTTCACAAGGTTCATGTTCAGGATATCCAGAAATCAATGCACTCCATGCTACTATATGAGTTTTGGAATCTCAAAGAACGACTTGTCTTGCCATTTTGAGCATCCCACGCCTAGTACACATATCAACAATGGGTGTACAAGGCACAACAGTTTTCTCTAGAAACCCACAGTTGTTCACATTTGCGTGCAATACTTCTCCAAACTCAAGAAACCCTAAAGTTCCACAAGCTTTTAATCTGCAGTTAATAAAAGTGACAACATCGGGTGATGCCCTCATCTCTCATTTGATTGAAGAAACTTGAGACTTTATTTGCAAGATGTTGATGTGAATAATATGTTATAAGAACATTCCAGGTCAAAACATTTCTCGTCAGTATCTCTTCAAATACCTCTTGATATTTCCTTAACGTACCACATAAAATCCATCTGTCATGTCAATCCAAGCATTACCAAGAACATTTTTTTGCATAAATCAGTGTCTTTATGATATGAACATGTATCTCTTCTCCCATCTTGGGGCCCCACATGATATGCTGCCTCAAGATTTTAAAGCAGAAACAAAGGTTCCTTCCTCTTGCTTCTTTCTGACGCTATTCAGAGCTCTTCTGGCTTGGCTATGGCGATCTAATCCTGAGATGAGGGCACTCCAAGTTGCAATATTTCTAACATGAATGATGAACCACATCAAATACATCTTGTATTTCATAGAAATAGCAAGAAATGCAATCTTGATAGAGATTTTTTTAAGAAACAACAATTTTGTCAAGGATTTCAGAGTGTGATTTTCTTGCTTCCCACTGATTCCTCTGTTTCTACCTGATTTGTTGAGATATAGAAGAGCACACCTGATCCTCTGCAACAAGATGGGCGTTACAGTCATCGAGTCCTCTGTGAATAAAGGTCATCATCATCTTCCCCCTGCACTCTCCCATATGGTTTAACACAAGGCCCAAGTTCAAACCCCCCGAAAGATGCTCCATTCCTAATCCAAACTTATTGGCTCTAGCTTTCTAAGTTCCGATTACGGTTTCCTTGTTTCCGATTCGCTGCTGATTTCTAGATCCTAATTCTGATATATGCAAGAAGATCTATCAGAAGCTCGATGGGTCCTCTTAAGTCCATAACATAAGTAGTATGTATGTACGATTGAATGTATGATTGTCTGAGTATATATACATATGTTGGCATTCGTATGTGTGTATGTATGGTATGTGTGCACAGTGTATGTATGATTGTATGTATGTATGATTGTGTTTATGTGCATGTGCATGACTTTACATATGGTTGGTTGGTTGTATGATGTATCAGTATGTATGTATGTATGATTGATAATGTGTACGGATTATGTATGCATGATTGTGTGTATATGCACATGCATGACTTTACATTGGTTGGTTGGCTGTATGTACAGTATGTATGTATGATCGATAATGTGTACAGATTATGTATGCATGATTGTGTGTATATGCATGTGCATGACTTTATATATGGTTGGTTGGTTGTATTTATGTATGTATGTATGTATGTATGTATGTATGTATGTATGTATGTATGTATGTATGTATGTATGATCAATCATGTGTATGGATTATGTATGCATGTGCATGACTTTACATATGGTTGATTGGTTGGTTCAGCTCGGAAAAAGTTTTGGCACGATACCTACATGCTTTACATTTGCGTCTATCACATATGTATTATTGGTGATCACCAATGTGATTGAGGTTCAAGGATCCCATAGATCAAGTGCTCCACTTCTGTCTTTAAAAGATGATATCCCTTTTTAAATATTTTCAGCCACCACGATGGGTGGAGGTGGTTGCTCCCTCCATCAGTCACTTGAGAATCACATCTCTATATACATTTGTCTATACTAATGAATGGATATGTTAAAAATGTGTGATTGTATGTATGTGTGTTTTGTTCGATTATATGGGTATGTATGTACGATTGAGTATGTGATTGTATGTATATGCATGTATGGTTGAGTATAATTGTACAAATGATTGTACAACCATACATGTATAATTGATTGGCGCATGGAACATGAGTACATTGGTTTTCTTGATGTGTGTCTTTCCGTAGGAAGGGATATTCATACTCCGACCACAAAGTCTGAATGCGTGAATATAGCACAGGTTTTCTTGATGTGTGTCTCTTTCTTAGGAAGGGATATTCATAGTCCGGCCACAAAGTCTGAATGCATGAATAAAGCATATAGAGATGAGCTCAACCTTCCACATATTCTTTTTCTTGTGGTGTTTAAGTCATCACCTCCCTCATGAGCGATCATAAAAGAAAATATATAAAATGGGGGGATTTTGAATCCAATCTTTTGGATTTATTTTATTAAAAAAATGTTAAAGATGGAAAGCTAAATGTCATGCAACAATTTGTAAAAGAAAATAAATGGAAAGGGGGGGATTTTGAATCCAATAATTTTCAATTGATTTATTTACTTTTAATTTGAAAAGTGCACGAGCTAACTAATATGTTTTGTTGCACGAATTTGGCATCGCGTTTCATATAGAAATGTCATTAATTTTTATAGGCAACCAACACATTGCAGGCATTTTGCCACAACCAACGCCATTTTTCTTATAAAAAGGGAAGGACGATATGTGCCCATTACGTTATAATGTTTCTTTGCTCCTAGACCCTTGTTTCAATGCTAACCCACATTGAACACAATACTAATAAAAATTTGATTTCAATTAATCAAGTTTGTCATTACTATTAGAGAGTTCGTTGTCTGCTCTCACTCCCTTAATGCCTAATCTAGATAACCCCATAAATTAGCCAACCTTTCTCTTTTATAGCTACTTAACCAATTGGCCTAATGCTTATCCATGCCTTTACTTCCTTATGAAAGATGTCTCCCTTTTTGTAGTGTCCCCAATCTAACACAATCCTACCAATTTCTACCATTGATTCAACCATGTCACAACAATATTTTGGAAATGTTATTTGGATTGTTATTACAAATCATGACTAGACCTACAGTAACTCATTCATAAATTACATACCCTTTCATGACCTCTCTTTTTCTTTTGTAGATTTTATTCGCTTCTCAAAGTTTCATGTACTTTTTACCTTTCTTATGATAAATATTTTGGAGGAGTCACTTTATTGAGTTTAATACTATTGCACTTTTTCATGGGCTGAATAACTTTACTGCATGAATGACATAAAAAGTTTCATTCAAATAGGTTGTGTGATTAAAGTGTTCTAAAAGATTAAAATGGACAGAGCTGTCATTAATCAATTAATGAATTGTTAAGGAATGCAATTAGCCTTTAAATCATCAATGTTTACATATTCATGATTAAATCCTCAAGAATGAATCTTTATCTCATGAGTACTCATGCCTATCTCTTGAACGTACATGTATTTGTTAGACCATATTTGGATTAATGTTAGGAGGGACATGACTTATCCACATCTAAGTTTG